>NC_137186.1:4578200-5178200 GCF_951804945.1 Podarcis cretensis
TATATCTTAGTTATACTTAATCCAAACTTGTTACTTGACTTCCTCAAATCCCCCCTAGCTGAATTTCAGTGTATATCATTGCAACAGTTTTTCAAAACCAATTTTCTCATGAAATTAACTTAATCACTTAACATCTTTCTTTCTTTTCATTTTAACTTTAAACCTGTTATTCTCTAACATTGCATATTTGAATCCTAAGCCTATCTGATATTTGCAAGTTTTTCCAATTAAGTTACCTTAACATATTTAACTAAATAGTCTTTAAATTTCCTCCATTCTTCCTGATACTCCTCCTCCTTCTGGTCGCGGACTCTTCCAGTCAGGTCGGCTAGCTCCGAAAAATCCATCATCTTCATCTGCCATTCCTCCACTGTTGGGACTTGTGTTTTCCAGTTCTTAGCTAACAAAATTCTAGCCGCAGTTGTGGCATACAAAAACATCTTTCTTGGGCAATTCCAAACCTGTTATTCCAAGAAGAAAGGCCTCTGGTTTCTTAATAAATGTATATTTCAACATTTTTCCCCCCAGTTCATTATAAATCTTCTCCCAGAAGTCTTTCACCTTGGGGCAGGTCCACCACATATGATAAAAGGTACCTTCTTTTTTTTTACATTTCCAACATAAATTATCACTGTTATGATATATCTTTGCCAATTTTACAGGGGTGAAGTACCATCTATACATCATGTTCATAATATTTTCCTTTAACACCATACATGCAGTGAACCTGACCCCTAGAAAGTGAAGGCTTTCTTTTGGGGGGACAGTTTTGACACCTTTGAGGGATTCATCGGACGACGCCCCTGCTGCTGCGCATCGCCACGGCCTCCGTATACCGGGTGGAAAGGTTTCCTGAAATGGACAAGAAGTGGAATAAATAAGAGTCCTTCCAAATCTCACAGTGTGCTGCTGCATGGATAGCATAGCTGTCAACTTACAGATTTGAAAATAAGGGACCAGCAGCCTCGAAAATAAGGGATCGGCAGCCAAAATAAGGGATTTTCAGAGCACAGGTATGTTCGACTTCTGAGACCCTCCGAGCCAAAGGCAGAAAGCCCAGCCAGAAGCCAAACGAAGCCTCAAGCGGTGGTTCCCACAGCGCAGCAACCCGGCAAAGGGGATGCAGCAAGGAAAACCAGTCACCTCTCGGCTGGGAAGCGCTGAGCAAAGGCGAGTCCCCAGGCAACGCGGCCGATTTGATTGGCACAAGGCATGCAAGCTCCACCCCCCAGTCGTTCTTAGACTCCTTATTGGGTGAGCAACGCAGCCAAGCAACACAGGTGGAGCCTCCCTCCTCCCCGGCCGGCAGGGAGGGAGGGAGAGGAGCTGCTTCCTTTGAAACCCGGGGAATTTAAGGGACATCATCAATAAGGGACAGCAGTGGGACACGGCACTGGGATAAGGGACTTTCCCGCCAAATAAGGAACGGTTGACAGCTATGGGATAGTTTAAGTACATTTCATGAAGTTTAATCCTAAAGGAAGAATCGCAGGTCAGTGGGCAGACTGGCTGCCTTGAGTGCAGAAGGTGCCAAGTCCCCAGTCGCATCTCCTACCAGGAGGCAATCTCCCATCAGAAACCCTGGAGAGCTGCTGCCAGTCAGTGTAGACAGTGCTGGGCTGGATGGACCATTGGTCTGGCTGGGTATGAGGCTGCAAGCCGTACATTTAAAGCACCTCCCTATTCATGAATTATGGGAATTGTAGTTTATAATTGTCAGAGCCGCGGTTCCCTGCACCTTTAACAACTGCAGGTTGAATGAACTTCACGCCTGTGGCAGCAATTGTAAATGTGCTGAGCTAGATGATTCTGATTTTTTTCTTCTTCTTTTATTTCCTATATCTATTTAGACAATTTTACTTGCTTAGACAATTTATTTCCCGCTAATTGCTATTGCCTCTAACTGGTGCACAAGGAATGCAGTGTAAAGGGGAAAGAAAAAAAAAAAATCGGTCAAGCCTCTAAAATCCCATAGGATTTAAATTTTTAAAAGAATGCAATGTAAGAAATAATGGGAGTGGTTAAAATACTGAGGCATCTAATCATAAGCCTGCATTTTTATTAAGGCTTGATCAGGGCCTGTATCTTAAAATGAGCTTAAAGATTTTCAAATGTTCATGCCAGGCAGAAGAGCAGCTGCCTAAGAACCTTGGCAAAATGTTTTTGCTCCTAGACAAGGGGGCCCCCTGATTTATAGCAGAAAACAATTCTCAAAGTCGTAAAAAGGGAATTACAGGCTGACAGCCAAGGTTACACTGACCCTACATATTACAGAAGATAAAAAAAAGAGATAAACATAATTAAGAGTGGGTAAATAGTAAAATAAAACCACGTGCCTCCCATTAAACTTGAGCCATATTTTCCTAAGGTTGAAAGGTCAAGAGCAGTGAAAAAGGCAACTGGCTTGGCTGGAGAAGAGAGTATTTTGGGAAGTCTTTTTCTAAAGTTGTTTCTTTCTTAAACTGAGATCCTTTTAAGATTTCTTTTCCTTTTAAAAGGTTATCTATGTTATGTATTAAATATATATTGGCTTAAATGTAATTATGCAAAGGAATTAGAAGCTAAGAAATGTTAAATCCTTATGCTAGATTCTTATTTCATATAGTTGGAAGAGATCACAGGGGCCATCAGCCACCAGCCTAGCCCCCCCCTGCCAAGCAGGAATCATCATTAGAGCACTGGTTGTCAGGCCTTTGTTTAAAAGACCTCCAAAGGAAGATCTTTCAATGATGATCCTTGACATCTGTTTAAGATAAAAATTTGAGATTAAACCATTTGTTTTGGAGGGCAATAGGGCGAGGTGAGCTGGTAATTAAGGTTCCTTGTTGAGACACATGTAAGATATATTACTACTTATTTGTCATTTATAGATAGAAGAATATATAGCTTTTTGTTTCCCATAAAAGGGCAGAAGGAAATGGGTGTATCTTTTGTGATTGGTTCTAGCAAACAGCCAATAGGAATTTCAACCAGGCTGATTGGACAGAGGCAGCCACAGGAGGAGCAAGGGGACTGGATTAAGGAAATATAAGTGCTGGCCAGAATGGCAGGAGGCCAGGCCAGAGCTTGGTAACCATATACCACTGTGCCTCATATTTATTTGTCTGACAAATAAATTACTATTTTAATTTCTCTATTGCTGCGTTGAATATTTCATTCCAGCTAAGCGTTAACCACAAGCAGGGTGCTACAATACAATTAGAAGCCAATGCAAACATTTAATGCGGCATCTCCCCTCGGGCCACGAGTGTGGAGTTCGCGAAGCACAGCCTGGGAGCCCAGACGACCGGAAAATAAATAAATTTAAAATGACTTTTTGAAAAATATCAACAAATTTAGATTCACACTAAGGCAAACCAGTGCAAAAGAATGAAGCAGTAAGTCACGAATAACGTCTCCCCTCTGGAGCAGAAAAATAAGCTGAACACGTTAGCTTTGAGGTTTTTGGGCAGATTTTAGCTTTGAAAACCCTTGGGAAAAATCACCAATATTCAAATTGCTACTTATCGCCATAGAGAAGCCCATGGCTAGAGCGGCTCCATCGCTCAGCGCCCATAGACTCTCAGTCTATGGGGCGGTCTTCAGTCTTACCATAGAAATGAGAGGGATGGAGAGGAAAAAAAAAAACCATGGCCGCTCCCCATAGAGGTGGCAAGGGATAGAGCGTCCGAGAAAGTCCTCGGGGCAACCATGGCCGCTTACCATTGTACCATGGAGATGGCGACGGATAGAGCGGCAACCCCCTCTAGGAAGAGAGCGGGAGAACGCATGTCGGAGGAAGGGGGCGGGCCTTTCCCGTACGTACCGGATATATCCATTGTGAGACGCTCCCTCACCTCGGTGGCTTCGTTTTCAAACCCAGCCGAGGCGCACTTCCGGTTCCGCCATTTTGCCTCCCTTTCGGCGCCGAGGGGGGGAGGGGAGGGGCGTGGAAAACAAAACCAATTTAATATATATATATATATTTTCCCAAAATGATAATAACCTATATTTTTAAAAAAGGCTAAGGGCTTTTTTTTTTTTTAAAAAAAGGAAAAATGCCGGTAGGAAGTTAGGAGAGGAGAAGAACCGAACCCCAGACGCCTCTGAGGGGGTGAGTGAGAGGGGGAAAAGGGGGTGGAGGGGGGTCGTTGTTGTTGTTGGGAGGGGGGGAGCCGGGTGGCTTTATGGGGGGGGGGGCAGTTGGCGTGAGGGGATGAGGCGGCGGAGGCCCGAGAGAGAGAGAAAGAGAGAGAGAGAGAGAGAGAAAGAAAGAAAGGAAGGAAGGAGAGAGACGACCTCGCAGGGCTGTTGTGAAGAAGAAAGAGAGAGAGAGAGAGAGAAAGAAAGAAAGAAAGAAAGAAAGGAGAGAGACGACCTCGCAGGGCTGTTGTGAAGAAGAAAGAAAGGAAGGAAGGAAGGAAGGAAGGAGAGAGACGACCTCGCAGGGCTATTGTGAAGAAGAAAGAAAGGAAGGAAGGAAGGAAGGAAGGAAGGAGAGAGACAGACGACCTCGCAGGGCTGTTGTGAAGAAGAAAGAAAGGAAGGAAGGAAGGAAGGAAGGAGAGAGACGACCTCGCAGGGCTATTGTGAAGAAGAAAGAAAGGAAGGAAGGAAGGAAGGAAGGAAGGAGAGAGACGACCTCGCAGGGCTATTGTGAAGAAGAAAGAGAGAGAGAGAGAGAGAGAGAAAGAAAGAAAGAAAGAAAGAAAGGAGAGAGACGACCTCGCAGGGCTGTTGTGAAGAAGAAAGAAAGGAAGGAAGGAAGGAAGGAAGGAAGGAGAGAGACGACCTCGCAGGGCTGTTGTGAAGAAGAAAGAGAGAGAGAGAGAGAGAGAGAGAGAGAGAGAGAAAGAAAGAAAGGAGAGAGACGACCTCGCAGGGCTGTTGTGAAGAAGAAAGAAAGGAAGGAAGGAAGGAAGGAAGGAGAGAGACGACCTCGCAGGGCTGTTGTGAAGAAGAAAGAGAGAGAGAGAGAGAGAGAGAGAGAGAGAAAGAAAGAAAGAAAGGAGAGAGACGACCTCGCAGGGCTGTTGTGAAGAAGAAAGAAAGGAAGGAAGGAAGGAAGGAAGGAAGGAAGGAGAGAGACAGACGACCTCGCAGGGCTGTTGTGAAGAAGAAAGAAAGGAAGGAAGGAAGGAAGGAAGGAGAGAGACGACCTCGCAGGGCTATTGTGAAGAAGAAAGAAAGGAAGGAAGGAAGGAAGGAAGGAAGGAAGGAGAGAGACGACCTCGCAGGGCTGTTGTGAAGAAGAAAGAGAGAGAGAGAGAGAGAGAGAGAGAGAGAAAGAAAGAAAGAAAGAAAGGAGAGAGACGACCTCGCAGGGCTGTTGTGAAGAAGAAAGGAAGGAAGGAAGGAAGGAAGGAAGGAGAGAGACGACCTTGCAGGGCTGTTGTGAAGAAGGAAGAAAGAAAGAAAGAAAGAAAGAAAGAAAGAAGAGAGACGACCTCGCAGGGCTGTTGTGAAGAAGAAAGAGAGAGAGAGAGAGAAAGAAAGAAAGAAAGAAAGAAAGGGGGGAAGGTGCCACGTCCGCCGCCTCGAGCTCCTCGGAGGAAAGGGCAGCCTTAGAAACAACGCTGGATTTCATGCAGGAATCAGCAGACACACCAATGCTTTGAGGCTTCCTCTTCCTTCTTCTTTTAACGGGGGACAGGAGGCGGGCTGGTGTGGGGGCCTCCCTGGTCCTGAATGGGGTAACTGAGCCCCTGAAGGACCAGGTGCGCAGCCTGGGAGTCATTTTGGACTCACAGCTGTCCATGGAGGCACAGGTCAATTCTGTGTCCAGGGCGGCTGTCTACCAGCTCCATCTGGTACGCAGGATGAGACCCTCCCTGCCCGCAGGCTGTCTCGCCAGAGTGGTGCATGCTCTAGTTATCTCCCGCTTGGACTACTGCAATGCGCTCTACGTGGGGCTACCTTTGAAGGTGACACGGAAACTACAACTAATCCAGAATGCGGCAGCTAGACTGGTGACTGGGGGCGGCCGCCGAGACCACATAACACCGGTCTTGAAAGACCTACATTGGCTCCCAGTACGTTTCCGAGCACAATTCAAAGTGTTGGTGCTGACCTTGAAAGCCCTAAACGGCCTCGGTCCAGTATACCTGAAGGAGCGTCTCCACCCCCATCGTTCTGCCCGGACGCTGATGTCCAGCACCGAGGGCCTTCTTGCGGTTCCCTCACTGCAAGAAGCAAAGCTACAGGGAACCAGGCAGAGGGCCTTCTCGGTAGTGGCACCCACCCTGTGGAACGCCCTCCCATCAGATGTCAAAGCGGTAAATAACTACCTGACATTCAGAAGACATCTTAAGGCAGCCCTGTTCAGGGAAGTTTTTAATCTGTGATATTTTAGTGTATTTTTGGTTTTTATGGAAGCCGCCCAGAGTGGCTGGGGAAACCCAGCCAGATGGGTGGGGTACAAATAATAAATGATGATGATGATGATGATTATTATTATTATAACGAAGCGGTATATAAACAAACAGATAAATACTGGGAGCAATGACAATAAAGTAATAGAAACTCGAAACAACCGCACCAAGCAAAGCAGATCCCTGCCCCATAGAAAAGAGGCCACAAATATTTGTATGTGTGTGGTTTTTTTTGGAAAACTGCTTCAAACTAAGGGAAGCTTTTCCCCTAATGCGTTTGCTGGTTTTCAAGGTTGCAGAAGACTCTTTGGGGCAGGAAGATCTGTAAGTGGAGTGATGGGAGTGGTTTTCTTTCCCCCTAAAATGGGTATCGAGGATTATGGATTTAATTTGGCTTCATTCCCAAGAGAGACCTCGAAGCCCTTTGCCGTATAATGACGGACACGCACACATTATTTACTTATATATATATGTGTGTGTGTGTGTGTGTATGTATATATAATGTAATACAGTGGTACCTCAGGTTACATACGCTTCAGGTTACAGACTCCGCGAACCCAGAAGTGGTACCTCGGTTTAAGAACTTTGCTTCAGGATGAGAACAGAAATCGTGCAGCAGCAGCACAGCGGCAGCAGGGGGCCCCATTAGATAAAGTGGTGCTTCAGGTTAATAACAGTTTCAGGTTAAGAACGGACCTCCGGAACGAATTAAGTACTTAACCCGAGGTACCACTGTATCTAAAATGTAATACACACACACACACACACACACACACTTTGTTGTTGTTTAGTCGTTTAGTCGTGTCCGACTCTTCGTGACCCCATGGACCAGAGAACGCCAGGCACTCCTGTCCTCCACTGCCCCCCGCAGCTTGGTCAGACTCATGCTGGTAACCTCGAAAACACTATCCAACCATCTCGTCCTCTGTCGCCCCCTTCTCCTTGTGCCCTCCATCTTTCCCAACATCAGGGCCTTTTCCAGAGAGTCTTCTCTTCTCATGAGGTGGCCAAGGTCTTGGAGCCTCAGCTTCAGGATCTGTCCTTCCAGTGAGCACTCAGGGCTGATTTGCTTCAGAATGGAGAGGTTGGATCTTCTTGCAGTCCATGGGACTCTCAAGAGTCTCCTCCAGCACCAGAATTCAAAAGCATCCATTCTTCAGCGATCAGCCTTCTTTATGGTCCAGCTCTCACTTCCATACATCACGACTGGGAAAACCACACACACACACACACACACACACATATAAATATATATATGGGGAGGGGACAGCAACAGAATGCTAAAAAAGGACAGGAGAGCCGTGGCCTCTTGCCAATACATTTGAGTGGAAATACAACAAACAAGCACGCTTCTATCCTCCCTGTAACCCCACTTTCAGGTCCTGCCTTTGGTGGGGATACAGAGGGGGGAGGAGCCCTCCCCCCTTTTTTACCTTATCTCATTGTTTCTTGTGGGGGGGAGAGACATGCCTGCCTCTGTGGGTAGATGCCATGTGCATTTCAATGAAATATTAGCGTTCACTTTCCCCCACAGTTTTAATATTTGTACATACCCCTTCGTATGTGTATGATGTAAATATCAAGTGGAAACATCCTTTATGTGTTTATTTTAAATACGCGTATGCACGTGTGCCTGTTCACATTCATTATTTCTGTTCTGTTCGACAAGTCTTGCATACCGCTTGATCGCAAGGAAACCTCTGAACGGTTTGCAAAGATACCATGTTTTATCTTTCACGTAAAAGTTTCTAGGGGTTTGTTTGCCCTGTCGCAGCAAGATCAAGGACGCGCCTCCTCGCAGCCAGCTAGGCCAGTGGCAAGGGATGATGGGAGATGGAGTCCAAGAGCACTGGGAAGGCTGCAGGTTTCTCATGCCCTGCTGTAAAGAATTGGCCTTGCTGTATTGTGAACCAGCGCTTAAGGTCTAACCTGTTGCACTGTGCTCCTGGCAAGTGGTTATAGGAGGGGCTGGAGCATTTGATAATTGTCATGCCTTTTAAAATGCTAAATTATAGCCTCATGGAGTTTGATGTCCTCTCCTTGAACCGTACCGTATCCTCTTCTCTCTCTCGCACCCCATGTCAAACTCCAGATTTTTGAAACCATCTGTTCCCATGTATCAAGATGTCCCTGGTGGACCTGGGGAAGAGGCTGCTGGAAGCAGCTCGCAAAGGCCAAGATGACGAAGTCAGGACGTTGATGGCAAACGGTGCGCCTTTCACTACGGACTGGGTGTGTATGGAGGGCAAAAATGTTGCAGGGGAAAGGAGAGGGAAATTGGGGAAGGGGGAGGGTTCTTTTGCTGGGATCACAGCAACAAATTCATGGCTACTAGTCACGATGGCTCTGCTCCGCTTGCACACATTGTTTCTAAATACAGTGGTACCTCGGGTTACATACGCTTCAGGTTACAGACTGCACGAACACAGAAATAGTGCTTCAGGTTAAGAACTTTGCTTCAGGTTGAGAACAGAAATCGTGCTCCGGCAGCGCAGTGGCAGCAGGAGGCCCCATTAGCTAAAGTGGTGCTTCAGGTTAAGAACAGTTTCAGGTTAAGTACGGACCTCCGGAACGAATTAAGTACTTAACCCGAGGTACCACTGTACTCAGGTGCTGAATTCCATGGGAGCGGGATGTGCTGCTCAAATCCTACTTGGTTGTTTCTTATGTACTATAGAGCTATGGACTATTTTTTAATTTATTGAATTTATATCCTGCCCTTTCTCCCAAAGGAGCCCTGGGAGCAAGCAGATACAGTGGTACCTTGGTTCTCGGACTTAATTTGTTCTGGAAGTCAGTTCGACTACCAATACCATTCAAAAACCAAGGTGTGGTTTCCGATTGGCTGCAGGAGCTTTCTGCACTCAAGTGGAAGGTGCATCAGACTTTTGGCTTCCGAAAAGTGTTCACAAACCGGAACACTTATTTCCGGGTTTGCGGCGTTCAGGAGCCGATTTGTTCATCAACTAAGCTGTTCGATAACCAAGGTACCACTGTATACAATTTAACAACAAAGCAAAACATTCTAAAACATTTCTAAAAACAATTACAATTAAAAGCATCTAAAAGCAGCTACAGTTAGGAACATTCTAAATGCAACTACATTGAAAGACATTTGTGTATCTAATGATCTTGAGGGTCTCTCTGTATTCTTCAGCCACCAAATTCCTGGGTAAACAGGAGAGTTTTCAGATTGCTCCTTGAAGTTAATGATGATGGAGACAGGTACACTTTGCTAGGGAAAGCATTCCACAACCGGGGAGCCACTACTGAAAAGGCCCTGTGATGGGTCAGTGCCAACCAGGCAGCCCCCTGTGGCGGCAGCATCAACAATGCTTCACCTGCTGATCTTAGGGTCTGGAGCATTTTGTACTGGGGAAGGCGCTCTTTTAGATACTTGGATTCCAAACCTTTTAAGGCGTTATATGCTCATACTAATGCATCTACTGAAATAAATAATCGTGTATTTGTGATCAGTATATTATGACTATTATGTGCAGCTCTGTCTGCACCAGTTTCAGAGGAACCCACATTTGCAACCTCTCAGACAGTGTTGGACTCCCAACGCCCATCAGCGTACCTGCCCATTGGCTGTGCTGATGGGGCATGATGGGAGCTGGAAGCTATTGACATCTGGAGGGGCTTAAGTTCCTTACACACTTGTTATGGAAGACTGCATGGTCAGCTGAAGCCCTTTGTCCCCCACTCCCCTGTCCACAAGGCACACAGTACCCGCACACCTCCTGAGTCATGGAGATTGCGTGCCGCCTTGAATACAAGGGGAGTGTCCGCAGAGCTATAGACGAGCCCGTTCATCGTGGAGTGTAGTCAGAGACGGTGGACTATGCGGTAAGAAGGTGGTAACATTTTCCTATTCACTCGTCCTGCAGCTGGGAACATCCCCTCTTCACCTTGCAGCTCAGCATGGCCACTATTCCACGGCGGAAGTCCTGCTCCGAGCGGGAGTGAGCAGAGACGCACGGACCAAGGTGGACAGGACGCCCCTGCACATGGCGGCCGCTGACGGGCACTCGCACATCGTGGAGCTCCTCATCAGGGTAAGCGAGGTTCTGTCATAACGGGGGTGGCTTTAAAAAGACCTGAGCAACGGTTAAGGTTAAGCAACCAGGTGTCAGGTTGGGAATAACAGCAGAACCTAAAGCCCACCATCTGTTTTCACCCATAGAAGCAGTAATAAGAAATTATCCTCCATTCCCTCTCATCTGCTGAACCTTCACTGACCCACATCTTGCTTTTGTCATAGTGTCTTGTTCAGGCATAGGCACCCTTTGGCACTCCAGATGCTTTGGACTACAATTCCTATCATTCCTGACCACTGGTCCTGTTAGCTAGGGCTGAAGGTTGCCTATGCCTGGTCTAGTTGGTACATCGGGACAGACTAGCATAGTTGTATTCTTGTTGTCTCGACTGTGGCTAGAGTAGCATTTGCTGAAAAGCACTTCCTTGGAGCATCGTTGATGGTGTGGGCGGCTTGATTTCTTTGCACGTCCGGGGAGCAGCGTTCCCCATGCTCCTCATGCAATTGGCTTTGACCCATAGCTACTGTTTCTCTTCCTCCTGCTCATCAGAACGGTGCCGACGTGAACGCCAAGGACATGCTGAAGATGACGGCATTGCACTGGGCGACGGAGCACAACCACCGCGACGTCGTTGAGCTGCTCGTCAAGTACGGGGCCAACGTGCACGCCTTCAGCAAGTTTGACAAGTCTGCCTTTGACATCGCACTGGACAAGAACAACCCAGAGACCTTGTTGATACTGCAGGTGGGAGAAAAATGCTGCCTTTTTGTTCCCAACAGAACACCAGCCCTGATAAACTGTATCTTAATAAGGACCTAAAAGGGATTAAATATCCCAAACGCCCTCAAAACAGCAGTGCTTAATTATTATTATAATAATTTTAACTTGCTGTCTGAACCTCCATTGGCAAAGGAGCTGAGTGAATTCCTTCTTGGAGGGTGTGCCACAATCCAGGCACCCTCGCCACGAAAGGAGCACATCAGACAATGGGGGAAAGGGGTGAATAGGGGAGCAGGTAGAGGCTTTGGGGCAGGCATAGGCAAACTCGGCCCTCCAGATGTTTTGGGACTACAACTCCCATCATCCCTGACCACTGGTCCTGTTAGCTAGGGATGATGGGAGTTGTAGTCCCAAAACATCTGGCGGGCCGAGTTTGCCTATGCCTGCCTTAGGAGATCCTGGCCCAACACTGTTATCTGGGTCTAGGATAACGCTATGATTCTGACTAGCAATACTGGCATTTATCTTTTTTAGACCCGAAGGACCATCACCTAAAAATGACACTGTCCCTTTTAGATTTCTGATGTCTTTCTCCCACCTCACAGCTGAAGCAGAATACGCCAACAAGCCTTGAAAGTTGAATTTCTTTTGACCCAAGGCAGTGGTTTTATCTACCTATTTGGCAAGATTTTTTAGCAGATTGCATGAAACAGTATAAAGCATTCATTAAAAATACTGATAGAACCAAAGGTTCAAAACTAATGGATGTCCAATTCATCAAAACAGAAATAAAACCAGAAGTTTTAAAAATAGACGTATGTCGTAAGATTGCGTGTTTGAGTGTGTGTACGTAAATGAAAAATGTTTTAAGCAGATGTTGCAAAGAGTACAGTTGTACTCTGGTTGCCGAACGCCTTGGTACTTGTACGTTTTGGCTCCCGAACTATCAAAAATCAGAAGTGTTCCGGTTTTCAAACAGTTTTTGGAAGCCAAACATCTGGCACGGCTGACACGGCTTCTGATTGAGTGCAGGAAGCTCCTGCAGCCAATTGGAAGCCGCACCTTGGTTTTTGAACGGTACCGAGAGTCGAACGGTGACTGTATGGTGAAGGCATTTTCCTAATGTCGATGAGCAGTGCTGCAATGCTGAAAGATTCATTCCTTGCATGTGTGAAATGGGTGTAATGTGGCTCTTGTGAAAGTGGTTGAGTAGGAACATAAGGAGCAAGGTGATTCCCCGTTGAGTTTGGCTGGGTAACAAATTGGCACCCAGTGCAGATCTCTGAGCCTGAAGTGTAACACGCTGAGAGGGTCTTGCTCCTGTCAGGGGTCGGGCCGCAAGAACGGCAGTTTCTAGACCAAGGATTCTCCAGCAATGGGCTTGCAAAGAGGCGGGTGGATATGGCAACTGGAAGGCTGTTTTGGGGCAAGCGTTTAAGGACAAACATCTGCCTGAATCAGGGCATCGTTCTCTTCCTCAGGAAGCAATGCAAAACCAGGTCAACACCAACCCCGAGAGAGTGAACCCAGTCCCAGGCTCCGTCACAGTGGGCCAGCCGTTTATTTTGGCTTCAGGGGACATGATGAGTCTGGCCAGCATCGTCTCCTCAGCAGGCACCAAAACAACCTCAGGTAGGACTCTGGAAGCGGCCACACCCACTTCCTCCCCTCTTGCTGTGTCAACACAGGATAGTGAAACCGCCTCTGCGGGTGTCTGCCATTCTGGGACGTCTCTGTTAACATCCTTTGTTCCCTCTTCCACCCTCCCGGGCAGGCGATTCCCACATTTCCACGGTGCAGTTTCCAAACTCAACAACCTCAGTCCTCGCCACGCTGGCAGCCATCGCAGAAGCCTCCGGCCCGCTTTCCAACTCAAACAGAGCCCCCGGTAGGTCGAAAGGAATCTGGGTATCAGTCGCCAGGGATGGGTGGACGGGTGGAAAGACTTTGGGCATTGTCCCTATGCAGGCTGTCTCAACTCTGACGGGAAAAAGCAGGTCATCTCTGTTCCCTCTCCAGCGGCCCTCCTGTCCGTCCAGATCATAAACAGGGAGGGGGTGATTGGCTTAAAGCCTAGTAAACTGGTGGGCATAGTAAGAATTAGTTAGTTATAGTAGCATTCTCTTCAATGAGTGCTAGTAATAAAAATAATCAGAAAAGCAATACAGAAAGTTACAGAATCCTATAAACAAGACCAATGAACAAAGAAACAATTACATCACAAGGTAAACAAACAAAATTACAACATGAATTAATATTTCCGGTTTAAGGAAATGCAGTCCTTGAGGCTAGCAGGGCTGCCAGGTACCCACTGCTTAACCCCTGAGAGGCCAGCCGCAAAGACACACTTCTGAAATATTTAGGGGTAGGATGAGGAACCAGGACTCTTCAGATGCTGACTTCAACCCCCAGCAGCCAGCAGGTTGTAGGCGCAGCAGTATCTGGATAGCGACAAACTCCCTATCCCTGTTCGGATCCTCACAAGCCTTTTATAAATAAATAAATGTGGAAATCACAAAGAGCTAGTAGTGTTACTCTGCTAAAGTTACTCCCCCTCCGATCCCCCCATAGTGCATTTTAAAGCCCCGCCACCAGCAGGACAAACAGTCAGGGGTGAGCATCCGGCAGGCCTCAGGTCCCGCCAGTCCTGAGTTAGGCCATTCAAGGTCTCTGTGTTCAGAAAACAGCCATGCCCCTACACGAAAAAGGGAGCAAGAAACCCTTCTGTTCTCTGTGTTGCCATGAGGTCTAGAAACCTCGTTTTGAATTTCTCGAGCCCATTCCAACAAACGTGAAAACCGCAGCTGTGTGTGGGTTGCTGGACCTCATTTGTTCATTTTCTTTGTGGCGCCAGTTCTTAAGCGCTGTGTTTGTCCAGGTGGCCCCCAAAGCTGTGATTTGAGCTCTTTCCTCCCTGGTTAATTTTTTTAAAAAAGAAACAGAAGCGGCTGAGTTCTTCCCTTTGACTTCTTTCTTTCTTTCTCTCTCTCTCTCTCTCTTTTTGCAGCGTCTGAGGAAACAGTGGACTCCAGCTCTGCCACTTCCCCCCTCCAGCACGTGGTTGGTGGCGGGGGACGGCGGATTATCACAATCATGACCGACGGCGTCCATCTGGGCAACCTCCAGGCGGCTCTTCCCAGTGGGGCCCTGGGCCAGCCCTTCATCGTGACGATGCAGAATGGGCAGCAAGGTAAAGGGGGGGGGGGACGACTCCAAGGGAGAGGTACAAAAGCGGCTCCCTTCTTTTGGGGCTCAGCCAGCATCAATCAGAAGACCAGAGAGTGTGGGGGACACACCTCTGGCCCTTCCAGTGTGGCTGGACACTGACTACATCTGGGACGTGATAGGAGAGCCGCCTTCAGATACCTGGAAGAGACAAGCAAGCTTGTTCTTCTCTTGCTCTGGAGGGGAGGAGATGCCAAGCAAACATTAAGAAGAACTTTCTGACGGCAAGAGCTGTTTGACAGTGGATCTCGGAAGGCGATGGACTCTCCTTCCCTGTAGGTTTTTAAGCAGAAGTTGGGTGGCCGTCCATCAGGACTTCCTTAGCTGTGATTGCGGCATTGCAGGGATTTTGGACTTTGATCATTGTCCCTGGCCTTTGGAGGGTATCCCTGTCTGGAAGGCAACGGGTTGTCAAAGGCCTTCATAGTATCTTTTTGGTCTGGCAAGCCAGACCTCATCTCTCCCCCACCCTCCCCTTACACAGTCCCAACTGTGTGGGGCCACCCATCCGAAGGAACTTTGCTGAAGATCATGGGTATAAAACAGGGTTGCCATTTGGAAAACCCCAAAGTTGAGGAGCCTTTTAAAGACAAACCCCCAAGTTGTTGAGATGATTTTTTTTTTTTTACAAAAATGCCAAAAACACCCTGCATTTTTTCGATTGAGTTGTCTGAGATCCAGGACAAAGCCAGACGTCAGTTCCGCCTTTGAAATCCCAGTAACGTCTGGCAAAATCCGGGTGTATGGCAGCCCTGTATAAAACAATAGAAACCATAATATAATAATAATTGTTATTATCTTTATTAGCATGCCGCAATTCAGTCTAAGGTACCAATGGGGGGTTGCAACAATTTAAATACAGCATTAAAGAAATTGAATTGAGCTGTGAACTGAAGATGAACCAACCAAGCTCTGTTCTGTAAAGGGACGAACGTGAACTGCAATTAGTTGAGGCTGGAATGGCCCCTGTTCTAAAAACTGAACTTTCCAACCCCTGAGCAGCACTGCATGCTTTCCTCCCCTCACCAGAATTCCCTGTGTCTCCCCACCCCCCGTCCTCCTCTTGCAGTCCTCACAGTGCCTGCTGGTCAGGTTGCAGAAGAAACCATCATCGAGGAGCAAAGTGACAGCGATCACCACATAGTAGAGGAGGAGGAGGAACCCCCTGCCAAGAAGATCAAGGTAGAGGAAGTTGCAGATGACCTGGAAGAAAGCAAGGTAAAGGGGGGGAGAGACCCAATGCCTTTTGGGCACCCATGTCCTAGAACGGCGAGAGATTTTACTTACTTTTACAGTCGTACCTTGGATCCCGAATGCTCTGGAACTCTGATATTTTGGCTCCCGAGCGATTGAAACCCGGAAGTGATTGTTCCGGTTTGCGAACGTTCTTTTGGAAGCCGAACGTCCTTCTCCGGCTTCCGATTAGCTGCAGGAGCTTCCTGCAGCCAATTGGAAGCTGTGATTTGGTTCTCAAACGTTTTGGAAATCAGATGGACTTCCGGAATGGATTCCTTTCGACTTCCAAGCTGCAACTGTTTTTATTTTGTTGCAATCATATCCCATCATTTTCCCTCCCAAGAAACTCAACATGGCGTAATCTGGGGAACCGGGTTCGCTTCCCCGCTCCTCCACCTGCAGCTGCTGGGTGACCTTGGGCTAGTTACACTTCTCTGAAGTCTCTCAGCCCCACTCACCTCACAGAGTGTTTGTTGTGGGGGAGGAAGGGAAAGGAGATTGTTAGCCGCTTTGAGACTCCTTCGGGTAGTGATAAAGAGGGATATGAAATCCAAACTCTTCTTCTTTATTCTCACAATAGCCCTGTGAGGTAGGTTAGGCTGAGAGGCAGCGACGGGCCCAAGGAGCTTCATGGGCAAATGGTAGGATTTGAATCCTGGTCTCTCCCAGGTCCTAGTCCGACACTCTTAAGCACTCTTTTTGCCAGAAAGATTTTACTTGTGCTGAATATTCCATCCCTTCTCAGAGGGAAGATGGATGCGGCCTCTGTGCCTTTTCCCTCCGCAGCTCATGAGGTCTAGAACCTTGCTTTCCCCCCAGCAATAAACTGGGATTTTTAGCCCAGTCCTGCTCCACCATCCACCCCCTCTTTGGAGGAAGCCCTCTCTGCAGCTGCCCTGAACCGCCCCTCCTGACAAAGACATGGGTCTGCTTCCCCCCCGTAGGAGAGGGAGATTTTGCAGCAGCAGCTGCAGGAAGCCAACCGCCGTGCTCAGGAGTACCGCAGCCGGCTGATGAAGAAGGAGCTGGAGGCCGAGGGGTACCGGCAGAAGCTGGAAGCCATGGACAGGCAACAGGCCAACGGGACGGAAGAGGTCGCGGAGGACGACGGCGAAGGCCAGGCGGTCAGCTCCGCCGCCGTGTCGGAGGAGGAGGCCGTCAGCTCCACGGTGGACCTGGAACTCCCGACCGACGTCGCGGTGGAGACCGTCAGCACCTCGTAACCCTTCAGGTCGCCCTTTCGCTTACTTTCTTAAAATAGGAAAATCAACAGGATTAAAGCTTGCCTGGGAAAAGGGGTATAGCGGAATGAAGGAAGCCACACCCCTCCCTCCAAAGAAACTCTGGATAAAAGTCCTTTGGTGGGGGGCAGTTCAGTCAGCCCCCCTATCCCCTCTCCTGTCCGTTGTCCTCGCTTTCCCCCCCTTTCAGAACAGGGCTTTAAACACCCACAGCCATAAAATAAATGCCTTTTTTATAATCTTCTTAGCCATTCAGAGAGAGATATTTTTCTTACCGGAAGCCCTTTTTATAAGCCGACAGCAAGTGACCTAAAGCTCCAACCAAACCTGGCCTTTTTAGGAGGGCGGCGCCGCCTTACTATCAGGGTGCCAGCCCTCTCTGGAATGGGGTGGGAATGCAGATGTGTGCAGCCCAGTTTCTCGGGGGGCCGGTGGCAGAAAACAGGAGCAGATCCACAGGATGTTCCATCCCCCCCCCCGGCCAAATGGCCCCAGTTGCTGAAGGACCCTGCGAGCAAATTGATAGGAGACACCCCTTTCCTGTTTCTCGAGGCCTTGACAATAGCGGGTGCAGCGAAGGCAGGCTCTCCTCTTAGAAACACGGGCAGCGGCTTGTATCAAAAGCACTGCCCTGGGTACTGAGCCTCTGAGCTGCCCTCTCTGTACCTCCTGGGGGCCGAGGGGGAGGGTTTTATTAGCCCTGGGGGTGCCCTTGAATTCCAGTCGTGCCTCTCACTTATCTGGCTAGAGGGGCGTGTATGTGTGTGAGAGAGAGACTGTACAAACCAGCCTTCTTAGATTATAAAAGGTAGAAATCCACACCCATTGCTCCACCTACTATCTCGTCCCTGCGCACCTTTGCCAGGTGGCCCCTGGAAGATGGGGATGTGGCCCCTGGGCAGCAGAAGCTTCCCTGGACCCATCATAAGCCTGCCTGCCTGTGCCTTGTGAGATGTGCATATTTACCTCTGGCTCAGGGATGGAGGGGATGTCTGCAGCCCTTCCGGATGTTCCCAGGCCGCAAGCCGTGCCCTCCTCGTCCTCCTTAATCCCCATCCTATTCTGACCGGGGCTGGTGGGACTTGGGGTCAACCTGTGGAAGGCTGCAGGTGCCGTCTCTCCCCTGTTTCTGCCCCCCAGGCTTGCTCTTTGCTCTGTGCAGGCCTTAGGGATATTCAGCTTTCAGAAGGACCCCAAAGACTCCCGCTCTTGTCTGTCTCCCTTCACCCTCGCGCCCCCAGTCTTCAGTTCTACCCAAAATACAACATGTACCGTATTTTCCCATCTATAAGACGTCCCCATGTATAAGACGCCCCCTATTTTGTGGGGCTCAAATTTAAGAAAATGGGGAGAGATGGCCAAGTGTATAGGACGCTCCCCAAATTTTTGACATTACTTTAAAGGGGGAAAAACCTAGTCTTATACACAGAAAAATACGATGACTCTTAACAACTAGGCTGGTATTTTATAGGAAAGAGCCACCCCATTGCAAGGAATCTTGCAAACTTAGCGCATGTGGGGCTTCCGAATCTGTTCCCTTTGGACTGCGAAGCCACTGTGCGGCTTAATTTCAAAAGGTGCATTTATTTATATTTGCCATAGCTCTCTATATTTTTAATATATATATATATATTGTATGTATATAACTGATTGTAGTCCAGTTCCCAGGGTTTACTTCGTGCCTTTGAGGACTAGAACCCCATTTTTTTAAAAAAGAAACAACCCCAAAAACTGTATTCAGGTTTACACCCATCTATCTGCTCTACTGTGTGTTGCACTTGATGCCTTAGGGACCGGATGGGAAAGCCCCCATTGCTATCCCTGATGGTTGGCCAGACAGGATGCTGGGAGTTGAAACCCAACATTGTAGGGAGGGCCTACTCCCCGCTCCCGCCCGGCTATTATAAAATAAAAGTGGGAACTGTAGGGGAACCAGTTAGCCTCTGATAACAGCCCTTGATGTCGCTCTTGTCTCCCTGGTTCTGGGGCGTGTGTGTTCAAGGGTGGGTTGAAAGGCAGCCAGCAACTGCACATGTGTAGGAACATCAGGATCAGGCCGGCGGGAGCCCACCTGGCCCAGCACCCTGCTCTCACAGTGGCCAAATGCCCCAAGGAACCGAAGGACCTAGATAGACTGTCTCTGGGTCTGGAGGTCCCGTAAGAATGTATGGAGAGCCCTGCTGTGCAGGATCAGGCCGAAGGGGACCCATCCTGCCCAGCACCCTGTTCTCACTGTGGCCAACCAGATGCCCCAGATGCGAACGGGACTCGAGCATGACGGCAGCAACACACTCCCCACTTGTGATCCTTGCGGGGCCTTTGTTCCTTCCAAAGGATGATGGGCGAGGCCTATGGTCAGCAGCTGAAGTTCCTCATTACCCAGAACAGAGGTAGCCAACGTGGACGGGGTTTTGCAGCTCTCAGCATCCCTGATGGTTGGCTGTGCCGACGGGGGATGATGCGATTCCCAGCACCCTCTGCAGGGGCACCTAAGCAGCTGCTCAATGAATTTGAAGAAGCGAGGGCCCTGGCAGAGCATCAGAGCAGCTGCCTTGTGTGCAGAAGGTCCCTGAAAGCCCAGAGAGCTGCTGCCGGTCAGTGCAGACAGTACTGCCCTTTGTGGACCAACAATCTGCATAAATCAGCTTTCCACATTCCTAAGATTTTCAGGGATAGCTTATAAAAGCAAATGTTGGGCACATCAGCAACTGAGAACCCACGATTTTGGCGGGGCAGGTTAAACACACTTTCTTGCAGGGTTGTTGTTTAAACATTCCTAAGAGTTCTCCACTAAGCTAGAGATGTCCATGCCGTCTCCAGATGCGCTGTTGAATCCCTGGGGCAAGCTGTGGGCTTCTCCGTTCCTCCTGAGGGAGGAAAATCAGATGTGCAAAGGATCACAGACACACAACCCCCCCCCCCAAGAAATGGAGACCCCCCCTCTCACAACACCTGTCACTAGGGCCAGATTCACACCCTCTATTGAAAGTACTGCAATACCGCTTTAAGCAGTCATGGCTTCCTCCCAATGAATTCTGGGAGCTGTGGTTCGTTGTGGGTGCTGAGAGTTTTTAAGAGACACCCCCCCCCCAAAAAAAAAAAAAAATATAGGAGCTATACGTCCCAGAGTGATTTAGCAATCAGTCCCTCTTCCCAGGGATCTCTGGGAATTGTAGCTCTGTGAGAGGAAATAGAAGACTTCTAGCAACTCTCAGCACTCTTAGCAAAACTACATCTCCCAGAAGTCTTTGGGGGAAGCCATGACTGTATCGTTGTGGTATATAGTGCTTTGAAATGCATGGTGATTTTCAGGACAAATAAAGTGTAAGCAAACAGGTTTCGTGAAGAACCTTCCCATCTAGGAGCGAGGGAGGCAGTGAGCACCGGATTCATGCTCCTGCGTTTTTAGGAAAAGGAACCCTATTTATTTAATGTGCAATTTAGAAAAAGGAAATAAGAAGCCTTGCTGCAGCCTTTCACTTTTAAAGCAGCGATCTTGAAACGACCTTCTAAGTGCTAAAAAACATAGCACCTTAGCGTTCGCCCGGTGCCTTGGTGGTCTCTGGAGAGAAAGGGGAGCAGGCAGAGCGATGACCCTCGTCTCTCGTCAAAACTGCAGCGTCAGCGTCGGGACCCCGCTGGCCTTTTACGGCCACGGAAACCTCCTAACTTGGCCCAGCGCAGACTCCAGGAGGCAGCTGTTACAAGTGCCCTACACATTTGTAGATGACTTTTTCTTTTTTTATTATGAAAAATAGCTTTATGTACAGGCTGGCTTGTTTAAGGGGGGGGGGATATATTTTATATTTTAGGGTCTTTTGCCCGAAAATGTTACGTTTACAATGTGTACAATTTTCTCTCTTTTTTTGTACTCTGGTTTGGTTAATAAAAATGCCATGATCACCTGTTTTCTTTCCGAGCTAGGAAATTAAAACAAGCGAGACTCCTTCGTGGAGTAGCGAGACAACCGTTGTTACGGGTTCTGTGGGTCTGGGAGTCTGCGGAGTTGAGCCTGACCCACTGCAAGGGGGTCCTGCTTCTGGAAGCGTTCTTTGACACCCTGGGCCATGTGTCCACATTTATTACCCTTATTTCAGTCTCAAGGGATGGGGGAGCCCATAGCCCTTCAGATATGGCTGGCCATAACCATTGGCCCTGCTGGCTGCCGGGAGTCGGGAGTCTGACGACGACATCTGGAGAGCTTCAGGTTCCCTACTGCTGGCTGATAATCCCATGAGGCAGGGAGGGAAATGGAAGAAGGGGGTTGCTGGGGAATACAGTGGCACCTCGGGTTAAGTACTTAATTCGTTCTGGAGGTCTGTTCTTAACCTGAAACTGTTCTTAACCTGAAGCACCACTTTAGCTATTGGGGCCTCCTGCTGCCGCCGTGCCACCGGAGCACAATTTCTGTTCTCAACCTGAAGCAAAGTTCTTTTTTTTTTTTTTTTTAAATAATTTTTATTAAATTTTCCATTTTGACAGTCCAATCAAATCACATTAAATATTCCAAATTATACAAATACATATCATATAGTCCGAATATTCTGCCAAATTATAAATTTTTATTGGGACTTCCCATGCTTCAAGTTTTTTTGGGGGGGGAGCGCTGATCATTTCTGAAGCAAAGTTCTTAACCCGAGGTGCTATTTCTGGGTTAGCGGAGTCTGTAACCTGAAATGTATGTAACCTGAAGCGTCTGTAACCCGAGGTACCACTGTAATAGGATTGTAGCGGTGGAAGGGAACCCAGAGCATCATCTAGTCCAACCCCCTGCACTGCAGGAACCACCGCTAGAGAATCCCTGAAAAGTGGCCATACAAGTCAAACCAGCAGACTGACTTGCTAGAAGGCCACTTGCTAAATTCCTGATTCAGAGAGGAATCAAATCGCCCTGAGAATCTTAGGAGAACCAGTCCGAAGGGAAGCTTGGTTACGCTGAAAACAGCTGTTTATTTCCCTCCTTTGACTTGCCAACCCCAGGTGGGAAAACGAGCACGTTGTTTTCATCCACAGATCTGAGCCCCCGCAAGGTGGCACCGTCCGGACGTCGGCCCCAAATGCCTCCGTCTTCCCTGCAAAGAGCCTGGATCTTGTTAAGATTCCTGGGGCGTCGCAGGCCTCGCTCTCTGCCAAGCGCTGACTAATAACTAACATTTCGCCGCTGGTAACGAGGCGCCAGGCGAGCCCCGCTTTGATTTATAGCGGCTTAGCGGGCTTTTGACGGGGAAAGTAATTAGCTTTCCCCAGGAAAATGAAAAGTGGGGGAAGAATCGGGGAGCAGCTGAAAGGCAGCCGTGTGCCAAGCGAGGGATTCTGGGCCTCTGGCTCCCCTAAATGCATGGAGTGGGGGACCCAGGTGGGTGTTCTGGGGCGAACATACTTGTCCCTTCCTCTTCTGGTCCTGGATCTCGGTCGGCTTACGAAGATGATTGCCCCTGCTTCAGCTTTTTGGCCTCAAATGTCCTTGCTGCTGGTTGCCCATCTGCTACTGGGCCGAGTTCGAGGTGTCGTCCTAAGCAGCCCCTAACAAATTGGGGCCAGTTTACCTGCGAGTTCACCTTAACCCACATGCGCCCACTCCACGGCTCCGATCTGTGAAACCAGCGCCGTTATAGGTCTCACGTGATTCTCGATCCACACTTGTAAGACGTCAACCTTTTTTAGTGTGGCACTTTGGAACTCCCTGCCAATTGAACGTCAAGCAGACACCTTCACTGCGCTCTTCTGCACCTCCTATAAACATTTCCATCCAGGCAGGCTCGCCCAGACATTTTGGACGTTGACCCGAGTTTTAGTCCATTTTATAATTAATCTGAATGGTTTTTCCAATGTTTTTAAGAGCTGTTCTTAACTATTTTAAACCGATGGTTTCATTGTTCTTTTTGGAAAGAGCTTTTGAGTTTTTTCTTTTTTTAATTAGCCACCAAGCGGTGTATAGGTAAAGGTAAAGGGACCCCTGACCATTAGGTCCAGTCGTGACTGACTCTGGGGTTGCGGTGCTCATCTCGCTTTATTGGCTGAGGGAGCCGGCGTACAGCTTCCGGGTCATGTGGCCAGCATGACTAAGCCGCTTCTGGCAAACCAGAGCAGCCACTGAAACGCCATTTACCTTCCCGCCGGAGTGGTACCTATTTATCTACTTGCACTTTGATGTGCTTTCAAACTGCTAGGTTGGCAGGAGCAGGGACTGAGCAACGGGAGCTCACCCCGTCGCGGGGATTCGAACTGCCGACCTTCTGATCGGCAAGTCCTAGGCTCTGTGGTTTAACCCACAGTGCCACCCGTGTCCCTACTGGACCTTTTATTTCCAGTCCAAGAGTCGCATTCCCTTCTGAGCAATCTTTTGGGGGCTGCATGCTAGAGGTGGGTGAGGCCACTGACAAAACTGGCAGAGCAACAGACGTAGAGTTTACACAGCGCCACCCACGTCCCAAGCGGTGTATACATTTTATGAAATAAATGATGTTGGCATCCATCCATTCTTTTGGGGGGCAAAGTCTAACCCCTGTGTTAGCAGCACCCAGTTGACTTCCCCGGGGTGGTCAGTGTGTATGGACCCAGACGACAAGACCCCCTCCTTGGCCTTGAGACCACCTGCTGCCATCCTGTGCCCTCCGATAACCCCCTCCACCCTCATTTCTCGCCATGCCTGGGTCTGCCCCCCAGTCTCAAGCTGCCATTCCCTTTGCTCCTTTCCTTATTCCCATCCCAGGGCACCTGGGGGGGGGCAGATTCCTCTTCCGCTCCCCAAACCTTTTCCCTATACACCTTTTTTTCACAATACACCCCCACCAAACGATACAGAAACCATGGTCACATAAGCACAGAAGTCCTTATCAATCTGGCCCATGACACACCTTTTATTCCCAACCCCCTTCCTCAAAGCGCTTTGACTGGGCCTGAATGTGTCATTGAGCCAGGATCATGCCCACACCCCCTTGCCAGGATGGAGGACGGAGAGTCAGAAGCCTCCAGCTTTCACACGGCCATATTGTGCTGCAACAAACACAAAACCTCTCATCTGCAGAGCAGCCTGCTCGCCTCTGAGCTCACTTGCGGCTGGAATGTGGACCCCAGAAGGTTTCATATGAAGAAATGTGGCCCCCGGGCTGAATGAAACTGCCCTGTGTTATTTCCCCCCCAAATCAGATGGGCACTGTTTATATAAGAATGGTGGGTTACTGTTCCCAACCCTAACCCTGCGGAAAGCCATCTAATTAGACTTTAATTTGATTTTGACCTGTCTTTGGGAGGTAATTTAATTATTGTTTTATTTTATACTAATGTTATATATTTGATGTTAGCCGACCGGCTGTAGAGGGCGGGATATAAATAAATTTTATTATTATTATTATTATTATTATTATTATTATTATTATTATTAGAGCCTGCTGGATCAGGCCAATCAATGGCCCATTCGATCCCACATCCCCTTTCCACAGTGCCTGCGAATTTGAGGATTTGAGCATGAGATTTGAACACTAGAGCAACTTCTCCCCTCCTGGTATTCAGAAGCATCGCCTTCTCCTCCATGAATTTGTCTCGCCCTCTTCCAAAGCCGTCTCAGTTTGTGGCCATCACTGACTCCTGTGGCAAGGAGTTCCACAGTTTAACTGTGCAAAGCAGCAAGTGCCGCTTCTGTAGGCCAGTCTCCCCCAGCCCATGGCACCCTCCCCCAGCCCATGGCACCCTCCCCACTCAAAGGTGCTAATTTATCCCTGCAGTGGATAATTTATGGGTAGCTACGACTGCTTTTAAGTTCAGGGAAAGAGACCCAAAAGCGCTTGGGTTGCGGGTCAGCAGCATCGCATTTAATCGAATATATATATATAATGCCCCGGAACCAGCTCCACCTAGTGTTATCTTGGGCTTCTGCTCAGTGGTGATCTGGAGAGTGTAAGCTCTGCGGGGCAGAGACCATTCTCCCCCAAGACTGCTATTCTGTAAATCATCTCCATTGCTGCTGCTGCGGCCACATCAATTTTTTAAAAAAGGACAAGACACCAACGCTCTTCAGATCTGTTCATTCCCAGAGTACATTTCTGTCACAAGCCACCCCCCTCTTCTGGTCTTACTTAACAATAATTTCTGCATGGCATGGCAGCTATTATTTGCCACGCTCCTCCAAAGCTTAAATATGTGCTGATCGGATCATTCCCTCATTCGAGTCTCGCATAATGATCCATCAAAGACATTTCGGGATCTCTAGAATTCTCGTTCTTCTGGCTGCGGTGCTGCCCTCTAGTAGAAGTTCTGGTCTGGTGCAGTTTGGTTGACGACTGGGAAAATTCCTCTTTCCACAGACTCTCCCCCCTTTCCTGCGGCGTCGCTGTCAGAGGGAAGTAGGGGCATTATTTTAAGAACATCGGATTGTAGCTGGATCTGGCCCACCTGGTCCAGCATCCTCTTCCCATTTTGGAATCAAGATAGACTGCCACTGGACCTGGACGTTCCATAAGGATATCAGAAGATGTCCTGAGATCAGGCCAGTGGTCCATCTTAGTCCAGAATCTCATGTGGGAAACCCGCAAGTAGCATTTAAGCACCTGAGCAACACTCTCCACCTGCGATTTTCAGAAGCTTTTTTGTCTGAGCACGGCCATCATACCTAGTAGCCACTGGTAGCCTTTACTTCCACGAGTTTGTCTTTTAAATCCATCCAATGTGGTGGCAGGGAGTTCCATAGTTCAACCCTGCGCTGTGTGAAGAAGTCATTTCTGTTACCTGTTCTGAACCTTCGTACATCAATGCATTATACGTAGGGCTTCCTCTGAAGACGGTTCGGAAACTTCAACTGGTGCCGAATTCGGCAGCCAAGTTGCTCACGGGGGCCAGACGGTTTGAGCATATTGCACCGATCCTGGCCTCACTAGCTGCCAATTAGTTCCCATGCCCAATTCCTATGCCCCACAAATAACCCAGAGATGCATTTTAAATAAAAGCACACATTCTACTCAGGTAAAAACACACTGATTCCCAGACTGTCTGCTGGCCGGATTGAGAAGGCGATTGGGCCGGATCCGGCCCCTGGGCCTTAGTTTGCCTACCCATGCCATAAAGCCTTAAATAGCTGAGGACCTCCCCATATAAATGCCTCTCCCCATATGAATCAACCCAGACCCTGTGATCAGTGCCTCTTTCAATAGAGATCCGCAGGGTGGCAACACGAGAACACGGCCTTTTTGCAGTGGCTCCCCATCTGTGGAAGACGCTCCCCAAGGAGGTTTGGCTGGCTTCTTCCTTATATATCCTTAGGCGCCAGCCAAAAACGTTCCTTTTTAACCAGGCCCTTGGCTGACTGACCTCAGATGCCCTTTTAAATGTGCTGTGAATTTTTGGTGTCTTTTTGTTCTAATTTTTATTACGCATTTTGCGTTTTTTTATATTGCGGTTTTATGTTGTGAGACCTACGGTTGGAAGGCGGCATACAGATTTAATAAAGAATGAAAATAATAGCTGCACGTCGAGTTCAGGAGCTCCTGTTTGCAGAGTGAAACCAAAAAGCCCGCCTATTCCGGCATCCTGTTGTTGCGATGGCCAACCACATCCTTCTTCTGGGAAGGCGTCGATCAGGATCCGAACACGGGAGCGCTCTCCTCGCTTGCAAGTCCCAGAAACTGGTGTTCAGAGATTGGCAGTAGCCCAGAGCTGTGACTACTAGTAGCTGCTAAGTCATGGAGGGATAAGGCTAATACCTTATCCTTATTCCTGTCTCTCTTGGGAATGAATTATCCCTGCTCTGTGTGAAAAAGTCTTTGCTTTCGCCTGCCTTGAATCTTCCAGTGTTCAGCTTTGTTCTCGCTGCCTCAGGACCAAGCGGGCAGCTGAGAGACCTTATGGTCCCCAGGGAAAGATCCCCATGGGTGCCAGGTCTCACAAGAAGTGCCGCTTGATTCCTGACCTTTGAGAGACTGTTCCTCCTCTGGATGAACGTGCCCGGTTCTCTTTAAAAGCCACCAACAGCCCAGGAGTCATACGGTCTTCATGAGGCAATGAGTTCCGCCGGTTAACGCTGCATTTCATCCCCTCTCTACCCTGGACCGAAAGCACAGTTTGCCAGAAACGCTACAGGTGGTGTAAGCTGATCCAAGCCCCACAAATTCCAGGCGCCTCGGGGCCACATTTCTGACTTCCTAGTTCCTAGTCTTCAAGGGGAAGCCCCACACAAACCTCATTGCGGCAGTCTAAAACTGCACGACTCACTGCGGCCAGGTTATCTTGAATCCAGGAATGGCTGATGTTGGGGAAAAAGGCACTGCGCTATTTAGGGTTTGTGGTGTGGTTTTGGTTTTAGTTCTACTCTTCCCCCTTTGTTTTTGGTTTAAAGATTAGTGTTGTGGTTTCTTAAGCTTTTCTTGTTATAATTGCCCAGAGGACATTGTTAATTGGCTGGGTTACAAACAATGTACATAATATAAGCCACGACGGATCAGGCCATAAAGGCAAGAACATTCCCTTGCTGTTATTCACCCAGCAGCTGGCATTTAGAGGTAGACCATTCCTGTCCATGGAGGTTCGACGCAGCCCATCCCCTCACTTCACCCAGAAACCAGCATTCGTAAGTAGACCATCCCTGCCTGTGGAGGTTTGACATGACCTACCATGACTTCCGGGAGGAAAGGGGGCAGATTCCAACTTTGGAAGCCCTGCGTATGTCTCTGAAACAGCCTTAAAAAAAAAGCAATGGTCCGTCCATCAGGCCAGCCGGTAATCGAATGTATCTTTCTCCATGTAATCGGTCCATGTGGACGATGGCATGCTGCGGTACGGATCCAGCAGGATCCGGAAGCAGCGGACGATCAGGAGCCCCAGGAAGACGAAGAGGAAGAAGACGAAGACGAAGGCTGCTTTCTGCTCCAAGGTCAAGGTGGGGTCTGGACGGACAGCGCTGGCCAAGGCGGGCAAAGTACCAGCGAGACCATCGGCCATCGTTTCAAAACCTGAGAGCCAAGAGCTCATCGATCCAGGAGATCTGCAAGGAGAAAATAGCGGGTTACTAGCCACTCGGGACGGGCAAATTTGCAGGAATGTTTGTTTTTCTGCTTTCCTCTTAAGTTCCGCTCTCCTCATTCCCATATCAGTCTGCAGATTTATTTCTTAAAAGAAAGTCCCCATGAAAATTCGCTAGCATTTGGGTGTGAATTTCATCTCTAACACAAACATTTTTGCCAAGCAATTTCAAGTGTTCCAATGGAAAACAGCCCAAAATCTTACGTTTGGTACCGCTTGCCCTGGAACAATGATACACTGGGGGAAATTACGTACAATTTGAGATTTTGACAAGGACCGGAACCTGCAGGCACTTTTTATACGATTTGATGTTCCTTTGGGACATATGCAACACAGCCATCATTTGCAAGACAACCCTCATCACAAACCTGGCAAGTATGGTAATCAGATATTCTTTACCAGATATACCTCGCAATCAGATATTCTTTATTTGGACTTTTGTTGGTGCTGACCTTGACCCTGAATGAGCGTCTCCACCCCCATCGTCCAGCCCGGACACTGAGGTCCAGCGCTGAGGGCCTTCTGGCGGTTCCCTCTCTGTGAGAAGTGAAGTTACAGGGAACCAAGCAGAGGGCCTTCTCGGTGGTGGCCCCCGCCCTGTGGAATGCCCTCCCACCAGATGTCAAGGAAATAAACAACTATCTGACTTTTAGCAGACATCTTAATGCAGCCCCGTTTAGGGAAGTTTTTAATGTTTGATGTTCTATTGTGCTTTTAATTCTGTGAGGAGCCGCCCAGGGTGGCTGGGGAAACCCAGCTGGATGAGTGGGGTATAAATATATTATTATTATTATTATTATTATTATTATTATTATTATTATTATTATTCCAGCTCTATGATTCCCTATGACGGGACGCAGGTGGCGCTGTGGGTTAAACCACAGAGGCTAGGACTTGCCGATCGGAAGGTCGGCGGTTCGAATCCCTGCGACGGGGTGGGCTCCCGTTGCTCAGTCCCTGATCCTGCCAACCTAGCAGTTCTAAAGCACCTCAAAGTGCAAGTAGATAAATAGGTACCGCTTCGGCAGGAAGGTAAACGATGTTTCTGTGTGCTGCTCTGGTTCGCCAGAAGCGGCTTAGTCCTGCTGGCCACATGACCTGGAAGCTGTACGCCGGCTGCCTCGGCCAATAAAGCGAGATGAGCACTGCAACCCCAGAGTCAGCCACAACTGGACCTAATGGTCAGGGGTCCCTTTACCTTTATGATTCCCTATGCAGCTAGGTCTGAGAGGAGGGTAGTGACTGGAGCAACGGCTCCCCTCTGGCGAAAAAGCGACTAAATTTCTTGTTGGTCAGACCAAGGTGCGATTGACGCTGGCCTGGAGGTGGGGAATGATGATCAATTTGCACGTTAATGGGAACACTCTGCGCAGTTTCCTCAGCCAAGCGAGTGGTTCAGAGCGACTGTTCTGAAGCCCAAGTAGGACCCAAGCGGCTGCGTCTTCCCACCACGTACTCCCACCCCCAGGACTGGCAGCTTCAAAAAAGCAATTTATAACCCCTTCTCTTTGTTTTAAAAAAAGTTTTTAAAAACCTCCAACCGGCTCTTTGCAATTTCCAGAGCTTGTTCATTTGTTTCCGGAAACGAACTTGCTTTCCGAGGTGTTTTGTACCCTTATCACTGAAGGGGAATATAAATATATCTGTACCCCCGTTACGACAAACTCTCATTTATAAGGCTGATAAAAATCGACAAATCGCTTCGGAAGGCAGCCTGGAACATTGCTCTCGTTTTCTCTGGGTAGGGACTGACTGCGCACTGTTCCGAAATGACTGATGAAGGGAAGGTGGCTGTGTTGAGTCTCCGCGCAGTCTACCTCTGAAGACCAGCTGCCAGGAGTCCATGGTGAGGAACGTTCGAGGCCTCTTTGTGACATGCCGGACGCAGCTTATTGGCAGCAGTGGGAGAAGAGAGAAGGCCCCTCTTGTTCCCGTCCAGCAGGATTTTGATTTATTTTTTTAAAATTTTATTAGTTTTTATTAAATATTACAAGAAAAGAAAAAGAAAACCCAAACAAAAATCCATCCATAACATTGTAAACACGTTTGTCTACGTGTTTTCCAAAATGCAGACTAGAAAAGAAAAATGACACAAGATAAAATAAAAGGAAAAAGGAAATACTTTTCATAATACCAAATTTATACTTTAAACATTACCATATATAAATCCTCGTTAAAATGTCATAAAAGACTTCCACCGCATTCACCACACGTCTCTTAATTTCTAATTCACCTTTACTTCTGTTCTTCAGTCACTTCCTTAAGTTCTTTCATAGCCCATCAAATCTTTGTATTCTTTATATTCTTCACAAGGTTAGTCTAAGCACAACCAAACTTTCGTATCTGAGCCCTGCTTCTGTAAGTATTCATTTAAACATTCCCATTGTTTCTGTACCACACTTTTGGGTTTAATGCCTTATTAAATCTGTAAATTTTGCTAACTCCAGATACTCACATAAGTAAACCATTCCCTTTTTGTTGGGATATTATTTCCTTTCCAGTAACTGGCTGCCAATATTCTCGCTGCTGTTGTTGCATATAGAAATATGTCAATTTTGTCTTTGGGAATATCCTTACTCAAAATTCCTAATAAGTATGCTTCTGCTCTTTGGTTATACAAAACCTTTATCGATTTTTTAATCTCTTCGTGGATCATATCCCAATTTTTAAAATCTCTGGCACCAAAAGATTCAGCCGTGATGAAGAAGAGCTCTTGGCAAAGGTGTTAGAACCCCAGAATTGTAGCGTCAGAAGGGACCCTACCGATCATCTAGTCTAACCCCTTGCAGTGCAGCAATCCTGCCCGCATCTTGTTCTTGGATGGGCTGAAGAGGTCCAAAAATAACAGATTGGCAAATCAAATTACAGGAATTGGTGGAGACGGCTCAACTGACTAGTAAACTCAGAGGAAACGCAAAGCAAAAATTTGCAGAAAAATGGGATGGGTATAGAAGATATGTTCAAAAATACAATAATAGTTTTGACTCCGTGCTAGCATTCGAGTGATAAAGGAACTAAAAGGAGGTGGACAACAATTAAGGATTTATTATGTTTTCAGAATGTATTAGAAAAATTATATAGAAAGGTTTATTGTTTTGTGTACATTCAAATGTAAGATAAAACATATGCAAAGGGACTTGACAGGAAGTCAAAGTTGAAGAAAAGATTTTGGAAGATAAAAGGGGGAAAATATTTACTTTCATTATTATCATTTTCTGTGCGGGTGTGGCTGTGTGGGTGGCTGCACATATGTGTGTAGTTGTATGCAATGTTTGGGAGGAAATAAGACGGTAAATAACAAATAACAAACTAAATATCGATGTATGTAATTTTTATTTCTTAATTATATTTAGTGGTAGTATGGCTGTATTGTTTTTTGTAACATAAAACCATTCAATAAAAATAATTTTTTTTTAAAAAAAAGAGGAGGTCAATTCGCTGCGGGAACGGGGTCCGTGGAGGGTGCTTTGCCCAACGCCCGTCCCACATTGTATAGAAAACAGGGGCCTTGTTTCTCTCCCTCCCTATCTCTGCCCAAGGCTGCAATAGCTACGTAGATCCTCCAGATTCAGGAGCACTCTACCTCAGACTGCCAGTTAGTTAGTGCAGGGGCCAAACACGGGCAACGGTTCGCCTTGATGCTCTGCCTGGGGGGCTTCCTGGAGAATATTAGATGAGGGATGTAGAGTTGGGGAACCAGTGGCTCTCCAAAACGTCGCTAGACTCTTCGCTGTATTGCTAATGGTTGCGGAAGATTTGATCTCGTGCCCCAGGAGATTCTGGACACAGTCCCCAGTAGCATCCCCAGGTCGGCTTCAGAAAACCTCTTTCCCGAAACCCCGGAGAGCTGCTGCCAGTCCGTGTAAGCAGTACTGATTTAGAGGGACCAAAGTCTGGCTCAGTACGCGACAGCTTCTTCTGTTGCCTCTGGGAAGGAAATGATGGCCTGTGCCTCTGCCCCTCTAGCAAGCCAACCGCCTCAAAAACAAGCCCCGTTCCAGAGGTCCTTCTGCGTCAAGTTTCCTTGAACATCTCTGCAAAATTCGGCTTGCAACCAGATAAACCCGGGCCAGATCTGCGGCTGCATTTGTGGATGTCGCAAGACCGCCTCCTGCTGGTGGCCAAAGGAACCACGGCACAACGGCTCTCGGTGTAGCTCAGTGCTGTCCGATGGCGGCAGAACCAAATGCCGTATTTAAGGAGGGAGAAAGCGAGTCGCGGTTACACACCTCCCAGTTGAACTGGAGGCAAGGGTTTCGAAGGCTCGGCCGATGTGGTGGCATCATTGATGGGGTTTAAAGGAAGGAAGAGTCACTTAAGGTCTCGGGGGCTTCTGTGTGTGGTTCCTGGCTTAAGGAGCCTTGAAGCTGAAGTCATTTAAGAGTGTATTCATAAAAAAGACCAGATCTTTCTGGATCCTTGCTGGATTAGACGCTACGGTTGCCACCTGCCCACCAAAGGTAAATTAAATCTTCCCACCCACTCACCCTCCCATTCCTGCCTTTTTTGTCACGTAAACTGATTTTTTTTGGTCAATATATGTATATTGATGCACCTACATTGATTCACATCAGCCAGAAAGGCAAAATACATACATTTCTAGCTTTACTTATCAGCAATTCCGGAGGAACAGACCTAGAATTTATTTCTAAGTTCTGAAATTGTTTGGACGACAACCGCCTTGCCCCTGTATTTCACAATCTCCGGTGTTTGAGAAGGTGAGTTCTTTTAAGAATCAAATCTCATCGGGGCGAGGGTTCAACTTTAGTGAATATGAATCGGAAGGGTGGGGGTGGGGATAGCTTATCCTCTCCCCTGCGAATAAGGGGTATTTGGCCCTTCTCTCCAAAGCAGGGGGGGGGGGTTGTCTTGTTCGAACGTAATTTTGTATGATTTGGGAGTGTCAAATCAAATGCGTATCAGTTTTTCTGGTTTGTGAAATCGGGAATGTGTCTCCCTCCCACCCACAAGGGAGGAAAAAAACCAAACACTTAGAAATACATTTTCAGCACAAAAAGGGTTTGAAATTATTATTATTATTATTATTATTTAAAAAAAGAGGAAAAGCAAGACTATATTAGCAGGGAAATATAAGCCTGTAAATTAAGTGCCATTATAGATTCTCATTGTTTCTCCGGTGGAGATGAGAAGTGTCTGTGTGTTCAGGCAGCAAAAACGTGGGGTTTTTCCCCTGTCTCTCTTACACACACACACACACACACACACACACACACACACACAATCTTGAACTTGCATCCTGCACTCTCCGCAGACCTAGTCTGTGCATATTCACCTGTACCTACCAGTACAAATTCAGTTACCATGCAAAAAAGAAACCCTCACCTGTGTGTCTCAGGTAAGCCAGCCTTCCGGAGTCCTCAGTGGGCGGATGCCTCGGCCCCTGTACCCATTCGCCTGGCTATGAAGATCTGCTTCTTAAACCCCATTCCTGGTTGGATCTGCAAACCAAGCATTGTATTTTCCAGCGGATTCCTCCTCCTACCTTGACTGGTGACTGGAAACATACGGAGGCAGAGCTTGGATGCTGAGGGTGGCTGGATGAGGGAAGAGCGCTTCCCCTTGAGGGGCGAGGGGGTGTACCGCTCAGCCCCACGCAGGATCGGGCCGGGGAATTCCGGGAGGCGACAGAATCGCTTTTCTACAGCTTTTCCTTGCCCACACACGCGTGGACAGAGAGATGCTTCAAAGCTGTTGCCGGTGGCAACCGGTTGCTATGGAGATGCCGGAGCAAACTCATTTGCTGCTGGACCAGGGAGGGGCGAGGAAGCTGACGACAGCTTGGTGGGGGTCCCTATCATTCCATTTCATGTCTGGCTGTTTTTTGGGGTAACCTTGCAGTTGAAATGATATAATGATGAGGGACAGTATCTATCGTTCTGCGTTGCTGAGGTGGAATGATGGGCCAACCCCCCATCATTAGGGACAAGGGTTAGGGACACCCCTCTCTTAGAATGAACCAAATCAGCTCATTCAAAGATCGGTCTTGCCAATGTGGTGGACTTGAAACCTGAAGATACGAGTTCAAATCCTCCTCTTTCAGCCTAGCCTATTTGTTTGTTTCTCAGATTTGCAGACCGTGCCTCAGCTGGTAGGCTGAAACCAACCTCGCAGGGTTGTTGTAAGAGGAATAAAAATGGGGCGAGCTCCCCAAATTCTACCCCGCTGTGAGCTGCGTGGGGGCAGAACAGGCTGCAACAGAAACGGATAGGAGGGCTGTAGAGAAAGAGGGAAGGAAGGAAGAGCGTTTGGAGAGACAGAAAGTCAGATAAGTCAGTTAGATAAGTAAGTCAGAAGTACATCACATGGGGAAGTTAGATAAGCGAGTCAGAAGTAAGACAGGAAAGTAATAAGTGAGAAGTTGGATAAGTCTGTGAGATTGGTTCCGTAGGTGTTGTGCAAAACGGGAAACGACAGCAAGAGATCCACGATAATGCTCCAAAATGCAAACCTAGCATTTCTCTATTTTTTTGCACCAAATAAGATCATACAGTGAAGCAGAGACTCATAGAATTGTAGATTGGGAGTGACCCTAAGGAGCATCCAGCCAAACACATTGCAATTCAGAAATATGCAGATAAAAGCCAAAAAGGATGAATGAATAACTAGATGGATAGGAAGAATCTACCAAGAGAGAAGCAAGACAATATGTATCTGAAAAGTGTAAGAAGGCAGACATGACCAGTCAAAAGGGATGAAACTTGGAGAGGGAGAGGAAGGAGGCTGCACCGATGGACATTCAAGGAAGCAGAATGTTAGAAGATTTGGGATAGTTGAAAGAAAGTCTTTCACGCAGCGCATCAACTGATAGGAAGTGCCTACAGAGGGTGGTGAATACAGCACAAGATATTACGGTCTGTTCCGTGAATCCGCTGGATGAAATAGTGGAAGAACGTTGCCTCAGGAGAGTGAGGAAAATTCTCAAGGATGATTTACACCCTGGCCGGGACTTTCTTGATCTCCTGCCCTCGGGCAGAAGATATAGAAGCAGGATTAGTTGCACCAACAGGGTAAAGAACAGCTTCTATCCGTGGGCTGTTAGGCTGCTGAATGAAAAGATAACAGCAGGGCAACTGACTTTCGGGTTTGGTGAGTGTGCGTCAGTAAACGAGGGAAATTAAGATTAAGAGAGCTGAGTGGGGGGTGCTTGTGTAATCTCACTGTATACAAGTTGTACAAGTGACAATAAAGTATTTCAATTTCAATTTCAATTACCAGTATACTATGGACCTCCCTCCTACAGGCACCAATTCAGATGGCTTTAAAAGAGGAGTGGAAAACTTCACAAAAGCGATCAATGGCTACTAGCCACGATCAGCGCCAGATTTAGGTTTGATGCGTCCCTAAGCTACTGAAGGCAATGGGGCCCTTTATACGTCCCACTGTCCTTTGTCAACAGCAAATTGTCACTGTCTTTTGTGTTGAATTTATGCTATATGGTAATTTATGGACCTAATTTGGGACGCAGGTGGCGCTGTGGGTTAAAGCCTCAGCGCCTAGGACTTGCCGATTGAAAGGTCGGCGGTTCGAATCCCTGCGGCGGGGTGCGCTCCCGCTGCTCAGTCCCAGCGCCTGCCAACCTAGCAGTTCGAAAGCACCTCCGGGTGCAAGTAGATAAATAGGGACCGCTTACCGGCGGGAAGGTAAACGGCGTTTCCGTGTGCGGCTCTGGCTCTGGCTCTGGCCAGAGCAGCGATGTCACGCTGGCCACGTGACCCGGAAGTGTCTCCGGACAGCGCTGGCCCCTGGCCTCTTAAGTGAGATGGGCGCACAACCCCAGAGTCTGTCAAGACTGGCCCGTACGGGCAGGGGTACCTTTACCTTTACCTTTTCTTATGGACCTAATTGGTATCCAAAGCATTCGCACATAACAAATAGGAGCCTACACAATACAAAACACTGTTGCTGTATGTAAGTTTTATTTTGTTTTTGGAAATGTACGTGCAGGCAGCAATGCTTATGAACATCAGTTGCAGGATACCACAGAAAGAGAGAGATGCTATTGTGCTTGAGTACTGCTTGCAGGTTTCCCATTTGGCATCTGGTTGGCCACTGTGGGGACGCGGGTGGCGCTGTGGGTTAAACCACAGAGCCTAGGACTTGCCGATCAGAAGATCGGCGGTTCGAATCCCACGACGGGGTGAGCTCCTGTTGCTCAGTCCCTGCTCCTGCCAACCTAGCAGTTCGAAAGCACCTCAAAGTGCAAGTAGATAAATAGACAACTAATCCAGAATGCGGCAGCTAGACTGGTGACTGGGGGCGGCCGCCAAGACCATATAACACCGGTCTTGAAAGACCTACATTGGCTCCCAGTACGTTTCCGAGCACAATTCAAAGTGTTGGGCTGACCTTTAAAGCCTAAATGGCCTCGGTCCAGTATATCAGAAGGAGCGTCTCCACCCCCATCATTCTGCCCGGATGCTGAGGTCCAGCGCCGAGGGCCTTCTGGCGGTTCCCTCATTGCGAGAAGCAAAGCTACAGGGAACCAGGCAGAGGGCCTTCTCAGTAGTGGCGCCCGCCCTGTGGAACGCCCTCCCATCAGATGTCAAAGTGATAAACAACTACCTGACATTCAGAAGACATCTTAAGGCAGCCCTGTTCAGGGAAGTTTTTAACGTGTGATATTTTACTGTATTTTTTGTTTCTATGGAAGCCGCCCAGAGTGGCTGGGGAGGCCCAGCCAGATGGGCGGGGTATAAATAATAAATTATTATTATTATTATTATTATTATTATTATTATTATTATTATTATTGGTACTGCTCCGGCGGGAAGGTAAATGGCATTTCCGTGCACTGCTCTGGTTCGCCAGAAGCGGCTTAGTCCTGCTGGCCACATGACCCGGAAGCTGCACGCCAGCTCCCTCGGTCAATAAAGCAAGATGAGCGCTGCAACCCCAGAGTCGGCCACGACTGGACCTAATGGTCAGGGGTCACTTTACCTTTATCTTTTTGGCCACTGTGAGAATGCTGGACTAGATGGGCCCTTGGCCTGATCCTGCAGGCTCTCTTATGAAGGTAGCAAGTCAGAGGTTGGTGGGGAGTTCCCCATTCGCCCAGACAGAGCAGGCACCACTGCTTTATGAAATCCCACACCCCGTTTAAAGCCCTAAACGGCCTCAGCCCAGTATACCTGAAGGAGCGTCTCCACCCCCATCGTCCAGCCCGGACACGGAGGTCCAGCACCGAGGGCCTTCTGGCAGTTCCCTTGCTGCAAGAAGTGAGGTTACAGGGAACCAGGCAGAGGGCCTTCTTGGTGGTGGCACCCGCCCTGTGGAACGCCCTCCCACCAGATAAACAACTATATGACATTTAGAAGACATCTGAAGGCAGCCCTGTATCGGGAAGTTTTTAATGACTGATGTTTTAATGCATTTCTAATCTTTTGCTGGAAGCTGCCCAGAGTGGCTGGGGAAACCTACCCAGATGGGCGGGGTAGAAATAATAATAAAAAACATCATCATTATCCCAGAGGCACCGGAACCCTTGGCAAGGGGGGGGGGGAGGTGGCAATAACCCTGCCAGAACAGTTTCCCCAACATCGTCTTCAGGAAAGAAGCTTTGCATGTAAGAAGGTTCCTTTTTTCAATCACCATTATCCCCTAATAGAAGGATTGAGGAAGACCAAAGCTATCCTCTTCTACACTGGAATCTCAGGAGCAGCTGCTGCCAGCCAGAGTAGACAGTATGGAGCCAATCTGCCTTGTTTTATGGCAGATTCCTCTTCTGAGCCAACAAAAATATCCCCAGACAGACCACAAGGGGGCACATTTTCTCTTTGAAGAAGCAACATCTCATTCCCTTTTAAGCAAAGCTGAGCGGTGGGAGACTAGGAAATGGGAAGTGAAGCCAGTCCAGCATTTTTTGTTTGCTTGTTTCTGGGGTCTCCACACCACAGATCTGCTCTTCAGTGCATGAAAGTGGGCAACTGAAAAGCCAAACAGACAGACATAGATCTTGTGCCTTCAAACCGCAATAGAGAGCCTTGTGGACAATAGAGAGTTGGGTTGTATCTAATGCTACAGAGGAAACGCAGAAATGAATCGACTTGGACTAACTTAGGCCCTACCTGGAGATGAACCTGGGACCTTCTGCATGCAAAGCAGGGGGCCCAACACCACTGAGCTTCGGCCCTTCTCCTTAACTGGAAAACAAATGGAAGCAGATTTCAACTAGGAGAAATTTGCTCCTACTGCCCAACAATTGAACAGGCTGTCTCCCCGCAATTGAGTTATTTATGCAGGGGCTGGACGGCTGTCAATCAGGGATCTGGCCTTGCAAGGCTCTGCAGTTTGATCAGCGGAGGCAGGCAGGTCCATTCGGATGAAGGGGGCACTGCCCCACCAAACTCGGCCTGCCCTCAGCCAGCCTCTACTTGCCTGCCCCCTTACTTAGAACCAGTTTTTTTTGGGGGGGTGCTGTATCACTTTCCTATTCTTCCTCACTCTCAGCGTTGCCCCTCTGTGAACTCAGCAGAGCGGAGGAGGAGGAGGGGGACAAAACTGGAATGAGTCGGCCTGCCACTGGCTCTGGTGCCCCCTACTGTTCGACTCCCTGCCTTCTGTCCCATCAGTCTCAACGTTCACCGGGCTGGACGACTTGACTGATGGATTGCATTTATAAATCACCTTTTTCTCCTCCAAGGAGGTCAAGGTGTTGTAGATGGCTCTCTCGCCTCCTCATTTAGTCCCCACAACGACCCTTCAAGGTAGGATAGGCTGGGAGAGGCAGCGACTGGTGAAAGGTCAGACCCAGTGAGCTTCACGCCCAGGTGGGGATTCGAACCCTCGTCTCTCCCAGGGTTCCTAGTCCAGAGGTCCTCAAAGGGTGTGGCAGGAGAGGAAGGCAAGTGTGGCAGGGAGATTCAAGGACACTCGATACTCTATTTTGAGAATGATTCATGTTCTTATTTATCTGCATTGTTTGTACTTTCTCAGTGTCCCGTGATCACATTATGAAGCAGCTGCGTACTGTGTCATAAATCAAGCACGGCAAGTTGTTGTTTATTTTCGTTTTCCAGTGTTATTTCTTATCAATAAAAAATTAGGTGTGGCGTGAGCAAATTTTTATTCCAAAAGTGTGGCCCAGAGAAAAACAGCTTGAGAACCGCGGTCCTCATCCAACACTCTAACCAGTACACCACACTGCCTTTCCAGTTCCACGATTCTACATTCTGCGTTCTCCTTGCAAGCATCGGCTTGGCTGTCACTGAAAACTGGGCCGCCTTGGTCGGATCCAGAAAGGCTCTGTTTGTACCCTGACTCTCTGCAACTCGCCGCCATAGATCTAATCAGAATGTCAAGATTCAGAGGACGTGCTCGTCTGAAGATCAGGCGCCGGGAACGGACAACACCGCAGGCGACTTGCGGTTTCTAATAACCATCTGGCTGACCGCTGTCGGAAACAACATACTGGGTTAGGCAGGACTCAGGATCTCAGCTTGCCAGCAGAGGGCGCCAGAGAACTGCTTCTGAAATGGACTTCCTCCTCCTTTTGATCGATAACTTTCTACACCTTGACTTCATTGAGCCAATTCCGCGCGCATTGTTCCCTGCAGGCGAGCGATTGTTTGGCCGCGGCTGGTTCCTTCCTCTGCCGGCCCGAGATGAATGGTCTCTGGAAACAACAGCTGCCGCTGCATCTCGGACGTTTCCTGCTCAGCAGCTGCAGCAGGAGAATGCAAGCTTGAATCAACAAGGCAGGCCCCGTATTCAACGCCACCCCTGCGGGCACAAGGCAGAGGACCTCGTGTGAGTTTGCATGCACACACGATTTGCATGCATCATAGTGCACACGCCCTGACTACGATTTGTCCCCTGCATTTGTCGTTTACATCACAATCCCCAGTTGTTCGGCGCCAGATTAACAGCTGGCAGGGTCTTTGTGTTAAAGCCAGCAGCCACGAAATTAGAAGACGCCTGCTTCTTGGGAGAAAAGCAATGACAAACCTAGACAGCATCTTAAAAAGCAGAGACATCACCTTGCCAACAAAGGTCCGTATAGTTAAAGCTATGGTTTTCCCAGTAGTGATGTATGGAAGTAAGAACTGGACCATAAAGAAGGCTGATCGCCGAAGAATTGATGCTTTTGAATTCTGGTGCTGGAGGAGACTCTTGAAAGTCCCATGGACTGCAAGAAGATCCAACCTCTCCATTCTGAAGGAAATCACTGGAATGCTCACTGGAAGGACAGATCCTGAAGCTGAGGCTCCAAGACTTTGGCCACCTCATGAGAAGAGAAGACTCCCTGGAAAAGACCCTGATGTTGGGAAAGATGGAGGGCACAAGGAGAAGGGGACGACAGAGGACGAGATGGTGGGACAGTGTTCTCGAAGCTACCAGCGTGAGTTTGACCAAACTGCAGGAGGAAGTGGAAGACAGGAGGGCCTGGCGTGCTCTGGTCCAGGGGGTCACGAAGAGGCGGACACGACTAAACGACTAAACAACAGCAAAAAACGAAGGGAGCGCTTCCTGCATTTTGGCTTGCCCTCAAGAGGTAGACTGCCTCTGAACCTGGAGTTTCTGTCGTTTCGTTCTGTCGATTCAACAGCCCCCCTGTGTACCCTCTCTTCTTCCCCAGATCCCTTTGAAGAGCCAACCCTGGTCCTGAATGGGGTCACTGTGCCCTGAAGGACCAGGTGCGCAGCCTGGGAGTCATTCTGGACTCACAGCTGTCCATGGAGATGCAGGTCAGTTCTGTGTCCAGGGCGGCTGTTTATCAGCTCCACCTGGTACACAGGGTGAGACCCTCCCTGCCTGCAGACTGTCTCGCCAGAGTGGTGCATGCTCTGGTTATCTCCCGCTTGGACGACTGCAATGTGCTCTATGTGGGGCTACATTTGAAGGTGACCTGGAAACTACAACTAATCCAGAATGCGGCAGCTAGACTGGTGACTGGGAGCAGCCGCCGAGACCACATACCACCGGTCTTAAAAGAACTACATTGGCTCCCAGTACGTTTCCGAGCACAATTCAAAGTGTTGGTGCTGACCTTTAAAGCCCTAAACGGCCTCGGTCCAGTATATCTGAAGGAGCGTCTCCACCCCCATCGTTCTGTCCAGACACTGAGGTCCAGCTCCGAGGGCCTTCTGGCAGTTCCCTCCCTGCGAGAAGCGAAGTTACAGGGAACCAGGCAGAGGGCCTTCTTGGTAGTGGCGCCCGCCCTGTGGAACGCCTTCCCACCAGATGTCAAAGACAACTACCAGACTTTTAGAAGGCATCTGAAGACAGCCCTCTTTAGGGAAACTTTTAACATTTAACAGACCACTGTATTTTATACTCTGTTGGAAGCCGCCCAGAGTGGCTGGGGAAACCCAGCCAGATGGGCGGGGTATACCGTATTTTTCTCTCTATAACACTCACATTTTTTCTCCTAAAAAGTAAGGGGAAATGTCTGTGCGTGTTATTGAGCGAATGTGTGGTCCCTGGAGCCGACTGGCCTGAGTGCAGGGGCAAAAATCAGATTGCGCGTCACGGAGGAGGGAAGGCTGCAGAGAGGAGGCTGATGCTTTCTTGCATTCTGCTTCAGGGTCTTACTGCCCACCCTCTCCTGTTTTGGTTGCTGTGTTTGCTCAAACGCAACAAAGAGCGGGGAAATCCCCTGCTCTCCTGGCAGCATGAAGCACAAAAATGATACATCCACTGTTTCATTCAGATTTTTTTCCTTCTTGTTTTCCTCCTCTAAAAACTATGTGCGTGTTATGGTCAGGTGCGTGTTATAGAGTGAAAAATATGGTAAATAATAAATTCTATTCTATTCTATTCTAACTGGGCAAGCAGCCCTGATGGCTTCCTGTGGCAGTGAGTTCCACAAGTTAACTGTGCACAAAGCGGACTTAGAATCAAGGACATCAGCGGGATAGGAGTATTGGCACTATGGGACTTTATTTCAGGGGTTCGGGAGCTCAGGCCTGGGGGCAGGACCTGGCAGATTTGACACCGATTGCCCCGTCCATTTTTGCCCCGGGCCCCTCCCTCCTCTGCCAAGTGGCCCCTGGAAGGCTGCTCAGAAAGGGGTGCGACCCTCAATTCCACTCTCTTCTCCTGCTTCAATTCCTTAGCAAGAAGGACCTAGAAACCATTAATGAGTTTTTCTGCAGAGACCAGGACCAGCCGTACCAACTCATCATTAACCTATTTGGAAGTCAGGCTTCTAGTCCTCATTATTCTTTCATCAGACCCTTCCCTGAGGAGGCTTTCCACCCGCTCGGCCCTCACCTGCCGTTATTTGGGGGTAAATTCGGAGAGACAGGCTCCGGATTAAACAGCAAGCACTTAAATCGTGCTCTCTGTGTATCTGGTTTTCCCCCTTCCCTTTCTATTTTTATTAAAAATGCCCTGAAATATTGACGAAGGATGGAACGCTTCAGCTGTTTATGAACTCCAGGAAGCTGCCGGGGGCAGACGGAGGCGTTGGCCGCTGTTCTCCGCTGTGACAGGCCCATAACACTGAACGGCTTTTTGCAGCTGGAAGTGGGGGTGGGCTACGAAAAACACTCGGCCGAGAGGGGGTCGCTTTACCGTCGAAGCTTCTCCCCTGCCCTTCCAGCCCAGCTCTCACGCACAGCCAAAGACTCCGTTCCCTGCCTTTTGCAGACTGTAATTTTCATTTGATCTGAAATTGTCCACCTTCCGATTTAAAAAAAACAACAAAAGGGGGGGGGGTGAGACTCCTGTCGAAAACCTGCCAGCCAGTGTAGGCACAGACCCTACAAGTGTCCCTATTTTCCAAGGCTGTCCCAGATTTACAGAAACTGTCCAAGTTTCAGATCTGATACCAGAATGTCCCACTTTTCCCTGTTTTCTTTGGAGAAATGCTGGAGGGTATGGAGCTATCTGCCCCCCCCCAAGCCATCTGAAGGCAGCCCTCTATAGGGAAGTTTGTTGATGTTTAATGTTTTATTAAGTTTTTATATATGTTGAAAGCCACCCAAAGTGGCTGGGGCAACTGATTAAGATGGATGGGGTATAAATGTTGTTGTTGTTGTTTAGTCGTTTAGTCATATCCGACTCTTCGTGACCCCCTGGACCAGAGCACGCCAGGCCCTCCTGTCTTCCACTGCCTCCCGCAGTTTGGTCAAACTCATGCTGGTAGCTTCGACAACACTGTCCCACCATCTTGTCCTCTGTCGTCCCCTTCTCCTTGTGCCCTCCATCTTTCCCAACATCAGGGCCTTTTCCAGGGAGTCTTCTCTTCTCATGAGGTGGCCAAAGTCTTGGAGCCTCAGCTTCAGGATCTGTCCTTCCAGTGAGCACTCAGGGCTGGTTTCCTTCAGAATGGAGAGGTTGGATCTTCTTGCAGTCCACGGGACTCTCAAGAGTCGCCTCCAGCACCAGAATTCAAAAGCATCCATTCTTCGGCGATCAGCCTTCTTTATGGTCCATCTCTCACTTCCATACATCACAACTGGGAAAACCAGAGCTTTAACTATACGGACCTTTGTTGGCAAGGTGATGTCTCTGCTTTTAAAGATCCTGTCTAGGGGTATAAAGAGTAACATTATTATTATTAATTATTATTATTATTAGGGACATCCTTATTTTCATTGGAGAAATGTTGGAGGGTCTGTAGGCAATACTGTAGTAGACTCAGAATAAGTATGATAAAGAGAGGCTGCTATGGTTGAACATCTGCTTTGCATGCAAAAAGTTCAGTTTCTACTCCCAGGTGGCTTTCACCAATGGAGGCTAAGGAGGTAAAGAAACTTAACATGAGAACTAATTGGCCAAAATATTCTGAAATTCTAGAACAAGAAGGTGGCGAATTTAAACTACAAAGTTTTGAGAAAATAAAGTCCAAGGTACGGGATTGGCTCCATTATTTTCAAATAATGGAGGCCTATAAACAAGACAGGAAAATCGGTTTCCAGGTGGAGAAATCGAAACTAGAAACAGAATTGTTAGAACCCAATACTAAGAATTTATCAAGAATGTATAACTTGCTGTTGAAGTGGAATACAATAGATGAGACAGTGAAGCCAGCTATGATTAGATGGGCACAGGACATTGGTCATGACATTATGTTTGCTGACTGGGAGCAGTTATGGACCACAGGTATTAAATTCACGGCATGCAATGCCTTACGAGAAAACATCATGAAAATGATTTACAGGTGGTACATGACTCCAGTCAAGCTTGCGAAGATTTATCATTTGCCCAATAACAAATGTTGGAAATGTAAAGAGACTGAAGGTACCTTCTTCCACCTTTGGTGGACCTGCCCAAAGATTAAGGCCTTCTGGGAAATGATTTATAATGAGATTAAGAAAGTACTTAAATGCACCTTTCATAAGAAACCAGAGGCATTTCTCTTGGGTATGGTCGGCCAGCTGGGGCCGAGGAAGGATAAAAATTTCTTTTTGTACGCTACTACGGCAGCAAGGATTCTTCTAGCAAAGTATTGGAAGACACAAGAGCTACCCACGCTGGAGGAATGGCAGGCAAAAGTGATCGACTTTATGGGACTGGCAGAAATGACCGGCAGAATCCGCGACCAAGAGAAAGAGACTGTGGAAGAAGACTGGAAGAAGTTTAAAATATATCTTAAGAGCTACTATAAAATTGAGGATTGCTAAAATGCTAAGGGAGAGGAAGATGTAGAATTACAGCGGTAAATTTTGTTTAGTTTAGGGTGAAATTGAAAAGGAGAATGAATTTATATTTAATTGGCTAAAAGGGTTGTTGAACAATGGTAAAAAAAAAAGGAAGCAAAAAGGGGAAGGTATGGGGAAGTCCGAGAAAAGAGGCTTATGGAAATAAGGTTAAGAAATTATGATTTTTTTGTGTTTGTTTCTATGTTGTTTTGTTGTGTTTGTTAAAAATTGGAAAATTAATAAAAAATTTATTAAAAAAAAAAAAGTTCAGTTTCTAAGTAAGGATGGGAACTTCTACCAGCTGGTGTTGACAGTATTAGGCTAGAGGGACCCGTGGCCTGATGCGGTCGATGCTGGCTTCATCCTATGTTGCACAGAAGGATAATGCCAACGAAAGTGTAACAAGGCAGTAGTCAAAGTCAGTGGCGTAGCGTGGGGGGTGCAGAGGGGGCCAGCCGCACCGGGTGCAACATTTGCGGGGGTGCGCTCGCACTCGCAGCTCTCTGCCCCTACCTGGCTCACTCTCTCTCTCTCACTGCAGTGCTGGCTGTGCGAATCCGATCCAAGCTGCCGGGTCGCCACCCACTGTGGAGGGGGAGGGTGCCAGGCGTGCGTTGCGGTGCAGAGCGGAGAGAGAGCGAGGGAGGGACTATCTGGGGGAGGGACAGTGCAGCGGCCGCCCAGCGCAGCACTGAGCGCGGGAGAGAACCACACCCGACCAGCCCAGGCAGCAGCAAGAAGAAGCTGGCAGCGGCGGCAGGTTAGGGGTTAGGGGCGCAAATTACTTGCCTTGCCCTGGGTTAGGGGGCGCAAATTACTTGCCTTGCCCCGGGTGATGACAACCCACGCTACGCCGCTGGTCAAAGTGAGGGTGGGGAGAAGCAAAATAAAAAAGCCACAATGATTTTCCAGGGAGCGAATAGGAAAACAGGAACAGCAAATCATTTGGGGCAGCACTGGATTCCTAACTCTTGCTGCTCTCTGACTCGATTAGAATGAAGTTTCTTCCAAGCAGTTTGGGAATCGGGCTGCTTGGGCCTGTAATTTTTAGCAAAATCTGCACAGACAGGGAGGGCTGGTTTTTGCAGCTCCCTGGGCCCCCGCGTTCTCAGACACCGGTCTTGAATTTATGAGACCCTACGCAGGAGTCATATTTATACAACACGCGAGAGAGGGACTCACAGCTCCCTTCCCATTCGGGTTCCACCTGATCTCTCACAGCAATGAGATACCAAGTTTCCTTTTCAATTATCAAGCCACCGGTCTTCAGAGAAAAGCTGCCTTTTAAACAAGGACGCAGATTGGGTATCAGAAATCGAATCAGCCGGCGGCCCACCTAGACCGGCATCTTCTTCGCAGTGGCCAACCACTGGGGAAACTTTTAATTTCCCCAAGTGAGGGGTGCTAAAAAGTTGTAATATGACTGGGGAATTCAGAAGACATTTTGGTTAAATGAATTTAGTTTTGCTTGGTAGGTAAAATTGCAGAGAAAGCCTTAAAAATGACAATGGAGTTCGCCTCAGAGGGTGAAGTGAAACTGCTGCATTAGCGGGGCGCAAAAAAGGGGGGGGAAGGACTTGTAGTTATGCTATTTATTTATTTAGCATTTCCTGGCATTTTCAGAAGGTAAAATTAAAGTAAGTAAGTAAGTAATTTTATTTACGGCCATAGGCCCATACAGGTAAAAACGAGACATAAATAACAACTTGTGCACGTGGGGAAAACAGCCACTAAAGCACCACTATAACAATAAAATACTATAGAATAGAATGGCATACTATGCCTTAGTTAGCTTGTAGTGCCCCTTGGCGTCGCTTTTGGATAAGGACAGCGACCAGGAACCTTGCCACTTTCAGGGTCGTATGAGTATCCTTATCCTGCAAGATTTGGGCAAGGTGGAATTTTGGTGGGGTGCCCTCTAGTTTCTGTATGATTGATCCCAACAAATTTGCCCGTGGCACATTAAACAGGGGGCAAGTGAACATAATGTGCTGGAGCGACTCCGGTGTCTCCTTATCACATTCGCACATGGCGGGGGCTTGGCCCTTTGTGTGTGTAAAATTAAAGTTCTTTGGTTTTCCAAAAGCAATTTGTGTTGCTTCATCAAATGCAGACTTGCCCAGCTAAATGTTGCCCAATCACAAAAATAATGGATTTGAATTCCTCTCTCTCTCACATACACCCAAATTGTAAGACACCTCACGGAAGAAATTTGCAAAAATTACTGTATTTTTTGCTCCCATAAGACGCACTTTTTTCTTCCTAAAACGTAAGGGGAAATGTCTGTGCATCTTATGGAGCTAATGCGTGGTCCCTGGAGCTGAATTGCCCAGGGGCGAAAAGCAGATCATGCTCTTTTTTTTGAAAAAGGGAAGCGGGTGTTGAAACGAAGCCCCTGATTGTTTGCCGATCAGGGAGAGAGATAAGGGACGCTAGAGATAAAGGAGGCTGTCTGGGAGTGGGGAGTTAAAGACAGCAAACTTGCAAGGAGAGGAGACAGGAAGATGAAAGCAATGAGGAGAGAAATTAGAAGAAAAGGAGGAGCAAAAAACTGCTCCAGCTAAGGAAAAGACACTAAGGCAAACAAGAGGGAAAGGAGTGTTGAAAGGAAGCAGCTGATCAGTAAGCGATCGGGAGGGAGAGAAGGGACACTAGAGATAAAGGAGGCTGCCTGGGAGGGGGGAGGTAAAAGCCCATGGATCCTCCGGATTTTTACATTAGGTCACCCCAAATTCACCATCAGATCACATTGCATGTCCATGGCTACAGCCTGCACCCAAAAAATCACGCACCCAGTGTTGCATGGGGCTGCAACGGCGCAAAAACGTGGTTACAAAGCATGGCTCCACATGGATTCTCAGGATTTTTGCATTGGGCTACTCACTGTCAAATCACATGTCTGTGGCCACAGCATGAACCACAAAAATCATGCATCCACTGTTTCGTTCAGAATATTTTTTTTCTTGTTTTCCTCCTCTAGAAACTAGGTGTGTCTTATGGTCAGGTGCGTCTTATGGAGCGAAAAATACATAAGTTAGAAGGAGACACCTTAACGCAGGGGTAGGCAACCTAAGGCCCATGGGGGATGGGGGTTGTTTAACTGGCCCCTGAGCCGCCCCCAAACTGAGCCGCCCACTCAGCGAGTCCCTGTGCGCTGCGCTAAACCAGCACGGCGCGGGGACTCGCTTTTGCGGTGCCGGAAATCGTGTCTGCACATGCTCAGATGCCAGAAATCGCGGCTGCATGCGCTCACACGCATGTGTGATCTGGCACATGGAGGGATCTCCGCTGAAGTGAACCAGCCCAGGAGAGGTGAACCTTGCTGATCCCTGCCTTAACGCCACAAGGCAACCATTTCAGCCTCACGCGACACTCTGTTGATGCTCTTACAGTGACCATCAAGGAGCAAAGGAACTGCAAAAGGAAGGTGGCAGCAGGAAACAGCTGAACTGCGATTGATCTTGAGGTTCAATGCTATCATTTGTGGAGCGAATCAGGAGAAAACTTATTTTTTTAAAAAACACAGTACATCCGTCACTAAACTCACCAATGCCTGGATGTCTGCGTTATCAAGAACAAAGACTGATTTCTCTTAACTGTTCTTCTCTGCAATTTTCTTCTTTACAACCTTGTGGTTCAGTCTCACCTACCTGACGATGGATAAAACAAAAAAATTCCTTCCAGTAGCACCTTAAAGACCAAATAGCTGGGAGCACTGATGGCATATGGTTTCAGAACAGAGTCCATATAACCGGAGACACCCACTGTAATAGTGCCAATACCTGAAATGATGGGGCGTCCTGGATTTCCTGGTTTGTGTATTTTAGGTAGAAGATAGAAAGTTCCTGGTCGAGGTTCTGTTGGTGTGTTTGTGAGGATCTGTTCTTGGATGTGTGGGGGTAGCTCCTTAACAATCTTGTTCAGTTCTTTTTTGTATTCTTGTGTGGGGTCTGAGTCCAATTTTATGTAAAAGGCGGTATTGGAAAGTTGTCTGTGAGCCTCCTGAATGTAGTCAGTTTTGTTCATGATGACGACAGCTCCACCTTTGTCCGCTTCTTTAATTATAATGTCTGGGTTGTTTCTGAGATTATCTATGGCTCTCCTTTCAGCATGGTTTAGATTTTGTTGTAGGCGATGGTGTTTTCTGGTCACATCTGTTTGGATTCTGTGGCGGAAGCAGTCAATGTACAAGTCCAGTGTGGTATTGCGTCCATCAGGAGGGGTCCATGTGGAGTCCCTTTTTGTGTAACACTTTTTCGGTGGTAGTTGGTGGTCAGTGTTCTGTTGGGAGGGTGGTTGTTGTGCTACTGGAAGGAATTTTTTTGTTTTGACTATGGCAGACCAACACGGCTACCTATCTGTAACTGACGATGGATGTGAACCTTGAGGCTGCAAAGACCCCCCAAATCAATCCTGTTCTGTTTGAGAGGAGCTTTCCTCCAGTCTGTCCCCACTCACCTGCCTATTTCATTTCTGATGACGCAAAGTATTGCGAGAAATAAATCCTCTGTTCTTCCATGTACTCCACACCTTGGCCAATACTCAACAGGGCTGCGGGAACATGAAAGCATGCTAATGGTGGACTCCTGGAGCATGCACAGAGTGCGTTTCCTTCAACATCCATGATCTAGAATGAGGTGGGTGGGTGGAGAATAGTGAAAGAGCGTCTCCACCCCCATCTTTGTACCCAGATACTGAGGTCCAGCTCTGAGGGCATTCTGGCGGTTCCCTCCATGCGAGAAGCCAAGTTACAGGGAAACAGGCAGAGGGCCTTCTCGGTGGTGGCGCCCGCCCTGTGGAACCCCCTCCCACCAGATGTCAAAGAGAAGAACAACTACCAGACTTTTAGAAGACATCTGAAGGCAGCCCTGTTTAGGGAAGCTTTTAATGTATGATGTATTACTGTATTTTAATATTTTGTCGGGACGCGGGTAGCGCTGTGCGTTAAACCACAGAGCCTAGGACTTGCCAATCAGAAGGTCGGCGGTTCGAATCCCCACCACGGGGTGAGCTCCCGTTGCTCAGTCCCTGCTCCTGCCAACCTAGCAGTTCGAAAGCATGTCAAAGTGCAAGTAGATCAATAGGTACCACTCCAGCGGGAAGGTAAATGGCGTTTCCGTGCTCTGCTCTGGTTCGCCAGAAGCAGCTTATTCATGCTGGCCACATGACCCGGAAGCTGTACGCCGGCTCCCTCGGCCAATAAAGCGAGATGAGCGCCGCAACCCCAGAGTCAGCCACGACTGGACCTAATGGTCAGGGGTCCCTTTAGCTAATATTTTGTTGGAAGCCGCCCAGAGTGGCTGGGGAAGCCCAGTCAGATGGGCATGGTATAAATAATAAATTATTATTATTATTATTATTATTATTATTATTATTATTATTAAGCCCAGGAGATCCCTTTCCAGGCAGACTCGAGCCTGTTTGGAATCGACAGGAAGTAGCTGAGATTCTTGCATTGCAAGGGGGTTGGACTAGATGACCCTGAGGTCCCTTGCAGCTCTACAATTACAAAGCTGTTTCATTTTAAGTAGTTAGCAAGTGGGCAAGAAACCCCACTGCAAGGAACCATTTCTGACAACACCCCCCCCCCTTCTCACCCTCTCTACCATTCCGGCAAATCTTCCTCAGGGTTTTTTTTCCTACTCCCCCCTCCCCACCCTGTCTTTTAATCAGTTATTTGAAGTGGAGTTAAACAAAGACTCAGAGACAGCCTCATATGAAGTGAGCACTTAAACCTCCCTTAAGGCGCTCTCTGAAACATTGAGGAGGGAGCAGCACATCCACGGTTATTTATGAGCTGGAGACCGGAGGGGGGGGGGAGAGAGGAAGGCCTGTTCTGTTGGGCTTAATGGGTGTCCCTTTGGGGATGTTTACGTCCCCCGGGCCCCGGCCCAGGCCGAACAAGGCTCCCAAGGAGCCTCTGAAGGTGCCTGTAAATTCAGGGTGGCAATAAATAATAATAATAATAATAATAATAATAATAATAATAATAATAATAATAATTATTCCCCAGCCACTCTAGGCCGCTTCCAACAAAACACTAAAATACAATAACCCATTAAACATTAAAACTTCCCTAAACAGGGCTGCCTTCAGATTTCTTCTAAAAGTCAGAGAGTTGTTTATTTCCTTGACGTCTGGTGGGAGGGCGTTCCACAGGGCGGGCGCCACCACCGAGAAGGCCCTCTGCCTGGTTCCCTGTAACTTCGCTTCTCGCAGGGAGGGAACTGCCAGAAGGCCCTCGGAGCTGGACCTCAATGTCAGGGCTGGATGATGGAGGTGGAGATGCTCCTTCAGATATACTGGACCGAGGCTGTTTAGGGCTTTCAAGGTCAGCACCAGAACTTTGAATTGTGCTCAGAAACGTACTGGGAGCCAATGTAGGTCCGGTGTTATGTGGTCTTGGCGGCCACTCCCAGTCACCAGTCTAGCTGCCGCATTCTGGATTAATTGCAGTTTCTAAGTCACCTTCAACGGTAGCCTCACGTAGAGCACATTGCTGTAGTTCAAGCGGGAGATAACCAGAGCATGCACCACTCTGGCGAAACAAGTCTGCGGGAAGGGAGGGTCTCCGCCTGCATACCAGATGGAGCTGGTAAACAGCTGCCCTGGACACAGAGTTAACCTGTGCCTCCATGCACAGCTGTGAGTCCAGAATGACTCCCAGGCTGCGCACCTGGTCCTTCAGGGGCCCAGTTAAGTCCAGTTGCGAACGACTCTGGGGTTGCGCCGTTCATCTTGCTTTACTTGCCGTGGGAGCTGCCGTTTGTCCGCAGACAGTTTTTCCGGGTCATGTTGCCAGCAGGACTAAGCCGCTTCTGGCGAACCAGAGCAGTGCACAGTAACGCCGTTTACCTCCCCACTGGAGCGGTACCTATTTATCTACTTGCACTTTGATGTGCTTTCGAACTGCTAGGTTGGCAGGAGCAGGGACTGAGCAATGGGAGCTCACCCCATCGCGGGGATTCGAACCGCCGACCTTCTGATCAGCAAGCCGTAGGCTCAGTGATTTAGACCACAGCGCCACCCGTGCCCCTAATACAATGAATAAAAAAGGTAAAGGTACCCCTGCCCGTACGGGCCAGTCTTGACAGACTCTGGGGTTGTGCGCCCATCTCACTCAAGAGGCCAGGGGCCAGCGCTGTCCGGAGACACTTCCGGGTCACGTGGCCAGCGTGACATCGCTGCTCTGGCGAGCCAGAGCCGCACACGGAAACGCCGTTCACCTTCCCGCTGGTAAGCGGTCCCTATTTATCTACTTGCACCCGGAGGTGCTTTCGAACTGCTAGGTTGGCAGGCGCTGGGACCGAGCAGCGGGAGCGCACCCCGCCGCAGGGATTCGAACCGCCGACCTTTCGATCGGCAAGCCCTAGGCGCTGAGGCTTTAACCCACAGCGCCACCTGCGTCCCTCAATACAATGAATAGTATACCTTATTTTTTCAGACGTACAGCCGGTTACGTCTTGTGTGTTTATTGAATATGTTTCACGTAATCAATGGTTTGTTGTTGTTTTGCGAGTGTTTATATACACTGAGAGGCAGGGGCTCTGCAGGGTTTTGGGTGGGGTGGGGGGTCACCCCCCAGGCCTGCTTGGCGATACCTTCAGGGACTAGACCTGGGATGTTCTGCATAGAAACCAGGTGCACTGCCAATGAACTACAGCCACTCTCTTAAAGCTCAGTTTCTAGTCCTCATGGTTCTGGAGAAAAGAGCTGATTTAGGTAAGAGCAGTATCCCAAGTCAGGCTATGGGTCTATCTCGCTCAGTATTCCCCACACTGACTGGCAGCAGCTCTTGAGGGGGTTTCAGGCGGGGTTCTCGCCCCCCCCCTTAGCTGGAGAGGCAGGGGAATCAAACCTGGGGGCTCCTGCAAGCAAACAATGCAGTGGCCCCCCGCTAAAAGCAAAGCAAGAATCTAGTCCTCATTGTTCAGGATGAATGGCTACTAGTCCTGATGGTTAAGTACCACCTCCAGTATTGGAGGAAGAGGATGGTGGCTAGTATTCATTGACAGCCCTCTATTCCACTTTGAATTCATAGATTTGCAGAGTTGGGACCCCCGAGGGTCATCTAGTCCAGTGTTTCCCAACCTTGGGCCTCCAGCTGTTTTTGGACTACAACTCCCATCATCCCTAGCTAGCAAGACCAGTGGTCAGGGATGATGGGAACTGTAGTTCAAAAACAGCTGGAGGCCCAAGGTTGGGAAACACTGATCTAGTCCAACACCCCTGCAAGGCAGGAATCTCAACCAAAGCATCAATGAGAGATGGCCACCCAACCTCTGCTCAAAAACCTCCACGGAAGGAGAGTCCGATTCGTCCAATCCTCTTTTAGAGCCGTCCAAGTTGGTGGTCCTTGCCGCTTCCTGTGGCAGGGAGTTCCGCAGGTTAACGATGCACCGCATCACAAAGTCCTTTCTTCTACCTGCCCTGAATCTTCCAACACGTGGTGGACTTGTGATAAAGTTAAGAACTTTTGGGAGTTAATTTACAACGAACTTAAGAAAATATTTAAACACACCTTTTGCTGGGTTTGATGGGGGAAGGAAATTAAGAAAGTGGACCAAAGACTCTTTATGTGCGCCACGGCGGCATCAAGAAACATGCTTGCCCCAAACTGGGAATTGCAAGAAGTTCCCACCATTGCGGAGTGGCAGGCGAAAATGATGAGTTATGCAGAATTCACCAAACTGACAGGAAGAATTCGGGATCAGGACGATCAGAGTTTTCAAGAAAATTGGAGTAAATTTACGGTGTATATGAAGGATAACTGTAAAACTTTAAAAACACTGGCCGGACTGAAATAGCTCTTAAAATGTACGGCAGATGTAAGGTTAAAAAATAGAATACGCAATATAAGAAGATAAAGGGATGGAGGGAAGTTGCAAGCGCCGCAGAGCTAAAAGTATCTATGTGATTTACTGAAGCTCAACATCAAAAAAACAAAGATCATGGCCACTGGTCCCATCACCTCCTGGCAAATAGAAGGGGAAGAAATGGAGGCAGTGAGAGATTTTACTTTCTTGGGCTCCATGAGCACTCCAGATGGTGACAGCAGCCACGAAATTAAAAGACGCCTGCTTCTTGGGAGGAAAGCAATGACAAACCTAGACAGCATCTTAAAAAGCAGAGACCTCACCTTGCCAACAAAGGCCCGTATAGTTAAAGCTCTGGTTTTCCCAGTAGTGATGTATGGAACTGAGAGCTGGACCATAAAGAAGGCTGATCACTGAAGAATTGATGCTTTTGAATTCTGGTGCCGGAGGAGACTCTTGAGAGTCCCATGGACTGCAAGAAGATCAAACCTCTCCATTCTGAAGGAAATCAGCCCTGAGTGCTCACTGGAAGGACAGATCCTGAAGCTGAGGCTCCAAGACTTTGGCCACCTCATGAGAAGAGAAGACTCCCTGGAAAAGACCCTGATGTTGGGAAAGATGGAGGGCACAAGGAGAAGGGGACGACAGAGGACGAGATGGCGGGACAGTGTTCTCGAAGAGACCAACATGAGTTTGACCAAACTGCGGGAGGCAGTGGAAGACAGGGGTGCCTGGCAAGCTCTGGTCCAGGGGGGTCACGAAGAGTCGGACACGACTAAACGACTAAACAACAACAACAACAACAACTGTAAAAGTATGTACAAGACAAATAATGATATTTTATTTAAAAGAATCTTCCAACGTTCAGCTTCGCCCGAAGTCCTGAGTTCAAGTGTTAATGCATTGGGGCATTTGCGGGGGCCGCTGAGTGAGCTGTGAGGATGCCAGATTTGAGAGGTTTTGGGCCTGATCCGGCATATGATGCCCTTTCGATAAATTTTATTAAAGTGTGGCAGAAAGCATGCAAAGGTCTCCCCTCTGTTTTGTGTTTCCAGTGAGATCGGTTTCTTTTTATCTTTAATAACGATGATATTGAGTATTTAATATTAACAGGCATGGCCGTTATCCACCCGAGTTTGCCTGAATCTCCCCGTTTTTTCCGGAGGGAATGAGGCCATCAGAGTAAATAAACAAAGAAAACGATGAGAGGAGAAGGAGGAGTGGTCACCAATGGCATTAGGCACCCACCGCTTTCCGCCCTGCCTTAGGAAATTAATTGAAAAATCCACTTGCCGTGGAACGGTGGGAGATTGAATTGTCGAGAGGGGGGGTGGGCAGAGAAGGAACGCTTCGCGTCCCCCGCTGCAAGGTAATCACTGAGCAGAGAAAATCTCTGCTGGGTAATTTTCTGCTAAATCCTCCAACAGCCGAGGAGAATTACACATGCCGTCTCCTTTATTGTGTGTATACACACACACACACACACACACAGGCGCGAACTCAGGCGCTTGCCTAGGCCAGATATTTATATATATCTATCTTTCTATATATGGGTTTTTTTAAGGTGTTGTTGCTCCTTAAAAGTTATTTCCAAAGGAAAGATCTCCGGAGGATCATCTCGGCTAAGTGCCGTGCATCATCTTGTAATGGGATTGGCAGATAACCCAGAACTCTCGCTGGAGGGGAAAAAGCAATTTTGCAAACATCGGCATAAACACTGGCGTCAGGATGGCATTTTGAGAGACAGAGAGAGAGAGAGAGAGGTGGGAGTCTGGATTAAAGCCCCCTTTCAGGTTGCTTTTTTGAGGGGGGCACTGAGACCCCAACAGTTTATTTTATAAATTGCATTTCTATCCCCCCTCCCAAGACAGTGCGCGTGGTTCTCCCTCTCATTTAACCCTCACTCATTTAACCCTCATTTAAACCTCACATGCAACCCTGTGAGGTAGGCTGAGAGAGGCAGGGACTGGCCAAAGGTCACACCCTATGAACTCAGGTGGCCGAGTGTCAAGGTTCGAACCTGGGTTGCTCCCAGGTCCGAGTCCGGCACTCTCTAACCGCTACACCGTGCTACTAAAGGTAAAGGGAGCCCTGACCATTAGGTCCAGTCGCGGGCGACTCTGGGGTTGCGGCACTCATCTCGCTTTACTGGCCGAGGGAGCCGGCGTACAGTTTCCGGATCATGTGGCCAGCATGACTAAGCCGCTTCTGGCGAACCAGAGCAGCGCACGGAAACACCATTTACCTTCCTGCCAGAGCGGTACCTATTTATCTACGCATTTTGACGTGCTTTCAAACTGCTAGGTTGGCAGGAGCTGGGACGGAGCAACAGGAGCTCACCCCGTTGCGGGGATTCGAACCGCTGACCTTCTGCTCGGCAAGCCCTCATTTAAAGTAGCTAGCCCTCATTTAAAGTAGTTGCCCTGACAGCCCCGAGGGGAGGGGATTGTGCTGCGTGAACTGCCACTGCCGACCCCAATGTGAAAAACCTGAAACCAGGAATATCCTTTCCCCCATCTCAAGCCTCTCTGCCTTCCTTCTGCTCACTTGGAAGCCAGAAAGGCAAGCTGGTGGAGTAAACGAGGGGGTCAGCCTAGACTACTGCATTGGTATTGACATGGGGCTGCCCTTGGAAGCCGCACTTGGAGACCCGGGTTCGAATGTTGCACACAGTGATGAAAGCTCACCAGATGCGACTTGGGCCACACGCCTCTCAGCCTAACCTACCTCATAGGGTTGTTGTCGGGATTGAGGAGGGCCAGAACCACCTATACCCCTTGGAGGGCGATAGAAATACAAGAAATACAGGAAATAATAATTATTTTTTAAATGCAAAGGGCCTTTGTGATTTATTATGGCATCGGCTTTCGGGAAGCATGGCCATGGGTGATAAACTAATAAATCTATTACGGTCAAACGATAAACAAATCATATTGCGTTCTAATAAACCTGTCTGATTTCCGGACGGGCTCGTTTTCCAAGCCTGCTGCGTTCTCAGCCTTCTCCACCTGCAAAAACAACACGCCCCCCCCCTTTAACTAATTCAAACAATGAGTTCATCAATGGCCGGGAGATCAGGTGTTTCCTTGGTGGGTCGGTGGTCCTTCCTTACCCACCGGCCACCTGGGACGGTGTGGGGAGAGAGAGAGAGACAGACAGAGTGGGGGGGGGGGAGCCATCTGTCAGTGGGAAACAGGAAGGAACAGCAGCCGCCCCCCCAAAAAAAACCCCATGGAGTCTCCGGCTCACAGCCATCAATTCTTCTTGCAGTCAACGCAAGGGGGAGGAAAGGAGAGAGAAAATCTCGCCCAGACGTCTAGCAGGCGGCCCGATCAAACGGAGTGGTGGTGGTGGAGGTCGTAGCAATCTGCCAGATGTTCAGGGAGAGTTGAAACTCGCAAGGAGAGCATAGATTCCCCGGGAGCATCTGGCCCGAATTTTGCAAAAGGACCAGGGTTCCAAACAAGAGAACTTGCATCGCCCCTGCTAAATGCATTATTATTAGGCTAACCTGCATAGCTGTCAACTTCCCCCTTTTCTTGCGAGGAATCCTATTCGGAATAAGGGAAAGGGTGGGTGGGAAATCCCATCAATAAAAGAATGGCAAATTCAACTTTGTGAATATATAAATTTGGCAAGATTTGCAGCATTCTTAGGGGGACAATCGGACCAAAAATTAGCAAAAGAATGGGACTGTGTCAGCAAACTTTTTCAGCAGGGGGCCGGTCCACTGTCCCTCAGCGGGGGCTGGACTATTATTTTTTTTTGGGGGGGGGAATGAACGAATTCCTACGCCCTACAAATAACCCAGAGATGCATTTTAAATAAAAGGGCACATTCTACCCCTGTAAAAACACGCTGATTCCCGGACCGTCCGCGGGCCAGATTGAGAACGTGATTAGGCCGGATCCGGCCCCCGGGCCTTAGTTTCCCTACCCGTGTTCTATAGTAAGTATATTGGTATGTAACTAATGAAGCTTTGTAGGGTTAAAGAAATGGAAAAAACGGTGCAAAAGGTATAAAGATAGAGGTAATTTACATTAGAAGCAACAATTCAGAAACATTAAAAACTCTGAGGTCTCAAAACAGAGGAAGGAAGTCAATGTGTACGTGTATTTGTACGTAAAGTTTGTTAAGATAATATGGTTTTCTTTGTAGGTTTGTTTTCTGCTCTTTTTGTTTCATTTCCTCCCCCCTTTATCAATTTTATGTTTCTAATTTTTGTTGTAATTTCTCTTTGAAAATAAATAAAAATAAAAATAAAAAGGAGGGGAGAGTTGTTCTTGTGTTGGAATACTCCTTGTAGGTTTTCCACAGCCATTTGGTTGGCCGCTGTGAGAAAAGATGCTGGACTGGATGGGCTCCCTCTGGCCTGATCCAGCAGGGCTTTTCTTATGGAATCAAATAAACAAGGAGAGTTGAGAGCCCACCAACTGCTTTATAGATCTCTGTGCAATTCCAGTTAGAGGGGCAGGTATATTAAGGGTGCAGTTTTATGTACCAGAGACTGGGAGCATCTATTTCCCCCCCTTCTGGTGCTGCTAGGCTCCCTCCTCCTTTGCACATCCCCTGTGGTCAGCATGACCAATGGTTGGAGCTGATGACGGGAGCCGGGAGTCTTTCAATATCTGGAGGTTCCCCCCCCCCCAAGAAAACCAAGATATAACCCAAACTGGCAACTCCGGAGAAAACTCACAAAACAGGGTCTCCACAGACGTCCCCGTTTCCAAATTCCGCGAGGAAAGAACACAAAGAAACGGTTCTTCAAGACACAAAGAGATTATACATATATTTCAAGCATCGACTTGGGACAGATAATTCTGGATACCAAATGTACAGGTCCTCAGCTCTGCCGGACAGGGCCTCCGGATTGGTGTTCCTACACAGTAGGATATATTTATTGTCTCTGCTCTTTTCATATATGAAGTTAAACAAGGAAATATACACATCTATGAATACCTATGTACAACGCTTTTTTAAAAGACCTTCCGAGAGCAGTGTGCCAAAAAAACCCCAACCACCCTCCATGCTTGCGTTTTTCCCCTCCTTTTTTTTGAAAAAAAAAAAAATGGAACGGAGGCTTTCGACCTCGCCTGACACCCGCTCGGTTTGTATTCGTGGCAGGATCAACTGTCCTTTCCAAGGCTGCGGAAGCAGACGACAGCTGCTGAATCCCTTCCAAAGGAGAGATTTCTCCCCTCTCTGCTTCTTGAATTGCTATCAAACCCATAAAGGATGCAGCCAACAGTTTTAGGGACTGGTGTAAACATTTGCAGAGATTCAAACGGGGGTCTATATTTTTAAAAAGAGAACCCCCTCCCTGCTTTTTTAAATATCTCATAATTTTTTTAATATGGTTGCGTCTAATCAGCAAGGGAAATGGGGCTTTAGACCTGATCGCCTCTAGCGAGTCAGAAATGTTCCCAGGTGACCAAGCTGAACTTTTGTAAACTGGGGAGCTAGCCTGTCCTTCCTGTGTTTTGCTTGCTAGTCACCAACCCATGCATGTTCTCATACGTGGGGCAAATTCCTTGGAAACGAGGCCGCCGGAGGTCTTGAGGACTAGCGACTTGTGCGAACTTGGTTTGCAAAACCGGCTTAATTCGCGGAGCTAAAAACGAATAAAAAAGGAGGGGTTAAGGGCCAAGGGAATAAATGGACAATCTTAACTCCGGTGTCGGAAGGTGGCGGTGAAAAGTCGGTGAGTGAAAAATATGAGGTTTAAGGGGATCTCAAATGCTACATTCTGCTCTCCAGAAGGAGCTGGGATCCACACGGTCCAGAATATTCTTGCCGAAGAAGTAACTCGGAAGCAACTGTTCAAGAGTGAGCCACAAGCTTGTCCCTGTCCCAGCTCCACCTTCGGTCCAAAAATCAAGCCCAACAACTTAGAATTTCTCCAGGGAGACTGTCCCCAACTTTCAGAGTCCGCTACTTCACATTCCCAGGATGGCTGCACCAAAGAAATAAAATAAACGGACACCACGTTCTGGTCTCGAAGAAAGAAAAGTGCTACAATTTTGGTTTGGGGGACAAGGTCTTCCCTCGGTGGGGGGCACCCAACATGCTACATTCTAGACTCAAGGAAGGGTGCCGATAAAATGGCTCCAAAGGCAGATTTTGTGCCGGAGGCGGCCGTGGCCACATCAAGAGTCTCATTTCCAAAAGGAGTCCTCCTGTGTGTGTGTATAGGGTACCCAGCCCCAAAGCTAGCAAGGCCTGGGCCATTGTGGCTTTGAAGCCTGCTGTGAGAATATATTGAGAATATATCTTCAAACGAAGATCGGAAGCCAATTCAAGGTGAAAATAGCCTAAATTGGCCAAAGTGGTGAGCCTACTGTGATTTTTGCCCAGAGGGTGCAGAAACCCGACATTCTAGAAAGCTCAAGAGTTTGTGTTCTGCTTTAGCAACCTTCTAGTCCTCAAGTCCTCAAACGGGGGCGATCTGGACACAGAAGTCGCCCGGACTTCTCCTACAACAACCAGTTGCTACTTTCCTTCTCCCTTTATGAACCCCATCTCGGCCATCTACCTCCTTGCCCCCCAAACGAGCCTGCCCGAATTTCCGAAACCAGAATTGCACGAGGGCAAGGCGAAAAGAACTGTGGTAAGCTCTATTGGTGCATCAATTGCGGGTGCCCGGGATTCAGGAATGGCCTTTGCCCCTCAAAGCCACCTGTCTGAATGCCTTCGAAGACAGGAAAAAGGAGCGGAATCTGCTTATTTTGGCAACTCGGCTCAGTGGTCACGGGGAGGACCGGATAGGTCAAAGGAGCACGAGGCAGCCAATGGGGAGGGAGGAAAACCCAGCGCTTCCCCTCCCACCATTTCCCATATGCAAATGCCTCCCCCCACTGCAAGGCACGCTGGGAGTTGTAGTCCAGTTGTAGGCAGGTTGGCAGAAGCGAGTCTGTCCACTTGCCTTCCATCTTGAAACGGCTTCAGCGGCGGGGGGCTCCACTTTAGGCCTTGCTTGCCCCCCGGTACAGCTCCGGGCATCCGAAAAACAAACCCTGGAGGCTCAGTAACTAAATTGCCTGGAGGACTGGGCCGGGGGCGAGGACGGCATGAAAAGCCCCTGGGCGCCCACTCCTGGCTTGACCAGGGAGACCGATCGCTTGATGCCCCCGTGGCTGGCCAACGGGACCTGATCGCCGTAGCTGTGCTGCCGGGAGAGGAAGATGGCAGGATGGGCCCCCTCATGGGGCACCGAGGTCCCCGTGGAGTGCATGCGAGTCAGGAGAGACGAGGGCGGCCGGCCCGCCTGGCCCAGGCTGTGGTGGCGCGACAGCATGCCCCCGCCAACGTTCACCAGCTTGGGGGCGGCGCAGAGTGAGTGTCTGTGCGGCCGGGCGCCCGCTTTCTCGCTGGCCGTGGGCGGGTCCGGCGGCACGTCCAGCCTCCGCGGCAGGCTGTCCCTGGGCAGCGTGGAGGAGCTGTAGTACGGGGCGCTCTCCACGTCCGGGATCTGGGGCTGCACCCGGTTGGCAAAGGAAACGGCCGCGGGGGCGAAGCGGGGGCCAGCCAGGCCCTTGGCCGAGGAGCCCTCGGCTTCGTGGAGGTGTTTGAGAAGTTCCTCTAGGGCGGCCACCTCCACCCCTTTGGGCAGGTAGCACTGGGAGTGCCGCACCAGGACGCGTTCTGGGTTGGGGATCTTCTTCTCGTCCAGGTAGCCCGCCAGGGGGGCCTCGTAGCCGCGCAGGTGCCCGGGCCCCGCCACGGCGCTGGCGAACGGGAAAGGGTGGGCGTTGGAGACAGGGGTGTGGAACAAGGGCACCTTCCCCTGCGACTCCTTGGCGTTGTTGAAATTCTGGTTCTTCTCCCACTGGTTGCGAATGGCCTTCATGTTCTTGACGGGAAGTTCCGGGGTGGATTCTGGTGTGGGCAAACCGGACAGCTCCGGGTGGTGATCCTTGACGCCCGCCTTGGCCGCGACGGAGGTGGCCGGTGGTTCCTTCTCGCTGGGGAGCAAGGTGGTGTACAGCTTGGTGGCGGCGCCTTCGGCCAAGGCGTCTTTGGCCTGCGCCTCCAGCAACCCGTTCATCTTCGCCAGGCTCCGCAGCGACAGCGGGCGCTGGAGGCCGCCCTCGGAGTCCTTCCCAGCTCTCTTGGCTTTCTGGAAGCTGTGGTTGCAGTAGCAAGAGACCAGCAGCCCCGAGAGGAAGGCCCCCAAGACGAAGGCCACGAAGATGCATCCGATCAGGAAGGTGAAGTGGACCGTCGGGGCGTCCTCGCGACCGCCCGACTCCTGACGCACGCCTGGAGCCAGAGAAACAGAGAGTTAGGGGGCTGGGCGCCAACGTGGCCACCTCGCTTTACCTGGCAGGTGTAAGGGTGTCTCCGGCCCTCCAGGTTGGGACAGCCACCTGACTTGTCGGGGATTTTCGAGACGTGATCTCTGCGGGTTGGGCTAGATGACCCTCGGAACCCTTTCCAGCTGCCCAATTTTATGATTCGATGTTGCCCAACTACAACTCCCACCAGCCCCAGCATGCGTAAGGAAGGATGATGGGAGTTGTAGTTCAACAATATCTGGTGAGGGCGGGGAGCAAATTTGCCTCATTCGTATTATACTGGGTTGTGGCCAACGCAAGTCTTACTCAGAGGAGACCCACCGGAATGACTAAGACTAGAAGTAGAATTGTAGAGCTGAGAAGGGACAAGGGTCAACCTCCTGCAACGCAGGAAACGTTTGTCCAACAGGCGACTCGAACCCACAGCCCTGAGATTAAGAATCTCATGCTCTATCCCATCGTCCTGTTCATTAACTTCTATGGGTCTACGCTGAGTAGGGCTTGCGTTGCGTACAGCCCACTGCTCAGGTCCTTCTGAATACTAGGGAAAACTGGGAAGAATTTCAAGGAAGGGGCAGAAATTGTGGACTTATTCCAAAGTCTTTCCTACTTTCCAGCAGTTGCAGCCAATTTTTTAAAAATAGAGTTACTACCAAAATTTCACCTCAAGCAGACTTGAAAAGAAAAGAAGAAACAAACCCGCAACGTGGAAGAATCTCATATGAGAAATTTGGAAATCAGCCCAAATGAGAAGAAGGTTTTGCTGTAAAGATTAGCAGAACATCACAGCTAGAAAAAGAGCCGTGGGCATGTGACTAGCCAAATATCTCAATCTGTCTTGGAGTTTTTTTCTGTCTATACATCAAAACAAAACCCACAGAGGTCACATCCACACCATACATTGAAGGCACATGACCTCCACCAAAGAATTCTGGGAACTGTAGTTTACCCCTGCAGCGCTACAATTCCTGGCACCCTGAACAAACTATGTTTCCCAGGATTCTTTGGGAGAAGCCAGGTGTGTTAAATGCGCTTCAAACGCATGGTGTGGGTGCAATTGCAATTTCTCCTCCGTGGAGAGACAGAACGGCGATGAGGTGGGATGAGGAAGGTTGAGATGGCTGATGGAAAATGGAAATGGCGCCTGGTGGTTCAGCCGGGTGGATTTTGCAGGTGTGGGGCGACAGCGCCCCTCTTTTACCCAGCCGTCACAAAGCTTCAAGGCTTCTCCTCCTCCTCCCTGTGTGTCCAAGGAAAGAGCCGGTACGATTCACAATGCGGCCCTCTACAGGTCTACTGATGGTGACAGCAGCAACGAAATTAAAAGACGCCTGCTCCTTGGGAGAAAAGCAATGACAAACCTAGACAGCATCTGAAAAAGCAGAGACATCACCTTGCCAACAAAGGTCTGTATAGTTAAAGCTATGGTTTTCCCAGTAGTGATGTATGGAAGTGAGAGCTGGACCATAAAGAAGGCTGATCGCCGAAGAACGGATGCTTTTGAATTCTGGTGCTGGAGGAGATTCTTGAAAGTCCCATGGACTGCAAGAAGATCAAACCTCTCCATTCTGAAGGAAATCAGCCCTGAGTGCTCACTGGAAGGACAGATCCTGAAGCTGAGGCTCCAAGACTTTGGCCACCTCATGAGAAGAGAAGACTCCCTGGAAAAGACCGATGGAGGGCGCAAGGAGAAGGGGACGACGGAGGATGAGATTGTGGGACAGTGTTCTCGAAGCTACCAGCATGAGTTTGACCAAACTGCGGGAGGCAGTGGAAGACAGAAGTGCCTGGCGTGCTCTGGTCCAGGGGGTCACGAAGAGGCGGACACAACTAAATGACTAAACAACAACAACAGGTCTACTCGGAAGTCAGTCCTGCAGAGCTCCATGGGGCTGACCCCTAGGAAGTGGGGGGGCTGGACCAGGTTGTAGGGATTTCAGCCTATTTCCGGTTTGTGCCGATGTTGCATTGGCCGCCCTGCCCCAATCTGTGGCCCGATTCATCCCAGAAACCAGCCTGATCAATAGCCAGAGAAGTTGGGAGTTATAGTATGGCAACGCATGGAGGGCGCCAGGCTCCCAATGGCTGCGTTAATCGAGAACGCCTTCCTTTCCTGCAGAAGGTCCTGGGTTCAGGTCCCGAGATCTCCTGGTGGGTCTGGGGACAGACTGTCTGTTTGAAACCCTGGACAGCTGCTGCCGATCAGTGTAGACAATATTAGGCGGACCAGCAGCTCTGACTCAGCGCTCCCATGCTTTGCGTATGCTCAAAGGTTCACAGAGGCCCTGGAAGCACAGTCACAAAACCTTAAAGCAGATTAAAAATGCCTTATGCCTTTTTAAACATTCTTATTTTAAGATACCCTTTAACGAGCCCTTTTAATGAGCTCAAACGGTACAATTAAAAGAAAATGGATCATTTAATATGGCTTTAAAGGGCGCTAATGTAAAATTTCCATTTATACCGCACTTTTAATGGACCAGAATAATATATATATTGCTATTTAATAATAATAATAAAAATCTTTATGCTATGGAAGATTGTGCCTCACTTACCCAGGGCACGGGAAAAGTCTAGAGTTTTAAAATACAACATTAATTTCAATTATTTTTAATCTTGCTGCTGCTTTTTTTACAGAAAAAGATCTTTACTGCTGCGTCTCTACTGCAATTTTGCCAGGGCAGAAAAGGCAGAACATTATATGTATTTTAGTAATGAAGTTCATTTATTTTACTGGATTCCTGCTCCCTCCCACCTCCCCGGTTAATTATCTTTGATGCTTTCACTTTGGGCTTTTAGAAGTCTGAACGCCCCAATTTAATTAATTTCAGTATTCGAACCCGATTCTGCCTTCCCCTGTGTAAATAACGATCATTGAGGGAAAAGACTTTCGAAAGGCAGAAAATATGCTCTCATTTAATATGGGAGGAGGGGACCCTCAGAGCATTGCTCACAAGCGGCCCTCCACACCTCTCTTCTCTGGCCCTCAGAACTCTTCCACCCTCCTTGAGTGCTTTTGCCTGCCTGGAAGGAGACCTTGAAATACAATCACCTCCCTCTCTCTCTCTGCAAATATCGTGACTTTTCCGTGGGCGGAGCCTACTATGTATCGGGGGGTGGCCTCTTTGGCCCCGTCCCTTTGGTCGTTGACCCCGCCCACCAGATTCGGGGCATGTGTGTGATGGAGAATAGAGCACAAAAGTTCAGGAGAGCGAGAGATGGGACATTCTGCACATGCTCAGAGGCTTTTCATGATTCGGTTTTCTATTTTCCTAGAATTCCCTTTTAACTGTTCTGCTACTTTAATGGGTTTCATTGCACTTTTTTAAAATAGCAGACGCTTATTTCCGTGTTTTGATGCAATGGTTTGATTGTGTGTTTTAAATGTGTGCACTTACATTCTTTCGGCATGTGATTTTCCGCTTGCAAACGGCTTGGGAGTCACCTTGACAATTAAACGGTAATATAATACATGATTATTAATGATGGTGATGATAATACTACTACTAATAATTACATTTATATACCGTTCAATTATTAGGGTGGCTTCCAAGCTAATAATAATAATAATAATAATAATAATAATAATAATAATATTTAGATTGATATCTGGCACTGTCAGCAAGTTCAGAAACAATAGTTTGTCTCCAACTGAGTTCTACTCAGAGTAGAACCTATTGAAACCAATGCACGAAAGGGAGCAATGTCAATTCATGTCATGGGCTCTACTCTTAAGCAGGCCTAGCAATGGATCTAACACTCTGGTCCAGTGGGAGCCTAGAACATTAATGGAGTGTTAGGAGAAAATTGGTTTTCTTTTTAAAATATATGTTGTTTTTTTTGAGCAGGATAAGTTAGGTGTGTGTGTGTGTGTGTGTGTGTATAGAATCCACATGCTTTAAATTAATTCAGAACCAGAGGCAAAGACTCAGCCAAATGGCTCTGGGATGCGTTTGTTCCTCATAGACCTGGATGATCAGGAAAAGCCATCAAGGAGCTGACAGTTTCGTTGTTAAAAATGTGGAAAAAGAATAAGACTGGGGTTTATTTGCGGGGCGGGGGGAGAAGGTGAATAGGGGGGAAAGGAATAAAAGAAAAAACAGATGGCAGGAGGGGGGAAGGGACAAAGGAAGGCCTAAAAAGCAAAAATCCATTAAAAAAAAAAAAGGAAAATACTAAGGGAAGATGAGAAGGGAAATGATGGCTGCTGTGTTTTTCTCCTTGAGAGAGTTAGTTCCACCCTGAATTGCGCCCAACAGTTTCTCTCCTTCCCTCTTTTGGAAGAGAGGGGAAACGGGCACCTTCAAACTGGCTCAAACTCCGCAGACACCCAACTGTGTAAGCACCCAGGTTTCACAGAGTTCTGCGTCACATGGGACGAAGAGCTCAGTGTTACCCAGAAGACTGCATTCAGCGACAGATGTCCGCATGGTTTTGACCTCACCGCTTTTAGGGGGGTGGGATCCAGCTGCCTGAGGGATTGCTGCTTCTGACAAGCCACCGGTGCAAGCCTCGGCCATGACCCTTGCCGCCAAGGTGGACCTGAACTGAACGCACATTTCTTCCCTGTTTAGCCTCCCTGCCCCTTCTCCTCCCCTCTCCTCTCTAACATCTCGTGTGTAGGTCAATTTCACCCGCGCAGGCCTGGCCATGACCTGCCGAATTTGGGGGTCCCGTTTCGGAATGGAGGCTCCTAGGGGCCAGAGCCCGACCTGCCTTGACAAACAACCTTCCTTTAACCACGGATATTTATGCTGTTAAAGGGGATGGATCTTCGAAGAGGGAAGGTATTCGGGACACACAGCAAGGAGGAGAAAGCACGAAGCTTCGGGGCCCAATAATAGTCAAAAGTGATCAGCTTTGGGGGCAGGAATGGGGTCCCCTCTTCTTCCCTCCCCTCCCAATCCTGTGCTTCTTTTTCAGAAGTCTTGGTGGTGGCCAGGGAGACACACACAAAAAGAATTAAGCCCGCCATTCACTTGAACCAGACTTATCGGCTGTTGGGGAGAGGGCTGGCTCCAAAATTGAGCCCATCTACGTGGCAACTGGTCTCCTCTGCTCCTTGCGTGAGCAGAAAAGTTGGGGGATTTTTTTGTGATCATTCAAAGGCCACGGAAACCTCTGGACCATGGCATTTCCAGACACAAAGGCATGTCTGGTGGGTGCCAAATGCGGGGCCCGCCCCCTCCCTCCCTCCCGGCAAAACACATTTTTTGTACGATGCACAACCTGGGATGGGAAGAACAGGGTGAAATATTTTGCGGAACGGGCCAGCCTCTCCTCTCGAGGGTGCGATAAACCATGCGGTTAGTAACTGGGAAAATCTCTTTCAGGAGAAGCGCAGACTCTTAGCCCCCGCTTTCCCCCCTCCTTCCCCCCCCCAAGGTTACCCGGAGCAAACGTGCACAAGTGTGTTAACACGAGGGTCGTGAGACACGTGCGGAAAAGGGCACCCGTTCCACGGGGAAGCTGCCAGGCTGTTAGAGGAGGGTGCAAGGCGCTGAGAGGAAACATGGAGCCACGTCAGACCGGCTGCCACGCATAACCAGACCACGCGCCTCAGGGGCTCACGTTCACGAGCCAGTGGCGTCGCACGATGGTGTTACGGAGAGTCCATATTATCCAAACAGATCCCACCTCTTCTGCTCATCTCAGCAAATTTCTCTTTCTGGGCCTCCATCTGGGGACAGCTGAATTCGAACCCAGTGCCTTTGGCCCCTATTGCCTTTCTGGCACCAGTCAGATAAACACTACTCAGATAGATGCTTCTAGGAAGCATAAAGTCACGCCTGTTAATTGCAAGGGAGCTACTCTCGCACAATGCAGCGCTTCATCCTCTAAACCGGCCTTTCCCAACCTGTGGGTCCCCAGATGTTGTTGGACTACAACTCCTATCACCCCTAGCTAGCAAGGCCAGAGCTCAGGGATGATGGGAGTTGTAGTCCAACAACATCTGGGGACCCACAGGTTGAGAACCGCTGCCTAAACTTTCTTTAAAAACCTCTCCCTCCTTCAATGCTGGAACCTAGAGGGTTATCTGAAGAGTCTTTTCAGACTCAGGAGCGGCTTGGTGATGGAATGCCTAGTAGGATGGAATAAGCCTGCGGAACTCCAGGCCACAAGATCCGGCAGTGGCCGAGGGCTTAGAGAGCTGGGGAAAGGACGAAGAGAGGTCGTAAGAACCTAAGAAAAACTGTGTTGAATCAGGCCAGCGGCCCATCTAGTCCAGCCAAAACATTGCTGCAATGGGAAGCGAGGGCGACTCTCCCCATTTACGACCCCCAGCAACTGGTATTCAGTGGAGGCTGATAGGCCTTCCAGGAGCTCATGTAGTTTAAAGCCATCTAAGTTGGTGGCCTCCTGCAGCGGTGAGTTCCACAGTTTTATCCATGCTCTGTGCATGAAGAACTCCTTCCTGAGTCTCTCAAACTTCGGCCTCCTTGGATAACCGTGTGATGGGTGACGATAGGGAGAAAAGCGTCCCTCTGGCTACTTCCTCAGTACCACAAATAATTTGAGATGCTCCTTACAGCGTCCCCGCTTCCTGGATTTATCTTTTGAGATCTCTTCCCCTCCTCTAAGTTCATTTGCAGCTTAATAGGCCCAAAGTACGTCAGCCGGCGCAGCAGAGATGATCTCGCCTTCGGATTTTTCCCGCGGACAGACTCTCCCACTGTCTCTGCCCGGCAATTTCTATCTTCTGTGTTCTTCAGGGGTCAGCGGACAAAAGGATGCGTCCCCCCCCATCGCATTATCCATGCCTCAATTTCCGCCCCCCCTCCCAGTCCACAGAACAAAGTATGAGGTGCGCAGGTTGGGGGGCAAATTTTGTTAGCTTTCGGGAATTGCAAAAATCCCATCATTTTGTTGGAGAGATGCACAAAAGAAAGGTAAACCATTTCCCACGGAGAAAACAATGAAGCGCAGAAAAAAAGGGCCTCCATGGAAACTCAATTTCTTTCTTTGCTTTTTTATATTATTATTTTTTTTGTAAAAAGGAAAAACACTGGGTGAGCGGAGGAGAGAGGGACAGAAATAAACAAGGCGGCTATAAAACCCAATGAATGTCAAGGGCTATATAGCTAGCTAGCACTCCAGGTTTTTCAAAAGAGGGCATTAAAAATAAAACGACAAGAAAAGGTGCCGGTGCTTTAAAGGAGTAGATTAACCAACTATTTGTCGAGTTGATTAATCTGTCAGGACCCATTTGTAAGCATGTGGGCAGGAGAGTTTGAAGGACAAAGCTGTCGTTTTTTTTCAGAGGCGGCTTGGGATTTGTTAACAGGGGAAAAGAGGAATGAACAATATTTACAGCCAGGCAGCTCTTTTTCTGCTAACAGCCGCCATTGACCGCATTGGGGGCTGCACAAAAAGATCTGGATCGAGCCTTGCTTACCGTCCTGCTTCTCCAGCACAGGCGAGGTTTGATGCCTTGGGGGGGGGGCTCCAAAAAAACAGGGCATGGAAAACACCAGCCCTCTGCTGTAGTTACACCTGCTATACTGCTCCTGGATCTGGAGGCTCCATTGGAGTACTGTGTCCAGTTCTGGGCACCACAGTTCAAGGAGGACACTGACAAACTGGAACGTGTCCAGAGGAGGGCAACCAAAATGGTCAAAGGCCTGGAAACGATGCCTTATGAGGAACGACTAAGGGAGCTGGGCATGTTTAGCCTGGAGAAGAGGAGGTTAAGGGGTGATATGATAGCCATGTTCAAATAGATAAAAGGATGTCACATAGAGGAGGGAGAAAGGTTGTTTTCTGCTGCTCCACAGAAGCGGACACGGAGCAATGGCTCCAAACTACAAGAAAGAAGATTCCACCTACACATTAGGAAGAACTTCCTGACAGTAAGAGCTGTTTGACAGTGGAATTTGCTGCCAAGGAGTGTGGTGGAGTCTCCTTCTTTGGAGGTCTTTAAGCAGAGGCTTGACAACCATATGTCAGGAGTGCTCTGATGGTGTTTCCTGCTTGGCAGGGGGTTGGACTCGATGGCCCTTGCGGTCTCTTCCAACTCTAGGATTCTATGATTCTATTCTATGATTCTATGATTTAAGTTCTCAAGCCTCTGATCAGCCAACCTGCCCTTTCCTAGCTGTTACCGTATTTTGCGCTCTATAGGACGCACAAGACGATAAGACGCACCTAGTTTTTTTTGGGGGGGGGGAGGAAACAAGAAAGAAGAAATTCTGAATCCCAGAAGCCAGAACAGCAAGAGGGATCTGGCTTCTGGGATAGTCTCTTGCTGTTCTGGCTTCTGGGATAGCCGCTGAACCTTCTCCCAGGCAGCGGGATGAAGGCTCCCCCTGCCTGGAAGAGGCTGCGTGCGGGTAAGCTGCCCTCTGTACCTTCCCCCATCTCCTGCAAGAACCGCACGCTCTTTAAAGGGAGCGCGGTTCTTGGGGGCTTTACTGGGAGGTGGGGGAAGGGACAGAGCCCCCACTTCCCGCAAGAGCCGCGCGAAGCCTCCGCAGGGCACGGGGAGCCTTCATCCCCGTGTCCTGCGGAGGCTTCTGGAGCAGCCCGTGAAGCTTCCGGAGCAGCGGCGTAGCGTGGGTTGTCAGCACCCGGGGCAAGGCAAGTAATTTGCGCCCCCTAACCCCTAACCTGCCGCCGCTGCCAGCTTCTTCTTGCTGCTGCCTGGGCTGGGGTATTTACGGTAAGGTAGCCACGGCGGCGATGGCGGCGGGTCCGTGTCAGGTGATCTGAGGCGAGTTGCCGCTGGCGCTGCCGCCCAAATGACGCCGCTTGCCCAGCGGAGGAGGAGGAGGGCAGAGAGGCGAGGAAAATGCAACATGGCCCAGCAGCTGCGGTGGCGGCGGCGGGGCTGTGAGGAGGGGCTGCCTGGCGCGCCCTCCGTGGCCCTGACGCGCGGGGACTGCGACGAGCGCTGAGAGCCGCTGCCTGCCGGACGCCTTCAGCCCGGACGCGCGCACAGCTCGTCGGTTCCGCAAGACATGGGGCTCTGCTGCAGCCTGCGCCCGAGGCTCTTCGGCGACTCCGGAGGCTGCGCAGCGCTCCCTCTCTATGTTCTGCATTTTGGCTTAGCTGCGCAGCCTGCATTCGCTCCATAAGACGCACACACATTTCCCCTTACTTTTAAGGAGGGGGAAAAGTGAATCTTATAGAGCGAAAAATACGGTATATCCCTTCAGAAAACCTGAGCGATGCCCCTTGTCTAACTCGCTTCAAACCCCCTCCTTGAAACCTCGTCTTTTCTGCAACCCTTTCGGCAGAATCCCCTGGTCTCTGCACCCTGCTTTAAAACCAATACAGTGGTACCTTGGTTCTCAAACTTAATCCGTTCCGGAAGTCCATTCCAAAACCAAAGCGTTCCAAAACCAAGGCGCGCTTTCCCATAGAAAGTAACGCAAAATGGATTAATCCGTTCCAGGCTTTTAAAAACAACCTCTGAAGCAGTAATTTAACATGAATTTTACTATCTAATGAGACCATTGATCCATAAAATGAAAGCCGTGGTCCCACAATCAATCAATCAATCAATCAATCAATCAGTAGCTGAACTGGGTTCCACACAGTCGCAAAAAAAACACCAAAAAGAGCTGCAAAAACAAAGACGCAAAATAAATAGCAAAAACAGACAGACCTCAACTTAACACTCAAAACAGAAGTGTGGTACTCAAATTGGAAGCGTAAGACTCAAAACGGAGCACATTCGGCTTCCGAAAAAAGTTCGTAAACCGGAACACTTACTTCCATGCTTGTCATGTTTGGGCTCCAAGTTGTTTGAGTACCAAGGCGTTTGAGAACCAAGGGACCACTGTATAGCAGAATAGTTGATCCTGGACTTAACCCTCTCTCTCTTCCCTTTGCTCTGGCACCACCGCATGATATACAGTCGTACCTCGGAAGTCAAACAGAAACTGTTCCGGAAGTCCGTTCGACTTCCAAAACGTTCGACTTCCTAAGCGCGGCTTCCGATTGGCTGCAGGAAGCTCCTGCAGCCAATCGGAAGCCCCGCCGGACGTTCAGCTTCCGAAAGAACATTTGAAAACCGGAACACTCACTTCCGGTTTTCGATTGTTCGGGAGCCGAAACATACGAGTTCTGGGGCGTTCGAGAACCGAGGCATGACTGCACAACTGTAAGCCCTTTGGGGCAGGGGTCTACAGGGTCTCCCATTCTAATGCCACCATGTGCAGAGACCGTGCTACGTAAGCAAGTAAAAAAATATATTTTTCTAGCTTTAGGTATGTATATTTCGCGGTGTATCATCCTCTCCCCTAAATCTGGATGGGGGTGAGGTTTAAGCCCTACTGAAACCTTGCAACAGGAACATAACAGTGCTAACTATTATTTCTTGACTATTTCCACCCACTGCATCAACAATCAGGACTAGCCTCTTTGGATTCTGCAAACAAAATCCAGCTGTTGGGGTTTGAGGAAGAATATCTAACCATCTCCCTCCTGGGAAAGTCTGATTTCTCTCCCCCCTCCACTACAATTCACCAATTCCTGTATAAAAATGGAATTTTTTTACTCATCGGTTTTCCTGGGACACCCCCCCCCACAAAAAATCCCTGCAACATTTGGAGGAATTTAGCAAGCAAGGCCCAGAATCTATTCAGACTCTGCAAGGTCCACAAGCATTTTTACAGGCAAGGGGGGGTGGAATCTGTGGCCCTCCAGATGTGGCCGGAATCTCAACACCAGTCCTGATCATCGGTCATGCTGGCTGCTATGAGCTGGACCCCAGCAGCAACATCTGGAATGCCACAGATGTTCCCCAACTCTGCTCATTCATAAAACCCTGGGTGAATTTATTTTGTTGACTATTATGGCTCTGCACTAATAAAAAAAATTTCCAAACCACTCCCCCCTCGTAAGGACCTAATTAGAGTCTGGTTTCTGGATGAGGCCAGATCAATCGAGTTCAGTATCCTATTCTCACATTGGCCAATCAGACGCCTTTTTTGGGGAAACCCAACATTTTGTTCGTCTTTTTGGGGCAAAGGGGGAGAATGTCATCGCAAAATTCGGAGAGGTGTGAATTTCAAAGCTGCCGTTCGGTTATTGAATTCTTTCGGGGAGAGCGAGTTACTTTTAAACACAGAATTAACTGAATTTCTTCCCCATCACTAAGGACTGCCTTGTTTTATAACGGGAACAACCTGGTGCTCTTTGGAACGCTAAAATTATTTCAGAGGTGCTTTTGAACGCAGCCCTCGCTTTTGGAAAGAAGATTGACAAGCCAGCGGTTCCTTCGATAAATATTCTCTCTCCGAGACCCCTTTTCTTTCTCCTTAACCCCCTTCATGGAAAACAGGAAGTCTCAAGTCTGGTGTATTTTTCCTGCCTTTTCAAAACTTCACAATAAAAGTCTCCCTGTCTGCAAGCCCAGATAGCAGCAGCCAGCGGTCTTATTTTACTGCCTCCAACTCACAACTGTAACATAAACCAGAGAGGCTTTTGCCCGGCTAAGCTCTACTCAGAGTAGACATGTTGAAAATAATAATAATAATAATACTAATAATAATAATAATAATAATAAATTTTATTTATACCCCGCCCTCCCCGGCCAAAGCCAGGCTCAGGGCGGCTAACAACAGTAAAAATACAGTAAAAACATAAGGGGGGGGGGAAAACCAATTTAAAATACAGGTTAGAATGCAATTTAAAATGCAGATGTATTAAAGCCATAAGGGGAGCGAAACATAAGGGTCAGACTGAGTCCAAACCAAAGGCCAGGCGGAACAGCTCTGTCTTGCAGGCCCTGCGGAAAGATGTCAAGTCCCGCAGGGCCCTAGTCTCTTGTGACAGAGCGTTCCACCAAGTCGGAGCCAGTACTGAAAAGGCCCTGGCCCTAGTTGAGACCAATCTAACCTCCTTGAGGCTCGGGACCTCCAAAGTGTTGTTGTTTGTGGACCTTAATGGTCCTCCGCGGGGCATACCAGGAGAGGCGGTCCCGTAGGTACGGGGGTCCTAGGTTGCATAGGGCTTTAAAGATCAAAACCAGTACCTTAAACCTGACCCTGTACTCCACCGGGAGCCAGTGCAACTGGTATAGGACTGGGTGAATGTGATCCCGCAGCGAGGACCCCGTAAGGAGTCTTGCCGCGGCATTCTGCACCCGCTGGAGTTTCTGGGTCAGTCTCAAGGGCAGCCCCGCGTAGAGTGAGTTACAATAATCAAGCCTGGAGGTGACCGTCGCATGGATCACAGTGGCCAGATCAGGGCGAGAAAGGTAAGGGACCAACTGCTTAATACGGCGGAGATGGAAAAAGGACCTTTGTTTGCCATGCCTGCTAATTTCAATGGGGCTATCCTGAGTAGGGCCCTTGCGGGACGCAACCCTCCAAAATTCTCTTTGAAAAATCCCTCCCTTAGAGGATACTAGAACTTGCGGATTGTCTTGGAGAAACTGTTTTGCAGCATATTTAGGAGTGGCCAAAAAGGGGAAAGGCTTCATTGTGTAATGCGAAGTCGGATGGAACAAACCTGTGGAACTTCTGGCTACAAGATCTGGCAGTGGCCAGGGGCTTAAAGGGCTGGAAAGAGGAGGAAGAGAGTTCATAATCTAAGAAGAGCCAGTCACTCATCTAGTAGTTCATCATCTTCCTCCTCCATGATTTATCTAATCCTCTTTCAAAGCCCTCTGAATTGGTGGCCATTACTGTCTCCTGTGGCAGGCAGTTCCACAGGGTAACGATGTGCTGCATGTATGGAAACAGAAACTGGAGAGGTGGCGGGATACGTTTAGCATTGTAATTGTACAGGCCGCAGAAAACCGCTTTCCTCAGCACAGGATTTCATTGTTCGGGAGCTTTCTTTGTTTTTTTAAAGTGGCGTGTGGTCAAATAATTAAAATAACGCCAAACGAGAAGAGCATCTGAAAACGGCACACACAAACACCGTCCCGTTCACCCGTCCCAACGAGATCGGCTGAACTGGCGGCCTTGGCAAAGGCAGGCCGAACGGAAGGTTTAATGCTGAACAGCTGATCTCCAGAAATAAAAAAAAAGGGAGAGCGTCCTTTTTAAAAATAAAATAAAAGACACGTTTGCCCCTTGGCAAGAAGATTGCAAGCTAATTAGCGGCGGGCCTCTGCCAAGCCTGCCTTACTCTCCCCGCCCCAGTCAGGGTTGTGCAACGGTTTGATGTTTCGTTCCTTGAAAGCTGTTCTGTGGGTAGCTGTGCTTTTCTTTGCTCTGAATAGGAGGAAGTTTTGTTCAGAGGTTGCCCCCCTCTAACTGCATCCCCGTTTCCTCGAGTGCCGTGGGGGCCTGCGTGTTTGGATCCGCACGCCAGGTCAATAAAATGAGCAGAAACCAGAGCTAAGTGTTTGGCAGCCTCAAGGGGGCTGCCTGGCCCTTGGAACAACTACATCCAGCCCATTCACTTTCTCTCTCTCAACCACAGCTTTATTTGCAACCCAAATATCATTTGCCTTTCTGGGACACGTCCCTGGACTCCGAGCAATGCCTCTGGACTGCCGGGGTGGAAGGCAGAGAGTGGGCAAGAGCTAGCCTGCAAAACACTGCTAAACCTTAGGGTACGTAAATACAATCCTGGTAACAACACACATGACGTAACAGGCTGTTTTTGACTATGCAACTTCTATTTCAAACACAATTCAACATATAATAAATAAATAAATTTTATTTATACCCCGCCCTTCTCAGTTCAGAAAACCGGGCTCAGGGCGGCTTACAACAAATTTAAAACACTTAATTGATGCAACAAAAAACAGCATAAAATGCAGTATAAAACAGGAACAACAATAAATTCAGAATTCAAAAATCAATTTGGGGGGGGGAAATCCATCCAATAAACATTAGATGATCACCAGGGCTAGCTGGCTAAATTAGTCCTATTTGGGCCAGCGAGGAGACCAGGGGAGAATTAGCTGTGGGATCCCAGAGTGGGTAATCTTCATAAAAAGGGGAGGGGGAGGGCAGGAAGAGGAATAAAAGATCAGGCTAAGTTCAAATTGAAAGCCAGGCGGAATAGCTCTGTCTTACAGGCCCTGCGGAAGGAAGTTAAATCCTGCAGGGCCCTGGTCTCATGGGACAGAGCATTCCACCAGGTCGGAGCCAACACTGAGAAGGCCCTGGCCCTGGTGGAGGATAGTCTGGCTTCCTTAGGGCCCGGGACCTCTAAACTATGATTATTCATGGACCTTAAGGTCCTCTGTGGGGCAGACCAGGAGAGGCGGTCCCGTAAATACGAGGGCCCTAAGCCATATTATATCTCACAAAGTGTAATTCCATAGACCAACACATCATGAAAACAGAACATGGTCAGGAGACCATCCATTGGGCTTTAATTTCTCTTGACATGTTCTGCTTGCATGATGTGTTGGTCTATGGAATTACACTTTGTGAGATATTATATGTTGAATTGTGTTTGAAATAGAAGTTACATAGTGAAAAACAGCCTATTACCTTGTGTGTGTCGTTACCAGGAGCTAGCCTGCGGCAGGAAAGTAAGGTCTCCATTAACCGGACCACTCCCTTTTGCCTCTGGATCCGTCCCCCATCAGAATGTGGCCCACAGGAGGTTTCAAAGAAGGGAAAGTTGCTCTCGGAGCACTGCTGTCAGTCAAGATGTTTTGACAAGCCAGAATTTGCTTTTGCTTCCAAGGGTCTGGAAACCATGCCGGATGAGGAACGGTTGAAGGAGCTGGGTTTGTTTAGCCTGGAAAAGTGGAGACTGAGAGGAGATACAACAGCCATCTTCAAATATCTCAAGGGCCTTCATCTTGTTTTCTTCTGCTCCAAAGGATAGGGCTTGCAAGAAAGGAGGAGAGGGCCTTCTCGGTGGTGGCGCCCGCCCTGTGGAACACCCTCCCACCAGATGTCAAGGAGATAAACAACTATCGGACGTTTAGAAGACATCTGAAGACATGTGGGTTGTTTTACGAATGCCACAAAACCCCTGGACCTGTTCAGTCAGACGAGTGTATGGCTCTCACCCCTCCAAACTGAGGATTTTCCTGCAGCCAGAGAAATGCTGCCCTATTTTCACAAGACCCAGACATGTGGGCAGGTGCGAGGATGAGAGAAGCTAAAACTGGCTGACCCAGTTTGGCCTTCCCAAAATAAGGATCTAGTCCTCATGGTGTTGGGGGAGAAGTTAATGGCTGCCATTTATGGCGAAGGGGCAAAGCTGGAACAAGTCGATGAGATGTCTCTCGTTATATATACATATAAAGGAAGATGAGCTATGTCCCAGATTCCTTACAGGCTGTGTGTCCTGTCCCCCATTCTGCTTTATTTAGGATTACCGGAACATATACTGACTGAGGCACTTGTTGTTGTTGTTTAGTCGTTTAGTCGTGTCCGCCTCTTCGTGACCCCCTGGACCAGAGCACGCCAGGCGCTCCTGTCTTCCACTGCCTCCCACAGTCTGGTCAAACTCATGCTGGTAGCTTCGAGAACACTGTCCCACCATCTTGTCCTCTGCCGTCCCCTTCTCCTTGTGCCCTCCATCTTTCCCAACATCAGGGTCTTCTCCAGGGAGTCTTCTCTTCTCATGAGGTGGTCAAAGTCTTGGAGCCTCAGCTTCAGGATCTGTCCTTCCAGTGAGCACTCAGGGCTGATTTCCTTCAGAATGGAGAGGTTTGATCTTCTTGCAGTCCATGGGACTCTCAAGAGTCTCCTCCAGCACCAGAATTCAAAAGCATCAATTCTTCGGCGATCAGCCTTCTTGATTGTCCAGCTCTCACTTCCATACATCACTACTGGGAAAACCTTTATATAGCTTATAACTATATGGACCTTTGCTGGGAAGGTGATGTCTCTGCTTTTTAAGATGCTAGACAGGCACTTAGGCCTGTCTAGATCAATATAGCCCACACTGGCTGGCAGGAGCTCTCTAGGTTTTCAGACGGGGACATTCTCAGCCCATTCAGAGGGTATAGCGAATAAACCCGGGGAACTTTCCCCTGTTCTGCCGCTGAACTAGGACCCTTTCCTCCTTGCAGAGATACAGAGAGGCCATATTTCTGCTAGATGCGAAGCCTGCAGATTCACACCAAACGGATCAATCCATTTTATTTAATCCCTTTTTTTAAAGCCTTTTAAAGTGGTGGTCATTACTGTTTCAAGTGGGAGGGAGTTCCGCCGTTTAACTATGCACCATGTGAATAAATCCTTTCTTTTATCGGTCCTGAGTCTTCCAAAGTTCAGCTTCGCTGTACATGCACGAGTTCCAGTGCTTGGAGGGAGCAGGAGACAAAATTTCCCCCTCGCCACTCACTCTGTGCCATGCATAACTTATAATTTTACAAAATGCAGATTATCACGTGAGCTTCCTTGAAGGGGTTTGCTGCCCGTCTGCCTTAAATACTGATAACTGCAACCCTAATCCTAGTCTCTGCTAGACCAACCCTCTGCGATTCTTCTCTGGTTCAGAAATGAAGAGACATACAGACCCATATAATCGTAGCAATGGCTCCCACTGCCCTGCCGGGTGGGAAGGGAACCTCTGAGCATGTACAGAGAGGGACCTGGACTCAGAAGAGGAAACCATTCCAAAATCAGATTCTGCCTCGGGTTTGGCAGGAGAGAACGCTCACAAAACACTTTCCCAGGATACCTGCTTCTCCCTAAATTGAAAAACAAAATCCAGCTTATTTTTGGCGGCTGTTCTTCCCTGCCAGCTTAATTCTCTCATTTCTACGCAGCTGTCTGGGGGCATTCTGTTTGCAATTTGAGGGCTATTTTGTCCCCCCTGCCAAAAACCCATCTCCTCACATTTTGCTTCGGAGTGGGGGCGGAAATATATATATATATATATATATATATATATATATATATATACACACACACACATATATATATATATATGTGTGTGTGTGTGTGTGTGCGCGCCTTGTTGTGTTCAGGAGAGAGCGTGTTTGCAATACGCATTACGCCTAATTCTCCCAAAATGGATCAGCTCTTAAGAGCTATTTCCGCTGGGGGCCGTTTTTCTGTTCTTTCTCTCCTGCTTCATCAGGGTTATTTCCCCCACCCTGATGCACAGAAAGCTTGCGGTCCTCTTCCCTCTCCATCCCATTAAGTTCTCCTCAAACTCTGCCTGCCAGCGAGGCGATAGTGCCCACCACACAGCACCCCTGCGAGGCGGGACACACCAATCTCAACAATTTAATGTATTTTTAATCTTTTGTTGGAAGCCGCCCAGAGTGGCTGGGGAAACCCAGCCAGATGGGCAGGGTATAAAATAAATTACTATCATCATCATCATCATCATACCTCTTGTTACATTTGCTTCAGGTTAAATCTTTTCAGGTTGATTCCTGCGGCGACCCGGAAGTACCAGAAAGGGTTACTTCCGGGTTTCGCCGCTTGCGCATGCGCAGACACGCAAAATGACATCACACGCATGCACAGAAGTGGCGAATCGTGACCTGCGCATGCGCAGACACAGGTTGTGTTCTGCTCATGTTGCAAATGGGGCTCCGGAACGGATCCTGTTCACAACCAGAGGTACCACTGTATTTTGTTGTTGTTGTTGTTGTTATTATTATTATTATTTACAGATGGGAAGACTGCAGACTGGACTCATTCAAAGCCTCCCCATGCCAGCTGAATCTCACAACTGAGCTGAACCTAGAGGCTTGAGAAGGAATTCCCTCCGGCTTGCACTTTAAAGCAAACCTCACTGCACCTGCAGAAATTATGATTTGTGCTTCCCAGGATTTTACAAACTCGTGTAAAGAAAGGGGTGCAAGCTAGGGAAAAGTGTGCATAATTAAAAGCACATATATTCAATGAAAATAATATAGGGGGGAAATGAATTTTCAGGGAACACTCCTCAAGAAATGTGTATATATTATTAGGGCTACGCTGAAGCCGTACATCTAAAGCACTACAATACCACGTTAAATGGGCACTGCTCCCCCCCCCAAGAGTTCTGGGAGATGTCCTTTGTTAAAGGTTGACCTAATGGTCAGGGGTTCCTTTACCTTTTTACCTTCACCCCGGTATGGCTCCCCTTCATCACATACACAGCCCAACAAGACAACGACAAGAATCCACCAACAGCGTATGAATCAATATGGCTAACCTGACTCAAAAACACCCACCCCACTCACACACGAAAACCAAGTTCAACACAAGCAACCGCACCTGAGGCCAACCCCAATTTCTCTCACCGCCAAAGGAACACAAGCGAATAGCAAAGAGAACCTGCGGAAATGACGCCAACACAAAAACCCACACATACATTAAGCAAAATAGAAATATCGCCTCCCGACCCCACCCCCACAAACCATGGCCCCCTCCATCTCTTATCCTCTTTTTTCTTCCTAAAGATAAGAAGACCCCTGACCATTAGGTCCAGTCACAGACGACTCTGGGGTTGCGGCGCTCATCTTGCTTTACTGGCCGAGGGAGCCGGTGTACAGCTTCCGGGTCATGTGGCCAGCAGGACTAAGCCGCTTCTGGTGAACCAGAGCAGCGCACGGAAACGCCATTTACCTTCCCACCGGAGCGGGACCTATTGATCTACTTGCACTTTGACGTGCTTTCGAACTGCTAGGTTGGCAGGAGCAGGGACTGAGCAATGGGAGCTCACCCCGTGGTGGGGATTCGAACCGCCGACCTTCTGATCGGCAAGTCCTAGGCTCTGTGGTTTAACCCACAGCGCCACCCACATCCCTTTTTTCATCCTAATGTCTCAACAAATGAAACTGACCTATGGAAAATGTAACTGGAAAAAAGAGACGTTGCGCGCATACCTTTGTAGACCAAGAAAACATAAATAAAATATTATGGAAAAAATAATAATAGAGAGACAAAGCTTTCACTTCCGGTGATCGCAATCGCACCTCCCATCCTAAATAAGATCCTAAATAAGACTCGCCAGCTTCGTCCTCTGCTCAGAGAGAGGCGACTGTTATGTACTGAAGTTCTCACCCTGGGCTAGCAGGGGGATACTGTAGATAGTTTTCATTCAGGTCCACATATGCAAATAAGGGATCGAAAGTGACATTCAGTGATTGGATAGTTACAGAAAATGGTTACTGTTGCGTTCTAGTGGAGCTCTATATAAGCAGGCTGGCTGAACCCTTCAGTTCAGTTCTGTTCTGGCCTGTGAATAAACAAGAGCTGCTGAGGAATCGCTGTGTCGTCTGATATGCTCACCCACAACTTAACAGCAACCATGTGCGGCTTGCGCAACCCCTGCTCCCCGACGTGCAAGACGCGGCGACGCAACCGTTTCGCATGCCTCTGCATTCCAGCGCGCCGCCAGGCCCTCCCCGCGCAAGTTAGTGGTTCTTGCACAGCTTGCTGTTATCATGGGGGTGCCATACTGCGGGGACGAGTTGTGGGGACACGGCACATGTGTCTGTGCGCATGCGGGCAGAGAGGGTCGGGGGTCAGGTGATCGGCCCCTTCTTACCCTGCTTGCTCACAGCCACGTGGAGGGTGGAGCGTGGCCCTCCTGCGCCCGGGGCCAGGCGGGCGTCGGGAGCCAAGCTAGCGGGAGGAGACCCGGTGGGCGCTTCTGGGAAGGGAGAGGAGAGAGCGGTGGCAGCGGCGGAGGTCTGCGTCATTCCTGCGTTGCCGGTGATAAAGACAGTGTCAGGAGGAGGAAGCAATAAAATATTGACATTTTTGGGGGGTGGCCAGTTAGGGGGTAATGGGAGGAGGGCCCCCCCGAAGAGCCACGGTGAAGGCTGCGGACCCAGGAAAGATCTTCGCAAACACCGTACAATCACCTCTTATGCAGGGTATCAGTTCCGAGGTTCCCTCAAAAACACACACCGTATTTTTCTGTGTATAAGACGCTCCCATGTATAAGACGGCCCCTATTTTTTTTTTTAGCCCCAAATTAAGAAATAGATAAATGCAACATATCCGTGTATAAGGCGACCGCCAATTTTAAACTTTAATTATTATTATTTTTTTTTGGGGGGGGGAATATAGTCTTATACATGGGAAAGTGCATATTCAAGCCACTCCTTTGGTTTGTGCCACCACGCAAGGATTTCTAGACTTCCGTAGTTGGCACGCTGAGAGCTCAAAAGCTGTTCTTTTTGCGCAGAGTAACTCATAGGGATCAGGTGTGGAAAGAGTTTTATCCCTCACCTGCCAAGGCATATGGGGAAACCGTTCTGGAAGGGTTGGTTGGTACGCAACTCAGTTCTACTCAAGAGTAAACCCACTGAAATAGTTAGTTGTATTCATTCATTCCATGGAGTCTGCTCCGGCCATGACTAATGTTGGGTAGTGTCGCTGAGAGGAGCCCCACTGAAAATAAATCAACACGACTAAGTTCCATTCATTCCAGTGGGTCTACTCTGTGTTGGGCACACACCCTATGTTTAAGGCACTCTGATATGGCTTTAAATCAGCCTTTCTCAACCTGTGGGTCCCCAGATGTTGTTGAACTACAACTCCCATCACCCCTAGCTAGCAAGGCCAGAGCTCAGGGATGATGGGAGTTGTAGTCCAACAACACCTGGGGACCTACAGGTTGAGAACCGCTGCTTTAAATGTCAGAGCCTCCCTCAGAGAATTCTGGGAGCTGCAGTTTGTTGAGGATGCAGAGAGACCCCTATTTCCCCTCCTGGCGCTACAGATCCCAGAGGGGTTTAGTGATTTCCCTGGAAGAGGGATCGCGCTGGGAATTGTAGCGCCGGGAGAGAAAATGGTGGGCAGTCCTTAACCAGCACCGTTAACCAACTACAGCTGCCAGAATTCTATAGGGGAAGCCATCATGGTTGAACGTGGAATTATTGTGCTTTAAACGTACGCTGCAAATACGGCCTTAGTCAGATATCACCCAAAAAATGTCCCCATGTGTCTCTCTCCACCCTCAAAATGTTATGTGTCCTGGGCTTTATGTAGGTGATTAAGAGAAGGTTAAAAAGCCCCCCCCCCAAAAAAAAACCTGATTGGCAGAGTTTGTGCAACGGTTTTGCAATCCGCAGAGCCTCTGTCTGCTTGCGTGTCAGCCCCCCCCCCCCAAACGCCGAGCCAGCCAAGTTGCCTAATGAATCCCAGACACGTGTCCCCCCCCCCACGTCCCCCGCCGGCCCCACAGTCCTCGCAGGAAGTGGCGAGTGGAAGCGGCCAAGATTTGCAGCGAGACAGGGATAAGAAGCGGGGAGGAAGGGGGAGGCCTGTTGCTCCAGAAGAACCCCCCCCCTAAAAAATCACCTTCAGCTGACCCTGGAGCCCTACTCAGAGCAGACCTAAGTCAACCGTGTCTGTTGCATTTCAATGGGTCTACTCTGAGTAGGATTGAGATCGAAGACGAGCCCGGAGAAGGACCCGTCTCAGGTCAGGAGAAAGGGGAGGCTTGAGAGGGGCTAGGAAATATGTGCGCACCCCCAAATTTTGCCCTCCTCCCCCCCCGCAAAAGATGCTCACAGAACACAACAGCCTCCTGTTCCTCCTTCTACCCGCTCCTTCCTCCCCCCACCCATTAAATCAAGAGATTTCTCCCCTGCTGGGTAATTAATGGAGTCGCTTCGGTTTTAATTTCCTTCCAGGCGTCGGATTGGCTCTGGAGCTCTCTTGCTTGGGGGAGCTGGACTCAGGGGGTGAGGTGGGGAGGGCAGGGAAGCAGGGCCTCCTGCGGGGAGATGATTGCCTGCGCAGAGAGCTTCATCGCCAGAGCTGCTCGCCCCATCTAAGCTCTGGAGTGTGTGCTTGTCGGCATGCTAGGACGCCTGGGTTCTGCACAGCCCGGACCCCTGGGTCCTGTATTCCCCAGGTGTCTGGGTTCCTCACACCCCCGGACACCTGGGTCCCGTATTCACCAAGTGTCTGAGTTCCTCACCCCCTGGACGCCTGGGTCCCGTATTCCCCAGGTGTCTGGGTTCCTCACACCCCGGATGCCTGGGTCCCATATTCCCCAGGTGTCTGGGTTCCTCACTCCCCGGACGTCTGGGTCCCGTATTCCCCAGACACCTGGGTTTTGTGTGCCCTGGACTTATTTAACTAGAAGGTGTGCTTGTGTGTGTATGAAAAGGTCTTTTCTACCCTACAAGCTCAAATACGAGATAAGAGGGGAAAATACGCTTTTTTAAAAGGTTCTGAGATATGGGGCACTTAGGTGACATCACCAACCCATCCGATTTTAAGTTACGTAAGTGATGAGGAAAGGATTGAGGGGAGATATTTAGAGGCCTCCCGTATCCGTTCCATCCTTGACTTTGGCATCTTTTACCCCTCTGAAAAAACCCTTCGCTTAGAGTAGAGGCAGCCTGTGGAAATCAAGTTGCTATTGGTCTCCCCTCAGCCTTGGGATTATTTAGAGGACCATGGCTGAAGATCTAGGAGGATCATGGCTGAAGCTGCAGAAACTGCTTCCTCATCAAATAAACAGAAGCCACGTTTCCACCATGGATCTCGCTTTGAACGGTCATGGCTCCCCGACCAAAGAATTATAGGAACTGTAGTATGTTTTAGGGTGCTGAGAGGTGGAAGAAGAACCCCCTCCCCCATATTCCCCTCCCAGAACTACGATTCTCAGAGTGGTTTAATGGCCAATCCCTCTTCATAGAATCATAGAATAGAATCATAGAATCCTAGAGTTGGAAGAGACCACAAGGGCCATCGAGTCCAACCCCCTGCCAAGCAGGAAACACCATCAGAGCACTCCTGACATATGGTTGTCAAGCTTCTGCTTGAAGACCTCCAAAGAAGGAGACTCCACCACACTCCTTGGCAGCAAATTCCACTGTCAAACAGCTCTTACTGTCAGGAAGTTCTTCCTAATGTTTAGGTGGAATCTTCTTTCTTGTAGTTTGGAACCATTGCTCCGTGTCCGCTTCTCTGGAGCAGCAGAAAACAACCTTTCTCCCTCCTCTATGTGACATCCTTTTATATATTTGAACATGGCTATCATATCACCCCTTAACCTCCTCTTCTCCAGGCTAAACATGCCCAGCTCCCTTAGCCGTTCCTCATAAGGCATCGTTTCCAGGCCTTTGACCATTTTGGTCGCCCTCCTCTGGACACGTTCCAGTTTGTCAGTGTCCTTCTTGAACTGTGGTGCCCAGAACTGGACACAGTACTCCAGGTGAGGTCTGACCAGAGCAGAATACAGTGGCACTATTACTTCCCTTGATCTAGATGCTATACTTCATGGGGAACCTTGGGAACCGTAGCTCTGCGAGGGCAAACAGGGGTCTCAGTACCCTTATCAGACGACCCGTTCCCAGAATCCTTTGGGAGAAGCCATGACTGTTCAAAGTTGCATTATAGAGCTTTAAATGGCACAGCGTGAGCGTGGCCCGGAGTTGGTTCGGTTTCAACCCTTTGGGCTCGAGATAAAAACTGCAGCTGCGTTTGTTAAGGGAGGGTCAAATTCTGCCCTGGGAGAATGACACACACACATAAAAAAAGGGAAAGGTTTCTTGGTTCGCACGGAGACCATCCCTCTCAAAAGCCATAAAGGGGAGAGTGGGTTTTATACACAGTCTCTGGAAATAATTCAAAGAGAGCGGCAGGGGGTTGGTTAACCGTAACAAGACCTTTTGCCCACCCCTGCAGTAAATGATGGGAATGGGATGTTGGTGGGATGGATGAGGAAATGGCGCTTGACGTGACAGAAAGTGAGCAGTGATTTGTCCCTTGTTAGTTTTGAAAACCAGTTTGTGGGAATTCCCACATTCCCCAGACAACAGAAGCGGAGGGTATGGGGTTCCACTCTTCCTCCTCCTCCTCCTGTTGCTTTTGAGGAAAGAGTTTGCCCCTGTTTTAAGAGAATAAACCTTCAAGGGACTTGGCCGGCAGCCATCTTGGGCCTAAGCAACAGGAGGCTGGTAACCGTGGCAACCGGGAAAGGCATTGGACGGAGGCGGCTTTGTCCCAAGGGGTCTTTTGAGACCCTTGCGATGGAGAAAATAGGAACATCCTGTCATCAGTTCACATGCCAGTAGCCTTTTTGCTAAAAAAAACAACAACCACTGGAAGCTGACTGGATCCTCTCAAGATGGCGCCTCCAATTGGACGTCAACGCAGAGGATCCCAAGATCCAATGGCTTGGTCCTGCTTAGTGCAGACGTGTTGAAATTGACAGACATGGCTAAAGCAGGTCTATTAATTTCAACGCCTCCACTAGCAACAGAGCTGAGCTAGCTCTAACCCAACAAATCCAACATTGAACCGCCATGATTGTCCCGTCCAATATGGCGGCCTTCCTCCATTTGAACCTCAATGGCCGAACGGGCTTTTGAGTGTTGACAAGGCTGACCTCTACGCCACCGCTAGAGCGTGGGGTGGTGGGTGATTGGGTTTTTGGGGGTGGAATAAGCGGCGGAAGGAGACTGGAGGGGTAGGAAGGACGATGAGCTTGGGGAAGGAGGGAGAGAGGGGAGACGGACGTACTGACCATATGCAGAGTCGCTGGTGCCATCGCGGTTCCCGGGGGCCGTTACAACATCTAAAAAGCGAAGGGGAAGACAAGAGACTGGGTTGGGGATAAAGGCAGAGGAACAGGGTGAACCTAGGCAGCTAAGCATGGAGCAATCTGGAAAGGAAGAAGCCATTTGCTTGTGGGTAGAAACATCAGCCCTGGCCCTCCAGGTCTCTCCATCTGGCCCTTGGAAGCCTCCACAGACTACTCATGGCCCTGAGTGTCTTCTCTGCCCTCGAACCCGATAGTACCTCTCACCAAGAAACGAGTCCGCTGTGCTTCTGGCCCCATCCGCCCCAGAATGTGGCCCTCGGGACAGTTGCTTGGAAGGGGGTGTGGCCCTCGGGAATTGGCGAAAAGGGCCGGAGAGGCAAAAACAAGCTGACTCGGTGGTCAACGTCTCGGAAAGACTCAATGGGCTTAGTGGAGAAATCTGGAGTGCTGCCAACTCAAGGCAAAAAGGGAGAAAAACCCTCTTTAGGGGATGAGCCGTTATTTCCTACACAAAACAGCTTTTCAGACGCCCGCCAACGGAGCCGATGTTTCTGTGCGCGAGCAACAGGAAAAGGACACACGCCCAGCCATTTTCGTTCGGCTCAGTGAGTTTTATAACAGGATCGGAACTCGGAGCAAGCGCCGGTTCTCCGCGCGAAAACAGCAATGTGGCTTCCTGGCTGAGAAAAAGACCCCCTTGCCCCCAGAAGACTCTCACCTTGGCAGTTCCCCACGTACTTGACGGAGCCTTCGACGTCTTGCTCAAAGCCGCCTCTGTGGATGGAGGTGGGGGAGCGAGAGAGACAAGGGTGGAAGAGAGAAATCTCATTAAAACGGAGCCTGCCGGCTTGATTAAATCCTCCGCTAATTAATCAATTGGCTGGCACTCAGGATAAAAAAAAACACACGAGGTGGGAAATTAAAGAAAGCAGAACCCGACAAGTTACGAGCCCCCAAAGAGCCAGTCAATTCACCCTCCTGTTCCCTTCCTTCGCCAGTCAGAGATGTTTGAGGAAACACGCTGGCATGGGATGGCTGTGGGTCAAGGAGAATATTTAGAAAATGGAGCATTGTAGGGGGGCTGGGGGTTTGTGGAGAGAGGGAGGAGGGATGGGATTCGGGGTGAGGGGTGAAAAGTGTCAAAATTCAGGGCCGGTCAGAGGTATGTGCCTATCTCTCCAGGCACCGGCTGAATTCCTTTGACCTCCCTCCGGCGACTCCCGGCAGTAAAAACACACGAGGTCCGTTCCGGCGATTTTCCTCAGGCTGTGAGAAAAACACACCAAACTGCTTCTCCTCCTCCCTGCTCTCCAGCATATCCCCAGGGAGGGGAATCAGACTCAGACAGAAATGTATCTACATTGTCTTTATTCCTGTCTTTCACTTCAGTACAGAGAAAACATGTCTGCTCTGTTCAACAAACAGAGAGAAACTCCAAACTCCACCCATGTACATCCTGTACAGGTCATATGACACACACACTGAGCTAACATCCGGTGCTCAGTACAGAATGGACTGCCCCTTTGTTCCCATGGCAACAGTCACACACATCCTGTTTGGCTTTGCAGCCACAAGCAGCAGACTTGGCTGCTATAGCCTTTGCTTGCTGCTGCATTGCTGCTTTAGAATAACATACTCCCCCTAAAGTATCAATGCGTGCTGCGAGCAAAGCGTCATCCAGAGAAGAAAACAAACAGTTGTTATATGTATAACACTCCCCTGTTGTTTCAGTTCCACCCTTGGAACTACCCGCCACTGGTTTTACCAATGTACCTCTCTGGTTGTGTGACTTCCAAGGAATGAGTGCTTCTGCATTACCTTGGTTAGCAACTCTCTGTTGTGCCTTTGTCTCTGACTCAGACACAGCTTCAATTTGACCTTGGTCATTTACAACAGCAACACATGCAATAGCTTGGTTGGCAAACTCTTTTGAATACCTCGTGGGTGGTACACCCTTCGTTGCTCTCTCAGACCTACGTAAGAGGTGCTGCTCTCCCTTGCTTTCTGGTTCAGCCTCTGAACTCTCTGGAGAACCAGTACTAAGCTTAATCAGTGGTTCATCCTCCTCTTCTGAGGGTCTAGTCATTGTGTGAGATTTCTTCTCAATGACTGTGACAACTGAGCTGTCTGAGCTATCGCTGTCATCATTAGTACTACTGAACTCAATAAGATCAAACTCATCATCATCATCAGAATCATCATCATCTCCTGTGGGAAATGTGTGAACAATCACTCTCTCCTGTTCAGGAGCACTCTCTAGAAATTTTGTGAGAATCACCTTACCAGATTCAGACAAAATTACTCTGTAGAGACCCTTTTCATAACCCACAAAAATGCCTCTGGCATTCTTTACTCCACCCGGAGCTTCTGTCCTCACATGAGACCCAAAAACCTTGAAATGGGCAACAGAAGGTTTTCTGTGGAACAGTTTCTCAAAAGGAGAACTTCCCAATTCATTTGAAACCTTTCTCAACCACGTGTAACAAAATGACATTAGCGACTCAGCCCAGTACTCATGTGGCAGATGTGAACTAAGCAATTGCGCATGCATTCCCTTTTGCAATTCTTTGTTCACCCTAACACAGACACATCTGTTCCAAGCTTCTTCGGAACTAGCAATTTTGTGTCTTATCCCTTTCTTCTTCAGGAACCTCTGGAAATCCTGTAAGAGAAAAATTGGCTTCTCATCTGTGCAAAGACAATCTATGTCAGCATCATGCATATTTTTAACCTTGCCACAAAGCTCTTTAAACCTTTCTAAGGCTTCTTTCGGTCTCTCCAAAAGATAAATCCAGACAAAACTTGTGAAAGAATCAACACATATTAGGTAATACTTTGCATTGCCTCTAGATGGTGCTAAAGGACCAATCACATCAGCATACACCCGCTGAAATGCCTTGTCAACCCTCGAGGTGACCTGCTTGGCGTTCTTTTCAGCTACACCTGCAAAAGAAATCATGTTAGAATCACAAGAATTACATTCCATGTAATCACTTTGATCAAAAGTCAACAAATACAGTCCATCTTTCTCTTTGGCAGAAAGATACAACTCTCCATCTTTGTAGATCTCGCAGTGTTGATCATCATAGGACAGTTTTAGTCCCTTCTTGGCAATCTGCGAAACGCTGAGCAGATTGTACTTCAACTCTGGAACCAAATAAACATTATTTATAGTCAAGTTCAGACTTTTAAGATACACAGTCCCAATTCCGGTGGCTTCCAGCTCTTGACCGTTGGCTTGTTGTACAACGAAGATTTGCTTCTTAAACGACGAAAACAAATCCCTGCGATGGGTCATGTGAACCGTCGCTCCCGTGTCTAAAACGAAAGAATTCCCCACTTGTGGTGTGGCTTTTAGGGACATCAAAGCCTTTGCAGGCTTCGCCTGTGACTTGGCATGACTTCTGCCTGACGCCTCAGACTTCGTGGAGCTTCCCTTGGCTCCTTTGTTCTGACGTGGCTTCCTGCAGTTCCGCTGAGGATGCCCAGTCTGTCCACAATTGTGGCATTGGACAACGTTCAAAGCTACGGCGTCTCCTCCAGTAGCTACAGCAGTGGGGGTGTCTGAACTCCGTTCTTCCCTCCCCCTGTCCTTGACTTCCAGGGCGGCAAGTCTGTCATGTTCGTTCAGGACCACGGCAAAGACCCTGTCCGACGTTAGATCTTGCGCTGGGAGAGACCCCAGCTGACTGGCAACCGTTTTGTAAGTCCGATTCAGGCTGTTGATCACCATGAAGCAAAACACTTCCTCCTGCAGACGGAAATTGCGTTCCACCATCTGCTGACGCAGAAATTTCATTTCCGTCAGGTGCGCTTGAACATCTCCATCAGGCGCAAGCCTCAGGTTGGTCAGCTTTTCAAAATACAGCAACGCTGAAGAACCTGCATCTCTCTGATGTGTCCTTCTCAGCGTGTCCCAAACATCTTTCGCGTGCGGTAAATCTTGTATATGAATAAGCTGAGAATCTGACACGCACAGAATTATAGCGGTTCTGGCCTTCATATCCTGTGATTCCCAAGCACGCGTTGGTGCTGCAGGGATGGGGTTCTCAATCACCTCAAACAGTCTCTGATTCTGCAGCAAGGCCTTCATCTTAATAGACCAAGATGCATAATTGTCACTGGTCAAGTGGGGTGGAGAAGGCAGGCCTCCCTTCTTGGCATCCATTTTGAGTCCTTGCATTGACTCTCAAACACAAGCCTCTAAAATCCAATAGCTGGCTTGTTTACACTCTGTGCACCTGGCAGCAATAACACTAGCCGCTTGGAAAGTCCCTTTCCAACAGTTCCTGTGTAAAGGCCTAGTCAAAACACGACTTGTTTGTGCCACTCTGGGCATAGCCTGACATCCAGCCCTTATCTGCGTTGCTAAGCAACCACATTCCTTTCCTTGGACAGGAAAAACCACAGGAATGTTTGGAATGCAGACTCTTCTCTCTCGGAGCTGTTTTTCCCAAACGTTGCTCCCATGAAGCAGAGAATTAATCAATCTGCATTCACACTCTTAAGCCCGAAAATCTCATACCTGGGCTCCGTAGCTTGGCTTTCAGCTTCTTCTGGTCAGCTTCTAGCTGCAGAGAATCAGCATCCATCTCAGGCTTCTTGGAGAGGGATGAATACAGTCTCCTTGATGCAGACTCCCATGGATCGTAGCAACCGTCAACTGCTACCAATGTCAAAATTCAGGGCCGGTCAGAGGTATGTGCCTATCTCTCCAGGCACCGGCTGAATTCCTTTGACCTCCCTCCGGCGACTCCCGGCAGTAAAAACACACGAGGTCCGTTCCGGCGATTTTCCTCAGGCTGTGAGAAAAACACACCAAACTGCTTCTCCTCCTCCCTGCTCTCCAGCATATCCCCAGGGAGGGGAATCAGACTCAGACAGAAATGTATCTACATTGTCTTTATTCCTGTCTTTCACTTCAGTACAGAGAAAACATGTCTGCTCTGTTCAACAAACAGAGAGAAACTCCAAACTCCACCCATGTACATCCTGTACAGGTCATATGACACACACACTGAGCTAACATCCGGTGCTCAGTACAGAATGGACTGCCCCTTTGTTCCCATGGCAACAGTCACACACATCCTGTTTGGCTTTGCAGCCACAAGCAGCAGACTTGGCTGCTATAGCCTTTGCTTGCTGCTGCATTGCTGCAAAACCAGCCAAGTCCTTCAGTGACCCAAAAGGCCCCTTTGGTTCATTGTTTCCAAGCAACAGAAAGTCAGGTTTCTAGTCCTCATGGTGAGGCAGAAAGGATGCTGGGGCAGAGACAGTTGAGGATGCTCAAACTGACCAGGCAGGGGGGGGGTCTTGGGGAAGCACCATCAGATCCAAAAGTAGGGGTGGGGGTGGGGGGTAGAAGAAGTGAGGAGGAACTTGGCTTTATCTGTTAAATAAATCTTTACGTAGCCTGCTTTCCCCTGTGTACATTCAAAATGGTTTGCAGCAGAGGGAACAGCAAACTTGCATGTACATCCAGCTACATTAAATCATTAAATGCAGGAGGAAAAAAAGCGAAAGTATATACAATATTAAAAAAACACCCTTAAGAAAATGCATCTGTCAGCTGGAAGAGCATCTCTTCAGGAGGAATTTGGTCCAATTGAGAGAAATAAGATGCTTTTACAGCCCTTATTTATTTAACAAAATGTGTAAGGCCACTGAATCGTAAAAACTTCTAAGCGGCTTGCGCAAAATATGAAATATACATTAAGGCGATCATAAAAAATTCATTAAGATGATTGATAAGAGTCAGAAACAAGTTCACCCAAAAGCAAATTACAAATGTAACCAGTAGTTGAAATGTACATTGTAAAACAAAATTACGTATTAAAATGCGCAGTCCTGACATATCTAAATAGGTTCACCTCCTAGCAAATAGAAGGGGAAGAAATGGAGGCAGTAGAGATTTTACTTTCTTGGGGTCCATGATCACTGCAGATGGTGACAGCAGCCATGAAATTAAAAGACGCCTGCTCCTTGGGAGAAAAGGAATGGCAAACCTAGACAGCATCTTAAAAAGCAGAGACATCACCTTGCCAACAAAGGTCCGTATAGTTAAAGCCATGGTTTTCCCAGTAGTGATGTATGGAAGTGAGAGCTGGACCATCAAGAAGGCTGATCGCCGAAGAATGGATGCTTTTGAACTCTGGTGCTGGAGGAGACTCTGGAGAGTCCCATGGACTGCAAGAAGATCAAACCTCTCCATTCTGAAGGAGATCAGCCCTGAGTACTCACTGGAAGGACAGATCCTGAAGCTGAGGCTCCAAGACTTTGGCCACCTCATGAGAAGAGAAGACTCCTTGGAAAAGACCCTGATGTTGGGAAAGATGGAGGGCACAAGGAGAAGGGGACGACAGAGGATGAGATGGTGGGACGGTGTTCTCAAAGCTACCAGCATGAGTTTGACCCAACTGCGGGAGGCAGTGGAAGACAGGAGTGCCTGGCGTGCTCTGGTCCAGGGGGTCACAAAGAGGCGGACACGACTAAATGACTAAACAACAACAACAACAAATCAGAAGATTTTAGTAGGCACTGAAAACAATGCAGTGAAGGCTGTCGTCAATGGGCAGGGAGTTACAAAGTTTAGGAGATACCACACTGAAGAAGAAAAGATCTCTAGAAGCAGGTGTGGGAACTGTCGCCCCTCCGTATGTGGTCGAACTACAACTCCCATCATCATCCCTGACCGCTGGCCATGTTTGCTAAGGCTGATGGGAGACGTAGTTCAAAATATCTGGAGGGCATAAGGTTGCAGGCAGTGTAAGAAAGAGGAAAGAGGGAGTCGGAAGCCAAAGAAAGAATGAGAAAACAGGATGTTAGAAAAGGAAGGAACAAAAGGAAAAGGGGTGTCAGAGGGATAGATATAAGATATATGTTCAAAAATACAGTAAAGGTTCGCTATCTATGCTAGCATTCGATTGACGTTGGGGAGAAATTGAGAAATAAGATTAAGGGTACATATTGATATGGGAATGTATTAGATAAAATGTAAAGAATTATACAATAATAAGAGTACATTCATTTGTAAAAAAGGAATATACAACGGGATTGTCAGGAAGTCCAAAGTGTTGGTACATATGTGATTTTGGAATACCTTTTTGTCTTTGTTTTGTCTTTCTTTAGGTATATAAATTTTGTATATAAACTTTGTATACACGTTGGAAATTATATTATAATGAGTCCTGTAATGTAATACGACAATGTATGCATATGTAACATAAGAACGCTAATAAATAAATAAAATGGAAACAAAAACAAAACAAAAGGAAAGGAAAAGGGGGTGTCAGAAAGAGTGAGGAAAGAAAGAAAGAAAGAAAGAAAGAAAGGAAGGAAGGAAGGAAGAAAGGAAGGAAGGAAGGAAGGAAGGAAGGAAGGAAAGAAAGAAAGGGGTATCGGGAAGAGTAAGAAAAGGGAGGTGTTAGAAAAGGAGGCGGAGAGAGAGGAAGAGGGGTAGCAGAAAAAGAGAGAGAAAGCGGGGCAATTCAGGGAAAACTTTTAGAGGGCCAAAGGTCCTTGCCATAGCTGTCAGCCGTCCCTTATTTGGCGGGAAACTCCCTTATCCCAGCGCCATGTCCCACTGCTGTCCCTTAATGATGATGTCCCTTAAATTCCCCGGGTTTCAAAGGAAGCAGCTTCTCTCCCTCCCTCCCTGCCGGCCAGGGAGGAGGGAGGCTCCAACTGTGTTGCTTGGCTGTGTTGCTCACCCAGTAAGGAGTCTGAGAACGACTGGGTGGTGGAGCTTGCATGCCTTGTGCCAATCAAATCGGCCGCCTTGCCTGGGGACTCGCCTTTGCTCAGCGCTTCCCAGCGGAGAGGTGACGGTGGTTTCCCTTGCTGCATCCCCTTTGCCGGGTTGCTGCGCTGTGGGAACCACCGCTTGAGGCTTCGTTTGGCTGCTGGCTGGGCTTTGTGCCTTTGGCTTGGAGGGGCTCAGAAGTCAAACCTACCTGTGCTCTGAAAATCCCTTATTTTGGCTGCTGATCCCTTATTTTCGAGGCTGCTGGTCCCTTATTTTCAAATCTGTAAATTGACAGCTATGGTCCTTGCCCAACTGCTTCATAAGAACAGGGATGGCCGCCTCCCAAACCACCTCACCTGATCTCGCTGCTGAATGCAACACAGGCCCCCGTGTTCAGCCAAACGCAGTACGGATCGCGGGATCCCAGGCAGCTCCTGCAAAAGGAAAAGAAATGTGTTCACTCAGAAAGCGGGAAGTTCAAAGGCCTCTGCCAACCCACCCCTTAAATGAGTTGGAGTTCTTGTTATTAAATATACCAAGAAAAAAAAACACACCATGTAATTATTATTAATATTGATCATTTTCAGTTGTTGTACCCAAGAAATGTAGAAAATAATAGTGGCTGAATTTTTGAGTGCTGTGCATGTAGAAAGACTGGGCCATTATAAAGAGATTTAGTGGTTCGTAATTGATTGGTGATGTGGTAGTGTTATATTGTATTATTTACGCAAATTGAGATTTTGGGGGTCGCAGTGCCTTTGTGTCACCCCCGAGCCCCCGTGTTGCTCGGAAAAGCCTTTCAGAGGCTTCTCCGCGCTTCCTCACTGTCCGCGATCCAAACCGGAAGTCGCAAATTGATTTTCTTTGGAGTTAAAGATCTGACTGGGACAAACCTTGTTATGCTGAATCCGTATTTTGCACAGTTTGTATACGGTGTTTGTTTGATAATGTGTGGTTTGCTATGCCTAATAAAGGATTGACTTGACTTTACGTAGAAAATAACAAGATATATTTATCTGAAAGTCTTCAAACTTACACAACCCTTTAAAAATTAGGTAGGAACCAAATGTTATATAACACTGTTTTATAATTTATGACTGTTTTATAATTTATGATAATTTAGAATTTAAATGTATTTTCGTGTAATATTTGATACTTCCAGCTGAGGTGGGATATGAAAGCAACAAACACACACACACAGGCCAGCTTCCGTTTTGCTCTAGCCACTAGTCACCGCTTCCCTGCCCCGATTTCTGCAGAGATGACGGCAAGGCGAGCCAGGATGCTGCCCTCTGTCGGCGCAGAGGCTGCGTCTCTCCCTCCCTCCCTAGAGATCTTTGGGTCCCTGCCACGCTGGGATTTAGAAAGGGGGACGTGGCCTTTAGGAGAGTGAGAGAGCAGGTGGCTCAGTTGACCATTAAAGGAAGCGGGCAGCTGCGGCCAGAATATCACGGCGAGCGGCATTTCCTGGAAGCGGCGAGGTCCGGCAGCCCACACCTGTTCGGGGCAGGAGGGGCTGGGTGGGAAGGGTCACGCAAGGTGAATCAGGGGGCCGTAGGCAGCCCCTTGTAAGGACCTTACACACACACACAAACACACACAGCCTCTGTTGCCTTGTCGCAGCATTGTCAAATGTTTCAGATATCAAATTCCAAAAAGGAGGGGTGCTAAAAAAAATTGTAGCATGCCTTGGGAATTCAAAAGACATTTTGGTTGAATTTATATAATTATAATATTATATATATATATATATATATATATATATATATATATATATTAGTATTTGAAGGTGACTCGGAAACTACAACTAATCCAGAATGCGGCAGCTAGACTGGTGACTGAGGGCGGCCGCCGAGACCACATAACACCAGTCTTGAAAGACCTACATTGGCTCCCAGTACGTTTCCGAGCACAATTCAAAGTGCTGGTATTGACCTTTAAAGCCCTAAACGGCCTCGGCCCAGTATACCTGAAGGAGCGTCTCCACCCCCATCGTTCTGCCCAGACACTGAGGTCCAGCGCCGAGGGCCTTCTGGCGGTTCCCTCATTGTGAGAAGCAAAGCTACAGGGAACCAGACAGAGGGCCTTCTTGGTGGTGGTGCCCGCCCTGTGGAACGCCCTCCCATCAGATGTCAAAGCGATAAATAACTACCTGACATTCAGAAGACATCTGAAGGCAGCCCTGTTCAGGGAAGTTTTTAATCTGTGATATTTTACTGTATTTTTGGTTTCTATGGAAGCCGCCCAGAGTGGCTGGGGAAACCCAGCCAGATGGGCGGGGTACAAATAAATTTATTAATTATTATTATTATTATTATTATTATTATTATTATTATTATTATTATTATTATTATTATTTTCTTCCACACAGCAGCAGCAACAACAAAAATAACAATATGCAAAACACAAAAAGAAGCATACAAACACACACACACACACAAATCCAAATCTGACAAATTAATAATATAAACACTAAAAAGGAAAACAGACATTGACTTCCACCAGTCCCACAGCACCTCCTTTACCTCTCATTGTGTCTTCCAGTTTTCCTTATCATCTCTCTCCTAACATCTAGATATAAATCCCTCTTTCTTATCCTTTCACTTCACAAGGTCATTCCAGACTCAGCCAGATTTCTGTCCTCGAACCTTGGCTTTTAAGGTATTCATTTAGGCACTCCCATTCCTTTTTCACTTCACTTTTTGGTTTTCGTCTTATTATATCTGCCAATTTGGCTAATTCTAAATATTCTGAAAGCTTACATAATATAATTTAGTTCCGCTTGTTAAGGCTGCACAGAAATCATTAAAGCGGACTGCCAATGATAACCGCAGTCGACTCCCATGCAAAAATAAAAATAAAAAATCCTGCAAACACTCTCTAAAACTTTAGAAACCCTTGCAAAACCCAAACTACACCAGAGGGGGATGCTGGACTAATCGGCCTCCCCTCTGTGGCTGGTTCTTACTAGGTTCTTAGGAAGTCTTGGAGAGCCAGGCGGATACAGACAAACAGGCTGATTTGGTATAAGAGCCCTCCCTAGGCTCCTGTTTCAAATGAGCCCATCATCACTTGGAATCATGAGGACTGGAAACTTGGCTTTATTTTTAGCGAGAGCACCTGCTTTGCTGGGGGCGGGGAGAGGTTCCAGGTTCAATCTGCAGCTATGGGGCAGGGAGAAAGCGTATTCTATCGTAAAATAATAATAATAATAATAATAATAATAATAATAATAATAATAATAATTTATATCCCGTCCTCCCCAGCCGAAGCCGGGCTCAGAGCAGCTAACAACAATAAAAAGCAAGACAGCATTCTAAAATCAATTCATTCGAAAATCAATCCAGAATCAAATTAATGGCAACCATTGGGCTAGAGGATTACCAAATTAATTAATTTGTGAGGATTACCAAAGGAGGGGGTCAGGCTGTGCCCTGGCCAAAGGCCTGGTGGAACAGCTCTGTCTTGCAGGCCCTGTGGAAAGATGTCAAGTCCCGCAGGGCCCTAGTCTCTTGTGATAGAGCGTTGCACCAAGTCAGGGCCACAGCTGAAAAAGCCCTGGCTCTGGTTGAGGCCAGCCTAACCTCCCTGTGGCCCAGGACCTCCAAGATGTTTTTGTTTGAAGACCGTAAGGTCCTCCGTGGGACATGCCAGGAGAGGCGGTCCTGTAGGTACGAGGGTCCTAAGCCGTATAGGGCTTGAAAGGTTAAAACCAGCACCAAAAAACGTGATCCTGTACTCTACCAGGAGCCAGTGCAACTGGTATAGGACCGGGTGAATGTGATCCTGCGGTGAGGACCCTGTAAGGAGTCTCGCCGTGGTATTCTGCACCCACTGGAGTTTCTGGGTCAGTCTCAAGGGCAGCCCCACGTAGAGTGAGTTACAATAATCTAGTCTGGAGGATCACAGTGGCCAGATCAGGGCGAGAGAGGTAAGGAGCCAACTGCTTAGTGAGTTGCGGCCAGTCAGTGTAGACGGGCAGAGTTAGGAAAGAAGGAAGAGGCAGAAAGCAAAAAAATTAGGTCATCCCACTAACCTGCGGCAGGCATTGTAGACAACGCAGTGACTGAGAGGGACTCGCACCACGCACCCAGAGAAGGCCACGTAAACGGCGTGGTTGGCTTTGTCAAGCTCAAGCCCCAGGACGCGCCGGTCTTCCCTCCTGACGCTACACCTGGGATGGGGGCAGAGAGGGGAAGAGAACACCAAAGAAACGCAAGATTATAGAAATCCAATCAAGCATTGCAGCAGGTTGAGCTAGATGACCCCTGGGGCCCCTTCCAACTGCACAGTTTGATATGATAATCTTTATTGTTATTGTCCCATACAGAACAACGAAATTGAAAAAATCTACATCAGACATTCAAAAACCAACAAGCCTGCTATCCCAGCTATCCCAACCTGGTTAGCCCCCTAAAAACTCCGATACCCCATAATTAAATACAATATACTCCCATAGAGACTACCTTACACTGCGTTTAAAACCAAAATTGCATTTGGATAAAAGCTGTTTCTCAGGCGGCTAGTCCTAGTCTTTATAACCCTGGACCTTCTTCCAGAAGGCAGAAGCTGAAAGAGATCATTTCCGGGGTGCGCACTATCCTGCGCTATCTCTGCAGCTTTCTTATGGCACCTGGAAGTGTAGATTTGATCCAAGGTGGGAAGAGTGCACCCAATTATTCTCTCCGCAATCTTCACAACCCTGGACAGCATTGTTTTTCCCCTGACTGTGAAGTTACGAAACCTGTGTTTTGTGATTCTCAGTCCATCTCTCTACCAAATGTCCAGTCAGAAAATTTCCCCTACGGGAAATTTCCCAAGACATCTGGAGGGCCGAGTTTGGGGGGTTTGGGTTAGGCCCACAGCCTTTCTCAACCTGTGGGTCCCCAGATGTTGTTGAACTACAACTCCCATCACCCCTTGCTAGCAAGGCCAGAGCTCAGGGATGATGGGAGTTGTAGCCCAACAACATCTGGGGACCCACAGGTGGAGATCCGCTGGGTTAGGGTCTGTAGAGTTTGCCACGTAAGAGGAAATGGTCCTGTTTTATTAGGCATTTTAGCTGCGGTTGCAGAAAATTCAGGGAATGTGGGGGTTGGGTGAGTGGGGTCGCGAATGGGTGGTTAGGGGGCACCCCAGGGAGATAAGGAAATGGTGACAGGATGTTGCGCAGAAGTGGGGTAGGAAACGGCTCGCCTCTCAAAACTCCTTGAAGCACAAAGAAATTAAAAATGCTAAGACAGAACCCTTCTCCCCCTCCAAACTCCGATAAGATAAGGATGTTATTGCCAATTAAACTAGCTGTTCTATTTTTGCCTCGGTGGCTCCTGCCGATAATATTTAGAAGGCTAAAAACAGCAGAATTAAGGGGAGTTTGCATAATACGTGTGTGTGTGTCTGGAATTGTTGGGGGTAACACCCCCCCAAAAAAAACCACCCTCCATGCCCCTTTGCTGAGACGGGAAGCCGAAAGAGACCTTTTACGCCTCCTCAGATGCAGTAAATTTCCCCACGCTGGAACACCTGCAAATGTGGTTAGTAAGGCTGGGGGAGAAGGTTTCAAATTCAAAATAAAACAGGTTCCTGCTGCGAGAAGAAGGAGCCTAATTGAAAAGATAGTGTGGGTGGAGAAGGGCAGAGTTGATCTTGCAGAAGGCGGGGAGGTTCTGCCACACTTGGGCTTTTAAAAATATTTTTTAAGAGAAAGACTTGAAAGCCATGCAATGAAAGCTACCATTTTCTGGGACATGCCCAGGTTATTATTTTCCCCTCCACTGATGTCTTGGTCAAACAGGTCCAGCTGGCTTCTGAGAAGCACAACAAAAACCTGCTGGACCTGACGTAGTAGGGTAACAAAACTTGGAGGTGGACAGATTGCTGTCCCTTTCAGTTGCTCTCACATTTCTCATTGTTTCCTAGTTTTTAAGTTCAGTTTGCTACAATTTTTCTCTTCCAAAAGTCCTCACAAAAAACATCAGTGGTTTAGTTAGTGCACAGTGCAACAGACAGGTTTTTTTGCAATTCAGTTCCGCCCCCCTCCCCACTGTAATGTGTGGGTTTTCTTTGGTTTTTTTTCACTGACCAATACATTTTAATGCACCCTCTTCCCCAAGCTGAGCAGTTTTGTACGCATTTTTTTCCAGAGTTAGCGAAACTCTATTGCAAAATTCGGAGAAGCGTGGATTTCAAAGGATAGCTGTGCCACAGCTCACATATTGCTGTGAATTAGGCAAATGCACATTAATATACCAAGCAAACAGAAATGTGCATTCAATTCCACATTATGTTTTGCATTGAGATGTGCATTCAATTCCACATGAAGTTTCGCATTGAAATGTGCATTCAATTCCACATGAAGTTTCGCATTGAAATGTGCATTCAATTCCACATGAAGTTTCGCATTGAAACGTGCATTCAATTCCACATGAAGTTTCGCATTGAAATGTGCATTCAATTCCACATGAAGTTTCGTATTTCTCTATCTAAATGGGCATTAAAATTCACATTAAGATCGGCACTTCACACTGAGATTTGCATTAGATTTTGCTTTAAGTTTTGCATTTTGCCTTCAAATGCGCATCAAATTTTGGATTAGAATGCAGACCAAACCAAATCCCCCCCCCCCAATTGTCAACGCTCTGGAAGGAAACAGTGGCTGTGCTCCAATCCTGCAAGCAGAAGGCCTCAGGTTCAGCCCCATATATCTCCAAATTAAAGGATGGAAATAAAAGAGCATGCATGGAAACAGAGGGGCAGGACTCACAGCGATGGGTTGTAGACAGACACCTCCTCCAGCAGCAAAGTCTCGACCGTGGAATTCTCAGTGGTGGCGGAAAGGACCTTCAGCACCGTGCCATCTTCCGAGCCCAGAAAGAGGACCGTGTAATTCCGAAAGGGGCCAGCCGTTGTGTCCACAGCCAGGCGGGTCAGCTTGTACCTAGGAGGGGAATGGAAGGAGCCAGGAGAAAAGGCCACACTTTGTAGACTTTGCAAGGCTTGTTTAAAGAAATTGCAAAGGGGACAAGGCTTTCAAAAGCTAGCAGTTCAGGTTGTACGATGCTTCGTTTAAAAGAAGCTTTCACATGAGAATTTACCCAGCCCCTAGCTAGCAGCTCAGGTTCTGCAAGGCTTATTTTAAAGGAGCTGGTTCACAAAGGGAGATTTCTCCCTAATTAGCAGCTCAGGTTCTGCAAGGCTTATTTTAAAGGAGCTGGTTCACAAGGGGAGATTTCTCCCTAGCCAGCAGCTCAGGTTCTGCAAGGCTTATTTTAAAGGAGCTGGTTCACAAGGGGAGATTTCTCCCTGGCTAGCAGCTCAGGTTCTGCAAGGCTTATTTTAAGGAGCTGGTTCACAAGGGGAGATTTCTCCCTGGCTAGCAGCTCAGGTTCTGCAAGGCTTATTTTAAAGGCGCTGGTTCACAAAGGGAGATTTCTCCCTAGTTAGCAGCTCAGGTTCTGCAAGGCTTATTTTAAAGGCGCTGGTTCACAAGGGGAGATTTCTCCCTAGCCAGCAGCTCAGGTTCTGCAAGGCTTATTTTAAAGGAGCTGGTTCACAAGGGGAGATTTCTCCCTGGCTAGCAGCTCAGGTTCTGCAAGGCTTATTTTAAAGGAGCTGGTTCACAAGGGGGAGATTTCTCCCTAGCCAGCAGCTCAGGTTCTGCAAGGCTTATTTTAAGGAGCTGGTTCACAAGGGGAGATTTCTCCCTGGCTAGCAGCTCAGGTTCTGCAAGGCTTATTTTAAGGAGCTGGTTCACAAGGGGAGATTTCTCCCTAGCTAGCAGCTCAGGTTCTGCAAGGCTTATTTTAAGGAGCTGGTTCACAAGGGGAGATTTCTCCCTAGCCAGCAGCTCAGGTTCTGCAAGGCTTATTTTAAGGAGCTGGTTCACAAGGGGAGATTTCTCCCTAGCTAGCAGCTCAGGTTCTGCAAGGCTTATTTTAAAGGCGCTGGTTCACAAAGGGAGATTTCTCCCTGGCTAGCAGCTCAGGTTCTGCAAGGCTTATTTTAAAGGTGCTGGTTCACAAGGGGAGATTTCTCCCTGGCTAGCAGCTCAGGTTCTGCAAGGCTTATTTTAAAGGTGCTGGTTCACAAGGGGAGATTTCTCCCTGGCTAGCAGCTCAGGTTCTGCAAGGCTTATTTTAAAGGTGCTGGTTCACAAGGGGAGATTTCTCCCTGGCTAGCAGCTCAGGTTCTGCAAGGCTTATTTTAAAGGTGCTGGTTCACAAGGGGAGATTTCTCCCTGGCTAGCAGCTCAGGTTCTGCAAGGCTTATTTTAAAGGTGCTGGTTCACAAGGGGAGATTTCTCCCTAGCCAGCAGCTCAGGTTCTGCAAGGCTTATTTTAAGGAGCTGGTTCACAAGGGGAGATTTCTCCCTGGCTAGCAGCTCAGGTTCTGCAAGGCTTATTTTAAAGGAGCTGGTTCACAAGGGGAGATTTCTCCCTGGCTAGCAGCTCAGGTTCTGCAAGGCTTATTTTAAAGGAGCTGGTTCACAAGGGGAGATTTCTCCCTAGCCAGCAGCTCAGGTTCTGCAAGGCTTATTTTAAAGGAGCTGGTTCACAAGGGGAGATTTCTCCCTAGCTAGTAGCTCAGGTTCTGCAAGGCTTATTTTAAGGAGCTGGTTCACAAGGGGAGATTTCTCCCTGGCTAGCAGCTCAGGTTCTGCAAGGCTTATTTTAAGGAGCTGGTTCACAAGGGGAGATTTCTCCCTAGCTAGCAGCTCAGGTTCTGCAAGGCTTATTTTAAAGGCGCTGGTTCACAAGGGGAGATTTCTCCCTGGCTAGCAGCTCAGGTTCTGCAAGGCTTATTTTCAGGTGAACTTCTTTCCCTTCAACTAGCAGCTCAGGTTCTGCGTGGGTTCTCTTCCAAGAAAAGGAAAGCTCAGGTCTTGCAAAGCTTTCCCCAAAATGGCTACTATCGAGGGGAAAGCCAACCTCAGTGGAAACAGAGCTAACTCAAGAGAAAGGAATTCAAAAGTATACCAGGAGCAGAGGGGGAAATTCAGCAGAACGGCACATGAGCTCCCAAACCTGGCTGTATCCATGACTGGCAAACATTTACCTGCTGGTGGTCTTTGTAAACCAGGGCTGCTCCGTGACCGAGGGCACAGCTTCATCGAGGAGAGGGAAGGACTTGATGAAGCCAAGCATCTCGTCCGGGAAGCTGTTGGAGGTTTTGAAGCTCGATGCTTTTCCGATACCAGCACAGCAGCCCGGTCTGGAAGGGAAGTGCATTGGGAGATTAGGAGTCAGGACGGGGTGGGTGTGGTAGGAAAAAACAGATAAAAAGAAGAACTACACACATACCCAACCTCCAAGCCCCACTCCTGCTTCTGCACACAGATTTCTACACACCCTGCCTACATGTTTGGACAATGAGGACTAGAATCTTGCTGTTTTATTTTAAATTGTGATGTGTGTGCAGGCCTCTGTGCATGTTTATGTGTGTGAGAGTGTCAACAACTATTTGAAATTTTGAGAGACAAGACTGATGGTGCATTTTCAGTTCCGGGCATGGCTGATTTCTTTACACTTTCTGCCTTCCGAACATTTATTTACAGTGGTACCTCGGGTTACATATGCTTCAGGTTACAGACGCTTCAGGTTACAGACTCAGCTAACCCAGAAATAGTTCCTTGGGTTAAGAACTGTGCTTCAGGATGAGAACAGAAATCAGGCTCCGGTGGCGCAGTAGCAGCAGGATGCCCCATTAGCTAAAGTGATGCTTCAGGTTAAGAACAGTTTCAGGTTAACAACGAAGCTCCGGAACGAATTAAGTCCTTAACCTGAAGTACCACTGTACTTGAACCATGCAGCTTAAAAAAACTAACAAAAAACCCTGATCTTTGGGGGAACATATACAGTCATACCTCGGGTTGCGAATGCTGCGGGTTGTGAGTTTTCAGGTTATGGATGCGCCAAACCCAGAAGTACCAGAATGGGTTTCGGCGCTCGCGCATGCACAGAAACCCTAAATCGTGCTTTGCGCATGGGCAGAAGTGCCGAATTGCGTCACGTGTGTGAGCAGATGCGGCACTGCGGGTTGCGAACGTGCCTCTTGCACGGATCACGTTCGCAACCCGAGGTTCCACTGTATATATTATCCTAGTAATAAAGTTCTGTAAACCAGAAAGTGAACAGCGCTGCTTACAATTATTTAAAAGAGTGGGAGAGGAGGTTAGCAACGGCTGAGGGTGCAGTTTCAAAAACAGCTGCCATCTGCTCCTCAAATTCAATTAAAAAGAAAAAGAAAAAAAGGCCACGTGTACCAGAGAGAAATCTCTCTCTGCATTGCATGACAATCTGCACTACTCCTCCCCCACCCTAAAATTAAAGTTTGCTGCCCAGGTGACCGAAACTCTGCATGCTCTGCCCAAATGATGTGAAGAATTGCTACTGCTTCTTCTGCAACTCTGAACAGCTAAGGACGTCAGGAGAGCCTGGTGGATCAGGCCCCTTCGAGTCCAACATCCTGTTATCACAGGCAGGTGCCTTTTTGGCAGGAAACCTGCAAGCAGGATTCGAACACAAGACCGCTCTCGCCTCCTGCGGTTTCCAGCCACTGGTGTTCAGAAGCAATTGCTGCTTCAACTGTAGAGTCAGACCGTAGCCACGGAGGCTAGTAGCTGTACGGGTAGCCCTCTCCTCCTCCCTGAATTTGCCCAGTTCTCTTTTAAAGCCGTCGAATTTGGCTGCCATCACTGCCTGCCTCCTGTAGCAGTGAGTTCCACAGTTTAATGGCAAAGATTTCTACAAGGGCGCCGGCTAATTTTGACCCGCAGCCCCTAGAAAACCTTATTTGCACCCTACTCTACGCTTCTCAAATTTCGGCAGGCTTTCAAGCCTCTTTTTCCCCGAACGACATGGGCAGGAGCTAGATCTTAGGGACTAGAAACCTGATCTGTTATTTTTAAAGATGAAAGCAGGGCGGTTGGCTGCCCCGTCCCGCCTAAGTCGGCTCGTCCTGTCGGGGTCGTTCCCAGCCCAGCTGCCGGCCAAGGCCAGAAGGTGCAGAAAGTGATGGTGAAGCCCATCAACCTCATCGTCAGACACCTACAGAATAGGTCCAGGATTCAGGTGTGGCCGTATGAACAGGTGAACGTGAGGACAGAAGGCTGTATTATTGGATTTGATGAATATCTGAACTTGGTTCTGGATGAAGCTGAGGAGATTCACTCCAAGACAAAATCAAGGAAACAGCTGGGTCGAATCATGTTAAAAGGAGACAATATTACTCTTCTACAGAGTGTTTCTGACTAGAAATAGCTATTGAGTCTGTTTTGCTTATTATTTTAATCCTTAAACGTAGAGAAGAAAATATAGTTTAATGGTATCACTCCCTATTCTACCATTGGTGTCTGAAGAGTGAAGAATGAAGCCAGTTACTTAATTTGTGCTTGCATAATTTTCAATAACTTTTCTACATTGGTGTTGAATTGTAAGGTAAAGGTAAAGGTAAAGGGACCCCTGACCATTAGGTCCAGTCGTGGCCGACTCTGGGGTTGCAGCACTCATCTCGCTTTATTGGCCGAGGGAGCCGGCGTACAGCTTCTGGGTCATGTGGCCAGCATGACTAAGCCGCTTCTGGCGAACCAGAGCAGCGATTGGAAACGCCGTTTACCTTCCCACCGGAGCGGTACCTATTTATCTACTTGCACTTTGACGCACTTTTGAACTGCTAGGTTGGCAGGAGCAGGGACCGAGCAACGGGAGCTCAAACTGTAGCAGGGATTCGAACTGCCGACCTTCCGATCAGCAAGTCCTAGGCTCTGTGGTTTAACCCACAGCGCCACCCAGTTCTTTATAAATAAATCTTTTTGTTGGTACAAATAATAATAATAATAAAGATGAAAGCAGGGTTTCTCAAACAGGAGGAGAGGCAGAAAGGGAGAGAGGAGTGAAAGGGGGAGAGACCACCCTCCTTTGGCTCTCACCAGGGCCGTCTTACCCATAGGAGCTAGGGTGCGGGGCACCCGGGCTCCGGGCTCTCAGGGGTGCCAGGCCGAGAGTCTGGGGCCCAAGAGTTGAGTCCGGGGAAGAGCCCGGCCGTTGGTCAGAGCGCCGCGACGGGCTCTTCTGCTGTGGACGGCTCTGCGCCGCGAGTTCGGGGGCGACCAAGCCAGCAAAATGCTGAGGCGGCCAGCTGGTATTGCCCTCCTGTCCGCCTGGGACTGGGCAACGGGGGGGGGGGGGCACCGGGCCGATCTTTGCACCCTGAGCAACACGGTCCAGGTCCAGTCCCGAATCCAAGGGTTCCGCGAGGAGTCAGTCCGACAGGACACAAGGCAGGAAACCAGGAAACACAAGATCACAGGCAGGTTCTGGCAAACAGCAACGTTGCTCCCACAACCTGCGATGAGGTCCGACAGCCTTTTATCTCTGTCGGGGTAACGGCGGGTCCTGATCCCCCAGCGACTCACCTCCCTGTCTCGCCTGAAGGCGAGTACTCCTCCTGCGAGTACTCAGGTCTCTCCTTCTCTCAGACCTCAGTTTCTGCAGCTCGGGAGACGTCAGGGGGTTACTAGACCCAGAAGCTACCTCAGCCTCCCCTGACCCAACCGGTAGTGGAGCAGCTGTAAGTGATGGCCCAGCTGGAGGCAACGAGGTCATCTCTGCATCTGGAGCCAGGGCAGGCTCAGGCCCCGGACTCAGCCCAGCTGGTGCTTGTTGCAGGGGAGCCTGTGCAGAATGGGGCTCTTCAGGATTAGGCCCCAGACTAGGTTCAGCTGCCGCCTGAGGCAAAGGATCCTGTGCGAACTGAGACTCCTCTGGCTCCGAGTCTGAGTCCTAGGCCATCACACCAGCGCTGCATATGCTTAAACTCTGCTCTCATCTGGCATGAGGCTTGACAGAGATTACCCCCTGTGGGAATATGCTACCATTGACAAGGAAAAAGAGCTTCTCTGCCCCCAATCTGTCAGTTCCAGGGGTAGGTGGGCGGGCAGGGGACGTTCCTACCTGGGCCGTGGTACTTTCTCCTCTGGGATGGGGGTCCAAGCCGCATCCACGTTCCTCTGCTCCTTGAACTTGCCGTTGAAGACCCTCTCTACTTCATCCATGTAGAAGGCGCAGACAGCCGAGCCCGTGATGCTGGATACAGAGGAGAGCAAGAACAGGGCAATCAGTGAGGACTAGCAACTTGCGATGTCTCCCCCCATATTTCATTACATTTCAAAAATTTCACATATATAATGATTTGTTTTGTTTTGTCAACTTCCCACCCCATTTTCCATGGTGTTTTTTTTTTATTTATTTCTCCCCCTTGCTTCACCCTGTCTTCTCCCTATCATAACCACAATACAATAACAATAACATTTTAGGGAAGTTTTTAATGTCTGATGCTGTATTGTTTTTAATATTCAGTTGGAAGCTGCCCAGAGTGACTGGGGAAACCCAGCCAGATGGGTGGGGTATAATTATTATTATTATTATTATTATTATTATTATTATTAAATTATTATTATCTCTAACTCCTTCTGTAGCTCAGAGTTTGAATCCTGCTTGTGAATTCATCATGCTATAATGTTTCTTTAAATATTAAAAAAAGGATAAAGCTTCCATTCTTCCACAAAGAATCTTCATTAGGTTCTCTTATTTTGGCTGTTAACTTTGCCAATTCTGCATAGCTCATCGCTTTAATGATCCATTCTTCTTTGGTGGAAATTTCTCCTTCCTTCCATTTTTGTGCATAAAGGATCCTAGCTGCTGTTGTTGCATGCATAAACCATGTGCCGTCTTTAGGAGGGAGAGCTCTCGGTGGCAGAGCAGCCATGCAGACAGTCACAAATTCAATTTCCAGGAATGACCTGGGAACATCCCCTGGACAGCTGCTGCCAGTCAGTGTGGACAATATTGTGCTAGATGAACCAATGGTCCGTCTCCCTCTAAGGCAGCTCCCTGTATCTCTCCGAAGCAAAGTAGCCTCATCTTGTCGCGTGTTGCAGCCGCTAGGATGCAAAACTGCAGCTCAGGTCTTGCAAGGCCTTGCCAGAAAGACGAGAGTCATACAAGCTAGCGGCTCGGCAAAACTTACTGACCACCTGTCCCATTCGTATCCTTCCTTTCCACCAAATGGTGGCTAATAGCAAGGAAGTCTTGTAAAAACAACTATCAGCTCAGGTTCTGCAAAGCTTATTTTAAGGCTGCTGGAAAAGAGACAAGACTCATGCAAGCTAACAGCTCAGGTTCTGCAAGGCCCATTTCAACCACCTGAGCTCTGCGCAAGACCCTTTAATTCCTTCTTGCCAAAAGAGAGAAGATCCCTTCGAATTAAGCGCTCAGGTTGGGCAAAGCTCATTTTAAGGACCCAGACAAACTAGCAGCTCAGGTTCTGCAAAGTTTGGGGGAAGGCAAGGCTTTGCAGCAGCGGTTACCTGTTGGACTGGGTGGCAAAGACCCCGAAGATGGCCGGCCGGCCATTCACCTGCGTCACGTCCGTCACAGCCTGAAGGACGTCGAAGTAGAAAAAGGAATCTCCAGGGACAGAGCAGTTGAGGCGAGCTTTGAGGAAGGAGGTCCAGTATTTTTCCAGCACTCGGGGAGAGCCCCCCATGTCGTTCTTGCACACCCGCCCCACCCGGGAGAAGATAACCTGGAATCGGAGATGGAGGGGAGAGAGATCAGGGCGGGTTGTTTTCCCAGAGGGATAAAATGCATCTCTGCTGGAATAGCTAAACCATGAACCTTTGGATATTTAATAATGTTATCAAGTAGCTATTGCTGCTCATTAGGCTTCATTCGTCCCATGTGCTATCATATCACAATCAAACAGCATCATCATAAATTTGCTTTGTTTTTATACTGTCATGATCCACCTTGTAATAAAGAACGCCCTCCCCCCAAATTTAATAGTCTATACATTTAATAAGGGGACGCGGGTGGCGCTGTTGGTTAAACCACAGAGCCTAGGACTTGCCAATCAGAAGGTCGGTGGTTCGAATCCCCGTGACGGGGTGAGCTCCCGTTGCTCGGTCCCTGCTCCTGCTAACCTAGCAGATCAAAAGCACGTCAAAGTGCAAGTAGATAAATAGGTACCGCTCCGGCGGGAAGGTAAACGGCATTTCCGTGCGCTGCCCTGGTTCGCCAGAAGCGGCTTAGTCATGCTGGTCACATGACCCGGAAGCTGTACGCCGGCTCCCTCGGCCAATGAAGTGAGATGTGGCCACAACCCCAGTGTCGGCCATGACTGGACTTAATAGTCAGGGGTCCCTTTACCTTTACCTTTTACATTTAATAAGCTACCGTATAAGACACACTTTTTTCTTCCTAAAAAGTAAGGGGAAATGTGTCTTACGGAGCAAATGTGTGGTTCCTGGAGCCGAATTGCCCAGGTGCAAAAAGCAGATCATGCACTTTTTTTTGAAAGAGGGAAGTGGGTGTTGAAACAAAGCTGCTGATCGTTTGCCAATCGGGGAAGGAGATAAGGGACGCTAGAGATAAAGGAGGCTGCCTGGGAGTGGGGAGGTAAAGACAGCAAACTTGCAAAGGGGGGAAACAGGAAGACTAAAGCAATAAGGAGAGAAATTAGAAGAAGAGGAGGAACAAAAAACTGCTCCAGTTAAGGAAAAGACACTAAGGCAAACAAGAGGGAAGGGAGTGTTGAAAGGAAATAGCTGATCGGTGGGATCGGGAGAGAGATAAGGGAGGCTAGCTGAGGCTGCCTGGGAGGGGGCAGGTAAAAGCCCATGGATCCTCAGGATTTTTACATTGGGTCACCCCAAATTCACCATCAGATCACATAGCACGTCCATGGCTACAGCCTGCACCCAAAAAATCACGCACCCACTGTTGCGTGGGGCTGCAATGGTGCAAAAATGTGGTTACAAAGCACGGATCCACATGGATCCTTAGAATTTTTGCACTGGGTCACCCCAAATTCACCATCAGATCACATGTCCGTGGCCACAGGATGAACCACAAAAATTACACATCCTCTGTTTCGTTCAGAATTTTTTCTTCTTGTTTTCCTCCTCTAAAAACTAGGTGTGTCTTACGGTCAGGTGCGTCTTATGGAGCGAAAAATATGGCAACACACCAATGCTCCCAGTTACAGGAACAGACTATTTCTCCCAACCAAATCTAAAAATGCAGTAAGGTTCCAGTCCTCATGGTCAGAATAAGAGAGGAAGCCACCTTATTCTGCATAATTATAGAGCTGGAATGGACCCCAAGGGGGAATTTTGTTAATATTTAATTTTTTTAATTTGCTGCTTTTATATCCCACCCTTTCCCCTCCAAGAATTCAAGGCAATGTACATAGTTTTCTGTCTCCCTGTTTTATCCCCAAAACATCCCTGCTAGGTCGCGCTGCCCCAAAGTCACTCAGGGAGTGTCCTGTCTGAGTGAACCCGGGTTTCTCTCCCAGGTCTGACATCACAATCGTCTTACGGCAAAGCTACGCAATTCCCCCAGAGAGAGGAAGCCACGGCGGTTAAAAGCCAGTCGAGGGCTGGGCCCGTGCATGTGGCCCTGTCAAACGCACACTTGAAACCCCAGAAAACCCGTGCGCGCTGTCCACCATTTTGGATACCCCAGAAAACTCATGCGCACTGTCCACCATTTTGGATACCCCAGAAAACCCATGCGCGCTGTCCACCATTTTGGATACCCCAGAAAACTCATGCGCACTGTCCGCCATTTTGGATACCCCAGAAAACTCATGCGCGCTGTCCGCCATCTTGGATACCCCAGAAAACTCATGCGTGCTGTCTGCCATCTTGGATACCCCAGAAAACTCATGCGCGCTGTCCGCCATCTTGGATACCCCAGAAAACTCATGCGTGCTGTCCGCCATCTTGGATACCCCAGAAAACTCATGCGCGCTGTCCGCCATTTTGGATACCCCAGAAAACTCATGCGCGCTGTCCGCCATCTTGGATACCCCAGAAAACTCATGCGTGCTGTCCGCCATTTTGGATACCCCAGAAAACTCATGCGCGCTGTCCGCCATCTTGGATACCCCAGAAAACTCATGCGTGCTGTCCGCCATCTTGGATACCCCAGAAAACTCATGCGCGCTGTCCGCCATCTTGGATACCCCAGAAAACTCATGCACGCTGTCCGCCATCTTGGATACCCCAGAAAACTCATGCGCGCTGTCCGCCATCTTGAATACTCACCCGTCCCAAAGTGGTGTATTCCATGGAGATCTCCCGGAAGAAGAAATAGACGTAATTGCCGTACTCGAGCGCGTGCAGGAAATGTGGTTCTGGAGGGGGAGAAGTTGTTTTTTAAAACGTGGGCGCCTGGCGGTTTCTCAGCAGTGCCTGGCCGTTCCGCCCGATGCCATTTTGTTTATCAAGGAAAGGAAGCAGAAACTGAGCAGCTATCCCCATTCTTCCCGCAGGAGACTTCGTTCATTTCCCCCTCCACCGCGCCATCTCCCCGCATATGCGCTTAGCGGTGCATGTTTCCCTCGCAGACGCATTTCCGCCAGAGAACCGCACTGCAAAATTTGGGGTTTTTGGCCTTCCAGTTGGCGGACCGCTTCGGAAAGCGTAAGTTGGGTCGGTTCCCCTTCTGTTGGCGAACCGAATCGAGTTCTTCCCCGTCACCTGAACTCGCTCCCCCTTTCGCCGTCTCCGGAACGAAAAAAGAGGACTCGCTAATCGTATCTGTTGGTCACACTCTGCCGTCAACAGTTCCCGCTGCACACCCCTCCTCACCTCTCAGCCATTTGGAGTCGTATTTGACAGTCCTCAACACCGGACTCCTCTCGCCCAGACTTCGGTAGATGACGGTGTCGCTGGCTTGGAAGTCTGCCACCGTGGCAGAATAGAGATTTCCTTCTGCGAAGGAGAGGAAAAAGAGGGAGGGGACACCCCCCCAAATTTCCCATCAAGAAGAAGAAGAAGAGTTTGGATTTGATATCCCGCTTTATCACTACCTGAAGGAGTCTCAAAGCGGCTAACAATCTATTTTCCCTTCCTCCCCCACAACAAACACTCTGTGAGGTGAGTGGGGCTGAGAGACTTCAGAGAAGTGTGACTAGCGCAAGGTCACCCAGCAGCTGCATGTGGAGGAGCGGAGACGCGAACCCGGTTCACCAGATTACGAGTCCACCGCTCTTAACCACTACAGGGAAGTTTTTAACGTGTGATTTTACTGTATTTTTGGTTTTTATGGAAGCTGCCCAGAGTGGCTGGGAAGGCCCAGCCAGACGGGCGGGATATAAATAATAAATTATTATTATTATTATTATTACACCACACTGGCTCCCATGAGGCTGCATTCAACCGTGCCATAACCCCGAGTTATTAACTCCTGTTATTAACTTCTTTCATAATATCAAAACAGAAGTGGGAACTTCAGCAAAGACGTTCAAAGGCACGCAACATCACAAGCATGGGACCGAGCGGGAGCTGCAACCGAGTGTTGCAGCATAGAGAGAGCTTTTGTTCAGATGCTCCATTCAGATGCCACCTTGAGCTGCCTGAACATCATGTCAATGTAATGTTCTTTTTCAGGGTGGGGAGGAGACTTTTATTCCAAACCATGAGGACTAGAATCTTGCTTTTAGGGAATCTTTTTGGCCTGCCGGGCCAGATATTTTACCCTACACCCCACACCCCACCACGGACCAACTTTGACAGGTAGGTGGGACCACCACCCCTGTCTGTCACCTGCCGTCAGAACGATGTTCCAGGTGATTGACACCTGTCAAAGCACAAAAAGAGGTCGCTAAAAATGGAGTGTTTTTCCCTCCACAGAAAAAGCAGCTTGTATTCAAATGGAGCATCGTTTTCCTTGTTTTAAATATATCTTTATTGATTTAAAATAAATACATTTATGAAAAAACAGATGGACAAACAAGTAAACAAACATACAAACAAACAAACAAACAGAAGAATCAAACAAACCACCCCACCAAAAGATACAACAAGATTAATATAACTATCATCATATATACTCCTGGTACTGAAAGCAATTATAAAACTTATAGAGAAGAAAATAAAAAATGACTTCCACTTAATCTCACTGTACTTTATCCATCAATTACTTAATCTCACTGTACTTTATCCATCAATTACTTTATACCGCACTAGTTACAGATAGGTAGCCGTGTTGGTCTGCCATAGTCAAAACAAAAAAAATTCCTTCCAGTAGCACCTTAAAGACCAACTAAGTTAGTTCTTGGTATGAGCTTTCGTGTGCATGCACACTTCTTCAGATACACTGAAACGTTTCAGTGTATCTGAAGAAGTGTGCATGCACACGAAAGCTCATACCAAGAACTAACTTAGTTGGTCTTTAAGGTGCTACTGGAAGGAATTTTTTTTGTTTTATACCGCACTGTTACGTATCTCTTATACATCTTTTTCCTTCCGTAGAAATTTGCAGAGATCTTTGCACAATGCTTCCCAAGGCCCCTCACTAGCCAAATGTGGAAGCCCGGCGGGTCAAATTTAGCCGGTGGGTTGGAGGTTCCCTGCCTGATTTAGGGGGGAAACCCTAACTCAGTGTTTCCCAACCTTGTGCCTCCAGCTGTTTTTGGACTACAATTCCCATCATCCCTTGCCACTGGTCTTGCTAGTCAGGGATGATGGGAGTTGTAGTTCAAAAACAGCTGGAGGCACAAGGTTGGGAAACACTGCCCTAACTCACTCTGCATCTTTCAGGCAAGACTAGGATCCCGAGGATGAACTCTTAAATATTCCACCCCACTTTTTTCTCCAAGGAGCACAAAGTGGCACACATGGTTATCCCTCTGTCCTTTTCACCCTCACAATGACCCTGCGGTATAGGTCACCACATTGAGCTTCATGATTTGAACTCTGGTCTCTCCTGCGTCTTGTCATATACAGTCATACCTCAGGTTACAGACCCTTCATGTTGCGTTTTTTCAGGTTACGGACAGCCTAAGCCCGGAAGTACCGGAACGGGATACATCCGGGTTTCGGCTGTCGCGCATGCGCAGAAGTACTAAATCGCTTCTTGTGGACGCAAATCCCCAAGTTTCACGTGGGGTGGCAATCTTTATAGTGCAGGCCTTGAAACTCAGGGCTACTCTGACTGGGTAGTGTGTTCTAGACCTGGACCGGTTTTAATTCTTTCATTACCTTTTTTAACCTAATGTGCCGAGCGTATTTTGGGGCCATTATATGCTTTATATTCATCCGCATTCTAGATTCCCGACGCCGGCAACTAAATCTTTACATTATTGTCTCAGGGTAATTTAAATGTCATAACCCCAGTAATATCGTTTTGAATCTTGTTTGGTTGCTTGTCTATACCATTTTTAGTTTGTTTTATCCTGCTATGGCTGTATGCTAATGCAATAAAGGTTTGATTGATTGATACTAAATCGAGCTTTGCGCATGCGCATCTGCACCAAATCGCAGGTGCACAGACATGGGTTGCGAATGTACATCCCACACGGATCACGTTCACAACCCAAGCGTCCACTGTACACTCTAACCACAACACCACACTGGCTCGGAGCTGGAGCCGCATTGTTGGAGTCAAGCAATAGTCCAGGTGGGATGCGGGTGGCGCTGTGGGTTAAGCCACAGAGCCTAGGGCTTGCTGATCAGAAGGCTGGCGGTTTGAATCCCCGCCACGGGGTGAGCTCCCGTTGCTCGGTCCCTGCTCCTGCCAACTTAGCAGTTCGAAAGCACGCCAGTGCGAGTAGATAAATAGGTACCACTCCAGCGGGAAGGTAAACGGCGTTTCCATGCACTCTGGTTTCCATCATGGTGTCCCATTGTGCCAGAAGCGGTTTAGTCATGCTGGGCACTTGACCCGGAAAGCTGTCTGTGGACAAACGTCAGCTACCTTGGCCTGAAAGCGAGATGAGCGCCCCAACCCCATAGTTGCCTTTGACTGGACTTAACCGTCCAGCGGCCCACTCCTTTTTACCTTACAAGCCCCACACATCAAGCCCTTCCCACAGGAAAGGTTCTCCGGTACCAAAACTCAAGTGGATAGTGTCCCACCACCCAGACTCAGAGACCTCAGCGGTCACAGGCAATGCACCCTCCTTATATTTCATGCTCTCTTTTTCCTCTGCTTTCTATCTCATACACCACCGCCCCTTGCTATGTCCCAGGTTTCTTCCTTCAATTCTCTCTCTCAAATATTCTTTTCTTGCGTGGTGGACAGCATAAGGGATGTGGGTGGCGCTGTGGGATAAACCACAGAGCCTAGGACTTGCCGATCAGAAGGTCAGCGGTTCGAATCCCCGCAATGACGGGGTGAGCTCCCGTTGCTCGGTCCCTGCTCCTGCCAACCTAGCAGTTCGAAAGCACATCAAAGTGCAAGTAGATAAATAGGCACCGCTCTGGCGGGAAGGTAAACGGCGTTTCCATGCGCTGCTCTGGTTCGCCAGAAGCGGCTTAGTCATGCTGGCCACATGACCCGGAAGCTGTACGCCGGCTCCCTTGGCCAATAAAGCGAGATGAGCGCCGCAACCTCAGAGTCGGCCACGACTGGACCTAATGGTCAGGGGTCCCTTTACCTTTAATTGTTCAGGTACAAAAAACGCACACCCTGAAACGCACCACACAAGTTTTAAGGACGTACCTGCGAAAAGCGCCACGTTGTTCTGCTTTGCGTCAAAGGGACACCGCGCTTGTCCGTTCAGCTCCTCCCCTTCCTGCTCCAAGTTGCTGATCTGGGGGCCACAGAAATTGGGGTGAGTTTAGTCAAAGGCGGACACCCTAAGCCCCAAACCCAAGAAAGATCCACACATGCTCGGTTCCACAAGGTCCCAGCATGCTTTGTGGCGCTGCCAAGTAACCACCCAATTTGCGACAGGAAGGTGTCTCCCTTTGCGGGTGAGGAATCTTCCTCAACGCAAGGGCCGCAATGACTGCTGAGGGCCGCATGCCAGAGGTAGGCGGGGCCAAAGGGGGCGGGGCCACACATGCAAATTTCGCACGTGCAAATGCATTTGCAAATTTCACCGGCGTAAATTTCGGAAAGGCAAATCTCCCTGTTGTGTGGCAGCTAGAGTTTCCATCTTGTCTTAAACCTATTTGTTGTTGCCGCTTTTAGTAATCTTATGCATCAGCTGTCTTGAGGTGGTTTGTTAGGAAGGCGATTAAATAAGCCAATGACAGCAAAATAAAATAAAAAAATTAAAATAAAAAACAAAACAAAACAATAAAACAAAACAAATAAATTAAAAAACAAAACAAAACAAAAATAATTAAATTTAAAAACTAAACAATAAAACAATTATATTACGTTACATTAGAAAACTAAACAAAACAAAACAAAACAAAACAAAAATAAAATAAAATAAAATAAAATAAAATAAAATAAAATAAAATAAAATAAAATAAAATAAAATAAAATAAAATAAAATAGAGGCTACTTTTGTCACCCTCTCACATCCCCTTCTCCATTCAGAAAAGCAAGAGGCATTATCAGATATTATCCAGCTGGTCAAAAACACTCTGGGAAGGTGTGGCTCAAGGTCAGCAGAGGGGCGTGGCTTGGGGACAGAGGGCCTGGCTCGAGGCGTGGCTAAGGAGAGTTCTGTGGAGCAGAGACAGGTGGCCGCATTTGGCCCCCGTGGGGTTCCGGTTCCTGACCAATCCATCAACTGGTCCCGAACCAGCTCCATACCTTGTAGGTCCGGCACATGGGGTTGAAGGCGTTTGTCCCACATGCCAAGAGGGTTTCTTCGTTCTTCTGAACCAAGACTTTGATGTAGTTGTAACATTCATTCTGGAATCGGGGCAGAGAGAGAAAGGTCAGGGACTTACCCCAGAGTTGGGGGAACACTTAGAATAATTTTTTATTTTCATGTTGTGATTTTATGTTGTAACCTGCTTGAGATCTGCGGGTATATTTAATAAATAAGTAAATAAAATAATAGAATAATAGGATCATCTAGTCCAATCCCCTTCAATGCAGATTTATTTCGCGCCACGTGGGGCTCAAACCCACAACCTTGAGATAAAGCGTCTCATGCTCTACCAACTGAGCTTTCCCACCTCACACAGGCAAATGCCACTGTTAGTCCCAAGGATAATCAGATCCTAGAACCGAGACCCTCGTAGTTCTTACCCGGAGCTTTCCTCTCATCGCACAATTTTCCATGTCTTGCGTCTTCCATGTGAGGTGCTGAAGGTGAGGTGGAGGAAAGAGAAATCAGAACAAGGCAATGGTTAGAGGGTGGTGAAATCGTGTTCTAGGTGATACATGATCTAGAACAAGCAAGGGGCTGGTTTTCAACGTTGCAGACATTTAGCAGAATTCTTTCTAGGTAGTATGCTCTTCTCAGTGAAAGAGCGGTACGAGGAAACACCCAAAAGATCCTACTGAGAATGTGGTCTAGGTTCCTCATAGCAACAATGGCAGGTTCTAGGTAGCACAACTAGGTTCTAGGCAGCTGGACTATAAAGAAGGCTGATCGCCGAAGAACGGATGCTTTTGAATTTTGGTGCTGGAGGAGACTCTTGAGAGTCCCATGGACTGCAAGAAGATCCAACCTCTCCATTCTGAAGGAAATCAGCCCTGAGTGCTCACTGGAAGGTGAGGCTCCAAGACTTTGGCCACCTCATGAGAAGAGAAGACTCCCTGGAAAAGACCCTGATGTTGGGAAAGATGGAGGGCGCAAGGAGAAGGGGATGACAGAGGACGAGATGGTGGGACAGTGTTCTTGAAGCTCCCAGCATGAGTTTGGCCGAACTGCGGGAGGCAGTGGAAGACAGGAGGGCCTGGCGTGCTCTGGTCCAGGGGGTCACGAAGAGGCGGACATGACTAAACGACTAAACAACAACAGGTAGCACAACCAGGTCTTAAGCCATTGGGTTAAAAAACAACAACTCACCCTTTTTGGAGAGAAGTCGTCTTTGGTCCGTCGCAGATCAAAGGCATAGACGTGGTCTCTGATGGCCGGCAGGGTGGTAGGGAGAGAAAAGAGAAAGAGATAAATAATTTCCTCACTTGTACAACTCAAGCACTGCTGAGGAAGGTAAAAGGTGAGAACCACTTTGCATTTGAACAGTCTGGGATCCGGTAGGTCCTCCATCTTGGAATCTCTGTATCCTGACTTTATTACGGCTTCTGCTGGTCCATGGCTGGTTCTCAGCATCAAAGGGCAAGATCCTAGCTCAGACCAGATCCCAGGACCCCAAACGTTGGAAATGCAAACAGAAGAAAAGAAAGAGTGTTGGAGATGTGTAACAGAAGGGACGTTCTATCACATGTGGTGTGATTGTAAGAAGGTACAATGAATGGAAGAAAATGTTAAAAATAACTTTTGTAAAACAAACCAGAAGCCTTTTTATTAGGTATTTTAGGTCAAGACCATACCAAAAGAAATGAGGACTTTATTTATGTATGCCACTACAGCAGCAAGAATGCTGACTGCACAACATTGGAAGACTGCAGAAATACCAGCTAAAGAACAATGGCAAGTTGATGAACTATGCAGAACTGGCAAAAATGACAGATAGACTAAGAGAAAAGGACAACATAGCCTTTGAAAAAGATTGGAAACCAATCGTATTATATTTGCAGAAACAAAGAAAGGCAATAGACTCGATGGCAGGATGTAAATAAACACCCACATTATTAGCATCAGAAAATGTTTGGAAGATAGTGAAATAAGATGGTGTATTTAATTTTATTTTTATGTTTTTAAGGTTTGGTGTTATGTGATTAATAACTTTTTCTGTTGAAAGACAGCAAAGCAGGTGAGAATAGAAACAAACCAGAAACACAAGTCTTGGAGGGGAGGGAGGGAGGAATATATAGTAACCGTTAAGGATTTGAGATGTACAGTGGTGCCTTGCAAGACGAAATTAATCCGTTCCGTGAGGCTCTTCGTATAGCGGTTTTTTCGTCTTGCGAAGCAAGCCCATTGACAGTTTAGCGGATTAGCGCTATTAGCGGTTTAGCGGCTTTTAGCGGATCAGCTGATAAGCGGCTTATCAGCGGATCAGCTGATAAGCGGCTTAGCGGCTTAGGAAAAGGGGGGGAAAGGGGAAAAAAACCCGCAGGAACTCGCAAGACATTTTCGTCTTGTGAAGCAAGCCCATAGGGAAATTTGTTTTGCGAAGCGCCTCCAAAACGGAAAACCCTTTCGTCTAGCGGGTTTTCCGTCTTGCGATGCGTTCGTCTTGCGGGTCACCACTGTATGTAATGAATGAAAAATGAATAAAATAAAATTTAAAAAGGAAAAGCAAACACAATGGCTGCCAACACCACCTTCCCTGCCCTGTCACTTACCGCGCGGCAATGAAAAGTGTTTGGTTGAGTCTCAGCATGCTCTGGAAATCCAGGCCTAGCTGGGCTGTGTCATCGTCCCCTGCGAGGCCACGGAAAACAGGATACTGGGATGTTCCTGGTGGGTTGGGAGAGAAAGAATGCCCTATTAGAAAAGAAAAGGCCTCCTTCTACAGGAAAAGTCAGTTCTCCCCTCTGCCCTCCATTCTCTCCAGTCGAGGGAGGATGGGGGAAGCAACACCTGTTGAATACCTGTCTGCCTCTTAGAAAGACTGCTTCTTTCCTTAGGAGACGCACCTTCAAACAGAGCCAATTGTTTTCCCACCCTCCAATCCCTCCGGTCAAGGGAGGGTGGGGGAAGCAACACCTGTTGAATACCTGTCCGCCTCTTAGAAAGACTGCTTCCTTCCTTAGGAGATGCACCTTCAAACAGAGCCAATTGTTTTCCCACCCTCCAATCCCTCCGGTCAAGGGAGGGTGGGGGAAACAACACCTGTTGAATACCTGTCTGCCTCTTAGAAAGACTGCTTCTTTCCTTAGGAGACGCACCTTCAAACAGAGCCAATTGTTTTCCCACCCTCCAATCCCTCCGGTCAAGGGAGGGTGGGGGAAACAACACCTGTTGAATACCTGTCTGCCTCTTAGAAAGACTGCTTCTTTCCTTAGGAGACGCACCTTCAAACAGAGCCAATTGTTTTCCCACCCCCCAATCCCTCCGGTCAAGGGAGGATGGGGGAAGCAACACCTGTTGAATACCTGTCTGTCTCTTAGAAAGACTGCTTGTTTCCTTAGGAGATGCACCTTCAAACAGAGCTGATTGTTTTCCCACCCCCCAATCCCTCCGGTCAAGGGAGGATGGGGGAAGCAACACCTGTTGAATACCTGTCTGTCTCTTAGAAAGACTGCTTCCTTCCTTAGGAGACACACCTTCAAACAGAGCCGATTGTTTTCCCATCCTCCAATCCCTCCGGTCAAGGGAGGATAGGGGAAGCAACACCTGTTGAATGCCTGCCTGCCCTGGTTTCACTGTGCAAATAGTTTGAAAGCGGGCTGCAGACTCACCTGCCCCGCCGACGGTGCTGAGCGGAGTCAAATCCTTAGGGAAGGAAGTCGCAGACGCCAGGAAGAATAAAAGCGCAGTCTGGAGGAAGGCAAGAATCATTCTCAGAACTTTCCCGGAAGGAGAGGAGAAGCGAGGGAGGCGGGTCCTAGGAGCGAAACATGCTTCCCTTTGGCAGGCCCTGGAAGAAAGCAGGAAAGAGGAGGGTTAATAATAATAATAATAATAATAATAATAACAATAAATTTTATTTATACCCCGCCCTCCCCAGCCAAGACCGGGCTCAGGGTGGCTAACACCCGATATAAAAACAAATTGACTGAAATACAACTTAAAAACAAGATTAAAACACTGATGCATATATGGTGGAATTGTTTAAACATCAAACAATTTTGGGAAACAATATATAACGAAATGAAAAAAAATGTTCAGATATTCATTTAGGAAAACACCAGAAGGTTTTCTATTGGGAATAGTACCAGGAAGTCTAAAGGAAGAAGACAAGACATTATATTTATACGCAGCAGTAGCCGCAACGCTATTGATTGCGAAACATTGGAAAAGTGGTATTATACCGACAAAAACAGAGTGGCTTGCCAAATTATTGGAGTATTACAATATATCCAAAACAATGGGGGAAACTGGAAGGATCTCAAAGGAGAAGGTAGACAAGGATTGGAAGGTGTTTAAAGAATATTTGCAAAATCATATTGAAAAACCAGAACTCCTATTAGAATAAACAAGTTCTGTTATAAATACTGAAATACTAAATAAGATGGATAACAATGTGTAACAAAAAAAAAAAAAAAGTAGAAAATTGGTTTAAAAGTGTGTGAAAATTTCAATAAAACTGGATTCACAGCAAAAATAAATAAATAAAAGGAATGCATGTCAGGCAAACATTCATGCAGACATGTGCGTATTTGGAGAGATTTGCGGATATATTTTCACGAGGATTAAAAAAAACACAACTTTCCCAAAGTGATGTATGATTGCTAATAGGTGGAATGAATGAATGAATTTTATTATTTTGGTCACAAACCAGTACCAGCCCACATATAATATCAAGGAAGTCATAAAACATGATAGGGATACATTTGAATTTGCAATTAGGTAGAACAGGGACAATACAGATATAGCAACAGTTAAAAATATATATATATATTAAAACTTGGCTAATAGGAGGAACAGCCCAAACGTCAGAAATTAGGTGGCAACGATTGGATAAAATAACTTCAGACATTGATATATCGGCCCATTCCTTTCCAACTGCAGTCAAGCTGTGGGAAGGCTAGGTAAATGAACTCTGTGCATGCTCAGATGCACCCAACACACTTCAGGTGCTTGCTGGAGCAGAGCTGAAAAACTGAAAACAGCTTTTTGGGGGCAGGGAGGGTGAACCCACAGATTTTTGGGGGCAGCTACGGCTGCAATTGAGCCCCCTCAAATTTTCCTGTGGACCTGGAAAGAAAGGCGGGTGCAGAGTCTGCTAAGAGAGCCTCAATGCTCACAGAATCAAATGCTATAAATATCTAATCCATGGCCCCCCCAATTTGTTTAGTAAATTAACAGTGTGTACAATTTGTCTATTTCTGAATGCGCGGCCACGAATTGGCGTAGGACAGCTGGCGTCCTGGATCGGGTTGCAGTGGAAATCCCCTTCCACAGATGGAAACAAGCTCCACCCCCCCCCCAAATATTTTGGGGAAATGGGGACATAATCCCAGAGCCCTAGAGGTCAGATTGTGTGGGGCAGGCAAGAATCCAGCAAGGATCAATTAAGGCTTGGAGGGTCTTTCTCTTTTAAGTTCCCTCAACTTTCTTATATACACTGTATGTATATAAATAGTTATTTTCTTAAACAAACAAGGCAATTGCAAATCAGCGCCTCCAACACATAAGCAACAGGTGTAAATTGGCATTCCCTATTGCTATTATAAGGACGCAGGTGGCGCTGTGGGTTAAAGCCTCAGCGCCTAGGGCTTGCCGATCGAAAGGTCGGCGGTTCGAATCCCTGCGGCGGGGTGCGCTCCCGCTGCTCGGTCCCAGCGCCTGCCAACCTAGCAGTTCGAAAGCACCTCCGGGTGCAAGTAGATAAATAGGGACCGCTTACCAGCGGGAAGGTAAACGGCGTTTCCGTGTGCGGCTCTGGCTCTGGCTCTGGCTCTGGCCAGAGCAGCGATGTCACGCTGGCCACGTGACCCGGAAGTGTCTCCGGACAGCGCTGGCCCCTGGCCTCTTAAGTGAGATGGGCGCACAACCCCAGAGTCTGTCAAGACTGGCCCGTACGGGCAGGGGTACCTTTACCTTTACCTATTGCTATTATGCTATGCTATGGTTTTCCCAGGAGTGATGTATGGAAGTGAGAGGTGGACCATAAAGAAGGCTGATCGCCGAAGAACGGATGCTTTTGAATTGTGGTGCTGGAGGAGACTCTTGAGAGTCCCATGGACTGCAAGAAGATCAAACCGATCTATTCTGAAGGAAATCAGCCCTGAGTGCTCCCTGGAAGGACAGATCCTGAAGCTGAGGCTCCAAGACTTTGGTCTCCTCATGAGAAGAGAACACTCCCTGGAAAAGACCCTGATGTTGGGAAAGATGGAAGGCACAAAGAGAAGGGGACGACAGAGGATGAGATGGTGGGACAGTGTTCTCAAAGCTACCAGCATGAGTTTGTCCAGCTTTTTGGGGGCAGGGTAGAAATAATAATATTATTACTAAAATTGTTGTTGTTTGAGAATAGGATGTTCCTATTTTCATGGGAGAAACGTTGGAGGGTATGTAATAATAATAATAATAATAATAATAATAATAATAATAGTACAGCCATCGGTTTTTCAGAATATAATTCCTCTCCCAAGCTATCGCTCATCTTTTTTGTAAAGACTACAATGCACAGCCCATCGGCAGAGAAAACAAACAAGCTCTTATTCTCTGCTGCTACCAGTACTAAATAATTGGCAACTGTGGCATGGACGGCGCTCTTATTACATACAGGCCTTGCACTAAATAATTAGCATTTATAGTATTTATGAAGCTCTCGTTACTTGCAGCTCCCAGCTCTATAATAACAAATCAGCACATTTACCGTATTTATGGAGCGCTGTTTCTGTACAGCTCCTAGCACAGAGTAATAATGGGCACATCTAGCATTTAAACTCTTTTTGCTTCCCTCTCCAAGCGCTTAATAATTGGTTAGCTTTTATGAAGCAGTGATTATTACAGCAATTACAGGCTGCTTGATAGCCTGCGCCTCTCCGAGAGGTTTGCAAACCATAAGATAATTATTTTTAAAAAGTCGAAGTGGAAATCAACAAATCAAAGTAACAGAATTGTGTAAAAGCCGCAATAAAACCAGCAGCGATGACTATAAAAATCAAATCACATTTCCTACATGGAGATTTCACTTTCCGGACAAACCTATAATGAAACGAAGGAAAAGCATCAGCTAAGTATTCAGTTCACTGGGTTCGATACCAGCAGAGCGAGAAGCACAGAATTATCTAGGATTTATTACAGCGAAGGCTGAAATTCACAGGATCGGATGAAGTTTCTTACTGGTGCCAAACTGTTAAGACTTCATCCGAAAAGGTTCTACTCAGAGTAGGACTCTTAGACTATCCATTTCAAGCCATCTATTCTCATCTTTTCTTAGCTGCCCAGTTCTAAGCTCCTTGAGGGCAGAGACTTTCCACACCTGATGAACAAATTACCGTATTTTTCTGTGTATAAGTCTAGTCCCCCCCCCTTAAAAAATAAATGTCAAAAATTAGGGGACGTCTTATACATGGATAGTGTATTTAAGATTTTCTTAAACCTGTCCCCAAAAATAGGGAGTTCTCTTATACATGGGGGAGTCTTATAGGCGGAAAAATACTCGCCACACAATACTACATTTTTTAAGATTTGCCTTGAGACAGTCTTTAAACCTCCAGCCCCACTTAACCAGCACCCCCCTCTCTCCCCACATGCCCTGTCTCTCTGGAACCCCAAAGTCACAGAAGAATCGGTCACCGCCAGTCTGGTGACGTGAGAGGAAACTCTTGTGGGAACTGTCTGTCTCCTTTCTCAACGTCTACCTGGCGTAGTTTTGCATCCTTGGGGAGCGCAGTCTCTCTCTGTGTGTGCGTGAGCCAGAGGCCCAGATGTTCCTCCAATTACTGCAGGGAAAAACTTGCACAGAGAGAAAACGGGATGCGTGCCTTGCTGGCAGGATGGGACCATGAGATTCAATCCTGCTTCTCCGCAATATGGGGAGGTATTGTCTGAACTGCAGATGGTGACAGCAGTCACGAAATTAAAAGACGCCTGCTCCTTGGGAGAAAGGCGATGGCAAACCTAGACAACATCTTAAAAAGCAGAGACATCACCTTGCCAACAAAGGTTCGTATAGTTAAAGCCATGGTTTTCCCAGTAGTGATGGATGGAAGTGAGAGCTGGACCATCAAGAAGGCTGATCGCCGAAGAATGGATGCTTTTGAATTCTGGTGTTGGAGGAGACTCTTGAGAGTCCCATGGACTGCAAGAAGATCCAACCTCTCCATTTTGAAGGAAACCAGCCCTGAGTGCTCACTGGAAGGACAGATCCTGAAGCTGAGGCTCCAAGACTTTGGCCACCTCATGAGAAGAGAAGACTCCCTGGAAAAGACCCTGATGTTGGGAAAGATGGATGGCACAAGGAGAAGGGGACGATGACAGAGGATGAGATGGTGGGACAGCGTTCTCGAAGCTACAAACATGAGTCTGATCAAACTGCGGGAGGCAGTGGAAGACAGGAGGGCCTGGCGTGCTCTGGTCCAGGGGGTCACGAAGAGTTGGACACAACTAAACAACTAAACAACAACAACAACAAATTGTCTAAACAGCGCCTAAAATAGCCCCTTTTTAAAAAATAAAAGGGGGTTGATTTCTTTTGTGTGCTGCAAGTTAGACTCCATATACACACAGACACCGTAAAGCACAGTCCTTCTTCTAAGGAATCTGGGAACTGTAGTTTTCCCCTCCCAGAGCTACATTTCCAAGCCCCCTTAACATACTATAGTTCCCAGGAGTCTTTGTGCTTTGAATGGAAGGTGTGTATGCAGCCCTATACTACGTCATAACAGAGTAAAAAGTTGAAACTGTAATAAATGCTGACCAATAATAATAATTTCAAATGATGTATTGCCCTTTATCAAAAGATCTCAAGGCAGTGTACAACATTAGAAACATAGTGTGAAGCATCAATGATAAAAACATTTTAAAAAATAGCGAAAAGCATGCTGACAGCAGGCCTAGTCGTGGTGAAAACTACCTCTTGGAAATAGAGCCTCCTAAGTCAAAAGCAGTCTATCTCCATTTTGAATCCTAACCAAGCCTGAGCATCGTGGCTACTGCCACATGTGGCCAGCAGGACTAAGCCACTTCTGGCGAACCAGAGCAGTGCACAGAAACGCCGTTTACCTTCCCGCCGGAGTGGGACCTATTTATCTACTTGCACTCTGACGTGCTTTCGAACTGCTAGGTTGGCAGGAGCAGGGACTGAGCAACGGGAGCTCACCCCGTGGTGGGGATTCGAACCGCCAACCTTCTGATCGGCAAGTCCTAGGCTCTGTGGTTTGGACCACAGTGCCACCCGCCATCAACACTGTACCCCCACAAATCAGAGAAATAACCAGAAGCCATTTTACACAACTTCAGTCCAGTTCCCGATACAGTGAAGGCTTGATATCAATCGGCAGGGAGTTCCAAAGAGCAGGAACTGCCATAGCTCACTAGTAGAGCATCTGCGTTCCATAGAAAAGGTCCCAGATTCAACCCCCAACGTCACCAGGTAGGGCAGGGGGTGTTCCCTCTGTCTGAACCCCAATAGCTGCTGCCAGTCAGTGCAGGGAATACTGAGCCAATGGGGCAACAGTTCGACTCGGCTGAAGTCTTGTTTCTAACATTAGGAAGCTCTTCTGATGGTCTGAACTGCTCAACAGATCTCCTACAGCCCCACGAATAACCCAGAGATGCATTTTAAATAAAAGGACACATTCTACTCATGTAAAAACAAGCTGATTCCCGGAATGTCCGCGGGCCGGATTTAGGTGATTGGGCCGGATCCGGCCCCCGGGCCTTAGTTTGCCTACCCCTGTTCTAGAGTAAGTATATCGGTATGTAATGAATGAAGCTGTGTAGGGTTAAAGAAACTGAAAAAAAACTGTGCAAAAGGTATAAAGATAGAGGTAATTTACATTAGACACAACAATTCAAAACAGAGGAAGGAAGTCAATATGTACGTGTATTTGTACGTAAAGTATGTTAAGATAGCATGGTTTTCTTTGTAGGTATGTTTTCTGTTCTTTTTGTTTCATTTCCTCCTGCCTTTTTTTGGATTTTATGTTTGTAATTTTTGTTGCAATTTCGCTTTGAAAATAAAATATAAAATATATGGCCTAGAGGTTTGTAAGCAAAAGGCTGGCGGCTGCCTGATTGGTGGGTTTTCTGCGTTGGTGAGGGGGTGGACTAGATGTCCTTGGGGGAGCCCTTTCAGCTCAACGAGTTGAACCCCAGGTGGCTTCAGCATTGCTGCAATAGTTCAAGCCCCACGGCGGTCGCAGATTCATCCCAATTTCACTTTACTGCTGTGTTGTGGTTTGTTTGGTTTTTTTAAAAAAGGAATTTGCCTACCTCGAAAGGTCGTTGTGGAATAAGATCCACAAACGGAACGTGAGGAGAAGGAACACGAAGTGGATTTCCAACGCCCTGGGCAACGGGGCAGCCGGCCCAGATCGAGGGGCAAAGCGCCAGCCTTTATAAATAGCCCGTGGGTGGTGCACGTTTTAGCCATGCATGGCAATGAAAACAGCCGTGTGATATTTATGGAGGCAGAATCGCCTAGCCAGGGAGAGGGAGGAGAGATGGAAAGGGTATGTGGGGAGAAAAACACTGGGTAGCCTTTGGAACGAAGAGGTGAACCAACAGGAGTTTCGCACAAAACTGAGAAACACTGGACTTTAATTTATTTTTAAATGTCAAGTTCATAGTCCTTGTGGCAGAAGAAAACAGGTTGCTTTTATGAACAATAGTTGTAATTATTTATTATTTATTCTTTATACCCCGCTAGAGATGGAAAGGCCGGGGGGGGGGGGACGGAAAAATTGGGGGGGAAACTAGTTTTCCCCCCGTTTCCCCCCCAGAAAAAATGAAAAAAACGAAACGTTTTTGTTAGGACCGGCCCATCTGAACACGTAGAAGCTGCATGCGATTTACTTGCTTTTAACCACTGCTGACTTTAATCACCTTTCGAATACTCTCAAATACCTGCTTTTAACTGTGTTTTATCAATCATTTTAATGTTCTGTTGTACATTAGTGTAAACTGTTTAGAAGCTCTCTTACCATCAAGCGGTTTATAATATATAATAACAAATTCAATTTAAAACACAAACACACAGACACTCCTTTTCCTTTCAAACAGAGTTTGAGCCTTAGTGCAACATACTATTCGGTAACTGGATGTTGGTTCCTTCGGGGCCTGGCATGCAAAAAATTTGCCTTACGCTTTGCCCCGGCTGTCCTCAAGTAGAGATGAGAAGAAGGCCTGGAAAAAAGCCGGAAAAATTGGGGGGGGGGGGAAACAGGTTTCCCCCCGTTTCCCCCCAAAGCTGTATTTTTAGAAGTCCATGAGAAAAATGACGAAGAGGAAGAAGAAATGGAAAATGATAGCAGTAGTTCAGAAAATGAGATAGATAGAATAAACTGCATGTATATGTTGTGTCTTCTGTTTTCTTTTTAAAGCGCTACTCAAAGGGTAGACCTTCTATGGAGCTTAAATATTGAGGTGGACCTTAACTTTATTTGCTGTTGGTGCTAAGGGGCAAATCTGATTATCATTTATCTTGATGATTTCTTGCTTCTTCTTCTTCTGTTGCTTTTGAGGGAAAGGGGGGTGGTTACCTGTTTTATTGCAACAATAATAATAATAATAATAATAATAATAATAATAATAATAATAACAATAATAATAATAATAATAATTTATTTCTACCCTGTCCATCTGGCTGGGCTTCCCCAGCCACTCTAGGCGGCTTCCAACAAAATATTAGAATACAGTAATGCATCAAGCATTAAAAGCTTCGCTAAACAGGGCTGCCTTCAGATGTCTTCTAAAAGTCTGGTAGTAGTTGTTCTCTTTGACATCTGGTGGGAGGGTGTTCCACAGGGCGGGTGCCACTACCAAGAAGGCCCTCTGCCTGGTTCCCTGTAACCATAACCATAACCCTAATCCTAATCCTTTTATATACACTGCGTTTCACGCAATTTGTAAAACTACTCCACAATGAACTTTTTTTCAATTTTTCAAAAATTTCCATTCCCCCCCTGGAAAAAAACAGGGGGGGAAACCCCCCCCCCCATGGCTTAAAAATTTCCAGAAATTTTGCATCTCTAACCCCACGCCTCTGGCTTGGTTTCCCCAGCCACCCTGAGCGGCTCTCAACAGAATATTAAAAACACAACAAAACACCATACATTAAAAACTTCCCTAAACAGGGCTGCCTTCGGATGTCTTCTAAAAGTCAGACAGTTCTTTATTTCCTTGACATCTGACGGGAGGTGTGAACGAAATCATGTGACCTGAAACTGTTTTCATCCCTTTTCGGACATGCACTTTGCACAAAACCGAGAAACCCTCGCCTTTTTGATGCTAAAGAGCCATGTTCCTAGTCCTCATTTCGGAAGGCTGGCGTTAATCCCTTTTACAGAGGGAATAGTTTTGAGGCTGATTTGTTCCCCCCACTTTTTAGACACGCATTTCTTTTAGGGATGCTTTTTGTTGTATGTTTTTTGGAGGAAGCGATTCACGAATGGAACAAACAAATACCGTTTTCGCTCTATAAGACGCACCAGACCACAAGATGCACCTAGTTTTTGGAGGAGGAAAACAAGAAAAAAAATATTCTGAATCTCAGAAGCCAGAACAGCAAGAGGGATCGCTGCACAGTGAAAACAGCAATCCCTCTTGCTGTTCTGGCTTCTGGGATAGCTGCGCAGCCTGCATTTGCTCCATAAGACGCACACACATTTCCCCTTACTTTTTAGGAGGGAAAAAGTGAGTCTTATGGAGCAAAAAATACGGTATTTTCCCCCACCCCCACCCCCAGCAACCAACACCCAACGAACTCAGAGGAGACTCACTAAAAACATCTCCCCGAATACATTCATTCCTCAAACTCTTTCCCTCCCTTCCATATTCCATCACTCCAGGATGCCAGGAACTTGGGCAAACAAACCCCCGCCCTCCCTCCCCATCGCCCCCCTGCACACACTAGCAATCAACCATCTGAAATGAGTTTGCCAATGAACAGAACAGGCAGCCAACCAACCTTATTTTGGCTCCAAGCTCACCCCTCCCTCCCTCCCACCTTGCAAACGCCACACATCCCTTTCTCAGGGAGCCTGAAAATTAATTTCCACCAAGATCTCCTTCCTTGAAGTCTCCTTAATCCTTCGATGAGGCGCTCGCTCGCTGGGGTTGTCTGTGGGTTGTTGCAGAGGGTTGGGGGTTTTTTTTTGGGGGGGAATATTACACACACACGCACACACACACACACACACACACACAAATATATATATACCCGGTATATATATTCTCTCAAGACGCGGACAAGGTGAGAAGACTGTGATGTCGGATTATGTTTACACTTGTTAAACTGAACTTTCCAGCTGGTGTATAATTAGAATCCAAGAAGCGAGACGCCAGAGATAGAATTGGTTTAATAATAATTCTATATCGCATATTTATATATCGTATAGGGAAGGAGGGGAGGATTCTGGGAGAGCACAGATACAGAAGGGATGGTGCACTTCTGGTCGGCAGGCCAAATCCGGCCCCCCGGGTAGCTGAATGCGGCCCCCGGGACCCTCGCAAGGCCACGCCTCTTTTTCACTTCCAAATACAGTGGTACCTTTTGTTCTGAAACTGAATCCGTTCCGGAAGTCTGTTCCAAAACCAAAGCGTTCCAAAAGCAAGGCGCGCTTTCCTGTAGAATGTAATGCAAAATGGATTGATCGGTTCCAGACTTTTAAAAGCAACCCCTAAAACATGAATTTTTCATGAATTTTACTACTGAACGAGACCGTTGATCCGTAAAACGAAAGCTATAGACAATGTACAGTGGTACCTCGGGTTACAGACGCTTCAGGTTACAGACTTTTCAGGTTACAGACTCCGCTAACCCAGAAATAGTACCTTGTGTTAAGAACTTTGCTTCAGGATGAGAACAGAAATCGTGCTCCGGCGGCACGGCGGCAGCAGGAGGCCCCATTAGCTAAAGTGGTGCTTCAGGTTAAGAACAGTTTCAGGTTAAGAACGGACCTCCGGAACGAGTTAAGTTCTTAACCCGGGATACCACTGTACTGCAACAAAACACCACCACCACAAACTGGCTTATAAATTTACTAGAATAATAACTGGAATAGACAATGTACAACTGTACCTTAACATCTTGTACATTTATCCACTTCATGTTTACAGTATCTCCAGGCTTTGTTTTGCAAATGGCACCTTAGAATGTTTGTTGCTTGAATGGTTACAAGTCTATTTCTATTCCACTAGTGGTGTTGCTGTTTTGTTGCATTAGTATTACATTAGTATTACTGTCACCACATTTGATACTTTGTGCATATACCACTGTACTGCAGTCACACAATCGATCCATCAGTAGCTGAACTGGGTTCCACACAGCCACAAAAAAACAAAAACAAAAAGAGCCGCAAAAACGCAAAATAAATAGCAAAAACAGACAGACCTCAGTGTAACACACACAAAATGGAAGTGTGGCACAAAGCCACAAAAAGAAAAACCCAAAATACTGTATTTTTCGCCCCGTAGGGCACACCAGCCCATAGGGCGCACCTACTTTTTTTTGGGGGGGGGGGGGGCCAGCCCGACCCCAGCCCCCAGAACAGGCTGCCATCCGCAAGCCTAGGGAGCCCGGCGGGAAGTCGCGCCGGTCTCCCCAGGCTTGTGGATATCTGCCCGAAGTCGCGCAGCTCTCCCACGGCTTGTAGAGAGCTGCGCGAAGCCCGAACCCTGCAGGCAGCTTTCCGCAAGCCGTGGGAGAGCTGCGCGACTTCGCGCTGGGCTCCCACGGCTTGCGGATAGCTTCCTGAAGCCTGGAGAGCAAGAGGGGTCGGTGCGCACCGACCCCTCTCGCTCTCCAGGCTTCAGAGAAAGCCTGCATTCGCCCCATAGGACACACACACATTTCCCCTTCATTTTTGGAGGGGGAAAAGTGCGTCCTATAGTGCGAAAAATACGGTAAATAACAACACTCAAAACGGAGCACGTTCGGCTTCCAAAATATGTTCGCAAACCGGAACACTTACTTCTGGGTTTGCAATGTTTGGGCTCCAAGTTGTTTTGAGTACCAAGGCTTTTGAGAACCAAGGTACTGCTGTATCAGAAACATTAAGCTGACGCAAGCGGGCATCACCAGCAAACCTTCTCCTCTCTCTCTCTCTTCTAATTCTTCAATTAGCACAGGGGTGAAAAACTTGCACTGTGGCTCTAACTATCAGCTTGTGGGCGGCATTCGCATCCCTCTCTTCAAGGTGACTAAGCGTTGGCATTTCATGCCACACCAGATCAATTATATTATTATACTGAACAGGTGCGACCGACGCCTCCAACCGCGGTGGCCAGATTTGGCACGCGGGCATCTTCCCTCCCCCCCCGGCTCGTCAAGACCTCACTGATTTGGGCAGGCAGGAGTAGCAAGACGAATGGGATTCAGGATGCAGCCTGGACTTGGCTGACGCCACAATCCCAAAGTGAATCGGGGCGGGGGATTTGAATCGCCTGGGCCAGGTGGAGACATCCTGGAGCGGTAGAGAAGTCACTGGAAAAGCAGACCCCAGCAGGGCCGAATCCTGCACCCACCAGCTGCGGAGTGCAGGATTAAATCCTGCGGGTTGCAGGAAGCTCCTTTGCAAGTGCCTTCTGGGGAAACAGTGTCTCCTTCTACCCCCCTCCACTAGCCCCACTCCTGACTGTGTATTAAATTTGGGTTTAAATCCTGAATTAAACATTAGCCCCCACCCCCTAATTGATTTGGGGGCTCGATCTGGGTCAGACGTTCCCCTGGAATTGGGGGAACCTAAGGTCCCCAGTCGGATAGAAATTATAGCCCTGATCGCGATGATGATGATTATCAATTTGTGATTGTTGTTGTTTAGCCATTTAGTCGTGTCCGCCTCTTCGTGACCCCCTAGACCAGAGCACGCCAGGCCCTCCTGTCTTCCACTGCCTCCCGCAGTTTGGTCAGACTCGTGTTTGTAGCTTCGAGAACGCTGTCCCACCATCTCGTCCTCTGTCATCCCCTTCTCCTTGTGCCCTCCATCTTTCCCAACATCAGGGTCTTTTCCAGGGAGTCTTCTCTTCTCATGAGGTGGCCGCAGTATTGGAGCCTCAGCTTCAGGATCTGTCCTTCCAGTGAGCACTCAGGGCTGATTTCCTTCAGAATGGAGAGGTTGGATCTTCTTGCAGTCCATGGGACTCTCAAGAGTCTCCTCCAGCACCAGAATTCAAAAGCATCCATTCTTCAGCGATCAGCCTTCTTTATGGTCCAGCTCTCACTTCCATACATCACTACTGGGAAAACCATAGCTTTATTACAAAAATCAATTTGTAATAAAGAATAATAATTTATTATTTGTCAACTTGCGTTCCCTAGGAAGAGGGGGTGGCTGTTTAACCACTCTGGGAATTGCATGCCCTCCAACATTTCTCTGATGAAAATTAGGGGGTCCTATTCAATGATAATGATGATAATAATAATAATAATAATAATAACAACCCATCCATCTGACTGGGTTGCCCCAGCCCCTCTGGGCGGCATCCAACATATATAAAAACATAAGAAAACATTTAAAAGTTTCCCTATACAAGGCTGCCTTGAGATGTCCTCAGATCAATAATTTGATGGTGACCTTCCACCTTCGTCAGCAGAGAAAAGGGAGACACTGTGTGGGCAAAACACACACACAACTTGTGAGAACGAGTGATGACCACATTCACTCCTCACTGCATCCCCCTGTGGCCCCTGGGTGGGCGAATGCGGCCCTCGCTATCCTCCCCACAATACACAGCGACCACTTCCTGTGGGAGGAATTTATTATTTCGCCCCCTCCCTCCCGCCAAGCCTTCCATTAATTAAAACTTGTTCCTCGCTGCGAAAAAGAAGAGAGAAAAGGAGGGGAGGGGGAGATGGAGAGATAATCGCAATGGAACAGATGGAAAGCAAGATGGTTCTGGAAGAGACACCCCTCTAGCTTTCCACGGGGCGACAAAACACGGCCCAGCACTAACGCCTGAGTGGCGCGTGAGGTTTGAAGGACAAAATGCGAATTCGCAAGGGTCGGGGATCTCATCGCCGCGGCAACTGCCTCTGCCTCTCCTTCTGACCAGATTGGTGCGGTGGATTTATTTTGCTAAGTGTGGTATAATGGTTAGGGTGTCGGACCAGGATCTGAGGGACCAGGGTTCGAATCCCCACCAGGACACTGGGTGTGACCGTGGGCCAGTCCCCGCCTCTCTCCAGCCTAAACCTACCTCACAGGGGTTGTTGGTGAGGATCTGTGTGTCCGATGAGGAGCCGGGTTCTAATTCTACCTCAGCCATGGAGAGCACTGGGCGTGATTTTGGGCCGTCGCTGCCCCACAGCCTAAACCAACCTCACAGGGTCGTTGTGGAGAATTCAGCGAGGAGTGGGGAGAAAAAATATTCTGCATCATCTCCATCTCCTTGGAGAAATAGATGGGATTGCAACGTGGGGGAAACAATCCCCGCATTTCCCATTGGGGAAGATAAACTGTTTGCATTGCCATGTGTTCTGGAGACTTCTGCAGCTGAATTTTATTTTTTTGGGAGGGGAAACAAGAACCAGAAAGGGGAGGGGGAGAAGAAAACATACCACCACCACAACAACAACAAACAGTGCAAAAAGGATAGACCTGTGTTATCGAGTGTGATACTGCTAACACGACAGTGCTTGGGAAAACCATCTGTCAGCATCAAATGCTTCAGCGCTATAAATACAACCACAATCCAGGCGCTCGGCTCTGCGTTTTATCCCAGGATCTCGGCCTACGATAGGAGGATCCACACCCCCAACGTGATCACAGATGTGTCTGTGGCAAGGAAGGGAGAGAGTCTGGAGAGTTCTGGTGCAGAACCCAAAACCCCAGCCCTACAAGAGTTACAAGTTTCTAGAAACACACACACACATACCCCTCTGTCCAAGCAAGCCAGAGGTATTGTGCTGAGCCCGGGGGTTAACCCAAGCAACACAGTCCAGATCCGGTCCAACAGTGCCAAGGCAGGAAACCAGGCAAGGTCCGGCACAGGATCATAGGCAGGTTCCAGCAAGCAGGAATGTTGCTCCCGCAACCTGGGACGGGGTCCAGCAGCCTTTTATCTCTGTGGGGTAACAGCCGGTCCTGATCCCCTGGCGACTCACCTCCCTGTCTCGCCCGAAGGCGAGCACTCCTCCTGCGAGTACTCAGGTCTCTCCTTCTCTCAGACCTCAGTTTCTGCAGCTCGGGAGATGTTGGTGGGTTACTAGACCCAGAGGCCGCCTCAGCCTCCCCTGACCCAACCGGTAGTGGAGCAGCTGTAAGTGATGGCCCAGCTGGAGGCAACGAGGGAATCCCCGCATCTGGAGCCAGTGCAGGCTCAGGCCCCGGACTCAGCCCAGCTGGTGCTTGTTGCAGGGGAACCTGTGCAGACTGGGGCTCTTCAGAATCAGGCCCCAGACTGGGTTCAGACGCCGCCTGAGGCAAAGGGTCCGGTGCAGACTGAGACACCTCCAGTTCTGAGTCCGAGCCCAAGTCCCAGGTTTTCAAAGGTATCATCATGGCTCAAGGAAACATTCCCGACTGGGCAGAACCACTCAGAGGGGGCGTGGCTTGGGCAAAGTCCCGAGGGCCAGATGGAGACATTTTGAGGGCCGCCTTTGGTCAATCTCCATAAATGGACACAGTCATTCCGAAGGAAAAGGAGTGGAACGGGGCAATTGGGCTCGTAAACGGTAAAAGCTGCTTTACGAAGCAATGAGCTCTATGTACCCTCTTCTCTGGACACCCCCCCCCCCCCGCTATAAGATTTTTCAGTCGTCTCATGGCCCCTCCTGTTTCCCTCCCCTCAATTTAAATAATCTGACCCCCCCAGCCGTATTGTTCCAAAGGATGTTCTTGATCCAGCACACGCATCGTTAGCAGAGTTAATTACCGTCGCGCAGCCAGCAGCGTCTCAGCCATGCAAAGGCGGTCGCTTTTAATTACAGAGCAAGGGGCTGCAGGGAAGAGGAGATGAAATTGGAAGGCCGGGCGCTGGAACGGGCCACTTGGACGCTTCCAGCACAAATTGGTTGGGGGCCAGCGGAGCCGAAAGCAGCAAACAGCCCCGTTTGGAAGCAAAAGAGTTCTCAAAGTTGGGAAGATGTTGCAGTTTTATATATATACAAGACCTGCTGGCCAGCAAGAGGAATGCAAAAAAAAAAAAAAAAAAAAAAAAAAAAGGTGTGATTGCGGGTTCACGAAGTTTCCCACGAAATGGCATTTGCAAAGGTTGCAATTGCGGGCTCTTGGCAATTTTTGCGCAATGGCAATTCTTTCCTAGACAGAGGGGTGTAGTCAGGGTCTTAGAAAGACATAGGTGCAAAATTTGGTGGGATAATTTATAAGAACAGGTGTTCCTGGGGACTTGAAGAAGCTGGGTGATTTCTCCCTAGGGTGGCCCGCCAACCTGTATAATACAGGATCATATTTCAGTGTAAAATGCTATATCCTGCTTTGATTCAAATTGAGGAACACTCCCGGATTTACAGAAACCATTCCGGTTTCTGATTTGATCCCAGAATGCCCTGCTTTTCCTTAAGACATCCCTATTTTCATCGGAGAAATGTTGGGGTGTGTGGAATTATCCTACCCCTGAGCCAGGGAGATAAGAAGACATCTGAAGACAGTCCTATATAGGGAAGTTTTTATAATGTTTAATGTTTCATTATGTTTTAATATACGTTGGAAGCTGCCTAGAGTGGCTGGGCAACCCAATCAGATGGGTGGGGCCTAAATAGTAAAATATAACAACAACAACAATCAGTGCTTTTTTCTAAAAAAATGTTTAGGGGTACTGTAGACGCTTGGGTTGCGGACGTGATCTGTGCGGGAGGCATGTTCGCAACCCGCAGCGTTCACAACCCACAGCGCCGTGTCTGCGCACGCACGGGTTGACATTTGGTGCTTCTGCGCATGCGCAAAGCGCAATTTAGTGCTTCTGCACATGCGTGAGTGCCGAAACCCGGAAGTAATCTGTTCCAGTACTTCTGGGTTCGGCGCGGTGCGCAACCCGAAAACACACGACCCGAAGCGTCTATAACCTGAGATAGGACTGTACTCTCATTTTGACTCAAGAAAATCACCATTTTATAATTCAAATTGGGAAAAATAAATACAGTAAATGGACAAAAGTATGAAGATTCACAAAATGTTTAGGTATGCGTACCTCTGCATCCCCCCAGAAAAAAGGACGAATAAATAATAATAATAATAATAATAATAATAATAATAATAATAATAATAGACTAGGACATCCCTGTATTTCTCTGTTTTCATCAGAGAATGTTGGAGGGTATGTCAATACAAGACACAGTTTCTCCTGTTTTCCCCCTTTCCCACCCCCACCCCACGTTAGGGGTCCTGACCCAATGCATATGTGTGAAAGGGTATGTGAAAGGCCATGGATTGCAGTTCTGAGTAGCCAAGCACAGACAGATTGACAGATTCATGTGTATGTCTGTGTGCATGTGAAAATCCAGAGATCCAGCTGTTAGACTGCAATAGATTGCAATAGATTGGACCCCGCTCCTACACCGTGAGTAAATCTTGCAACTCCAGCGTCCTTGAGGAATTTTAATCTACCACACACGCAGTGGCTGGGATTGATAACAACAACAACAATAGTAGCAATAAAAATAATTTATCATTTATACCCCGCCCATCTGGCTGGGCCTCCCCAGCCACTCTGGGCAGCTTCCAACAGAACACTAAAATACAATAACCTATTAAACATTAAAAGCTTCCCTAAAGAATCCCCACCCTAAACAGGGCTGCCTTCAGATGTCTTCTAAAAGTCTGGTAGTTGTTCTTCTCTTTGACACCTGCTGGGAGGGCGTTCCACAGGGCAGGCGCCACCACCGAGAAGGCCCTCTGCCTGGTTCCCTGTAACTTGGCTTCTCGCAGTGAGAGAGCCGCCAGAAGGCCCTCGGCGCTGGACCTCCGTGTCCGGGCAGAACGATGGGGGTGGAGACGCTCCTTCAGGTATACTGGGCTGAGGCCGCTTAGGGCTTTCAAGGTCAGCACCAACACTTTGAATTGTGCTCGGAAATGGACTGGGAGCCAGTGTAGGTCGTTCAAGACTGGTGTTATATGATCTTGGCGGCCGCTCCCAGTCACCAGTCTAGCTGCCGCATTCTGGATTAGTGGATGGCTCCAAAGTCATTTCAGCACCAGATTTGCTCCCCGCAACCCAACCACTCCTTCTCCAGTCCTGGAGCAAAGGTGACCACCCTGTTTTCACCTAACCCAGACCTGGTCCCCAAATCGAACACCTTGGAGGACGAGCCACAAGTTGAGAGGACCATGTGGAGCTGGCAGGGCCCCCCTGAACATGATGCTGAGAATCCCCTAGAGGGGTCCTGTGGGTTGATAAAATCCGATGAAGAACCCCAGAGGAGGAGGAAGGGGAACATCTGATAAATTAAAAAATCCCCAGGGACCTGCATAAGATGTTTTACTATGTTTTCATATGTGCTGTAAGCTGCCCAGAGCGGCAGGGAGAAAATAATAAAATTATAGTTATCATGTAAGAACAGATTGCCAGACTAAAATTATGGAAAGAAGGTTTAAAATTTGCTGCATGCAATGCCCTAAAAGAAAATGTGATAAAAATAATGTATAGATGGTATATAACACCTCTCAAGTTAGCGAAAATGTATAAAGTCAGTAATAAATGTTGGAAATGTAAAGAAAAAGAGGGAACATTTTATCACATGTGGTGGGAATGTAAAAAGGTGAAATGCTTCTGGGAGATGATATATAATGAGATGAAAAAAATGTTGAAATATACATTCATAAAGAAACCAGAAGCATTTTTACTGGGCGTTATAGGAAGTGATATAAATAGAAAGGAATATAAGCTCTTATTATATGCAATAACAGCAGCAAGAATATTACTGGCCCAAAAATGGAAGCAAGAAGAATTACCGACAATTGAAGAATGGAGGATGAAGTTAATGGACTATGCAGAATTAGATAATCTAACAGAAAGGATTCGAAACCGGTGGGACCAGAAATTAACGGAAGACTGGAGTAAATTTACGGACTACTTGAAAAGTATTTGTGAAGATCAGACGACGTTTGTAGGTTTGCAAGAAGTTTTGAGAGGAGTATTATTGGAAGTATTGCAAAAATGGAGAAGGGGAAGGATGATTTGTTAAGAGATGTAACGGCAATATAAAGTTAAGAAATGCATAAGAAGTGGTTAAAACGGTGGATCATCAGAGGTGCTGATGGAAGTCTAAAAAGATTGTATAAGTGATACGTTTTGTGGTACATTTTATAATTTATATGTTAAAATCAATAAAAATTTAATAATAATAATAAAAAGAGAGAACAGGGTGCCAGACTAGATGGCCCTCTTTGGCCTGGCCCAACTTTCCTAGCTTCTTGCAGAACCTCCAGGTTCAGAGGCAGTCTATCTAGATTCCCTTTGGGGCATTTTTGGGCACCGTGAGGAACAGGAATCTGGACAGCATGAGCCACTGTGGCCTGACGCAGCTTCAGGGCTCTCCGTACATTCTTAAGGACTAGAAACCCGCAGCGGCCTTGAAGAACTGTCTGACCACGGCTGCTATCATTGCGCCCCTGACCGCTGACGAAGCCGACGGGCGATGGAGACCCACGCTGCCCAGATGCCCACAAGCGCCCCACATTTGCAGGAAGGCTGGGGTCCGTTGCCTCCGTGTTTTTGCAAGGATGCAAACACACGATGCCGTTTCTTTTCCAGTCCTGGGGTTGGAAAAGTGGAGTAGATCTTATCCCACCCACACTGAAAACACTTGGGAAGGGGGGGGGAGCGTTAAGAAGATAATTTTTTTTGGGGGGGTGCCTATCAGAATCCAGAGTCCCCTCCTTCGAAATACAAGCACTTTCCTGAAAATTGGGCATCTGTTGGAGATGGGCTGGAGTCGCAGATAAAGGCACCAACAGACGCTTCTCTAACCTCGCAGCCAGCACAATCCCGGTATCAAAAACTCATTATTATGGTCTTACAGCCTTCCGTGCTTATTACAGAGAGTCATCTAGCGAGATCCACAACTCCACAACTGCTATTTTCTTCCGTCGCCCCCTTCCAGCTTTACCTGAAGGAGAGGGGCCAGCGCAAACGCTCTTCTCTCATTCCCCAACCCCCATCTCCATGCCCAGATCTGTTTTTTCCCCTCGCAGCCCCCAAGCAAAAGAAGAACCCCACTTGTTGTTGTTGTTTAGTCGTGTCCGCCTCTTGAGCTGTGTGGACGCCTATGCAGGGTTCGACTCTGTCGATATGGCGGTTTCCATGAACCATGAGGACTAGAACTTTGCTTTTGTTTGGGGGCAAGGAGCCATCACTCAGTTGCTGAGCAGCTGGTTTGCATGCAGAAGGTGCTGGGTGCAATCCCTGGATCCTGGCTATTGCCTCAGTTTGGAATCATAGAGTCAGTACAACCCCCGAAAATGCAAGAATCTCAGCCAAAGCATCCAAGGTAGATGACATGACTGCACACTCCAGCCCCTGCCTCCTGCAAGCCTTGTTTGCTGCTGTGGATCTTGACTACTCCCTGTTCTGGTACCACACAATGGAAATTTTAAAATAAATAGAAACACAAAAGTTTCTTAAAGTCTGCGGAAGTGAAAAGGACTTGGTCTGGTGCTGTTAAAAAAACCTTTATTGGGTTTTCATATGCAGAAGAAGAGTCATGTCAGATCAGGCTAAAGCAGGGGTCCCCCGCGGGCCGGATACAGCCTGAGGGACTCGTTTATCCAACCCATGGCGACCCCCGCCACCCGCTCTTACTGGCGCAGCACTGCGCTGCGCAGCTGCCCACTTCCGGAAATTTATTTGCGCATGCAAAAATTATTTGACCATGCGCAAGCGTTATTTCCAGTGCACATCCGGGTCGGAGGAGGCCCGTGCACATGCGCACAAGCTATTTCCGGTGCTCCTCCGACCCGGAAGTGCGCCAGAAATAGCATGTGTGCGCACGTATGGGCACGAGCTCCCCTGCCTTCCGGCCCGCCGCGCTATCGGCGCTGGAGACACCAGCCCGAGGCGCGATAAGTTTGCTGACCCCTGGGCTAAAGGGAGCTCCTCTAGTCCAGGATCCTTGTTCTCGTTGTTGTTGTGTTGTTTAGTCGTGTCCGCCTCTTTGTGACCCCCTGGACCAGAGCACGCCAGGCAGTCCTGTCTTCCACTGCCTCCCGCAGTTTGGTCAAACTCATGCTGGTAGCTTCGAGAACACTGTCCAACCATCTCGTCCTCTCTCCTCCCCTTCTCCTTGTGCCCTCCATCTTTCCCAACATCAGGGTCTTTTCCAGGGAGTCTTCTCTTCTCATGAGGTGGCCAAAGTCTTGGAGCCTCAGCTTCAGGATCTGTCCTTCCAGTGAGCACTCAGGGCTGATTTCCTTCAGAATGGAGAGGTTGGATCTTCTTGCAGTCCATGGGACTCTCAAGAGTCTCCTCCAGCACCAGAATTCAAAAGCATCAATTCTTCGGCAATCAGCCTTCTTGATGGACCAGCTCTCACTTCCATCCATCACGACTGGGAAAACCAGAGCTTTTACTATACGGACCTTCGTTGGCAAGAATCCCGCTATGGCTCCCCTATTCTGAAAGAGGGGCTTCGCAGGGTCCCGAGGGGGACGTGGATGTGTAAGGAGGCAGCTGGAGCAGAGCAGCAGTACACGTGCTTTGCAGGCAGAAGGTCCCGGGTTCTGATTAGACCTGAGGATGCCTTTAGTCCTCATGAAGAGGAAATGTCTCAAACAAGTTCCTGCACTGCAGGCAGGCATCAGGCAGAGGCAAACTTGGCTCTCCAGATGTTTTGAGACTACAATTCCCATCATCCCTGACCACTGGTCCTGCCAGCTAGGGATGATGGGAGTTGTAGTCCCAAAACATCTGGAGGGCCGAGTTTGCCTATGCCTGGACTAGATGAGCCCCTTCCGACTCTACAATTCTGTGGTTCTAAGTTCTCATTTGACCTGAGGAGGCTTCTGGTCCTCATGAATAGGGCATGTAGCTTAGCAAAACACAGGCTTGCAGCCAGTTGCTTGCCCTTACAGTGGTACCTCGGGTTAAGAACTTAATTTGTTCTGGAGGTCTGTTCTTAACCTGAAACTGTTCTTAACCTGAGGTACCACTTTAGCTAATGGGGCCTCCCGCTGCCGCCGCAATTTCTGTTCTCATCCTGAAGCAAATTTATTAACCCGAGGTACTATTTCTGGGTTAGCGGAGTCTGTAACCTGAAGCGTTTGTAACCCGAGGTACCACTGTACAGCTCTTGGTGTTAATAAACACGAGCAATTTAGGTTCATTATTTTACTCAAACTAAGTAAAAGTTCACAACCCGTGAACTTTGCAGAATGGGCAGCGGTCTCTCTGCTTTAAGGGCTCCCCAACTCAGGAGTCTTGTTTCCACAGCTCGCCTCTTCTTTAAAACACAGAAGCGAACAAGTCGCTAGCCCTCAGTGACTTTTCAGAGGCTGCCAGCATTCAGATGATGCTAAGGATTTTCTGGTGATCTGCTCTCACAGCTTCTGCTAACTACTTATACCCCCTTACATTAAGGCCTGGATGCTGCGGAGACATTTTGTATTTTATATTAGGAAGCAGAAGGTGTTTAGGTCAGGGTAACACAGCACATAGTTAAAAAACCCCGGCATGCTTCTGAATATCAGTTGCTGAAAGGGGAGAGTTTCTACTTGGGTCCGGCTTGCCAGCTTCTGATGGGGGCATCTGGTTGGGCCACTGAGAGACAAAGATCCTGGGCTAGGCTTGCCTGTCCTAATGGAACCTCCAGCTCCAGAGGCAGTCTATCTGGATACCTAAGTAATAATAATAATAATAATAATAATAATAATAATAATAATAATTTATTATTTATACCCCAGCCACTCTGGGTGGCTTCCAAAAAAATATTAAAATACTGTAATACATCAAACATTAAAAGCTTCCCTAAACAGGGCTGCCTTCAGATGTCTTCTAAAAGTCTGGTAGTTGGTTTTCTCTTTGACATCTGGTGGGAGGGCGTTTCACAGGGCGGGCGCCACCACCGAGAAGGCCCTCTGCCTGGTTCCCTGTAACTTGGCTTCTCGTAGTGAGGGAACTGCCAGAAGGCCCTCAGAGCTGGACCTCAGTGTCTGGGTAGAACAATGGGGATGGAGAAGCTTCTTCAGATATACTGGGCCAAGGCTGTTTAGGACTTTAAAGGTCAACACCAACACTTTGTATTGTGCTCTAAGTAAATTGTAATTTGAATTGTGCTTTAAGTAAAGGTACTCCTAACCATTAGGTCCAGTCATGGCCGACTCTGGGGTTGCAGCGCTCATCTCGCTTTACTGGCCGAGGGAGCCGGCGTACAGCTTCCGGGTCATGTGGCCAGCATGACTAAGCCGCTTCTGGCGAACCAGAGCAGTGCACGGAAACGCTGTTTACCTTCCTGCTGGAGTGGTACCTATTGATCTACTTGCACTTTGACGTGCTTTCGAACTGCTAGGTTGGCAGGAGCAGGGACCGAGCAACGGGAGCTCACCCCGTCGCGGGGATTCAAACCGCCGACCTTCTGATTGGCAAGTCCTAGGCTCTGTGGTTTAACCCACAGCGCCACCCGCATCCGAAGTACTTAGGGGCATTTGGCCACCGCGGGGAAAGGATGCTGTGGCCGGACGGGCCCCCTTTTGGCCCGGATGCTCTTGCAAGGCCACTCCGCCTTCGCGCCCGATATTCATCGCCGAAACGCGGAGCGATTAAGCTCCGCTTCACAGGGCTGCAGCCAAGCAGGGAGGGCCTCTCCCCTGGGCCGTCTCGGCAGTAATTTGTGCGGGCCTCACATCGGAGCCGCCTGCCACTTAAGAAGGACGCTGCCTTTCAGACGCCAGGAGGAACAGGCGGATTTCTTCCTCTCTGAAAGAGAAAATACGCCCCCAAGTTTAAGGCCATTAAGAAGCCGGCGTGACGGAGATGTCGGTGGGTGGCCCGCCAGGGACCAGCGCGGGTGAACAGGGCCTGTCGCCGAGGGAACGGCACGCCGGCTCCTCACATCTCACCACCGCTAGGCCAGAGCCTGTCGCTTCAGACTGGGCAGGTGCCAAACCGCCTCAGCCCAGTTTCTGGCTGCGGAAATCCCCGGGGCCTGACTGTCCTGCGTTCGAATCCTCAGCTCGGAAAGGAGTGACAGGAAAGGAGGCGGCCGTCGAGGAGAAGCAAAACATGTGCTTGCCTCGTTCTTGTTTTGCATACAGAACAGCCTCTATGCATCGCCAGAAAGAGAGAAAAAACGTTCCTATTGAGGACGGAAAAAGTGCCGGCGGTTTTTCCCCATGTGCCAAAATGCTATTTGCAGCTGCTGCTTCTCTGCAGAAGCGGAGCGCCACTTTGGACCACTTGCACCTCCTCTGAACATTTTCTGTGGGGCCACATGGACTCATGGACTCATTGGAAGGGACCTCAGGGGTCATCTAGCCTGTCCCCGAGGGAACGGCATGCCAGCCCCTCACATCTCACCACCGCTAGGCCAGAGCCTATCGCCTCAGACTGGGCAGGTGCCAAACCCCCTCAGCCCAGTTTCTGGCTGCGGAAATCCCCGGGAACAGGCTGTCCTGCGTTCGAATCCTCGGCTCGGCAATGCAGGGATCTCGTGGTCCCCATCTCAATTTGACACCAGACTGGACTCTGCTTAGCTTTGCAAACACGCTAGCAGTTTTATAGCTCTACCATTGAGCTGCCGAGTTTCCCTTAAAAACAAAGTAAGGTTCCTGTCCTCATGGTTCGGAAGAAGAAGCTGGTATAAAGGAGAAGCAGCAGACCTAAATGGACAGATCTACTCAGCTATGGTTTTCCCAGTAGTGATGTATGGAAGTGAGAGCTGGACCATAAAGAAGGCTGATCGCCGAAGAATGGATGCTTTTGAATTCTGGTGCTGGAGGAGACTCTTGAGAGTCCCATGGACTGCAAGAAGATCAAACCTCTCCATTCTGAAGGAAATCAGCCCTGAGTGCTCACTGGAAGGACAGATCCTGAAGCTGAGGCTCCAAGACTTTGACCACCTCATGAGAAGAGAAGACTCCCTGGAAAAGACCCTGATGTTGGGAAAGATGGAAGGCACAAGGAGAAGGGGACGACAGAGGACAAGATGGTGGGACAGTGTTCTTGAAGCTAAGAACATGAGTTTGACCCAACTGTGGGAGGCAGTGGAAGACAGGAGGGCCTGGCGTGCTCTGGTCCAGGGGGTCAAGAAGAGTCGGACATGACTAAATAACAACAACTCCATCCCTTCCAACACTTTGGAGCCAAAATCTGGGATGCCATCTTCCCATATTTTTTTAATCACGAGCACAGTGGCCACTTTGGCCACAATTTCGCACCATGGTCCCCCCCAATCACTTTTTATGGGTACAGCAGCCCAAAATGTGCATTTGGGGGCACCATGAAAAATCACAGCCCCCCCCCCCAGCATTTTTGCAGAGGGAAATCGCGCTGCGAAATCGTGGCATTTGGCCGCCGTTCTTTTGCGATATAAAAACCACGGGATGTCCTGTTTTTTCCCAGGACATTTGTGGGGTGTGCTACTCTGTGCGCAAAGAGAAGGAACTGACACATATGTGTTAGGCTCTCTCTCTTGCACCCAAAAAAAGAATCGGATGCTTTTGTCATGTGCAGGAGAGCCCTGCCCACTCTTCCTTCTGGTTCCCTACTCACTGAGTAGCCCCGAAGGTCGGGAAGTGGTGCATGCTGGGAGCTGCAATCTTTTAACCCAACTTTGCAGATCCCCTAAGTGGCTCTAAAGGCCAGGAACTGTGGCAAAACTCTTTGCTCCATATCTGGCTAATAATAGTGACTTAATCATTCGCAGCCTCGGGAGGCAGGGTGAAGCCTTTCACCTAATGCATGAGTGGGCAAACTAAGGCCCCAGGGCTGGATCCGGCCCAATCGCCTTCTAAATCTGGCCCGCGGACAGTCCGGGAATCAGCTTGTTTTCACATGAGTAGGATGTGTCCTTTTATATAAAATGCATCTCTGGGTTATTTGTGGGGCATAGGAATTTGTTCATTACAGTGATACCTCAGGTTACATACGCTTCAGGCTACAGACTCCGCTAACCCAGAAATAGTGCTTCAGGTTAAGAACTTTGTTTCAGGATGAGAACAGGAATCGTGCTCCGGCGGCGCGGCAGCAGCAGGAGGCCCCATTAGCTAAAGTGGTGCTTCAGGTTAAGAACAGTTTCAGGTTAAGAACGGACCTCCGGAACGAATTAAGTTCTTAACCTGAGGTACCACTGTATTTTCTTCCAAAATATAGTCCGGCCCTCCACAAGGTCTGAGGGACAGTGGACCGGCCCCCTGCTGAAAAAGTTTGCTGACTCCTGACCTAATGCATTGCTGCCCCTCACCTTTCCCCAGAAATCTTCTTGGCTCAAGCTGCTCCAGGGCAGGCAGATGTTCAACAGGTGCAGCGGCCTGTTGCTGCACCCCCGGGCCATGGTAAAGCTGCATTAAGCTCCTGCTTCTCGTGCAACCGGGCTTGCCAACTGACCAAAAAAAATCCTCTCTGCCCGGCTCTCTCCTGCGGTTGCAAACATCAGCTCGTTCTGTAGAAACTAGCTGCTAGAAGAGAAATGAGTGCCCAGTTCCTGCTTCACCTTTCGGGCATCTGATTGGCCACTGTGAGCACAGGAGGCTGGACTAGGCAGGCCATTGGTCCATCTCCCATTGGGCCGATCTCCCATTTGCTTGAAGTTCTGATGGAGCCTCCAGGAACAGTGGCAGTCTATCAGGATTTCTCCTGGCATTCGGCTGTTGTGAGAAGAGGATGCTGGGGCGTTGTAGGAGAGGATATCAATAGACAGGATTGTAAGTTGTTTCTAGTCGTAAGACTAGAGAATGTGGACATTCAGCGAAGTGAAGATCCAGCACAGTCCTTCATAGCTGGACTGTGGAACTCCCTGCCACATGAGGCGGTGATGGCTTTAAAAGGAGATGATATTAACAGACAGGGTTGTAAGCTGTTTTTATATGCAGTGACAGCAGCAAGAATATTATTGGCACAAAAATGGAAGCGAGAAGAACTGCCGATGAAAGAAGAACGGAGGATGAAGTTGACGGACTATGCAGAATTAGATAAATTAACAGGAAGGATTCGAAACCTGCGGGATCAGAGATTCTTAGAAGACTGGAGTAAATATATGAACTACCTGAAAAGTAATTGTGATGAACAGATTACCATAGTAGGACAGCAAGAAGTTCTGTAAGGTGGGTTATTTGAAATATTGCAAGAAAGACTAAGAAAAGAATTATTAGTTAAGGATAATTAAGAGTAAAAGGAAATTAAGAAATGCAGAGTAAGCGATAAAGAACGGAAAATCATCAGAGGTGTTGACGGAAGTCAAAAATATTGTATACGATGTGAAGATATGTTGTATGACTGTTGGAACTGATATGTTAAAAAATCAATTAAAATGTTTATTAAAAAAAGAGAGAGCCTGATCCAGCTAGCCGGTCTCTTCTTATATAACCAGTGGGGGAGAATTTGTCAAGAGGCAGGGAGAAGTGTGATCGGTCGCCGCCATCTGCAGACCGTGTGTGATCTTAAGGCGGAGGAGCACGGGCTGGGAAAAAAGTTGGCAACCCGGTGTTCGAGGCAGCACCCTGCGAAGATATGGGGGTGGGGGGAGTGTTGGCTGTCCTATTCTAGATCCGCCCTCCTGCTCGGAAAGTATGAATACCAGTCCTCGACGGCATCTGGCTTCCTCAGCGGGCTTAAGACCTGCCACTTAGCTACCCGCTAAGGAGTTAAAACCTTGTCACCGAATTGATCGCAAGGAGCTAACGGGGCCCCCATTATGGGACCAGGCGCTGCAAAAGATTCCCTCCTCGCATCAAGATTTAAGACCCCGCGATGGCGTGGTCTCCGAAATTAGACAATGTAATTAAATGAAATATTATGCCAATTAAAATCCAGAGCCCCCCACACGCCAGTCTAATCCTTACCCTGGGCCATCTTCGATGTAAATTTAATATATTACTTCTCATCAACTCCACATTATATTCCGGCGCCTCTGAGCAACGATGGGCTAATTTTAGAGAATTCTCCAGCTGTCTTGCTGCCTCCCCATAAAGCAGAGAGAGAGAGAGAGAGAGAGAGATGACTTTGGGGGGGAAAGCGGGGAGTTTGAGAAAACTGTGTCGTCAGGGTTTTTTTGGAGGAGCTGACAGGGTTCCACATTGTTAGGCTTTCTACCTTCTTGGAATCTAAGCGGTTTAAAGCTGAGCAGACTTCTAGCCCCCATGAAACGAGATTTTTGGAAGCCAAGCATTTTAAAGCTGAGCAGGTTTCTATTCCTCATGAACAGAGATTATTGGAATCAAAACGTTTTAAAGCTCAGCAGGCTTCTGGTCCTTCTTGGAATCTAAGCGTTTTAAAGCTGAGCAGGTTTCTAGCCCTCATGAACGTCCTAAGGCCGCCTGAACTTTGCAAAAGGCACTGCTAGTTTTCCTAGCCTCCACATCTCCTTAAATCAAGACTCAGGGCTTGCTTACTCCACACGCCGCACATTTTGTACCGATAAGCGAATCCAGGAGCCAAGAAAGCTGCCCTTCGCCGTGTCCGTTAGCAGCTTTCCAAGTTTGCTGCCCGGGGCTCTTTCCTCAGCCCCACCTAGAGAAGCCTTCAGGAACCAAACCTGGAACCAGGCCCTCCCTCACGGCAAACACACAGACATCCTTTATAGTTCTTTTTTACACGTACAAATTCCCAACCTCATGGCCGACGTCGCAATTCCCCGGACAGAACCACCTCCCTCAAAACAGGGATCCCGAACGAAAGAACGATTCAACAAGTTTCTTGGGGAAGAAAGAAAACCAGCATCGCATTTTTGTCAAACCTGAAGGCTGGATTCGCACTCGTGCCCCTGGCTCCGCCCACCACCACATGCGGCCCCCCGGGAAGGCTAGGCGGCCCTGGGGTTTTGCCGTTCCTGCCTTACAGTTTTCCTTCTAGCTCCAGTCCTATTCTGGCTTCTTTTGCAGCGGATCGACTTGCAGGGGGGAACCTGGGTGGGCCTTCAAGGTGGGAGAACCCCCACTCGCCCCCCACGTGTGGGTCCACCTTGTTCCGGCCACCAGGGGGCAGCAGCGACGGAATCCGGTCGGCACAGGCCCCCCCCCTTCCCAGTTCTCCCCCTCTGTCCGCAGGGCTCTGGCGCTCGCATTGGAAATTAAACTATAAATAATTCAGGCCTCGTTGCTGTTGCGAATACGGAATATGGAAGCGACAGAGATGGGGGGGCTGCGGGAGTTACAGGGAGCAGAAATGGGGCTTAATACATTTTTGGGGGGGTGGGGGGAGAGAAACCAGGACACACACAAACCCCATTTCTCTCTCCCCCCCCCCACTTGGAAACAGGAAGAAAAATTAGCAGTTGTGCACAGGAGAACACTACTGCAGTGAAATCCAGGGCAGGCAAAAAAACAAAAACGCAAGCAGAATGCCAAAATATGCTGATTTTCCTCTCTCTTTAAAAAAAGGCAGTGTTGTTCAGTGGTTAGACTAGGACCTAGGTGAGATCGGAGCTCAAATGCCCGCTTGAAGCTCGCAAGGGGTGAGCTCGGGGGTCAGATCACCGCATGGGGAGGTTGGGGGCCAGAGGGAGAGGCGGCGGCAGTCTGTACATGCTCAGAGGCTCCGCTGTGGAGGTTGCAGAGGAGGAGGAGTCCCCCTGACTGAGGCAGCTCGTTTAAGGCGACAGAAAAGTCAGAGACAGGTAGCAGTTTTGCTCCAGTTGCATATTCCTTCACTGGACTATATCAGGGGTCAGCAAACTTTTTCAGCAGGGGGCCGGTCCACTGTCCCTCAGACCTTATGGGGGGCCGGACTATATTTTCTTTTTTTGGGGGGGGAATGAATGAATTCCTATGCCCCACAAATAACCCAGAGACGCATTTTAAATAAAAGGGCACATTCTAATGTAAAAACACGCTGGGCGGTCTGGATTTAGAAGGCGATTGGGCCGGATCCGGGCCCCAGGCCTTAGTTTGCCTACCCATGATCTAGCTCAATATTTCCAACACGGACTGGCAACAACCCTTCAGGGTTTCTGGCAGGGCTTCTCTCACAGCCCTACCAGGAGATGACGGAATTTGAACCCGGGCCCTTCTGTATTCAACGCAGCTGTTCTCCCACAGAGCTGTGGCCCTTCCCCAAGATTTTGAGCAGATAGTGATCAGAAAGGATGAAGGATTTTCACAAGGATCCCCCAGTGGGCCGGCCTATAGATCACGACCCCGGCCTCGAGTGCGAATTCAGCTAAGAAGACCAAGCCAGCCTTTTATGTATGAATGGATCAATGCGCTCCTTCCTGGTTTGCATGTTAATTTTAGCACTCGCTTAGAGGGGAGGGACGTTGCCAAGTAAGTTAACGTGCCGCGGTTTAATCCATCTTTACTATTTGCAACAGAATGTAACAGTTACGTTCCGGGGATTGGCAAATCGAAGCCATTGCCGCTCATTTGGCGGCGGCTTTTTATCCCCGGGTTCAAAAAAACAAAACAATCGGGGGCTGCTTGCTGACATTTTCCTCCGGGCCTTTTCGCACAAACACCCTCTTTGCTTTTGAGGCTCGATTACAGCAGGCTTGAAAGTTAAAGGCAGCTTTCCCGCAAGGTGCCAGAGTTCACTTCCTCCTCCTCCCTCCCAGTCCACCTTTCCTTTTGTGCCGTGGCTTTTCAAGAGCGTTAAGAGCAAATGGCTGTCTTGTCGCTGAAAAGTTGCTCAGGGAGCCTTTGTGGTGGGGGGAGCTGAAAAAAGGGGGGGGTCAAAAGGCCTTCATTTAATTCAGGAGTAGTGAATCTCAGGCCACCCCTGCCCTTGGGACTCCCCACCCCCCCAAAAAAACTGTGGGTTGCATCCTAGAACTGTTTTCATGCCTCTCATTTTCCTGGAGGGAAGACCATGTAGTGGTGTGGATCCCTGGCCTACTTCACAGGCTTGTTGTGAACACAAAAGGGAGAACCGGAAAAATGTGTGGGTTGGAAACAAAAATATTTCCCCCTTATGGGGTATCCAAGAGCCCATATAGAGTCCTTATGTAGGTTCCCTAATGGTAGGAGAAAATAACAGAGGCCAACCAGACAATATTGCAAGCAAAGCAGCTAGTAATCTTGATCTTTATTGATCTGTTGCAACAGGGTCCCCACTCACCACACTCAGGAGGGAGGAAGAACCCAGAACAATGGTGTGCAAGCCCTTATATAGACTTTTGAAATTGCCACCCTGTAGATCAAGCCCACCCCCAGAAACATCATACATACATCCCAGAAGGGGTGTAGCTCAAGACCTCCACCCACATACCTACATCACAGAAAAGGCGGTCTACAGCAGAAATCTGAGTGCTTTGTTTACCTCCTGTCTGCCAGGTTACCTGTTTAATGGTCAGTTGGTTGGATTGCCTGGGGCGCCTGGCCAGTCTTTTGTAATGATAAATACTTAGTTCCTGAGCCAGGTCACAGCCTCACACCCTATTCATATCTTAAATGTGCCCTTTAGACAGGATTTGTGAAGGAAAAGACAATGGGGAGGCTTTTCCATTTTCCTTTGACCTTGCAGAGAAAGAACTGAGGTCAGTTTGGGAATCAAAAATGGTTTCAGGTCGGTCTTCCTGTGCTGATCTATGTATGTGATTGGTTGGTACACTTAGGAACATTTTACATATATTTAAGACCTCAAAGGGACGCGGGTGGCGCTGTGGGTTAAACCACAGAGCCTAAGACTTGCCGATCAGAAGGTGGGCGGTTCGAATCCCCGTTACGGGGTGAGCTCCCGTTGCTCGGTCCCTGCTCCTGCCAACCTAGCAGTTCAAAAGCACGTCAAAGTGCAAGTAGATAAATAGGTACCGCTCTGGCGGGAAGGTAAACGGCGTTTCTGTGTGCTGCTCTGGTTCGCCAGAAGCGGCTTAGTCCTGCTGGCCACATGACCCGGAAGCTGTACGCCGGCTCCCTCTGCCAATAAAGCGAGATGAGCGCCGCAACCCCAGAGTCGGTCACGACTGGACCTAATGGTCAGGGGTCCCTTTACCTTTACCTTTAAGACCTCAAAATTCCTATCACATGTGCATGTCCTCCCTTCTTTGAGTTCCTTGGAAGAATGAAGGCAGGCTATATACATCATCAAGGGAAGGCTGTCAATGGCTATCAGCCACAATGGCTATGCTCTGCGTCCACGAACAGAAACAGAGGTGGCGCCGTGGGTCAGAGCATCGGACCATTAACCAGAAGGTTGGTGGTTCGATCCCACCCAGGGACGGCTGCGGGAAGGATTCCAGCATTACAGGGGGTTGGACTAGATGTCCTTTGGGGTCCCTTCCAGGATACAATGATTCTGAATGATAGTTGCAGGAAACTAGCTTTTGTGCTCGGATCCTGTGTCTTGGTGGTTTCCAAGAGGCAACTGTGTGGCCGCTTGAAGAATGGGGTGTTGGACTTAAGATGGGCCTGATCCAGCTGCAGGCCCTTCTTACGTTCTTAAGAAATAAAATATTAATCTTCCAGAATCTGGGGACGATCGAAAAGAAAGAAAGAAAGCAGGCGGGCTAAATTTTACTCGCATCCATTAATGCTGGCGGATCTGCTCTGAGTCAGCTGTGCCCATGGATTCCAATGGGACTACTCAGCCAGCCAGCCAACCAACCAACCAACCAACCAACCAACCGCTTGGCTGGCTGGAATCCACAGGCTGCCTGGGATTCAGAGATTTACCTCTGACCGCCTTTTCTGAAGATCCTGGGCCTTGTTGTTGTTTAGTCGTTTAGTCGTGTCCGACTCTTCGTGACCCCCTGGACCAGAGCACGCCAGGCACTCCTGTCTTCCACTGCCTCCCGCAGTTTGGTCAGACTCATGTTTGTAGCTTCGAAGACACTATCCAACCATCTCGTCCTCTGTCGTCCCCTTCTCCTTGTGCCCTCCATCTTTCCCAACATCAGGGTCTTTTCCAGGGAGTCTTCTCTTCTCATGAGGTGGCCAAAGTATTGGAGCCTCAGCTTCACGACCTGTCCTTCCAGTGAGCACTCAGGGCTGATTTCCTTAAGAATGGATCGGTTTGTTCTTCTTGCAGTCCATGGGACTCTCAAGAGTCTCCTCCAGCACCATAATTCAAAGGAATCAATTCTTCGGCGATCTGCCTTCTTTATGGTCCAGCTCTCGCTTCCATACATCACTACTGGGAAAACCATAGCTTTTACTATACGGACCTTTGTTGGCAAGGTGATGTCTCTACTTTTTAAGATGCTGTCTAGGTTTGTCATTGCTTTCCTCCCAAGAAGCAGGCGTCTCTTAATTTCGTGGCTGCTGTCACCATCCTGGGCCTTAATCCCGTTAAATACACACCATTTCCTGCCCAGACGCCAAGCTACCTCCTGCCCTCTCCAGCCAAAACGCCCCGTCGGCAGCTGTGGCCTGGCCTTGGAAGCCGCACGGCAGCGAGGCTTTCCTGGAATACTGCCCGCTCCTTCCTCCCTGCGAGGAAGGAAATCTACAGGGCTGGCTCTGTCAACCTGGGCAATTTCAACCGGGTTTCATTTGCAGCCTTTAAGAGGGACAGCAGAGCATCCCTGACTCCCTGGGGCAAAATCTGGGGGTGGTCTCTCCTCTGCCACATTACTCCGATCCACAAATGACGTTGGCACACCCCCTGCATTTGTGAACCCTTGCCTTCTTTCTCTATAAAGTTGTGCAGCTGGAAGGGATTCCAAGGATAATATACCATATTTTTCGCTCTATAAGACACACCAGACCGCAAGACGCACCTAGTTTTTGAAGGAGGAAAACAAGAAAAAAAAATATTCTGAATCTCAGAAGCCGGAACAGCAAGAGGGATCGCTGCGCAGTGAAAGCAGCAATCCCTCTTGCTGTTCTGGTTTCTGGGATAGCTGCGTAGCCTGCATTCGCTCCATATGACGCACACACATTTCCCCTTACTTTTTAGGAGGGAAAAAGTGAGTCTTATGGAGCAAAAAATACGGTAGTCCTTGGGTAGGCAAACTAAGGCCCGGGGGCCGGATCTGGCCAATCGCCTTCTAAATCCGGCCCAAGGACGGTCTGGGAATCAGCGTGTTTCTACATGAGTAGAATGCGTCCTTTTATTTAAAATGCATCTCTGGGTTATTTGTGGGGCATAGGAATTTGTTCATTTCCCCCCAAAAAAATATAGTCCGGCCCCCTACAAGGTCTGAGGAACAGTGGACCGGCCCCCTGCTGAAAAAGTTTGCTGACCCCTGGTTTAAGGCTTTATAGGTCAGAACTAGCACTTTGAATTGGGCCCGGAAACTAATTGGTAGCCAGCGCAGTCGGACCGGGATTTGTATAATAGGCACAAGCCGTCTTGATCTGCTGAGCGACCTGGCCGTCAAATTCCGCACCGGCTGAAGTTTCCAAACCGTCTTTAGAGGCAGCCCTACGTAGAACGCCTTGCAGTAATCTAACCTTAGTTACCAGAGCACAGACCACAGTAGTTAGGCCATCCCTGTCCAGATAGGGGCGTAGCTGGGCCACCAGCCAAAGCTAATGGAAGGAATTCTGGGCCGCTGAGGCCACCTGAACCTCGAGCGACAGCAAAGGACCCAGGAGCACCCCCAAGCTATGAACCTGCTCCTTCAGAGGAAGTGTGAGCCTATCAAGAGCAAGAGTTTCCAGCAGGGGACTTTCCCAGGCTTCCAGGGTGGGACCTGGGGCTTTTTGAACCTGCAGAGCAGGTGCTGGGACCCTTCAAAACAAAGCAAGGTTCTAGTCCTCATGGGGCAGAGGGCTGGTGCACAGGAGGCCACATCCAGCTGCCTTTGGGGGTCAAAGTTGGGGCCGTTTTTCGTGCAGAGCAGCCGTTCTCCTGCCTTTCTCTGTCCCTTGCTCAAAATAAGAAACTCTCCCTGCTGCGTGGCTCTGATGAGACTGGCACGGACGCGGTCAGGCGGGAGCCAAATATATATATATGTTTTCCGCTTGGGTTCCCCCACCTTCGACATCTCACTCCGGGTCGCCCGAGACGAATCTTTCTCCTTTCATTAGGGTGATAAGACACTCCCCTCCTTCCAAAAGCGGAGAGGGACTGCGAATCCATTGCTTGTCCGAAATTTAGGGCAGAGGAGAAGGGCAGCCTCAGCAGGGCCCGGGGCGGGGGATGAATGCACCTCTAGCTATAAAAAAATGGGGTCTCCGTCTGTTTCTCCCAAATGTCTTGGTGCCCCCCAGGAAATCTCAACACACAGTGTTGCATTAGTGGGAGGTGGTATCACCCAGCCCTAGTGTAAGAGCTGGGAGATCAGGTTTCGAATCCCCGCCCAGGGTGACTTTGGGCCAGTCTCTGCCTCTCTCAGCTCAACCTCACAGGGGTGCTGCGAGGATAAAATGAAGGGAGTGAGAACTACGGACGCCATCTTGAGCTCATAGGAGGGAGCCTGGGATAGAAATGCAATGAATCATAATTAATCATCTGATGCTCTAACCACTACGCGACACTGCCTCTCGGAGACCTTCCAGGCAACAAGTGATTCATAAGTCAAATCAATAATCATTATGGTAATTAATGAAAAAAGGAGATTTGGGGCGGGAATGCAAAAGGGCCCAGGGACACCTCCTAAAAAATGTCCCCGTTTGTATTCTTTTAGCCTCAGAACATCCTCACACTTGGAAAGTTTTCATAAATTCTGACAGATGGGGAGGCAAGGGAGCCCCCTCACATTTATTCAACCCCAGGATTTTGAGGAAGACATATCCTGTCCCCGATCAGGAATCTTGCCCATCTGTCACCGGCACGGACCCCGAATCCCAACCAGCCGGAAACCTCGCTCGTCGCGGCCCCTCGCTCTCCGCGACACCTGAATTCAAACCCGCCGCATTTAATAAGGGGGGAAAGGAGTGCTCAGAGGCGCACCGCAGCTGCTTCTGCGACCTGGGGCTGCACGATGGAACAGGGCTGGTGCTTCTGGGGGGAAACAACTGCCAAGATTTTGCCCGCCACTCAACAAAGCACACTTGGCGTCTGTAAGCAGGCAGGCAAGCGGGCAAACTTGTAATGAGAGAGAGAAAAAAAGGGGTCTTTCTCTCTCTCTCTGCCCCTCCTGACACTCCTTGTTCATCTCTAAATTGCTTCTTCTTCAACGCCGGCCGTCCCATGCTGGTCAAATGACCCCCTCTTGACAGGCACACTTCATTTTGGGTGGGGAGGCACAGAGCTGGCGGGGGGGCGAAAAGGTTGAGATATTAAAAGGAGAGCAGTGTCTTGGAAACCAAAAGTAGATTATGTTAGAATGGGAGACGAAAGGTGAAGAGGTGAAATCAGTTACGATTAAATGGGCACAAGATATAGGTCATAATATTACGTTGGAAGATTGGGAAAGAGTATGGAAAACTGACTTAAAATTTACAGATTGCTCTCTTTGCTGAAAGAAAATTACATGAAAATGATGTATAAGTGGTACACAACACCAGTGCAGCTAGGAAGAATGTACAAAACCAGCTCAAATATGTGTTGGAAATGTAAAGAAAAAGAAGGCACCTTTTATCATATGTGGTGGGATTGTAGTAAAAATCTGGGAAATTATATATAATGAGTTGAAGAAAATGTTCCAACTAACATTTGTCAAAACAACTGAAGCATTTTTGTTAGGGATTGTAGGAAAAAACCTGCCAAGGAAATTTAAAAATATTTTCATGTATGCGACAACAGCAGCAAAAGTCTTAATAGCACAAGGATGGAAGAACGAAGAAGTCCCGACTAAAGAACTGTGGCAATAGAAGCAAAGAAGTCCCGACTAAAGAACTGTGGCAAATTGGCAAAACTGACTCATAAACTACGTGACGAAGATAACTGTGATTTCAAAGATGAATGGGAACCCTTTACAAAGTACTTAAAGAAACAACAACATGAACTGGACTCCTTGGCAGGTTTTGAATAAACATTCACAAACTTTTTATTGATAACATTTAGATAGATGAATCAAGAATTTGTACAATTTTGCAACATGCAGAGAATAGCAAATGTTGATAAATCAGAGAAAGGAGCTGAGGAAAGTTTGGGGGGAGGGAAGGGGGTTATATGTTTTGGGGAGGGAAAAATAGGGGAGGAATTAAGGATGACTTGTTTTTCTTTTGATAAAATGTTATGTTGAAATTCCTAATAAAAAAATGTTAATAAAAAAAGGGAAACCAAAAGGAGATGTTAACCAAATGCAAGATTTGCGGGAGCCCTAGGGGGGGCTGGAGTGAAATGCAGAGCAGAAAAGACAGGCTGATTCCTCTTTTAGCTACACCCCAAGCCACAGATCAAGAACACTGTGATGCACAGATAGACTGCGCTGGACTATGGAGGCTCCATTTAGTCGCCGCAACCAAGTGAGGTCAACAGAACCCCTTCTTCCTCCAAGAATGCGCCAAATCCTTTTTTAAAAAAAAAGTTTGTGGTGTGGCGGCAGGGGACACCAGCACCCGCTGAAGGGTGCTAAGGACCCTGATGTGAGATCATACGGAGCTGTCGTCTTTCCCACTCGGTCCAGCTTCCGACAGCTGTTCAGACAAGGGCTTTCAACAAGCCCGCAAGCTTGGGTACAAAAGCAGCAGCAGTGCCCTGCCACTGTTCCCGAGCTGAGTGGCTTTTTGTGGATAGACTGCTCTTGAACATGGAGGCTCCGTTTAGGACTACGACTCATTTTTCAGGAAGAGAGGGGGAGAACACAGATCAGAAAACAAAGCAAAAAAACCCCAGCTATTTATCCTCACAACACTGAAACCACTATTCTGTCACTAAATAAGTAAATCACCAAATCTATCCAGTCATAGGGACGCGGGTGGCACTGTGAGTTAAACCACAGAGCCTAGGACTTGCCGATCAGAAGGTCAGCGGTTCGAATCCCCGCGACGGGGTGAGCTCCTGTTGCTTGGTCCCTGACCTTCCAACCTAGCAGTTCGAAAGCAGGTCAAAGAGCAAGTAGATAAATAGGTATCGCTCTGGCGGGAAGGTAAACGGTGTTTCCGTGCGCTGCTCTGGTTCGCCAGAAGCGGCTTAGTCATGCTGGCCACATGACCCAGAAGCTGTACGCCGGCTCCCTTGGCCAATAAAGCGAGATGAGCGCCGCAACCCCAGAGTCGGTCACAACTGGACCTAATGGTCAGGGGTCCCTTCACCTTTATCCAGTCATACAAAATCTGGTTCAGGGCAGGGATGGACAGATTTTGAACCGTGCCACCCTGTTTCAAACTTTGCCCTATCTCCTTTCTGGCTTCTTAGGTTTTTCATCCATGCACTGCCCAGAAACCCTCCTGGCGATGAGGACTAGGAACTTGAACGCTTCACGTTTCCCTTCCCTTCCCAGAACACCGAGACGGTCAAAGTTGCAGACTCCTGAATCCACGCCGGGCCCGTCCCCGGCTCATCAAATTTTATTTTACATGTAATAATTATAAACGAACACAAAGGACAAATTACAGCGCAGTGCCAGGAGTTTGGAACTGGAAGAGCTCCAGGAACGGCAGGCAGGCAGGCAGGAGCGCAAGGAAGAGGGAGATAAAGGGATTCTCAGCCTTTGCCGAGATCATGATGCTCACGCAGGCAACCAGTTTGCTTTTTAATCCCCTCTCCGTGACCCGCTGCAACCTGTATTGAACCGGCAGGATTACGGCCTGTCTCTGTGCTACAAGGAGAGCTTTGCGGCTTCCTCGGCAATCTTGCCAGTTAGCAACGCCAGAGCGGAAGAAGAAGAAGAAGCAGGGAATAATCACGAAAAAAGCAACCATCACCAACACCAAACGTGCATCTGCTGACACTTGAAACTGCTAAGAGAGGCAGGTGCGAAATATCAGAGTCCGGTGTGACTCTGAATGGGGGCTGCAAAGGAGGAGAGTTGCTGTCGTCCTTTCGGAGTTCCCTTTGTGGCAATTGGCCGGCCATTGTGCCAACAGGACGCTGCACTAGATAGCCCCCCTTTGGTCTGATACAGCAGGCAGGCTCTTCCGATGCTCTTGTGGAACCTACGGGTTTAGCTGCAGTCTATCTGGATTCCTAGATTCTTTGGAGCATTTGGTCTCTCTAGCAGAATGAGGTTTCTCATAGAGAAAGGCCCGTATAGTTAAAGCTGTGGTTTTCCCAGTAGTGATGTATGGAAGTGAGAGCTGGACCATCAAGAAGGCTGATCGCCAAAGAACGGATGCTTTTGAATTCTGGTGCTGGAGGAGACTCTTGAGAGTCCCACGGACTGCAAGAAGATCCAACCTCTCCATTCTGAAGGAAATCAGCCCTGAGTGCTCACTGGAAGAACAGATCCTGAAGCTGAGGCTCCAAGACTTTGGCCACCTCATGAGAAGAGAAGACTCCCTGGAAAAGCCCCTGATGTTGGGAAAGATGGAGGGCACAAGGAGAAGGGGACGATAGAGAACAAGATGGTTGGACAGTGTCCTCGAAGCTACCAGCATGAGTTTGACCAAACTGCGGGAGGCAGTGGAAGACAGGAGGGCCTGGCGTGCTCTGGTCCAGGGGGTCACGAAGAGGCGGACACGACTAAACAACACAACAACAACGAGAACAAGGATCCTGGACTAGAGGAGCTCCCTTTAGCCCAGGGGTCAGCAAACTTATCGCGCCTCGGGCTGGTGTCTCCAGCCCCGATAGCACGGCGGGCCGGAAGGCAGGGGAGCTCGTGCCCATACGTGCGCACACATGCTATTTCTGGCGCACTTATGGGTCGGAGGAGCACCGGAAATAGCTTGTGCGCATGTGCACGGGCCTCCTCCGACCCGGATGTGCACTGGAAATAACGCTTGCGCATGGTCAAATAATTTTTGCATGCGTAAATAAATTTCTGGAAGTGGGCAGCTGCGCAGCGCAGTGCTGCGCCAGTAAGAGCGGGTGGCGGGGGTCGCCATGGGTTGGATAAACGAGTCCCTCGGGCTGTATCCGGCCCGCGGGCCTTAGTTTGGGGACCCCTGCTTTAGCCTGATCTGACATGACTCTTCTTCTGCATATGAAAACCCAATAAAGGTTTTTTTAACAGCACCAGACCAAGTCCTTTTCACTTCCGCAGACTTTAAGAAACTTTTGTGTTTCTATTTATTTTAAAATTTTCATTGCGTGGTACCAGAACAGGGAGTAGTCAAGATCCACAGCAGCAAACAAGGCTTGCAGGAGGCAGGGGCTGGAGTGTGCAGTCATGTCATCTACCTTGGATGCTTTGGCTGAGATTCTTGCATTTTCGGGGGTTGTACTGACTCTATGATTCCAAACTGAGGCAATGGCCAGGATCCAGGGATTGCACCCAGCACCTTCTGCATGCAAACCAGCTGCTCAGCAACTGAGCGATGGCTCCTTGCCCCCAAACAAAAGCAAAGTTCTAGTCCTCATGGTTCATGGAAACCGCCATATCAACAGAGTCGAACCCTGCATAGGCGTCCACACAGCTCAACCCGCCGATTCTCAACGGACCATCTTGCGAGGGTGGAGGACAGAGTTTATCTAAGGGAAGAAAAACTGCAAATATCTAAATGCTTCCTCTCAGAAATCATGAGACAGCAGATTCAGTCATGGGGCCAAAAAGAAGATGCAAACAAGGTCATTTATCCGTTTTCCTGGCTCTCCTTCCAGAGAACTATTTGTCCTCAGCGACTTGCCTCCTGCAGACCTTGTGACTAAAATAAGATTAAGGACAGGGAGCTGGAAGCGGCAAGGCTGCTCAGCTTCGAAAGCTTTGGAGGGCTCCGTTCGGCAGCAACGGGTTCGGCTACGGAGAGGAGAGGAGCAACAGGCGACTGACCAAGCAGACACCGAGAGATGAGGAAAGCACTGACAAGGACTGCCTTCCTTCCGTCTGGCTCTCCCCTAACCCTGCAAGTCGTGAAGATGAACAGTGAAAGATTCTGGACAGCGAAGAGAAAGGACTTCTTCACACAGTGAATAGTTAAACTGTGGAACTCCCTGCCTCATGAAGGCAATGACAGCCCAACAACTTGGACGGCTTTGAAAGAGCCAGGTGGCATAATGGTTAGAGCATGGGTAGGCAAACTAAGGCCCGGGGGCCGGATCCGGCCCAATCGCCTTCTAAATCCGGCCCGCAGATGGTCTGGGAATCAGCGTGTTTTTACATGAGTAGAATGTGTCCTTTTATTTAAAATGCATCTCTGGGTTATTTGTGGGGCATAGGAATTTGTTCATTCCCTCCCCCCCAAAAAATATAATCCGGCCCCCTGCTGAAAAAGTTTGCTGACCCCGTGAAAAACTTCTGGGAAATGATATATAATGAGATGAAAAAGATGTTGAAAGATACATTTATTAAGAAACCAGAAGCATTTTTACTTGGCATTGTAGGAGGTGATATAAATAGACAGGATTGTAACTTGTTTTTATACGCAATGACAGCAGCAAGAATATTATTGGCACAAAAATGGAAGCAAGAAGAATTACTGACGAAAGAAGAATGGAGGGTGAAGTTGATGGACTATGCAGAATTAGATAAATTAACAGGAAGGATTCGAAACCTGCGGGATCAGAGATTCTTAGAAGACTGGAGTAAATATATGAACTATTTGAAAAGCAATTGTGATGAACAGATTACGCTAGTTAGGACTGCAAGAAGTTCTGTAAAGTGGATTATTTTAAATACTGCAAGAAAGACTATGAAGAGAATTATAGTTGAGTACAATCAAATGTAATATAGAAATTAAGAAATGCAGAATAAGTGATAAAGAACGGAAAATCAACAGAGGTGTTGACGGAGGTCTAAAATATTGTATAAGATGAGAAGATATGTTGTATGACTGTTGGAACTGATAAGTGAGGGTGAAATGGGGAGAAGGAATATTCCACCTTGAGACCCTTGGAAGACAAAGGTGGTTTATAAATGCAATACAAAAAATAAAAAAGAGGGGAGTTTATGTCCTACATGAAAGGAGTCCATTCTCTTGTCTGGCCTAAAAACCTCCCAGCATTCAGCGCACGAGGTTTGATTTTATGAGAGATGGAGGAAAACCACGAAACAATGCCACGAATGGTTTTATAAGCTTGTATCTTGCCGTCTTTTGCATGCCTTTTCCCTAGACTAAATAAAGGGTCCCTAAAGCTGCAAACCTTTGTCTTTGACAGGCAAGTCAATCAAAAAATCACAACTTTGGGGCTTGTTTAAAAAAAGTTCAACCATTTTGGGGGTTTCCTAAAAAAACCAAAAACTCAACAAGTGGCAATCCTAGAAAATGGAGTGTTGGAAACAGAAGAAGTTTGATACCCTCCTTCGCACATTTACATAGATTTTGGACTGGCGTAGGGAGAAATGGAGGCAGTGAAAGATTTTACTTTCTTGGGCTCCATGATCACTGCAGATGGTGACAGCAGTCACGAAATTAAAATTGCTTCTTGGGAGAAAAGCAATGACAAACCTAGACAGCATCTTAAAAAGCAGAGACATCACCTTGCCGATAAAGGTCCGTACAGTAGTACCTCGGGTTACATACGCATCAGGTTACATACGCTTCAGGTTACAGACTTCACTAACCTCAGGTTAAGAACTTTGCTTCAGGATGAGAACAGAAATCATGCTCCGGCGGCGCAGCGGCAGCAGGAGGCCCCATTAGCTAAAGTGGTGCTTCAGGTTAAGAACAGTTTCAGGTTAAGAATGGACCTCTGGAACAAATTAAGTACTTAACATGAGGTACCACTGTATAGTTAAAGCTGTGGTTTTCCCAGTAGTGATGTATGGAAGTGAGAGCTGGACCATAAAGAAGGCTGATCGCCGAAGAATGGATGCTTTTGAATTCTGGTGCTGGAGGAGACTCTTGAGAGTCCCATGGACTGCAAGAAGATCAAACCTCTCCATTCTGAAGGAAATCAGCCCTGAGTGCTCACTGGAAGGTCAGATCCTGAAGCTGAGGCTCCAAGACTTTGGCCACCTCATGAGAAGAGAAGACCCCCTGGAAAAGACCCTGATGTTGGGAAAGATGGAGGGCACAAGGAGAAGGGGACGACGGAGGACGAGATGGTGGGACAGTGTTCTCGAAGCTACCAGCATGAGTTTGACCAAACTGCGGGAGGCAAATCAAAATGTTTATTCGGCTTTACGCCCATCATGAAACACAACACAACAAAACAAATCAAATAAAACAGTGGACTCGTACAAGCCACAAGTAGTATAACACAGTTCACAACTCACAAGGACAAATATCAGCCATTCATAAGAAAAGTTTAAGATTAAGATTAAAATTAAATAAATTTTGCACTACACTAAAATCAATATCTGATGTCGTTATAGAAAATTCTTATAACTATCAATAATCAGCTAACATTCCATTCCGTCTCTTGTACGAGAGGACGGCTGTTAGGAATTTAGCAACCTGTAGGGTAATATAAGGATCCACATCTTGAAGAACCCAGGCAAGCTGTAGGTCTACTGGTTTGTCAGCCATAGGTTGGATTATGGAGTTTAGTATGCTAGCACGGGCTGAACTGTACAAAGGGCAGATAAACATAACATGATATAGAGATTCAGATGTTTTCATTTCACAAGCACACGTTGAAGGGACTTGGCCCTTAGTGAATCTATGTCTCAGCACGTTTGTTGGAAAGACATTAAACCTAGCTCTAATGAAGGCATATCGGTGAGACGCGGCCATAAGCGATGTTAAGTAGGACGGAGTGCGGTAGATAGGGGTTATGCCGAAATTTAACGGCGAACAGGCTCCACCACCAGCTACGAAATTTTGGTATAGCTCCGCATCATCCAGCCTTTGATTTATACACCTTTTTGCCACATTTAGATCCAGTTTGAGCAATTCAGTGGGCGAGATCTCATAGGACTGCAATTTGGCAAGGATTTTTCCTGACCACAAATTTGTGAAGTCATCTCGCCACATGCATTGAATGAGATAGTGGTTCGGGAGTTTATGCCATAGGGATATCCAATAGATCAAAACTCTCCTCCATATAACTAACTCCACTGAGGAGATCGTCATTTCTAAGCGAATAGCCGCATTACTTATGCATGTTGGTAATTTTAAAAGTTGGCGTAAGAATTGGCTTTGAAGTGACTCTAATGGTGAGAGGTTTGCAAAGGCAGCCCTTAAAGGTGCAGCATAGGCCATTGTGGCCGTCACTTTGATGCTATACACTTTCAGGGCCGCAGGGATGAATAAGGCCCCCTCAGAGTAGAAAAAAACGAAGGAGGGAGTGTGATAGGGCTTTTGTCTTGTTTTGAAGATATTCAACATGCGCTTTCCACCCTAAATTATATTGAAAATAAATTCCTTCCTAGAAAAGACCCTGATGTTGGGAAAGATGGAGGGCACAAGGAGAAGGGGACGACAGAGGACGAAATGGTTGGACAGTGTTTTCGAAGTTACCAGCATGAGTTTGACCCAACTGCGGGAGGCAGTGGAAGACAGGAGTGCCTGGCGTGCTCTGGTCCAGGGGGTCACAAAGAGGCGGACACAACTAAACAACTAAAGAACAACAAGAAGAGAACACCCATTGGCGTACCGCATACTTGTTTATTCCCTTCTCTGTTTGCTTTTCAACAAGGCCCAGGTAAGAGGTGGGGGGGGGAGCCTGATACTCACCCCCACCACATCGAGGTGGGACATTAATTCCCTCTGGCGCCTGCGAGCCTTCCGCCTCCCCCCCCCCAATTCTGCCCCCGACCTTGAGGGGGAAAGTCCTTAAAACAAGGACTTAGTTCACAATCGAAGCAGCAAAAACAAGCGCTGTTTCTCCGCCGTCAACTTTCGCCTCCAGAACTTTTCGACCCAAGCACAGAAACAATGCGAGGTTTCTTTTTTTAAAAAAAAAAAAAGTTAAATGCGCCATCCATCAAAATTATAGACTTTGCGAGACAATGAAGAGGGGAAAAAAACAAAGGAGATGAAGGGAGAATTATTGACTTCCTAGATAAGGGGACAGGGAACAGTTGCCTGTGTAGGCCGTTCGGGTATTTCTGGACTACAACGTCCATTGTTCATGACCGGATCGAGAGAGGGCCACAGGTATTCTTTTATACCTTCATCAGGTTTTGTGAGTCTGGTCACAGATTCGCACAATCTCAACTTCAGGTTTCATTTTGTTTAAAAAACAAAAACAAAAAACACTCCCCCCCCAAAAAAATTTCTCCTGGCAAGCAACATATTTATTGCCTCTCCTTTTGCCCCATATATACATTTTTTGGGGGGGAGGGCAAATAAGTTCCCTCAATACAATGCATATTGGGAGTATGCATTTTCCCACAAATGCATGCATTCTTTTCCAAAAATCTTATGCATGTTTTTCAACAGAAGTGCCACAAACCTGCCCCCCCCCCCCCGAGAAGCTCAGGTTTCAAAGAAGAACTGGGTTTTGTGTTTGGGTATTGGTTCCTTCAACTGCGAATTGCAAATAATAATAATAATAATAATAATAATAATAATAATAATAATAAATAATAATAATAATAATAATAATAATAATAATAATAATAACCACATAAAGCGACCTCATTTTCTCCGTGGTCCCCACTGTTTAGTCCACAGAAAGGGCTACATCGGCCTTGGGATGTAGCAATCTACAGCTCCATCTCTTTGGAAGTCCAAAAACGCAGGCTCTTTTGACACCCTGTGCCAAGAAGTCTCTGCCCTGATGAGCATACAGTCTCAGGTCAGCCGGCAGAGAGAAATCAATGGAAACCTCATAAGAGTGTAAGAAGAAGCCTACTGGATCAGGCCATAGGATCACATTGGCTAACTAGATGCCTCTTCTGGGAAAGCAGCAAGCAGGATTCGAACTCGCATCCAGAAGCATCATTGCATCTGATTGTGGAGCAGAGCAGAGCCATTGCGGCTAGTCACCACCAACATCCCTCCTTCCTCCGTGAATTTGCCCAATCCTCTTCTAAAGCCATCTAGGCTTGTGGCCGTGGCCGCCTCCTGTGGCAGGGAGTTCCGCAGTCTAACAGTGAACCTCGTCTGCAGAGTTTGACAGCCTCTCCCTTCTTCCAGAGGGCGACAGCTGGGAGAAAACAGAGAGCCGCTTTCAAAACGCTCCGCTGGGCTCTCTCCCTGTCGCAGCGACTTTCCACCCCAGCCACCGTGGCACCGAGAGCTCAGCCTCAGCAAGGCCCCACGGACTCCATAAACAACAAGCCCTGGAGGATCTCGAATAGATTTCTGCCACCCAAAGCCAAAAGGGAAGAGGAAGAGGGAGGGGGAGAGTAAGAGCGATGAATCCTAAAGAGCAATTGTGGACGGGAGCCAATCTGATTCCTCAACAGGCCATATACTTCCTTGGGACGGACACAGTGGCGTAGCGTGGGGGGTGCAGGGGGGGCCGGCCGCACCGGGCGCAACATCTGGGGGTTAGGGAAATCCACGGGTTAGGGGGCGCAAATCCATGGGTTAGGGGGCGCAAATTACTTGCCTTGCCCCGGGTGCTGATAACCCACGCTACGCCACTGGACGGACAGAACTGCTTCTCCGTCGGAGAAAATAAAACAGTATTGTGGGAGCAAAAGGACGAAGGCTTTCTAACTGTTCTTGGGGTCACCAGGGATGGATGGCTCGGTCCATTTCTGTCCTCAGGCTCGCTCGTTTTCCCCAACCTTAAATTCTCCGCATTTCTTTGGAAGAATGGCAGGTGAAGATGATGGATTATATGGGACTGGCAGAAATGACCGGCAGAATCCGAGACCAGGGAAAAGAGTCGGTGGATGAAGATTGGAAGAAGTTCAAAGACTATTTGCAGAAATGTTGTAAAATTAATGAATGTTAGAATGATGTTGGACAGAAATTAAGTGGTTTCCAGGTGTAATGCTTAAGAAATATGAAAAATAAGGTTTAGAAATAAGTATAGACTAATGGTGAAGATTTGTTGAACCAACAATTTGAATTGGAATACAAGAATGGGAGGTATGAGGAGGTCTGGAAAATAAGTTAAAAGAAAATAAGTAATGGAAACTCTATGTGTTTTTTATAATTACTTTACTATTTTTGTATTTTTTCTGTATTTTTGCTATCTTTCTATTTTTTCTTTTCTTTTTCTTACTCTACACTCTATTATTTTTTGAAAACTTTAATAAATATTCTATAAAAAATAATAAAAAATTCTCCGCATTTCTGCAGTGATTTGCAATTAAAAAGAAAAGAAAAGTCCTCATGAATATTTGTCAGCCTCTCTGGGTGAATTTATCCTAAAATGCACCTCCTTTTGCATTTCTGCAAAGCCATTTCCCCCAGACAGAAAGCGTTTTTGGATGTTATCTTCACAGTTATATGCATCCTTAGGCACGCTTTCCCTCAGTACGTGGGTTTGAGGCAGGAGATTTTCCACTCTGCCCTACCTGGAGACGGCAGGCATCAAACCTGGGAGGTTCTGTGTGAAAAACAGGAGCTCTCCCACTGAACTACTGACATCCGCCGTACAAAAAAAGCAAGTTTCTGGTCCTCAGGGTTCTGAATAAAGAGCTGGTTTAAATGAGATCACAACACAGACTTGCTCCAAGGTAAAAGACTTCTGGGAATAAATTTATAATGAATTTAAAAAATTGATGAAATATATTTTTATGAAGAAACCAGAGGCCTTTCTCCTTAGAATAACAGGTTCTGAATTGCCCCAAAAAGATGTAAAAGTATTTTTGTATGCCACAACGGCTGCACGGATTTCACTAGCCAAAAAATGGAAAACACAAGAACTACCATCGGAAGAAGAATGGCAGATGAAGATGATGGAGTTTATGGAGCTGGCTGATCTCACCAGGAGAATCCGCGACCAGAAAGAAGAGGAACACCAAGAAGATTGGAAGAAATTTAAAGACGATCTGAATAAATATTGCAATATTATAGATATGTAATCACTTGAAAGAATCAATTAGGCCTAGGACTAAATTGGGGTTAAATAAATAAATAAGAATATGTACGATAAGAAAAGTTAGGAAATAGGATTATGGCTGTGACATGGTTTTATGAAATAATGATATTGGAAACTGCTACATATAATTACTAAGAAATTTAGATGGAAGAGATTTGAGGAAGTCAAATAATATGTTTATGCAGATGGATCTTAATTAAATAATTAACTGTCATTGTAGCGATGATTTGTTTTATTTTATGTTCTATATTCTCTTTTGTTTTTCTTTTTTCTATTCCTCTCTTTTTCTTTTATTATTGTTAATTTTTTTCTTTGGCTATGTTTATGTATGGAAAATAATAAATATTATTGTGAAAGCCAAAATAAATAAAATAAATGAGATCACAGCAAGCTGCGTTTTACTGAGTCAGACCACTGATCCATTAAGCCCAGGGGTGGTCTACACTGACTGGCAAGAGCGCTTCCTGAGATTTCAGGCAGAGGTCATTCCCAGTCCCTTGTGGAGCTGTCGAGATTTGAACCCAGGACCCTCTGTGTGTGAAACGAACCCTCTGCCACCGAGCTATGCCCCTTTCCCCGTATCTTAGCGAGATATCTCGCCTATCCCTGAGCTGCTAGATTACTCAATGCGAGGAAGGTGTTTTAGGAAGACCGACACCCATTTGCAACTCACATAGCCAGACACAGCCCCTCTGGCGCCATGTGCAGATCGGCATGCGTCAGGCGCGACGCGGCCGCCTCCAGCGCCCCGCATTGATTAATCTGTTAGCCGGACTGCTTGACAAATGGTGTCTTTCCACCTGCCAGCAGGCAAGGCTAAAGCAGGGAGCCGGGCGGCGGTGATTAATACGCAGCCAGGCACTAATTTGATTCACTTTGATCGGGGCAGCGGTCCAAAAGCATCCTTAGTCCGTCAGGCCCATCCTCTCCCCGCTGCCAGATAGAGGCAGATAGAGAGGGACGTGTGGAGAGAGAGAGAGAGAGGAAAAAAGAAAGAAAGAAAGAAAGAGAGAGAGAGAAAGACAGAGAGAGGGAGGTGTGGATAGATCACAGAAAGGCTTTCAAATCTGAAACTTGCTTTCCTGAAGCACAGAGGGTTGACCCCAGACAAACAACACAGGAAGCTGTCCTCTATCATCTTCTTCTTTTAAAAAATAATTTTTTATTTGATTTAAAAAATATAAACACACAACAAACGTCAATTCAAAATCCAAATACCGAGATTACTCTGAATCTCCTGACTTCCCCCCATTGCTTCTGTGGGTCCTAATACAAATAATTACAGCTGCATATCAATATTTTTCCACATATTTATTCTTCTAAATTGTCCATAGTTTCCATTAGGGGGCTAACCAGGTTGGGATAGCTGGGATAGCAGGCTTGTTGGTTTTTGAATGTCTTATGTAGAGTTTTTCAATTTCGTAGTTCTGTATGGGACAATGACAATAAAGATTATTGTATCGTATCGTACTTTGCAAGTGTGATTTAAATCCTGCCAGTGTTTTAACCTGCTTGCAGTGGTCTCGTATATACAGTAAAAATAAGATGTCCCCATTCTTTTTTTAAAAGGTTCTTGTCTTCTTGATTTCGGAGCTTCCCAGTTAGTTTTTGCCATTTCGGCCTAGTCCATCATCTTGGTTTGCCGATCTTCTCTGGTTGGGGTTGACTTTTCCTTCCATCTCTGAGCCAAGAGCATCCGTGTGGCTGTTGTCACACACATAAACAATCTTTTTGGGTCCTTTGAGATTCCCTCTTATCAGGCACCTATCTCACCTGTGTGAAGGGATATTGCACCTGCGCTAAGCGCATGAAATCAGGGTTGGCGTGAAGAAAGCCAATGGAGAGACGTTTTCTTCTCCCCCTCTCCTAACACCCGAACCCGTGGACATCCAAAGATGGAAGACGGGGGGGGGGGGGGGGGGAGGAACGACTTCTTCACACAGAGCAGAGTTGAACTGTGGAACTTACTGCCACAGGAAGGCAGCAATTTGGGATGGCTTTAAAAGCGGATGGGGCAAATTCGGATGTCAGTGGCTACTAGCCACGATGGCTGTCTCTGCTTCCGCAGTCAAAGGCAGCGATGCTTCTGAACATCAGTTGCTGGAAGCCACAGGATGGGAAAGAATTCTTTTTGTGCTCAGGTCCGGCTTGTGGGTTTCAACAGGAGACTGGCCTGATCCAGTAATCTCATGTTCTCATGGATTCACACTGGCTGCCTATTAGCCACTGGGACTTTTAAAAACTCCTGCTGGTTATATATAAATTCCTTTGAAAAATACTCTGGACCAGGTTACCTGAAAGAGGTGCTGGTTTTGACCTTTAAAGCCATTTGTGGCTTAGGGCCCTCGTATCTATGGGACTGCCTCTCCTGGTCTGCCACGCAGAGGAGCTTAAGGTCCATGAATAACCATAGTTTAGAGGTTCTGGGCCCTAAGGAAATCAGACTATCCTCCACCAGGGCCAGGGCCTTCTCAGTGATGGCTCCGACCTGATGGAATGCTCTGTCCCATGAGACTAAGGCCCTTCAGGATTTAACCTCCTTCCGCAGGGCCTGTAAGACAGAGCTATTCCGCCTGGCCTTTAATTTGAATTCAGCCTGCTCTGTTGTTCCCCTTCTCTTCCCTCCCCCTCCCCTTTTATGAAGATCACCCGCTCTGAGACCCACAGCTAATTCTCCCCTGGTCTCCTCGCTGGCCCAAATAGGACTAATTTAGCCAGCTAGCCCTGGTGATCATCTGATGTTTATTGGATGGATTTCCCCCCTAAAATGATTTTTGAATTCTGAATTTATTGTTGTTCACGTTTTATACTGTATTTTATGCTGGTTTTTTGTTGCATCAATTAAGTGTTTTAAATTTGTTGTTAGCCGCCCTGAGCCCAGTTTTCTGAACCAGGAAGGGCAGGGTATAAATAAAAGTTGTTTATTATTATTATTATTATTAAAGATCACCTTCTCTTCCACTGCCTGGGAAGGGCATGCAGATCATCAAATCGAACGCAGATCATTCTGCCACAGCCTTATCACTAACACAGAGGCAGGCTTTTTCCCTGGTGGCCCCCACCTTGTGGAATGCCCCCCCTACTGGAATATGAAAGGGTCCCATCAGCCTTGGCATCCCGCCAACTCTCAAATACGCACCTGCATAGACAAACATTCCCCTTATCTCTGCGCTCGTTTCAATTGCTGGTTTAACTCTCTTTAATTGTGCTGTTTTAATGGGCTTTGCTTTATCACACGTTTTAATTGTGAATGTTTTAACGTTTCGATGAAATTGTTTTATTGTGCATTTCAATTATCTGTGTTTTCGCAATCGGTTTTTATACTCCAAAACCGGTTAAAAGCCGTCTTGGCAATTAAGTCCCCAATACGGATGATGATGGTGATGATGATGGCAATAATACTAACACTAATATCAATATATCAATATCATCAATATTAATGAGTTGAGTTCTGGAGCTGCCCTTATCCTGAACTTTTATATGCCTTTAACCTGTCGTAGCTCAAAGGAGAAAATGGAAACAGTCCCCGGTCTATCTCTTGTGGATCGGGCAGCCACAGATCCTATAGCTAGATCTCCTAAACTCTGAGGATCTGCGCTTGCCTGAGAGCCCTGAGAAACGGGCTACCGACTCTCCTGAGGATTGTGAAAACCCCGCTGAGCGTTCATGGAGCCAATCTCCACATTCCTGCCACCTAGAATGAGACAGCAGCTTCGCTTAAGAACAGGGGTAAGGTGCCAGCACTAGAATGCCAGCCAACACTCTGCAGGGAAGTGAAAGGTCTGTTCAGGTGGGAAGTAAGTCATGCTTAAGAACGTGAAAGACTTCTGGGAAAAGATTTATAATGAATTGAAAAAAATGTTGAAATATACATTTATTAAGAAACCAGAAGCCTTTCTACTTGGAATAATAGGTTTGGAACTACCCAGGAAAGATGTTAGATTGTTTTTGTACGACTGCAGCTAGAATTTTGCTAGCCAAAAATTGGAAATTACAAGAAGTCCCAACAGTGGAGGAATGGCAGATGAAGATGATGGGCTTTTTGGAGCTAGCCGACCTGACCGGAAGAGTCCACGACCAGAAGGAGGAGGAGCACCAAGAGGAATGGAAGAAATTTAAGGATTATCTAGTTAAATATGTTAAGATAATTTAAATAGAATTACTTGTGAGTAACAGACTGGCCTAGGATTTAAATATGTGAAATTGTATCATATTATGGATAGAAGTCAAAATGGAAAGAAAGAAATATATTATTTGAACAAGTAAATTTTGTATTAAAATAATCTTGGAAAACTGCTACAATGAGCTATATGGAAACTCAGCTGGGGGATTTGAGTTAGTCACCCAGCAAGGTAACAAAAGTGGGACTATAACAGTTAGGATAAATGTTTGTTTGTTTTTTGATATTGTAATGTTTTGTTTGTTTGTTGTTATGCTTGCTATAAACTTGGAAAATCAATAAAAAATAATTGAAGAAGGAAAAAAAAAGAACGTAGGAACAAACCAAGAGCCCCAGGAATCGAGTCCAGCACGCTGTGGCCAACCACACGCCGGTGGAAACCTGCAAGCTGGATGTGAGCACAAGATCACAGACGACACCATCGCTTCAACCGGCAGGCTGCAGTGACCCAAGGCGGAGCTTGAACCCGGGTCCTCTGAGCCAGACCATAATGTTCCAGCTGTTGCACTGAGCCAGGCTGGTGCTGAGGCAACATGTTCCCCCTTGCTCGCAGCCAACAGCCGCTGTCCGTGGTCCTGAAACTCTCGCCCTTGAACTCTGACCCAGCACCCTTGGCCCTGTCCAGGATACTGACCTCCCTCCAGCGTGAAGCCAACTTGGGTAGTCCTGAGCTCCTGAATTCTGAGTCCTGAGTTCCTCCCTGTGATGGCCTGGGAATCGGATTCAGAGGCTGAACCTGAGGAATCCCAGCCTGCACAGCCCCACCTCCAGAACCAGCTGAGCCAGGGCTGGGGCCTGAGCCTGAAGGGTCCTCACCTGTGCTGGATCCTCAGGTGCAGACACCAGCTGAGTCTGCTCTGGCTCCTGAGGGAATGGAGGACCCATTGCCTGCAGGTCCCCCACTCTCAGCCCCGTCAGAGGAAGCTGAGGTTGCCTCTGGGTCCGGTAACCCTCCAGCCTCTCCTGAGCTGCAGAGGCTCAGGGCAGAGAGGCGGAGGGAACTAAGTTCCTGCAGGAGGAGTGCTCGCCTCCAGGCCAGGAGAGGCGAGTCACCTGTGGACCAGGGCCGCCCTATGCCTCGGGGCAGATAAAAGCCAGCCAGCCCCAGTCCCAGGTTGCGGGAGCAATGTTGTTGGTAGCCTGTTCCTGCCTGCACCCTGTCCTGCTCTTCTGCCAGAGTTCCTGACCTCACCCGACTCCCTGCCTTGGACCCAGCTTCAGCTTTGACGGACAGCCTCCATACTGCACCCTCGACCTCGGACTAGACTCGGACCTCGCCACACGGTTAACCCTCGGGACCAGCACACTCCCTCTTGTTGGGGTCTTCTTAGTGCAACGGAGGTCGCTGTGAATCAAATCAACTTTTTGGGTTGCACACAGACCAACAGCCGAGAAGCACAGAACATTGGGGGGGGGGGGTTAGAGAAGGAATTTGAGAAATTAATAATAATAATAATAATAATAATAATAATAATAATTTTTATATCCCGCCCTCCCCAGCTGAAGCCGGGCTCAGGGCGGCTAACAACAATAAAACAGTACAAAAGTACAGCACAAAAAAGAAAGAAGTGCTGGAAAGGTTTGCAGCAAATCAAGGAAAACTGGCTTTGGTTTGTTGTTGTTTAGTCATTTAGTCGTGTCTGACTCTTCGTGACCCCCTGGACCAGAGCACGCCAGGCACTCCTGTCTTCCACTGCCTCCCGCAGTTTGGTCAGACTCATGTTCGTAGCTTCATGAACACTGTCCCACCATCTCGTCCTCTGTCGTCCCCTTCTCCTTGTGCCCTCCATCTTTCCCAACATCAGGGTCTTTTCTAGGGAGTCTTCTCTTCTCATGAGGTGGCCAAAGTACTGGAGCCTCAGCTTCAGGATCTGTCCTTCCAGTGAGCACTCAGGGCTGATTTCCTTCAGAATGGAGAGGTTTGATCTTCTTGCAGTCCATGGGACTCTCCAGAGTCTCCTCCAGCACCAGAATTCAAAAGCATCCATTCTTTGGCGATCAGCCTTCTTTATGGTCCAGCTCTCACTTCCATACATCACTACTGGGAAAACCATGGCTTTAACTATACGGACCTTTGCTTTGGTTTAGATTTTTTAAATCTAAAAGGTGCGTTCTTCGGAATTTTGCAAAACCGTGAACCACACGAAAGGTACTCCCTGATGTTAATTTCATATTAAACTTCCTCGTTTTCAAGTGAAGATTTGGACAGATTTTTCTGAGCACTTGGGGTCCAAAGAAGGTAATTTAAAACAACTGTTGTGGAGACATTTCATTCTGAATCTTCTGGAGTCAGACAGAGGATAATAATAATAATAATAATAATAATAATAATAATAATAATTTTTATTTATACCCTGCCCTTCCCGGCCAGAGCCGGGCTCAGGGCAGATAACACCAATAAAATCACAGTAAAAACATAATAGGGGGAAGAGAAAAAACTAATTTAAAATACAGGTTAGAATGCAATTTAAAACGTAGCCTCATTTTAAACTTAGCCCTGACCCTGCCGGATTGGAGCAGCAGTCCACACGTGACACCTAGTCTCCTGCTTCCAACCGCGTGCAGCAAGCAAGAAGCAGGCTGCAAACAGGTGACTTTGGGGTGCGTGCCGTGGCAAGAATCAAGGGCACGCCAGCACAAAACATCTCTCAATGCCTCCAAGGTCACAAGATGCTCCCCAGCAAAAAACAGATAATGTGTCTGGCTGTTGCGTCTAAGTTTGCTGTATCTCTCTAAAAGCGAACAAGACCCTGCCAGGTTCCGCTTATCTCTTGTGCAAGGCTGGGGTGGTTTAATAACAGAAGCTGTTCCTGGAAGGTTAAGGACCGTGCGGCCATCACCCGGTCTCAAGGCTGCCTGGCGTTCCTGGAACTGCTCCAACTCTTCTCTCCCACTCTCTTCGGTTTGAGAAGCAGGGATTAAGCGCCCGTAATCACTCCCTAAACCAGCCAACAGGGCTTTTCCTGCTGTTGGGTCTGCAATCCCTCTGAGACATCCGAACGCAGCCCCACGTGGCATAAATTGAGGGGGCCCCGCTTCCCTCTAAGGCAGTGAAAACACACACATACACACATGCTTTCTGGCTTGCCAGAATAAATTTGGCAACACATCCGGGGGCCATTAGAGAGGAGAGGAGACCCCCGAAGAACTGGAAGTTCCAAGGAAGAACTTATGAAAAGTTTCCTGGATCAGGAAAGAGGCTCATCTAGTCTAGCATCTTATTCCCACAGATGCCGGTGGAAAACCAGGAAGCCGGACCCGGGCTAAAGAACACTCTCTGCTCCTGCAATTTCCAGAAACTGGGTTTCAGAAGTACTGTATTCCTGCTTCCAGAGCATAGCCAACATAGCTAGTCTATAGACTTAATCTCCCTCCATGAATTTGTCTCATCTTCTTCTGAAGCCACCACTGCGTCCTGTGGCAAGGAGTTCCACAGTTTAACTTTGCACTGCATGAAGAAGGGACTTTCTTTAGTGCAACTCGAATCTCCCAACAACCCTATAAGGATTAAGACAGGGGTCAGCAAACTTTTTCAGCAGAGGGCCAGTCCACTGTCCCTCAGACCTTGTGGGGGGACAGACTATATTTTGAAGGGGGGGAGAACAAATTCCTATGCCCCACAAATTCATTTTAAACAAAAGGACACATTCTACTCATGTAAAAACACCAGGCAGGCCCCACAAAATCCAGAGATGCATTTAAAACAAAAGGACAAATTCTACTCATGTAAAAACATGCTGATTCCTGGACCATCCATGGGCCGGATTTAGAAGGCGATGGGGCCGGATCCAGCCCCCGGGCCTTAGTTGGCCTACCCATGGATTAAGAGTAGACATATTTCAAGGCACTTCGCTTCCAAGCGGCCCATGACAGTTCTTATTCCACTCCCAAAATCCTGCCTCGAAATTATGCCCCACTACACAAGGAATGGACTCCGAAGCTGTGACGTGGGCCGGAGTTTTCCCCCAGCACTTCATGAATTCTCCCTCACCGCAGAAAATGTTCTGTTTCGCGAGTTCTTTAGTCAGGACCCTGGCTGGGCGCCAACTGCCTAGGCGATAGCAAGGCCGAAAACTGGCAAGCGTCAAAGCTTTGGTTTACTAAATGCAAACAAAAAACCCAGAGAGGGTCCATTGGATGACCGCTCTCTGGGGCACCGGACCCCTCACTTATATTGGGAAATTCCCTACTTTCCAGTAACGCCCTTGAGGACTAGCACCTTGCCTAGTGGGTCCGCGTCAATGTGATTCCTATTGGCATGTGCAAAGGTCCATATAGTTAAAGCTATAGTTTTCCCAGTGGTGAGAGCTGGACCATAAAGAAGGCTGATTGCCGAAGAATGGATGCTTTTGAATTCTGGTGCTGGAGGAGACTCTTGAGAGTCCCATGGACTGCAAGAAGATCCAACCTCTCCATTCTGAAGGAAATCAGCCCTGAGTGCTCACTGGAAGGACAGATCCTGAAGCTGAGGCTCCAAGACTTTGGCCACCTTATGAGAAGAGAAGACACCCTGGGAAAGACCCTGATGTTGGGGAAGATGGAGGGCACAAGGAGAAGGGGACGACAGAGGACGAGATGGTGGGACAGTGTTCTTGAAGCTACATGAGTTTGACCAAACTGCGGGAGGCAGAGGAAGACAGGAGGGCCTGGCGTGCTCTGGTCCAGGGAGTCATGAAGAGGTGGACACGACTAAACAACAATAACAACTGAAAGCCAGCCACAACCGTCTTCTTGTCGCTGTTTTTTTAAACAGGAAATCATCCAAATTATCCAGAAACGGAAGAAATTGAGGCCAACATCCCACAGCGAGAGCATTTCGCTGTAGTGACACCCACTCCTCTCCAGGGCGCTCCACCCGTGCCCCCCCCCCCAGCTTAGAAGGAAAAAAAGAATGTGTCTAAACAGCTTTAGCTGGTTCCCCAGCTCAGGGCTGGGTATAAATCACAGAGGAACAGATGTCAGATATCATCGGCTTTACAAATCAACCTCCTTCTCCTGCTAAGATATTGGGATTCGGGAAGGGGGTGGGGAATCAGAAAGGAGTGTTGGGTGGGTGGGGAGACCTGGCCTGAACAGAGCCCCCCTCCTTCCAGCACCAAAAACACCTGCTTCAAATGTCCAGAACCGGAACTGGCCAGCTTCTCTTACACCTGGGGGGACATCAATTTGGATCAGTCAGCTCTTTGTACTTTATCCAGAGGCAGATCTAGCTCAGGACTGTCAGCATGGTGGGGGTTGGGGTCAGGATGCTTTTATTTGTCATTATGGTATTCATTTTTGTGCCTTTCTATTGCAAACCATAGTTAAAGCTATGGTTTTCCCAGTAGTAATAATAATATTTATACCCCGCCCATCTGGCTGGGTTTCCCCAGCCACTCTGGGCAGCTTCCACAAAGACCAAAAATACAAAAATAGTGATGTATGGAAGTAAGAGCTGGACCATAAAGAAGGCTGATCGCCGAAGAATGGATGCTTTTGAATTCTGGTGCTGGAGGAGACTGCATGGACTGCAAGAAGATCAAACCTCTCCATTCTGAAGGAAATCAGCCCTGAGTGCTCACTGAAAGGACAGATCCTGAAGCTGAGGCTCCAAGACTTTGGCCACCTCATGAGAAGAGAAGACTCCCTGGAAAAGACCCTGATGTTGGGAAAGATGGAGGGCACAAGGAGAAGGGGACGACAGAGGACGAGATGGTGGGACAGTGTTCTCGAAGCTACCAGCATGAGTTTGACCAAACTGCAGGAGGCAGTGGAAGACAGGACGGCCTGGTGTGCTCTGGTCCAGGGGGTCACGAAGAGGCAGACACAACTAAACGACTAAACAACAACAAATTGCAAATCACCCTGCGATCTTCGGATGAAGGGAGGGGAGGTATGGAAATTTAATAAACAAATAAAAAATAAACACGGACTGGCAGCAATTCTCCAGGGCTTGAGTCAAGCCTGACCTGGAAACAGCAGGCATTGAATATAAAACTTTTGCGTGTGATGCAAATGCTCTACTGCTGAGCTCTGGAGCTTTGTAAAAGTAAAGTAAGGTTCTAGTCCTCATGGTCCCAAGAAAAGGGCTGGTTTCAATAAGGACACTGGAAGCTGCCTTGTACAGAGCCAGGCAATTGTTGCATCTGGAGATGTTGGAGATGCATCTGGAGATCCAGTGTGTGGCGTTTTGGGATGCCCTTTCTAACTTATTTTTTAAAGGGTTAAATCTAGTTTTGGAGGTTCAACAGGGGTAGCCTATATCCTCCAGATGGGGATGGCAACATCTGCAAAACTGTATGTTAGTTATCCTGGGGCAAAACATTATTTCCCCCTTCAATTTATATCCTTGCCCTTCTTCCCAAAGAAGTCCAGGGCAGCAAATAACCAAATTATTATTATTATTATTTAAAAAACAACTTTGAAAATGATTCCAGCACAGATGCACTTTAAAAATCAGACATCCGCTGTTTCTTTCAGAATTATTTTTTTTCTCGTTTTCCTCCTCTAAAAACTAGGCGCGTCTTATGGTCAGGTGCGTCTTATGGAGCAATAGAGGAGGAGGAGCAGGAGACTACTAGTCACAATGGTTCTGTTCTTCCTCCATGGTTGGAGGCAGTAAATGTTCCTGGATCCCAATTTCTGGAAGCCACAGGAGAGGAGAGGGCTCTGGTGCACGGATCCTGCTCACAGGCTTCTCATTCAGGCATCTGGTCGGCCACTGTGACTTGATGGGCGATTGGCCAGATCCAGCAGAACTCTTCCTATGCTCTTATGTCAATATTTCAGGGCATTTTTTTAGGCCTTCAGTTGCTTTAAATCGTTTTGCGAACGGATTGCAAGGAAGCCCAGTAACTCAACCCCTGGGAACTGCCAGATAAGAGATTTGGGCTGAGATTCCTCCTTTTGTCCAGGGAGCAGAGTTACTCGCTCGGTCAGAAAGTGACCCTTACTGGTCTAACCAGACAGCCTTATCCCACTGCAAAACAGGAGGGTGCGTTTCGCAAGGCAAAACCCGGCAAAAAGCTCGTCAGATAAAACCCGCAAGCGAGCCAGAGACGGCTGCAAAAAACGACAGCTCGAAAGCATTGCAGCTGCAATTTGTTATGGATTAATAAGATATAGCTGCAATTAACACAACATAAATAGAAGCAGGAGTACTGTACTGAGGGTGCCCAGACAAGGAAGGGAAAGAGACGGGTTCAAACGTCCCCTCCATCATGAAGAGCTGCTAGATGTCCTTAGGCCTTGGATCCTTTTCCCTCATGAAGGGCTGGTTTCTCTCTGGGAAAAGCTTTCGGAGGCCACATGCTGGCGGTGGGAGGAGCTAGTTGCAAAACAGGCGGAGCACCGTTCTACTAAATTCACCTTTAAATTGACGTAGGCTAGTTTCTTGAGAGTCCCATGGACTGCAAGAAGATCCAACCTCTCCATTCTGAAGGAAATCAGCCCTGAGTGCTCACTGGAAGGACAGATCCTGAAGCTGAGGCTCCAAGACTTTGGCCACCTCATGAGAAGAGAAGACTCCCTGGAAACCAAGACCCTGATGTTGGGAAAGATGGCGGGCACAAGGAGAAGGGGATGACAGAGGATGAGATGGTGGGACAGTGTTCTCAAAGCTACCGGCATGAGTTTGACCAAACTGCGGGAGGCAGTGGAAGACAGGAGGGCCTGGCATGCTCTGGTCCAGGGGGTCACAAAGAGGCGGACATGACTAAACGATTAAAACAACAACAAAGTTTCTACACACCCCTCTAAACCCTCCATCCAGCAACCCAGAGGCCCCAGAGGGCCAGAAAGAGAGTTTGGGAGGGCCGCCTCCATCTCTGAGGTTCCCTACTCCAGCATCATAAAGTTTCCCAATGGGAATTTGCCCAGAAAACCTCCATCCTTGATCCGTCGCTCAGCAGTCGAGCCGTGCGTGCAGAAGATAACCTAGATTCAACCCGTTGGGTCTCCAGTTAAGAAAATTCTGGGATGTCGAGAATGAGAACGACCCTCTTCTGCCTGCCCCCACTCTGAGACCACAGAGCAGCTGCTGCCAGCCAGAGTAGGGAGGTGGGGCTATACACACCGATTCGGGATAAGCAAGGATAATGGATTCAACCAAGAGGTCACGAATCAGAGTTGGTGGTTTCCCCATCCCTCGCCTTCCTGCATTCTTGCTTCTACAGGGGTCTCCTGCATGAGATGGGGGGTTTCAGTTACACATTGCCAAAACACACACACACACACAGAGAGAAATGCATTCCCTTCCCTCCCCCAAAAAGACAAAAGACGACCCATCTGCGTGAAATAGGCACCAGCTAATTAATATGCACGGATGCAAATTGAGAAATAATCACTGTAATTTTGCCCGGAATACAATGCATCTCGCCACAGGGAAGGAGACTGCGGCCAGGTGACCTGCGGGCGCCAACTCAGCTGGCAGCCCAGGTGCGGAGGAATTGTGGGTGGGCAGCTGCAAGACGCCTTGCCCCCCCCCCCCCCCCGTTTCCCTTCTCAGGGTTCTTAATCCTTAAAGGGGGGGGGCGGGTTGGATGGGACAACTCTTTGGACAGAGGGGGGCTGCCGAGAAAGGGCTGTCCTCTAAAACAGTCATTCAGAGAGAGGGATGCCCACTCGGGGGTGGGCAAAATATCTGAAGGAAAAGGGTTAGCGGAATACGACAGCTCCACACACACACCCCCGCCGAAAATGAATGAAAGAGGACATCCATTTGCATTATATTTGTACGGTCTAATTTACAGGCAGGGATGAAAATTGAGAAACAATGGATGCTATTTGAAAGGAAAATTCAGCACGTCTCGCTACAGTGGGGAGAGCAGAGATCAGTTCTGCTGGGCAGGTGTAGACTGTGGAAGGGAAACTTAACAATAATTAATATTAATGTTAACAACAACAACTGGACTAGGACTAAGAAGACCTTCAAGTAGAGGACTGTTGAGTAGTGCCCAAGCACCGTGCAAAGTCCTAACCGCGGGTGGCGTGCTGAATCTTTTAACTCAGACAGGAAAGTCTTTCAAAGACAAGGTGCCTTCAAATAGCGAAAGAGAGATCTGGGTTTCGCAAAGAGGAACCTTTTTCCAACTCCTGGCATTTCAGCACAGTTCTTCCGCATTAGGACTACATACGGAAGAGAAATTGGTTTGAGTCTGCAATCTGAAGGTGATCCTACCTAACTTGTACTTTTCGATACAATATGAGAACCAAAAACACGGCCATTTGTTGACGTCTGCCCTCCTCTGAATTTTGCAGTGGGATTCCCCAATGGGGGAAAATAAATGTTCATAGAAAGTGCATATTAGCGCAAAGCATGCATACAAATGCGTATTATTTGTGCAACCAACATACAGAAATAGTCATATTGGGGGAAAGGGCAAAACTGCATAGGCTGGGTATAGGAGCCAACTCCAAGGGGCCAAGGTCTCTTCACTCCCCCTTGAGGGGACTTATCCCCTCCCCCCACCCCAGTTGATGGGTATTGCCATTCAAATGGCCTCTTGCAATCAGTTATGTGGGGCAGAGCTTACATCCCACCCCAGTATTTAATTCAAGGTGGCACCCCTGACGTTGGGTAAAATTGCATTCAAACTGTTCAGGTAAATTTGCACTGGGATGTGGATGAATTTTCATGAGGACTTTTTTTTTTTAAAAAAAAAAAGAGAAGTGAATTGATGTGGATAAACGAGGAACAGAAATGAACTGGTATGATGCTCTCTAGCTAGTTCATGGTTGAAAAGAAGTGTGTGTGTTTGTGTGTGTGTGTGTGAGAGAGAGAGAGAGAGAGAGAGAAAGAGAGAGAGAAAGAGAGAGAGAGAGAGAAAGAAAGAAAGAAAGAGAGAGAGAGAGAGAGAGAAAGAAAGAAAGAAAGAAAGAAAGAAAGAAACAGACTGTGTGTGAATGAGACAGAAGAGGGACAGACAGATACAGCTCAATCAATCTTGTTTGTCTGAGAGAGAAAGAGACAATGTGTCTTTGAGAGGATCAGTGTGTGTGAGAGAGATTTGTGAATGAGTGAGTGAGTGAGTGAGTGAGATAGAGAGAGAGAGAGAAGGAACACAAGAGAACCCATCACTCCTAGTTTCCCTGTCCTCATCCTATTGTCCTTCGAAGAAAAAACACTCCCCACAACCCGCACGATGCTTTGTTGGCCTTGCCGATGGAGGGTACCCCCCCCCAAACTGCGGCCTCCCAGCATCCCAGGCAAGCCGTCCTGAGAGTCATGGGAAGGGCCGGAGGTCCGGCGGCTGAGGCTGACCCTGCCATACTTTTGTCCCGCTGTTGCGTCCTTCTCCAGGCCCTCCGGGGAACTGCCGGCACAGAGCCTCCGTCCCAAGGGGACCGGGCGCAGGACTTTTCTGGGAACTGCTGCGTCCCCAACAGCTGTTCCGGGAACCTCGGAGCTGCAAACTTTGCACCCTGCGCGCATCGGCACGTTCCAAAGTTTCCGAGTGTGGGAAAAACGGATCCTGGCATCTCCCAGGCAATCTGGGACACCTCGGGAGGAAAGCAGAAGGGGGTCTGTGCGTGCTTGTTTGCGTTTCTGGCACATAAAACCTGGCCAAATGTATATCACTGATCAGAGTTCCACACACACACACACACATACACACCCCTCCAGATCTGAAACGCAGAGGTCTGCTTGTTTATTGTTTCTTGGCTTCATGCATTCATTGCTCTGAGTCGTACATCACCTTGCCAACAAAGGTCCGTATAGTTAAAGCCATGGTTTTCCCAGTAGTGATGTATGGGAGTGAGAGCTGAATCACCGAAGAATTGATGCTTTTGAATTCTGGTGCTGGAGGAGACTCTCGAGAGTCCCATGGACTGCAAGAAGATCCAACCTCTCCATTCTGAAGGAAATCAGCCCTGAGTGTTCACTGGAAGCTGTGGCTCCAAGACTTTGGCCACCTCATGAGAAGAGAAGACTCCCTGGAAAAGACCCTGATGCTGGGAAAGATGGAGGGCACAGGGAGAAGGGGGTGACAGAGGACAAGATGGTGGGACAGTGTTCTCAAAGCTACCAGCATGAGTTTGACCAAACTGCGGGAGGCAGTGGAAGACAGGAGTGCCTGGTGTGTTCTGGTCCAGGGGGTCACGAAGAGTCGGACACGACTAAGCGACTAAACAACAACAAGTTTCAGAAGGGACCCGACGGGTCATCTAGCTCAAACCCCTGCTTTCGGTAAAAAGCAACTAAGAAGTATCTTCACTTCATCACTATCATCACTGTCATATACAGTGGCGTAGCTTGGGGGGTGCCAGGGGTGCCGGCCGCACCGGGCGCAACATCTGGGGGGGCGCGAGTCCAGAGGGAAGGGACAAGTTCCTTTCTCCGCCGGGCTCCCCGCCGCCACCGCCAACGCCAGCCTTGCGCCCTAGCGCGCGCGTGCCCCCCCGTCGCCGCCGCTGCGGCTGCGCTCCACTCACTGCTCGCAGGAGGAGCAGCCGCTGCACCAGCGCCGACGCTGCCACCAACGCCTGGCCGGGCACAGGCAGCCTCCGCACCCCGCCGCCACCGCCATCCCCTCGGCCCAGCCACAGGCGGCGGCTGCTTCTGCCGACTGGGAGGGAGGAGAGCTCCGAGGGGCCTCGCCGCGCCATGCTCTCCCCAAAACCCTCCGAGAGGAAGCCGGCGGGCGGGCGAGGGTCTCCCGGCAGAAGGGGGCGCCGCTGGCTCCACCTCTCAGCGCAAGTCTCAGCCGCGGGGGGGGGGGGGGTCGGGCGAGGATGGAGCACAGTTACTCCATTCAGGACCAGGGAGTCCACCCCCCCACCCGCCCCCTGTCCCCACAAAACAGTTCTTCAGCCTTGTCGGGATTCAACGTGGTGTGTTTGTGTAGGTACCTCACCACGTGATGTGCCAAACCACCTGTATTTTATTCACAAAACCAGAGGTAAAAAAATGAGGCTTCAAAGGGGCAGTTGAACCAGGCTGTTTCCGGCACGGATCAGGCCCTTCCTCCTGGCTGCCCCCTCCTCACGTCGCCACACATCCCAAGACCTACAGGCCACTTGGAGCTGGAGGACCTGATGAGCAAGCTATCTAATTTTATTATTTCCCATATTAGAGGAAACCTCAGCTACACCCCACAGTCTGTTTTCTACATCCAAGAACCAGAGGGGATTTCCTTTCTCCCTCAATGGTGTGAAGGAGCCTCCGCACACCAGAGAGTCTGCTTTTATAGGAAGAGTTTAGGCGCATGCACAACATCGTCCTGTAATAATCGCCTTTCCTTAAAGTTATACATGACCCATCTGGGCAAAAGCGAAAGGGGAGTGAGTGGAAGGTGCGGGGAGAAGAAGAGGCAGAAAATATTCCCATAAAAAAGGCATCATGAATACTCTCGAGGGATTACTCAGCCTTTCTACGAAGACCGGCGGGTAATTTCGGAGAAGGAAGTCGCCCAGCCCCAGAATTGCCCAGAAGATTTTTGAGATTTAAAAACTATCCAACAAAAAGTAGCTATTGGGGGCTGTTCCCAGGCCCAGGCAGGAAGTCAACAGTGGCTCATTTGGTGATCCACAGGCCAAGAGGCTTTATTTATTCATTTTTGACAGTTCCTCTACCACTTTATGACTCTATAATCGGTTTAACTTCCCATTAGTGATGTATGGAAGTGAAAGCTGGACCATAAAGAAGGCTGATTGCCGAAGAATGGATGCTTTTGAATTCTGGTGCTGGAGGAGACTCTTGAGAGTCCCATGGACTGCAAGAAGATCAGACCTCTCCATTCTGAAGGAAATCAGCCCTGAGTGCTCACTGGAAGGACAGATCCTGAAGCTGAGGCTCCAAGACTTTGGCCCCCTCATGAGAAGAGAAGACTCTCTGTAAAAGACCCTGATGTTGGGAAAGATGGAGGGCACAAGGAGAAGGGGACAACAGAGGACGAGATGGTGGGACAGTGTTCTTGAAGCTACGAACATGAGTTTGACCAAACTGCGGGAGGCAGTGGAAGACAGGAGTGCCTGGCATGCTCTGGTCCATGGGGTCACGAAGAGGCGGACACGACTAAATGACTAAACAACAACAAAAATCGGTTTACAAGGAACTCGAGACCATAGGAACTAATTCGGTTAAAATCCGGGAAGCGCCCCAGCAGGCCCTGAGTGCGAGAGCAGCCCGCTCCCCACCTCTGTTTTCCAAGCCTTTCAGCTTACCCAACCCATCATAGCTATGCTGAGGCCAGAGATCAAAGAGTCATAGATTGGAAGGTACCCCAAGGGTCATGTAGTCCAACCCGCCCAGTGCAGATTTCGAACCCACAACCCTGGGATTAAGATTCTCATCCTCCACCGACTACCATCCCGACTGTGGCCTGCGCCTCAGGCCCAGCGCTCTCCCTCTCTCCCACAGCCAGAGTCCTCTTTAATTGGGAATTCAAGCCACGTGGCGGCGGCAGACGCCGATTCAATTTCTCCCCTCAGTCACCTTTTTAATAAAATTATGATGAACAATCCGAGGCCTTAAAATAGAAAGCGAGGAAGGAGAGGGAGAGGGAAGAGAGAGAGGTGCCTTCTTTTTCACCAAACCGTTCCACAATACTTCTTTTTGGGGAGTAAGTGTAAGAGAATTTACCCTTCGATTCTACCCCCCCCCCTTCCACAATCTCAGCAGACTAACTCTGCAAAGGCTAGGGAGAGGCGAAATATTGAGGGGAGAGAGAGCAATCACCAGCTGAGAAAGGCCACCCCCACTTTAAAATAAAAATAATAATACTAAAAGCTTCCTCATAAGCTTCACTTTGCCTTTGGCTCCTTTTCCTCTTCCCGGTGGGATATTCGTCTGGCTTGATTAGCAATTAACGATGCAGAAATCAGCTGTCACTCGTTAACAGCACAACTGGAATGAGCCAGTTGAGATGTTCCCTTCTACACACCAGCTTATTTGTAATTATTTTTGAAAGTAAAAAATAAAAAATGGCTTCCACAGTGAGCCTTGCTGGCATCGAACACCACCCACCTCCCTCCTGCTGCTGCCTGCTCCCACAAACTGGGCCATGATCCGAACTCAGGATCTTTGCTCCCAAGAAAGGTGTCGGGTTTGGAGAACAACTCTGTTCCCGAGTGACCCTAGAACATGTGCAGAGGACGGCGGGCCAAGATGACTGAGGCTCTGGAAGCCACGCCTGATGAGGAATGGTTGAAGGGTGGAGGGGTGCTTAGCCTGGAGAAGACAGAGAGGTGATAAGATGGCCATCTTCAAATATCTCGAGTAGAAGATGGAGCAAGCTAGTTTCCTCCAGCTCCAGAGGGCAGGACTTGAACCCAGGTTACAAGAAAGGAGATTCCAGCTAAACACCAGGAAGAACTTTCTGAGGGTAAGAGCTGTGTGACGGTGGAACGGTCTCTCATGAGAGGCGGCGGTTGACTCTCCTTCCTTGGAGGTTTTTAACCAGAGGTGGGGTTGCCATCTGTCATGGATGCTGAGATTCCTGCACTGAAGCGGGTTGGTCTAGATGACCGCGTAGGTCCCCTTTCAGCTCTATAGTTCTGTGATTCTCAAGTCACAAGGTGGTTGGATTGGTCTCAACTAGGGACATGGCCTTTTCGGTACTGGCCCCGACTTGGTGGAACACTCTGTCACAAGAGACTAGGGCCCTGCAGGACTTGACATCTTGACCGCCTGGCCTTTGGTTTGGACTCAGTCTGACCCTTATATTTCCCTCCCCTTATGGTCTTGATTTATCGGCTACTTTTAAAATGAGGCTGCATTTAAAGTGCATTTTAACCTGTATTTTAAATTGTGTGGGTTTTTTTCTTTTTCTTTTTCCCCTATCATGTTTTTTACTGTCATTTTATTGGTGTTAGCCGCCCTGAACCCGGCTCTGGCAGGGTATAAATAAAATTTATTATTATTATTATTATTATGACCCGATCCCACAGCTGTCAACTTTTCCCTTTTCTTGTGAGGAATCCTATTCGGAGCAAGGGAATTACCCTTAAAAAAGGGAAATGTTGACAGCTATGCCCGATCCTCAGAGCTGCTTTTGAGATGAAGAGGACCTTTAGGAGCTCAGCAGTGGTGGCATAGGAGAGAGCCTTCTTTGTGGTGGCCCCTAAATTGTAGGAATCTCTCCGCTAGCGTTGCACCTGGTGTCTTCATTTTACAGCTTTCGATGAATGCTGAAGTCGCCCCTCTCTGACCCCTGAGATATGTGTTTTTAGGAAACTACTCTGTTCTCGGGGCTGTAACTGGTTTCAAACGGTTTTTTAATGTTAGGTCTTAAATGGCTGCGATGCTCCCTGGACCCTCAGGGTAAAAGATGAGTAATAAATCAAAATAATAAATAATTATAATCTTGCTCCACCCACTTTGCTTCTGGCCCCACCCACCATGCACATGTGGCCCCCGGAAGGTTGGCCAGAACGGAATGTAGCCCCAAGAATCCCTGACCTAAGAGGATCGCAGTGAGGTGATCACACAGCCAGAGAAGCAAAAATTATAATTAAGGGTTTGGGGCGCCTTGAACGCCAGCAGGGCAGGAGGTCTTGTGCAGACTGCGGTCTATTTCAGCACATATCGGGAAGCAGATTCTCAGAGGGCAGGGATGATTACTTGGTGTGTGTTTTTCGGAGGGAGAGCTGCGAATGGAGAGATCAGAAGGAAAAGGAAATGCAGAACAGCAGAGACAGAGATATAATTACATAACGAACAGCAATATTTCACTGCTGCTTCAATATTCAGAAGCTGGTCGGCGGAAAAGGGGGGGGGCGGATTTTAGCCTCCCAGGATACTCTGCAAATTTCCTTAAAGTGGCCACCCTGGAGCAAAGGAACTTCAAAGAGAGGCTGCCAAGTGAAACTGCTGAATTATAAAGCACCCAGAGGTTTGGTGTGATCATTTATGACCTGAGAATGAAGTGTTCTTAGCGTGTTGCCTGGGTCAGTTGGCTTACCAATGCCAGGACGCCTGCATTATCAACAACTTTTTTGTTCGGCGATTATGCCCGTCTGCATTTTTCTGCTTTTCCCCCCTGACCTCGTTGTTTTAATACCTTCCATGCCTCCACCTCGGACCTGTAACTCAAGATCACGCTCCACGCATCTGAAACGGGCCATGATCCACACAAAAATATGAATTTGTCGGGGCTGCGTTCAATGTTAGTGCTGCGGGCCCATTGAAAGGCATGCGAGCCAGCAATACATCACACGGCGTTACGTGAAGTTAACTCTTTATGAGAAGAAACAAGGTCTGCTCAGGGGTGGCAGGCCTAGTGAGCACAGCAAGTCTACCTTGGAAAGTCTTGCCCAGGGGTCAGCAAACTTTTTCAGCAGGGGGTCGGTCCACTGTCCCTCAGACCTAGTGGGGGGCCCGGACTATATGGAGGGGGGAATGAACGAATTCCTGTGCCCATAAATAACCCAGAGATGCATTTTAAATAAAAGGGCACGTTCTACTCATGTAAAAACACGCTGATTGCCAGACCATCCACGGGCTGGACTGAGAAGGCGATTAGGCCGCATCCGGCCCCCGGGCCTTAGTTTGCCTATCTATGGTCTTGCCCCTATGAGATAGACTGAAGGTGCCTGCCTCCCCACAGCTGCCCAAGTCACCTCCTCTCTGTGGTTTTCCCCAAGAAATCTGAGACTACGCTGGCATGTCTGCCTTTGCTCCCCTCTCTGCATGCGTCTCCTGGTCCTGGGAGCAGTGACGTAGCGTGGGTTGTCAGCACCCGAGGCAAGGCAAGTAATTTGCGCCCCCTAACCCGGGGCAAGGCAAGTCATTTGCTCCCCCTAACCCGGGGCAAGGCAAGTAATTTGCGCCCCCTAACCCGGGGCAAGGCAAGTAATTTGTGCCCCTAACCCCTAACCTGCCGTCGCTGCCAGCTTCTTCTTGCTGCTGCCTGGGCTGGTCGGATGCGGTTCTCTCCCGCGCTCAGCGCTGCGCTGGGCAGCCGCTGCACTGTCCCTCCCCCAGATAGTCCCTCCCTCGCTCTCTCTCTGCTCCGCAACACAACGCACGCCTGGCGCCCTCCCCCTCCACAGTGGGCGGCGACCCGGCAGCTCGGATTGGATTCGCACAGCCAGCACTGCAGTGAGAAAGAGTGAGTGGGCCAGGTAGGGGCAGAGAGCTGTGAGTGCGAGTGCACCCCCCCAATGTTGCGCCCGGTGCGGCTGGCCCCCCCTGCACCCCCCACGCTACGCCACTGCCTGGGAGACCAGGAGAGAGGGGAGCTTGTCGCAGCCAGAGGGAGAGACACCTGTGACTCTTCACCAAACAGACTCATCTCTGCTTCTTCGCCTCCCTCCTCTCTTGCCTCTGATTCTGGACTGCTCTCTGACACAGACTCTCCCTTCTCACTAAGCCCTGTTACCCCTTCAACTTTCAACACCTCCTCCTCCTAGTCTTCTCCCTCTTCTTTCTCTGACCACCCGTCGCCGTCCCACCACCAACCCCCTGGCTCTGAGCCTTCTTCCCTTGGGCGTTGCCAAGGCTCATTAAACTTTGGTTCAATCATTTCCCAGTAGGTCAACTTCTGTGAGCCAGCATCATATAATGCTTAGTGTCAGGAGTGCGTGCAGGAGCCAGGCCCTGTGACCAGTAGGACTCTGCAGGACTGGGGCCTTCCTAAGTTTGTTCTGGAGAGGCAAGGCGCGGCCGCACAGGTGAGGCCGATTGGTAACTCACAGCACCTGGTGGCAAGAGCTGGGAAGGGATATAAGGGCAGCATTTTCCCTTCGGCTCTTTGCCACAGCAACACGTTCCCTGCCTTGCTGCGTTTAGTTCCTTAATCCTCCAACCCTTGACTCATGACTCCTTGCTTCTTGACCCTCGCACCCCTGCCTTCGTGACTCCTTGCTTCCTGATCCTCGGACCCCTGACTTCATGACTCCTTGCTTCTTGACCCTCGGACCCCTGACTTCGTGACTCCTTGCTTCTTGATCCTCGGCCCCTGACTTCATGACTCCTTGCTTCTTGACCCTCGGACCCCTAACTTCATGATCCTCGGACCCCTGACTTCATGACTCCTTGCTTCTTGACCCTCGGACCCCTAACTTCGTGATCCTCGGACCCCTGACTTCGTGACTCCTTGCTTCCTGACCCTCGGACTCTTGGCTTCCTGACTCCTGGCTTCTGGACTCCCGTTCCTGCTCCCACCCCGCCATCTTGCCCCCGGTCCCGACATCCCCAGCCAGGACTTTGATCACCCGTGAACCGGACCATGACACTTAGAGTGTTGGACATGGGAAAGATGAGGGTTCAAATCCCCATCGGCCATGTAGATCACTGGGTGAATTTGGGGCAGTCACTGCCTGCCTCACCCTTGCCAACATCACACGGTTGTTGTGGGCATTAAACGAGGGCAGGGAATTCTTTAAAAGGGGGTAGTTTAATGCATATCTTTTAAGCTTTGGTTATAGATCTTTACATTAGTATAACTTTCAAAAGTCACTTGTAATAAGATGGAAAAGGTTTAAAATCTGAATTATTAAGTATATAGGGTTTTAAGGATGTGCGTGAATAAATTCTAATCAATGAAACCAAGGAAAAATTATGGTTTAAAAGTTTGTTGGTAATGTTTTTTGCTTTTGGAAAATTAATAAAAATGTTAACAAACAAACAAAAACGAGGACAGGGAGAACCAGGCAAATCACCGTGCGGTCCTTGGGGGAAAGTTAGGATAGAAATTCAATACAGTTGTACCTTGGACCTCGAACGCCGTGAGAGTTGAACGTTTTGGCTCCTGAACGCCGCAAACCCGGAAGTGAGTGTTCCGGTTTGCAAACATTCTTTAGAACCCAAATGCATGTTCTGTGGCTTCCGATTGGCTGCGGGAGCTTCCCGCAGCCAATCAGAAGCCACACTTTGGTTTCTGAACGTTTTGGAAGTCGGACGGACTTCTGGAACGGATTCCATTTGACTTCCAAGGTACGACTGTAAATCAATGTTGAGTCGAGTCCAGGTTGGTTGGAGACAGGTGATTTTGTTAACAGGGCAACCCCCTTCTGAAAATCTACCTTTGAAAGTTACCTGTAAACTACAACTAATCCAGAATGCGGCAGCTAGACTGGTGACTGGGGGTGCTGCCGAGACCACATAACACTCGTCTTGAAACACTACACTAGCTCCCAGTACGTTTCCGAGCACAGTTCAAAGTGTCGGTGCTGACCTTGAAAGCTCTAAACGGCCTCGGCCCAGTATACCTGAAGGAGCGTCTCCACCCCCATCGTTCTGCCCGGACGCTGAGGTCCAGCCTTCTGGCAGTTCCCTCGAGAAGAGAGGTTACAGGGAACCAGGCAGAGGGCCTTCTCAGTGGTGGCAGCCTCCCTGTGGAACACCCTCCCAGCAGATGTCAAAGAGAAGAACAACTACCAGACTTTTAGAAGACATCTGAAGGCAGCCCTGTTTAGGGAAGCTTTTAATGTTTGATGGATTACTGTATTTTAATATATTGTCGGAAGCTGCCCAGTGTGGCTAGGGAAGCCCAGCCAGATGGGCGGGGTATAAATAATAAATTATTATTATTATTAATCGGAACATTAAGGGTCTCCCCCGAAACTGCAGCACTCAAGACATTGAGATATTTGATCCCCGTTCCCTGTAAGGGACTCTCCACACGGTAACAAAAGCAGGCGGACACTGATGTACTGGAGACCTCCCAAATTTCGACAGAGGCGAAAAAAAGATGATTGGAGAGTTTCTATCAGCTTTCCAAAACTCAACTCAAGTCCGATCGATTCCCTGACTTTCTGCTCCCCCAACCGCCAGCTGCCCCTCCTTGGTCTTTGGGCCCCTCCTCGTCCTCCTGCCCGAAATCTATATAAGCAACATCAATTGTTGCAGAAATTATTAACCTTGCAGCTCGTTCAACACATATCGATCCATAAGCTTGTTCGATGCAGCCTTAATGCTAGGAGAAAAGGCACTGGGATTTCCCATCCATTCAAAAACCAGGACTTAATTCATGCCCCGGGTGCGGTTCATGAATCTTCGATGCTCCAGCTTAACCCTGGCCCATCCAGGGATTAAAAGAAGAAGAGGGTCCCTGAGAAAGTGCAGAGTGCACTTCTGCTGGAAAACCGAGAAGAGTCCACACACATGCAGAATTAGGGGAACAGCCCACAGGAGGACCTAAAAGCCTGAGAAAGAGAGAAGGAACTGCTTTCAAATTCCCACTCTGCCATGAAGTTATTTTCCCTGGACCTCCGACTAGTCGTAAACTCTCTCAGCCTCGCCTACCTGACAGGGTTGTTGTGGGAAATAAGAGAGGAGGGAGGGAGGAACCATGGAGGAAAAGGCAGGATGCAAATTCAACAAATAAATAAATTATCCCACTTTTGTTTTCGTTTTTCAAGGAACTAAGCAATTAAAGCACGCTTTTAAAACTGTTGCGCCGTGTACGAAACGTTTTCGCCTTGCTCGTGGCCCCGATCTTACTCTTTTCTTGGGCGAAAGGGATTTTGAAAATAAATAAATAAACGAACGAGCCGCTGAAACGTCAGCCTTATCCCCAAATTAATCGCAGGAGCGGATAGCGAGCCACCAGCAGCGAAAGCCCCTCACGGCATCTCGGCGTCGCTTGACAGAACGAGGGCAATGGACCCTTCAGATTAAGTGAGGAGCAACAGCCTCCCCCCCCCCCTATTCTCTGCAGAAACCAAGGCGATTAAATTCCCCTCTCGCCCAAATCCCTGCTACGAAACATTCCAGGGGAAAGCTTCCTTAAGTAACCTTTCAAAACTTTTAAACTGGGAGCCTGTGGCCAGCAGGCTCAGTGGGCAGTTGAGAGTCCAGCAACCTCCTTCCGGGGGCTATGGGGTCATCATTCCTGCTTTAAAAACTACAGCTAAGGCAGGCTAGGGGAGAAAATGGACGACAAATAGGATTTTTTAAAACAACAACTTCCCAGCTAGTTTTTCCGAGCATGCTGCTAGCAGGAAACAGGGATGTTTTCACAAAACTTGCCCGTAAAAATTGTGTGTATATGTGGGTTGTGTGTGTGGATAGGGGGTTGTGCCTTTGCTGGATCTGCTCACCAAACTTCCTGCCATTCCCACACCCCATTAACCCCCCCCCCCCGAGTTTCCCCTTCCCACCCCATGCAATTCCCCAAGCTTGCTTTCCACCTTCCCAACCCCACTGCTTCATGCAAATCTGGGATAGTGATGCAGCACTGCATATCCTCCAATGGGGGCTGCGTGACGACAGCCTTCAGTTTTTATGCATATAGGAAGATAGATTGATAGGCATAGGAAGCGACTTAGGGGAGCGCTGCCTTGGTTTTTTTTCCTGTTCGTAATTAACTCCCCCCTCCTAGCAATCTACTTTAAGCAGGCAAAATTCAACAGGTGCGGTTTTGCTCGCAAGGGGCTCTGTTCAAGGGAAAAGCTTCACCCACAGGATTTCTTTGGAGAGCAACTAAACTGGCAGGAAAGTATGCCAGCATCCAGATCAAACTGCATTCTTCATCATCGCACACCCCTGCTTCCACTTGGCACCCCACCCTTGGAGGAGGGAGAGAAACTGGAGGTTAACCGTCTGGAACTGGGACCCCTCCCATGGCAAAAGACACTTCTGAAAATACGGCTAAAGTTGGTAGAGCATGAGACCCTTAATTGTGGGTTCAAGAACCCTTTTGTTGGGCAAAAGATTCCTCCTTGCAATGGGTCGAACTAGCAGTGGTGTCCAAACTTTTTTCACAGAGGGCCAGATTTGATGAAGTGAAGGGCTGTGAGGGCCAACCAAAGTTGTTGTTTTTTTAGGATTTTTTAAGGATTGAAGTTGTTGAGGTTTTTTAGGATTTTACCCCAGGAAATCAACTGCCACAGGGGCCAGATGAAACCGACCAGCGGGCCGGATTAGGCCCCCAAAACAGACTTTGGACATGACCCACATGGCCCCTTCCAACTCAACAGTTCTTCAACTCTATGATCCCCTGATTAAAATAACTAAGTAAAAGTGAAGCTTTGTGGATTACCACAGTTTACTAGAGCAGAAGCCGAGAGCTTTGAGTTTTATTTACTTCACAAAATTTGGGGCTGCTTGATTGTAAGAAAACCTCTAAGTGGTTTGCAAGAAAACCTCTCTGGAGGCCACCACAATGGCCCTACTCAGAGGTGACCCACTTAAATAATCAAAGGTGTAACTCTTGAGAATACTAATTTCAATGGGTGGTTTCCAACTAAGTTCTGCTTAGCGTGAACCCATTGATACGGATGGATCTAAGTTAGTTGTGTTAGTCAATGGGTCTTCTCTGAGCCAGCGGCTTTGCTTTGAATAGAACTTCGTCGGAGACAAATGTAAGTCGCCTTAGGTGAAAATCACAGTCTCCCAGCCTAAACTACCCCACAAGGTTGTTGTACGGCTGGAGTGTGGACTCTGGCCGTTTGGAGGAAATATTTTGAAAGCGAACACTTACAAAAGGGGCTGGTTCTCTGTTAACCTTTTATAAAAAAATCAAAACCGGAAGGCGCTGCTTGAGGAATTCACTTTCAAGCATAAAAATCTTCAAGTTTATCTACCGCTCTTTCAAACAGGCAGAACATTCCCTTATTCCCATCGACAGCCTTACAAAAACACCCCTGTGAGGTAGGCCTGCGATGTTTGAATGCATTTGTTCAACAGGTTAAAAACGAACGTGGACCACCAACCCCCCAAACACATTTTCCAGGGTGTCCACACTGCCAAGATTTAAGATGAAGAGACAATAGACAACTTGAATCAATAAAAACAACAGCATAGTGGCCCCACCCTCCAAAGTTCTTAAAATCTCAGCAAAGTAATAAAACAGCTCCATAGAATCCTAGATTTGTAAGGGTCCCCAAGGATCATCTATTCCAACCCCCGGCGATGCAGGAATCTTTTGAGGCTGAAACTCCCAACCCTGAGATCAAGAGTCATGCTCTACCGACTGAGCTATCGCCCGTCAACAACCAGTAAAACAAGTTATTAGAAAGCAGAACCACAAAATGTGGAGCAGAACAAAAACAAGGCTTTAGGGTTCTCCTGAATGCCCATGCAGAGGAGGCCCACACACTTTCCTCCTTTCTAGGGAAGGTATTGAAAGCCACAAGAGGCCACCACAGAGAAGGCCCTGTTTTATTTCCCTATGAACGAGAACCTGTGATGAGGTCTGTGGCAGAGGCAACGGCGGGACCCAGGAGCTGCAGGCAAGGCTAGTGTTACTCAAAAAACTCCAGTGGCTCCCCAACGTTTGGGGGCCACTGCCCCCTTGGTGCCATAAACTCATCCCCTTACCCTATAAAAAGCATTATTTGTTGCATGTTGCCTTGGGCAAGTTTAAGGAATGTACAAATTTAATTAAATAATAATAATAATAATTCAGAATAGCAGTTTGCACGACACACTAGGGAAGATAACAACACGGCGAAATTCAGAACAATTAACTGCACCTTTGTTCAAAATGTAATTAAAACTATTTAGCTTAGTTCAACAGACCTGATGGATTCGATCCAGTGCCACCAGCTTCTCAAAGTCTGATAGTCATTTAGCAGGAATCTTCAGTGTCACATTTAGTAACTGCTGTACTTCAACGCGCGGTGTATTCTTAATGGTTAGGCTTGGTTGGGCTTGATGGAGAAATAGCAGTTTCCCCTAAAAGGTAAAGGTACCCCTGCCCGTACGGGCCAGTCTTGACAGACTCTGGGGTTGTGCGCCCATCTCACTTAAGAGGCCAGGGGCCAGCGCTGTCCGGAGACACTTCCGGGTCACGTGGCCAGCGTGACATCGCTGCTCTGGCGAGCCAGAGCCGCACACGGAAACGCCGTTTACCTTCCCGCTGGTAAGCGGTCCCTATTTATCTACTTGCACCCGGAGGTGCTTTCGAACTGCTAGGTTGGCAGGCGCTGGGACCGAGCAGCGGGAGCGCACCCCGCCGCAGGGATTCGAACCGCCGACCTTTCGATCGGCAAGCCCTAGGCGCTGAGGCTTTAACCCACAGCGCCACTAGGTCTGGTTTAAAGCCACGTAGCAGGAGACTCGAATCACCACCTCCAGTCCCCCTGCTTCTGAGTGCCCCCCCCTAAATTATCCCCCCGCCCCACCCCACAAGGCAGGACTGATCACTCCAGGAACCACTGAAACAGGCCCATCAAAATCAATGGGCATCACCAACTTAGGTTCCTTCATTTCAATGGATCTACTCAGAGTGAAAATTATTTGGAGACAACCCCTGGGTCATCCTAGGGGGCTAGGCCTGTGATTGCACCCCCCTGCCAAAGGGGTGAGACCACTCCCCCCATTTCTCCCATAACTGCTCATGGACACAAACACCCACCCAGTTTATAACTTCTCTGAAAATTGAGAGTGCAAATTTGATACACAAAAACTCCCAAACCACCTGCTCATACGATCTGACAAACCTTTCCAGAAGTTGCCACAGAAAAGACACTCTGCCCGTGCTCAGAGACACTGTCTTGGGTGGTGTACCCTGTATTTCGGGGCTGAATGCTCTGCTGGGAACTGGGTTCTAACTAAAGTTCAAAACATCACCACCACCATCATCATAAGAATTTATTATTTATAGACCGCCCATCTGGGTGGCTTCCAACAGAACATTAAAAACACGATAAAAGATCAAACATGAAAAACTTCCCTAAACAGGGCTGCCTTCAGATTTCTTCTAAAAGTCAGAGAGTTATTTCCTTGCCATCTGATGGGAGGGCGTTCCACAGGGCAGGCGCCACCACCGAGAAGGCCCTCTGCCTGGTTCCCTGTAACTTGGCTTCTCGCAGGGAGGGAACCGCCAGAAGGTCTTCGGAGCTGGACCTCAGTGTCTAGGCTGAACGATGGAGGTGGAGACGCTCCTTTAGGTATAAAGGTAAAGGTAAAGGGACCCCTGACCATTAGGTCCAGTCGTGGCCGACTCTGGGGTTGCGGCACTCATCTCGCTTAACTGGCCAAGGGAGCCGGCGTACAGCTTCCGGGTCATGTGGCCAGCATGACTAAGCCGCTTCTGGCAAACCAGAGCAGCGCACGGAAACGCCGTTTACCTTCCCGCCGGAGCGGTACCTATTGATCTACTTGCACTTTCACGTGCTTTCAAACTGCTAGGTTGGCAGGAGCAGGGACCGAGCAACGGGAGCTCACCCTGTCGCGGGGATTCGAACCGCCGACCTTCTGCTTGGCAAGCCCTGGGCTCTGTGGTTTAACCCACAGCACCACCTGCGTCCTTCTTGTATTGTTTTTTCTTTTTTCTTTTTGTAACCTTTAAAATCTCAATAAAAATCTATTTGAAAAAAAGAAAGAAAGGAGGGCCCTTTCAAAGGTCTTTTCTGCCTTACTACCAGGAACATCAGGAGCTGCCTTCTACAGAGTTCATCTACCTCAGCACTGCCTGCACGGACTGGCAGCAGCTCTCCAGAATTCCAAGCATTTCCCAGTTCTACCAGGCGCTGCAAATCACAGGAGGGGGAGAGAGTTCTCTTGAACTCGGGTCCAGCTGGGGGGGTGTGTGCTTCCCACAGAGGCATCTCTTAGAATTTTAGAAGACTGTCTGAAGGCAGCCCTGCTTAGGGAAGTTTTTAACGTTTGAAGTTTTATTTTGTTTTTAACGTTCTGTTGAAAGCCGCCCAGAGTGGCTGGGGAAACCCAATCCAGATGGGCGGGGTAGAAATAATAATTTATTTATCATCATCATCATCATCATCTGGTTGGCCACTGGGAGAATGCAAGGCTGTAGAAGCACACACACACACCCCTTTGTCCTGATCTCCAGATTCTTCAACTCAACTCAGGGAAAAACACATCAAAATTAAAACTCATTTCGTTCCGCAACATTTATATGCCGCTCCATTGCATTAAAATACAAAACCAAACCAAGCTCATCTAGGCATTTACAAACAAAAGATGAGCCAAAGTTTGCCAAGTCTATTTACTGCAAAAGGTCTACTCAGAGTAGGGCTAGCATTGGAATCAACCCTTTGTTTCTCTCTCTCTCTCTCTCTCTCTCTCCCCCCCCCCGCCCCCCACTTTTCTTGGATTCTGGCAGTCCCAGAAGTCAGCTGAGCCTACTTTGTCCAAGATCAATGCCACAAAAAGAGTTTCAGAGCTGGCTCCTTTGACTGCGCCTCCTCCCCCTTTCCCCTCTCCGGCTACGAAGGGAGCTCAGTTACAATTCTCCAGCTGTGTGAGTTTTGGCTTCACTTAATTGTTTCAAAACAAGAGTTTTTTTGGCCGCAGGATGGGAGTCCTGGAACTCCAGCCAACTCCACACACACACACACACACACTTTTTCTCTCTGTGTTGCTTGCCCCCTTCAACGCACGCACACACACCCAAATAATAGCCTGTTTATTTGGGGAGGAAAGGAGAGCCCGACTGGAAAACAAGCTTGTGGCTTGATCCCTTGAAAGTAAACCGAAGTCCCCCAAGAAGACAAGAGACATAATTCGAGGATCTCAGCCCCTGCCCGTAACCACCACCACCACTTCCTCCTCCCTGCCTCTCTCGGAGGAGCAGTTTCCAAGCCAAGAGCAACAACGGAGCCGAAAGCCAAAGCAACAGGACTGGAAGTTCACCAGGTATAATTTCGCCGTCAGCAGCTCTGGGCGAAATTTCGGACCAGGAAATTGACTTACGAGGCGCTTTGGGTTCCAAACAGTGGCGCAAGCTGGGCGAAGGAGTCGTGCAAACAGAATATTAACAGAAACACAAAACAGAATGCAATATAAATTCGTGTGTTATTCCTTGACGATTTTGTATGCGATTTTGGCTTCACACCCAACCAGTGATTGGTTACTATTACGGACACTGCAATTGAGGTTTGTTTGTTTTTTTTTGGAAAAGTGACGCTTGTTCTTCTTCTTGTTAAACATCTAATGCAATTTTTTTTAAAAAAAAAAGTGCGTGCGTTTATTTATTTATTTAAAAGGGGGGTGGGCAATGAAATCGACCAGCTTCTAAAGTTGAAACTGAGGGGGGGGGGTTCTGTTTCGCGATCCTCGGAGTGGATCGGAACTGACGCGCAAAGAGAGAGGGCGCGCGCTGGTTTGGGGGCTACAGGAGAATGGTTGGTTGTATTTTAGGAAGGTTGAAGAGGGGGTTGAGGTTTTTTTTTCTTCTTTTCTTTTTGGGGGTGACTAGATGCAAGCCACCCCGCGCGCCAGCCGCCGCCGCCGCCGCCGCAGCGAAAAGACCATCGCCAGAGCGCGCTTGGCAATGCAAACCCCAAGCGCATCCTCGCCAAAAGAATGCCAGCCGCCTCCCGGAAAGAAAAAGAAAGGAAGAAAGAAAAGATATTGCCTTACCTTGGGAATCCAGGAGCTCCTTTTCTCGCCTCTGCAGAGGAGAAGGGATGGGGCGAACCGTCCGAGGGAAGGAGGGAGGGAAGAAAGAGAGTGGTTCTGAAAAGACAGAGCCAGTACAAAAAAAATAAAAATCAATCTGGTGCAAGATTCTCTGCGCGCCTGGAGAGGACTTAAGGAATTAGATGCCTTGCTTTGGAGCTCCGATGGCTGAGCTGGAGGAAGGAAAGGCATAAGGCAGGGGTGGGGGGAGAGAGGGGGGGGAGAAAAGAGGTGGAGAGACGGCGAGAAAGCTTACAAACAAAGCCCCTGGCAAGGCACAGGCTCGTAACTCAACGCCCCAGCGCAGGCCAGCCCGCCCCTTGCAGCAGGGCGCGCCAATCTGCGCCGGGCGCCCTTGCGCGCAGCTCCGCCTCGCCTCGCCCGGCCCGGCCAGGCCCGCCTTCGCCTCCCTCCGCGGCCGCCGCCGCCGCGAAAACCGGGATCGGAGCCTCCGGCGGCAGGAGGCAGGACCTGGGCACGGGGAGCAAGAGGGTCCGGGTGACCTTCAGGTTCCTCCGGGTAGCAGGGCGGTGAGGGAGAGGAGGGCGCAGGATGGAGGAGGGAGACGAGGAAGCAAAAAAAAAAAAAGACCCAACTCAGCACTTTGCTAATGCAAGGGGGGGGGGTTCGCGAGAGAGCCCTGCTCGGAGTAGACCCATTGGGGTTGGAGGGCGGGGCGGATCCGGCTTGGGGTGGCAAAGTTGCGATGGGGTAAATCGGCAAGACTTCGGCGTTTGCAGAGTTCAGACGTTGTTGTGGTTGGAGAAGCGAAGCAGCTGAAAAGGAAGGCTCTGATTTTGGGGGGGAGGGGGGTGTTGCAGGACTGAGCCCCGCTGCAGGATTTAATTCCTAGGCCAGCCTTCCCCGCGTTAGAAGCCTTTTTTTGTAGAATCATGCCGTTCTGCGGAACAATGAGGACTGGAATCTTGACTTCATTTTAAAGAGCAGTGCTGTGGTTCAGGAGTGGAACGGCTGCTCTGCGTGCAGACATTCCCCGTTCAGTCCTCCTCGTCGTCAGATAGGGTTGGGAATGTTCCCCGTCTGAAATCCCGGAGAGCTGCTGCCGGTCCGTGTCAACAGTATGGAGCTATATGGAGCATGGTCTGACGCAGGATAAAGCAGATTCCTGGCTTCCTATTTGAAAACGTTCTGAAATAGCTGCAGGATAGCTCCACTGGTAGAGGATGAGACTCTCACTCTGAGGATTGAGGGTTCGATTCCCAAGTTGGGCAAATGGATTCTTGCACTGGAAGAGGTTGGGCCAGATGCCCTTTGTGGTCCCTTCTGATTCTGTAATTTCACAAGCAACACTGTGTGTCGCAGGGGTCAGCAAACGTTTTCAGCAGGGGGCCGGTCCACTGTCCCTCAGACCTTATGGGGGGCCGGACTATATATTTTTTTAAAAAAATAAACAAATTCCTATGCCCCACAAATAACCCAGAGATGCATTTTAAATAAAAGCACACATTCTACTCATGTAAAAACACGCTGATTCCCGGACCGCCCGCGTGCCGGATTTAGAAGGCGATTGGGCCAGATCCGGCCCCCGGGTCTTAGTTTGCCTACCCATTAAAACAGGTCAACAGAAGCTGAAGAATGAATTTGTTTTCTTCTTAAGCGCCTTTCTGGGTCCTGTGGCACTCACCCAAAGAGAGCTCTTTCCCACAGCTGAGCCGCAGTGTGCCTCTGAGCATGGGCTGAGTGCAATTCCTGCATCTTCCAATAACTGTTGCCTGCCTTCCACACATCCAGAAATGGGGCTAAGGAAGCTCAAATTATTGGAACAGTTCAGGGCCTCAAAATGACTTTAGGCAATTAAAGGTAAAGGTAAAGGTACCCCTGCCCGTACGGGCCAGTCTTGACAGACTCTGGGGTTGTGCGCCCATCTCACTTAAGAGGCCAGGGGCCAGCGCTGTCCGGAGACACTTCCGGGTCACGTGGCCAGCGTGACATCGCTGCTGTGGCGAGCCAGAGCTGCACACGGAAACGCCGTTTACCTTCCCGCTGGTAAGCGGTCCCTATTTATCTACTTGCACCCGGAGGTGCTTTCGAACTGCTAGGTTGGCAGGCGCTGGGACCGAGCAGCGGGAGCGCACCCCGCCGCAGGGATCGGCGCTGAGGCTTTAACCCACAGCGCCACCTGCGTCCCTAAGGCAATTACTCAGCACGTTTAAGCACCCCTTGGTCAGTTGCGGACTCTACTACATTGAAGGTTTTTAAGCAGAGATTGGAAGGCGTTGGGGTGTGTGGGTGGGTGTGGATATATTGCTGAATTGTCAAAATGTCAGGGAAAACCCGGATGTATGGCAACACAATGGAAAAAGCAGCAGAAACCGCCCCTAAAGCTTAAAAGCACTATTTGGGGGGTGAGGTTCCCCCGAAAAAGCTCAACAATTTGGGGGTGTCAGGAATTTTGCTTTTTGAAATACGGCAACCCTAGTCATGGATGCTTTAGTTGAGATTCCTGCATTGCGGTGGAGTGGACCAGATGACCCTCGTAGGGTCCAACTCCTGGATGATTCTGTCTCTCCTAGGTAAAGGTAAAGGTAAAGGTACCCCTGCCCGTACGGGCCAGTCTTGACAGACTCTGGGGTTGTGCGCCCATCTCACTTAAGAGGCCAGGGGCCAGCGCTGTCCGGAGACACTTCCGGGTCACGTGGCCAGCGTGACATCACTGCTCTGGCCAGAGCCAGAGCCAGAGCCGCACACGGAAACGCCGTTTACCTTCCCGCTGGTAAGCGGTCCCTATTTATCTACTTGCACCCGGAGGTGCTTTCGAACTGCTAGGTTGGCAGGCGCTGGGACCGAGCAGCGGGAGCGCACCCCGCCGCAGGGATTCGAACCGCCGACCTTTCGATCGGCAAGCCCTAGGCGCTGAGGCTTTAACCCACAGCGCCACCTGCGTCCCATTTCTGTCTCTCCTACCAGGGTCTAATTTGGGGTTGGACGAACCACACTCACAATTCCCTTGAGTGGAAAGGACATTCACTCGATGTCTAATGGTGTGAGCGGAGTCAAGTTTTGTCTGTCTCTCAGTAGCCAAATAAGGAGCCTGAGGACTAGCGACTTGTTTAGTAAATAATAATAATAATAATAATAATAATAATAATAATAATATTTATACCCCACCCATCTAGCTGGTTTTCCCCAGCCACTCTGGTCGGCTTCCAACAGAATATTAAAATACAATAGTCTATTAAACATTAAAAGCTTCCCTAAACAGGGCTGCCTTCAGATGTCTTCTAAAAGTCTTGTAGTTGTTGTTCTCTTTGACATCTGGTGGGAGGTCGTTCCACAGGGCGGGTGCCACCACCGAGAAGGCCCTCTGCCTGGTTCCCTGTAACTTGGCTTCTCGCAGAGAGGGAACCGGCAGAAGGCCCTCGGCGCTGGACCTCAGTGTCCGGGCAGAACGATGGAGGTGGAGACGCTCCTTCAGGTATACAGGACCTGCCTGTTTCGCCAGGTGCTGCTCAAGGCGAATAAAGAGACCAGAATATAACATCAAACACAATATAACAGTATCATTCATTGTTGTTGTTTACTTGTTTAGTCGTGTCCGACTCTTTGTGACCCCATGGACACCAGGCCCTCCTGTCTTCCACTGCCTCCCACAGTTTGGTCAAACTCATGCTGGTAGCTTCAAGAACACTGTCCAAGCATTTCGTCCTCCGTCGTCCCCTTCTCCTTGTGCCCTCCATCTTTCCCAGCATCAGGGTCTTTTCCAGGGAGTCTTCTCTTCTCATGAGGTGGCCAAAGTCTTGGAGCCTCAGCTTCACAATCTGTCCTTCCAGTGAGCACTCAGGGCTGATTTCCTTCAGAATGGAGAGGTTTGATCTTCTTGGAGTCCATGGGACTCTCAAGAGTCTCCTCCAGCACCAGAATTCAAAAGCATCCATTCTTCGGCCATCGGCCTTCTTTATGGTCCAGCTCTCACTTCCATACATCACTACTGGAAAAACCACGGCTTTGACTATACGGACCTTTGTTGGCAAGGTGTTGACTGCTTTTTAAGATGCTGTCTAGGTTTGTCATTGCTTTTCTCCCAAGGAACAGGCATCTTTTAATTTCATGATATATGAAGTATCATTCATATGTGTGTGTGTCTATATATATATATATACATATATATATATATGTATATGTATGTGTATACACACACACACACACACACACACACACATATATATATATAAAAAAAACACATCCCAAACAACATGTGGGGCAGAACAATTCAATTCAAACAATAAAGCAGATAAACAACCACTGCCACCAGTTTATCTGGTTGGGGGAATTTTTGGTCCTCTAGACATTTTTCAGCTCCCATCAGCCCCAGCTGTCTTGGCCAATGATCAGGGATGATGGGAGTTGTAGTTCAGCAGCATCTGTAGAATCAAGGGTCCCGCCAGCTTTGAGTGAAACAAACGGAGAGAGGCCTGTGTCTGGATACCAGGTGGAAATCGCAGATGAGATTTCAGCCGAAGATCAGGCGCAACATCCAAACTCAGCCTTCTGCTAGCTAGCTGGTGGTTGGGCAGATGTTTGGGACTACAACTCCCATCAGCCACAGCAAGCACATGCAGAACTGCTGGCTGATGGGAGTTGTAGTCCAAACCTGCAGGCCTCTGGCTTGGAGAAAATCGCACAAAGGGTGGCTAACCTGTAGCACACTGGCAGCATACAGCCCCCCCAGGACCCCCCAATTTGTGATTATCTGTTTTTCTTGCTCCTCGTGTCCCCTGCTGTGGTGCCATGGTGCCGAAAACTTTATATGACCACCCCCAGCCTCTGCCTCCCAATTTTGGAGCATTTTTAAATTTAATTTTTATTCTGAAACTGTGCTGTATCCAACCTTAGAGTAGTATAATGGCTGGACGTGTTTAATTTGGATCCATCAATTTTGCTGGGTCTACTCTGAGCAGGACTTAGTTCATCGCCTCCCTTCGTTTCATTCCCTGCTCCTGTAACGCAATAAGGTTTTAGCTCTATTAATTTCAACCAGTTTACTCTGCCAGTCAGTGTAATACTGAGCTAGATGGGACCAATGTGTTGCTATATTGGGGCTAAGAAATCCCCACAGCACCAGTTCTCAAGGATCCTTGGCAGTATCCATGGCCATTTGAACTGAGGAGGTTTCTGTTGTTGTTTAGTCGTGTCGGCCTCTTCGTGACCCCCTGGACCAGAGCACGCCAGGCCCTCCTGTCCTCCACTGCCTCCCGCAGTTTGGTCAGACTCATGTTTGTAGCTTCGAGAACACTGTCCCACCATCTCGTCCTCTGTCGTCCCCTTCTCCTTGGGCCCTCCATCTTTCCCAACATCGGGGTCTTTTCCAGGGAGTCTTCTCTTCTCATGAAGTGGCCAAAGTTTTGGAGCCTCAGCTTCAGGATCTGTCCTTCCAGTGAGCACTCAGGGCTGATTTCCTTCAGAATGGAGAGGTTTGATCTTCTTGCAGTCCATGGAACTCTCAAGACTCTCCTCCAGCACCATAATTCAAGAGCATCCATTCTTTGGCGATCAGCCTTCTTTATGGTCCAGCTCTCATGACTAGGAGGTTTCTAGTCCTCATGAATTGCAGGTAGGGAACATTGCATAGCAATATGGCATTATGTCTAGCGCTAGGCCTGCTCAAAGTAGACCCATTACAACTAATAGGCATGGCTAGCTTAGTTCCATTCATTTCATAGGGTATACACTGGGTTTATTTCTGTATAATCACTTTTGTGGGTCTCTTGCTGTTATTCTGCAATGCCTAAAGGTTTTGGGTGGTCCTCCAAAGGCTGACAAAATGTATCCTTCAAACAAAAAAGGCCCCACACAGAGACACACAATTTAGTGGTATGGCCCTCTGCTATGGGTCCATGTGGCCCCCAGCTTGAAAAATGTCAGCCACTCCATCCCTACCTAATGATAGGATTTGTTTGACAGTGGAACTGCCCGCCTCATGAGGTAGTAGACTCTCCTTTGCTGGGAGTTGTTCCAGCAGGGTCTGTGGGACTTTTTGACAAGATCCTGTACTACGGCCTGAGTCGGGGGTTGGGATGGATGACCACAAAGGGTCCCCTGCAGCTCTGTGACTTTAGGATGCATGGGTGCCGAGAAGAAGCATTTGCTTTTCTTCGTTATATGGAGGGAATACTTCTCCGCAGATGGTACTTGCTGTAAAATACATACCACCTTTTTTTAACCTGAAAATAAATAAAAAAATAGTACAAAGCCTGCTTTTTTGTTTTCCTTGAAGGCTGTTTTAGTCGCAAGCAAAATTTCAGCAATTAATCAACTGAGGGTTTCTTGAAGGAGGTGACAGCTGTGATCTAGAGAACAAACAGTGGATCTCTCTCTCTCTCTCTCTCCCCGATAATACATTTATTTGCTTGTTTTATTCAATCCGTTTGTCAGCTTTTTATTTGTTGCATTTATACGCGTATAGTACAGAGTTCTCCTTCATCCTCATTTCATCGTCACAACAACCCTGTGAGGTAGGCTGAGAGAAGCAGGGATTAGCCCAGGGTCACCCAGGGAGCTTGGTGGCTGAATGTGGAGATTTGAACCCAGGTCTCTCGGGTCCTATTCCGGCACCCTAAGCGCTTCACCACAACGGCTTTGTAACTGGTTCCGGTAGGAGGGTGGAATCCCTGATTCATCTTTCATAGGGTTCCCCCCATCTCTGTTTAAAGTCAGAAAGTACCATTAACACACTCACTCCGAATCATAAGTGGTGCTTTTAAGTTAAGGGTTTTTATTTTTCAGTGAGAGAGCAGCTATAGAGCTTGAAAGCAGAATTGAAACTCTAATAAAATACCTGCCCCTAAATGCCGTTCCTTGCCACACATTAAAATAACTCGGCAGCAAATCCTCAAATATCATCAGAGCTAAAATATCATCAAAATTGGGTAGAAAAAAGAAAGGACATCTTCCTGCAGAGCATAGTTAGACTGTGGAACTCCCTCCCACAGTAGGCAGTGAGGTCCACCAGCTCTCGTCAAATGTCAAACAGTTAAATATATGATTTTGAGAAGACATCTGAAGGCATCCTTGTTATAGGGAAGTTTTTAATGATTGGTGTTTGATGTGTTTTTAATATTTTGTTGGAAGCCACTCAGAGTGGCTGGGGCAACGAAGTCACATGGGCAGCATATAAATATTGCTATTATTATTATTATTATTATTATTACCCAGAGATCCCACTGGGGATGGAACTGAAGGACTTCTGCATGCATGCGCTACTGCAGAGCTATGTCTTCCTATATAAATAGAAATGTAAGGTGTCGTCACGCATAACCTTTATAAAAAAAACCAGAAGCCTTTCTTCTAGGGATAATAGGACATACCAAAAGACCTGAAGGAATTATTTATGCATGCAGCCACAGCTGCCAGAACGTTTGATGCGCAGAAATGGAAGGAAGATATCGTCCCAACCAAGGAAGAGTGGCGAGCGAAATTAATGGACTATGCAGAAATGGCAAAACGTACGGGAAGAATAAAAAAAATCAAGAAGAAAAAGAGCCTTAAATAAAGATTGGGGAAGTTATGTAGTTATTTAAAGAACTATTGTAAAAACAACAACAACAACAACAACAACAACGTTATTATTTATACCCAAGCCACTCTGGGCTGCTCCCAGCAGAATAGTAAAAGCACAATAAAGCCCAAACATTAAAAACTTCCCTAAAAAGGGCTGCCTTCAGATAAAATCAAGCAGTTAAAAGTTTACGGGGGGGGGGGGGGTAGAAAGAATCTAAAAAAGAAGTCAAGGGGGAGGTGCAGTTTAATTACTATAAATGATTTTTCTATGTAACCAGAGAAGGGGGGGGAAGGGTCGATAAAAATGTAAAGGAAGATTATTGTTAAACTGAAACTGAAAATAATATAGATCATAATATAAGTAGATGGATAGATAAAAGGTGTTGTCACCAGGCAGTTCAGAGTTAGCCAGTGACATGGACAAGGGCGGAGCCCCTAGTTCCTTCATATCAAAGCTTGAATCCTCTACCCATTTCCTGGCAAGAAGCCCCACTGAACTCAGTGAGACTTACCGTATTTTGCGCCCCATAGGACGCATCGGCCCATAGGACGCACCTAGCAGGTGGCGCTGTGGGTTAAAGCCTCAGCGCCTAGGACTTGCCGATCGAAAGGTCGGCGGTTCGAATCCCTGCGGCGGGGTGCGCTCCCGCTGCTCGGTCCCAGCGCCTGCCAACCTAGCAGTTCGAAAGCACCTCCGGGTGCAAGTAGATAAATAGGGACCGCTTACCAGCGGGAAGGTAAACGGCGTTTCCGTGTGCGGCTCTGGCTCTGGCTCTGGCCAGAGCAGCGATGTCACGCTGACCACGTGACCCGGAAGTGTCTCCGGACAGCGCTGGCCCCTGGCCTCTTAAGTGAGATGGGCGCACAACCCCAGAGTCTGTCAAGACTGGCCCGTACGGGCAGGGGTACCTTTACCTTTACCTAAAGAAAAAAAAATATTATTTCCCCCCCAGGTGCGGGGCTGGAAGAACCAGGTCGGGGAACAGCGGGAAGGCGCGCTCCGCCTCCCCGCTGTCCCCCAAGCTTGTGGGGCTGGCGATGGGGAGAAGTGTGCTGAGCCTGGGACTGCAGGCAGCTCTGCGCAGCCACCGGGAGCCGGGCAGGACTTTGTGCCCCGCTCCCGATGGCCGCGCAGAGCTGCGCCGAGCCCGGGACTGCAGGCAGCTCGGCGCAGCCACCGGGAGCCGGGTGGGACTTTGCGCCCCGCTCCCGATGGCCGCGCAGAGCTGCGCCGAGCCCGGGACTGCAAGCAGCTCTGTGCAACCCTCAGAGGTGGTCTCCCGAGGGTTGCGCAGAGCTTCCTGAAGCCTGGAGAGCGAGAGGGGTCGGTGCGCACCGACCCCTCTCGCTCTCCAGGCTTCAGCGAAAGCCTGCATTCGCCCCATAGGACGCACACACATTTCCCCTTCATTTTTGGAGGGGAAAATGTGCGTCCTATAGGGCAAAAAATACGGTACTTCCAAGTAGACATTGTGCCATCCAGACAGGTTGTGCTATTGGCCTTTCCAAAAGCTTTCGACAGAGCGCCTCGCCAAAGATTCCTCCGCAAGCTTAGCAGTCGAGGAAGAAGAGGAGAGCTTCTTTTGTGGGCCAGGAATTGGTTCAGCTGCAGGAAGCAAAGGGCAGTTCTCCCGAATGGAAAGAAGTAGAAAGTGGGAGTCCCTTAAGGATCGGTATTGGGAGACTGCGTTTTTTATATTATCCACAAAGGATGTTTAGATAGGAGCGAGCAGTGAGGTGGCCAAGTTTGCTGAAGTTCAGGGTCGGGAAAACAAAAACAAAACAGAGAGAGAGAGAGAGATTGAAGGACCTCTCCTGACTGAGTGAGTGGCCTGATCCAGAAAGCTCTTCTTGTGTTGGACTTGCTGATCGGAAGGTTGGCGGTTCGAATCCCCGTGATGCGGTGAGCTCCCATTGCTCAGTCCCTGCTCCTGCCAAACTAGCAGTTTGAAAGCACGCCAGTGCAAGTAGATAATTAGGCACCACTGCGACGGGAAGGTAAATGGCATTTCTGTGCGCTCTGGCACTCGTCACGGTCTTCCGTGCACCAGTAGCAGTTTAGTCATGCTGGACACATAATAATAATAGTAATAATAATAATTTTTTATTTATACCCCGCCCTTCCCGGTTCAGAAAACCAGGCTCAGGGCGGCTAACAACAAATTTAAAACACTTAATTGATGCTACAAAAAACAGTATAAAACATGAGTAACAATAAAATCAAAAATCTGTTTATGGGGAAAATCCATCCAATAAACATTAGATGATCACCAGGGCTAGCTGGCTAAATTAGTCCTATTTGGGCAATGAGGAGACCAGGGGAGAATTAGCCGGAAAGCTTTCTGCAGACAAACGCCGGCTCCCTCAGCCTGAAAGCGAGATGAGCACCGCAACCCCATAGTCGCCTTTGACTGGACTTAACCGTCCAGGGGTCCTTTCCCTTTACCTCTTGTGTTGGAATAAATAAATCTATATATATGGGATGATTGGAGGGGAGATGCTCTCAGATGCCTGCTGAAGACCAGAGAGAGGACTGTGGCAAAGGCACCCCCCCCAGAGGCCGGCACAACCAGGAAATAACAGGATGAGGCACGCTCCCTGCGGAACAGGCCGACAACCGTATCTCCTTCCCAGACTGAGCTCATTAGTTCCAGCGAGCGGATCCATTAGTGACACTGGCAATTAAGTGTGCAAAAGCAACGGCAACGTGCGACAGCCGGCCTCTCCCCAGTGGGGGGTGGGGCAGTGAGGCACCCGTAGGAAAAATGGGCCAAGCCCCCGAGCCACCATGGGGTGCGGTCTCCAGGATTCTCGTTAAGAAAATAAAGATGGGAGCGAGTTGTTGAACGCTGGTTTCTGGGAATCCCAGACTCTCTGATTAAAAGAAGCCGTCCCGGTTTCTGATTGGATCCCAGAATGTCCCACTTTTCCTTAGGATGTCCTTATTTTCATAGGAGAAATGTTGGAGGGTATGGATCTGTGAGCCAAGAAGATAAGAAACTGTACCACCTTCAGAAGACATCTGAAGGCAGCCCAGTATAGGGAAGTTTTTGAATGCTTTATGTTTTGTTATGCTTTTATATACTGTGTTTTTTGCTCCATAAGATGCACTTTTTTCTTCCTAAAAAGTAAGGGGTCCCTGGAGCCGAATTGCTGAGGGGCGAAAAGCAGATCATACTTTTTCTTTTTCTTTTTTGAAAGAAGGAAGTGGGTGTTGAAACAAAGCCGCTGATCGGCAAGCGATCGGGAAGGGAGATAAGGGACGCTAGCAATAAAGGAGGCTGCCTGGGAGGGGTAAAAACTCTTGGATCCTCAGGATTTTTACATTGGGTCTCCCCAAATTCACCATCAGATCACATAGCATGTCCATGGCTACAGCCTGCACACACAAAAACACGCATCCACTGTTTCGTGGGGCCACAATGGCGCAAAAACGTGGTTACAAAGCACGGATCCACATGGATTCTCAGAATTTCTGCATTGGGCTACCCCAAACTCACTGTCAAATCACATGTCTGTGGCCACAGCATGAACCACAAGAATCATACATCCACTGTTTCGTTCAGAATATTTTTTCCCTTGTTTTCCTCCTCTAAAAACTGGGTGCATCTTATGGAGTGAAAAATACGGTGCATTTGGCGCCAGCTTGGCTGCAGAAGTTGCCAAAAGGAGGCGTACAAGGCACCATCCAATCCTCTTAGGGACTCCACTCTGGATTTGTGTAGGGCAGGCATAGGCAAACTTGGCCCTCCAGGTGTTTTGGGACTACAACTCCCATCATCCCTGACCGCCAGTCCTGTTAGCTAGGGATGATGAGAGTTGTAGTCCCAAAACCTCTGGAGGGCCGAGTTTGCTTATGCCTGGTGTAGGGTTTACTCCTTAGCCTTGTATTCTCCTGAAGATATCCTGCAAAGCAGCAGAGGTTTAGGGTCAGAGTTGTCCTTCTACCTTCCAAGTGAGAGCTGGACCATCAAGAAGGCTGATTGCCGAAGAATGGATGCTTTTGAATTCTGATGCTGGAAGAGACTCTTGAGAGTCGCATGGACTGCAAGAAGATCCAACCTCTCCATTCTGAAGGAAATCAGCCCTGAGTGCTCACTGGAAGGACAGATCCTGAAGCTGAGGCTCCAGTACTTTGGCCACCTCATGAGAAAAGAAGACTCCCTGGAAAAGACCCTGATGTTGGGAAAGATGGAGGGCGCAAGGAGAAGGGGACGACAGAGGACGAGATGGTGGGACAGTGTTCTCGAAGCTACGAACATGAGTTTGACCCAGCTGTGGGAGGCAGTGGAAGAAAGGAGGGCCTGGCGTGCTCTGGTCCAGGGGGTCACAAAGAGTCGACATGACTAAACAACAACAACCTTCCAAACAGTAAAGGAATTCCCATCTCTGACTCCTGCACAAAAATGCATACAAGGTGTGACCGGAAAGTTTGGTGAATGGTCACAGAAATCGGACAGCGAGACATATTCGAACATACATACCTTACAGGCCTTCAAAGTACCGTATTTTTTGCTGTATAAGACTCACTTTTTCCCTCCTAAAAAGTAAGGGGAAATGTGTGTGCGTCTTATGGAGCGAATGCAGGCTGCGCAGCTATCCCAGAAGCCAGAACAGCAAGAGGGATTGCTGCTTTCACTGCACAGCGATCCCTCTTGCTCTTCTGGCTTCTGAGATTCGGAATATTTTTTTTCTTGTTTTCCTCCTCCAAAAACTAGGTGCGTCTTGTGGTCTGGTGCGTCTTATAGAGTGAAAAATACGGTAGGTCTTATGGTTAGGTGTGTCTTATGTGGCAGAAATACGGTATGTTGGAAGCCGCCCAGAGGGGCTAGGGAAACCCAGTCAGATGGGCAGGGTATAAATGAGAAAATGATGATGGAATAGGACACACCCATCACATTTTTATCAGAGAAATGTTGGAGGGTATGGAATTCCCATTGGGGAGAGTTGCGTTCATGCCCTGGAAGAGGAATCTGGTTGGCCACTGTGAGAACACGAGAGTCCATTGGCCTCAGCAGCAAGAATGTTGATTGCACAAAATTGGAAGACTGGAGAAATACCAGGTAAGGAACAATGGCAAGAGAAGTGGATGAACTATGCAGAACTGGCAAAAATGATAGAGAAAAAGACAACAGCGACTTTGAAAAAAGATTGGGGACCATTCATATTATATTTGCAGAAACAAAGAAAGGCAATAGATTTGATGGCAGGATTTAAATAAACATCCACATTATTACCATCAGAAAATAGTGAGATATTATAGTGTATTTACTTTTATTTTTAGGTTTTTAGGCTTGATGTTGTGTTATTGAAAACTTTTTCTGTTAGGAGATAGCAAAGTGGGTGAAACGAGAAACAAAACAGAAGTGGAAGTTGGGGGAAGCCCTAGAGGGGAGACAGGGAGGAATATATAATATATGTTAAAAAAATCGAGATGTATGTAATGAATGAAAAAGAAAAATGAATATTTTTTTATATATTTTTTTTAAAAGAGGGGCCATTGGCCTGATCCTGCAGGCTCTTTGTATCTTTGGATTCAGCCTGTGGGCCAAAGATTCCCTGACTCTTAAGAGATGGAAGGGACCAAGGAGTCATCACAGCAAAGCAGGAATCTCACCTCAATCCCCTTTGACAGGTCCTGAAAGACCTACACTGGCTCCCAGTACATTTCCGAGCACAATTCAAAGTGTTGGTGCTGACCTTGAAAGCCCTAAACGGCCTCAGCCCAGTAGAGCTGAAGGAGCAGCTCCACCCCCATCGTTCTGCCCAGATACTGAGGTCCAGCGCTGAGGGCCTTCTGGCAGTTCCCTCACTGTGAGAAGCCAAGTTACAGGGAACCAGGCAGAGGGCCTTCTCGGTGGTGGCGTCCGCCCTGTGGAACGCCCTCCCAGCAGATGTCAAGGAAATAAACAACTATCTGACTTTTGGAAGACATCTGAAGGCAGCCTTGTTTAGCGAAGTTTTTAATGTTTGATGTTTTATTCTGTTTTTAATCTGTTGGGAGCTGCGCAGAGTAGCTGGTGAAACCCAGCCAGATGGGCGGGGTATAAAGGTAAAGGGACCCCTGGCCATTAGGTCGAGTCGTAGCCAACTCTGGGGTTGTGGCGCTCATCTCGCTTTACTGGCAGAGGGAGCCAGCGTACGGCTTCCGGGTCATGTGGCCAGCAGGACTAAGCCGCTTCTGGCGAACCAGAGCAGCGCACAGAAACGTCGTTTACCTTCCCACCGGAGCGGTACCTATTTATCTACTTGCACTTTGACGTGCTTTCGAACTGCTAGGTTGGCAGGAGCAGGGGCCGAGCAATGGGAGCTCACCCCATCGCGGGGATTCAAACCGCCGACCTTCCGATCGGCAAGTCCTATTATTATTTTCGGGGGGGGGGTCAGTTTATTGGTCTGGATTTGGGGAGCGCAGTGGCAAAGGTGATGGCAACCGCCAAAGTTTCTCCTGCGTGGTTCCTCACTGAAGCTACAGGCCTTTGGCTTGTATTTCCAGCTTGGCTTCTCGGCTCAGGAAAAGAAACACACCCCTCAGGTTGCGACTTGTGGGGCTGCGAAGAGGAGGAACCGGCTGCTAGTCCAGACCCGGCACCGGCAAGCCCGGGCTTGGAGATCTGCAGGGCACGACGGCACCCACACCCCTCCTGCGCTCCCCGAGGTTTCCCTCCCTTGCCCATGGTTTCGACACTCAGATTTTGTCGGATCAAGAGACGAGAGAAGCAGACCGGGCAAGAAGAGGGAGAGGCAGCGAGAGACCGGCGGTCTGTGCCAAGAGATCCCTCGTTCGAAAAAAATGCCTCGCTTCCCCAGAAAGGATGCTGACTGGGGGCCATCTGCACAGTTGGCTCGCATCTTGTGCAGGAGCCGAGTTCCGAGGGTTCTGAGTTCGAGAATCGTTTATACTCAAAGCCTCAATATTTTACTGCAGCGGCACCTAAGCTTTGGCACTCTGTGCCTCTTGATTTCAGGCAGGCGCCTTCACTGTACTGGGCGGAGTATAAAGGTAAAGGGACCCCTGACCATTAGGTCCAGTCGTGGCCGACTCTGGGGTTGCGGCGCTCATCTCGCTTTACTGGCCGAGGGAGCCGGCGTACAGCTTCCTGGTCATGTGGCCAGCATGACTAATCCGCTTCTGGTGAACCAGAACAGTGCACGGAAACATCGTTTCCCTTTCCGCCAGAGCGGTACCTATTTATCTACTTGCACTTTGACGTGCTTTCGAACTGCTAGGTGGGCAGGAGCAGGGACTGAGCAACGGGAGCTCACCCCGTCGCGGGGATTCGAACCACCGACCTTCTGATCGGCAAGTCCGAGGCTCTGTGATTTAACCCACAGCGCCACCCGCGTCCCCTGTACCCTTTGTAAGGCCTGCTAAAACATTTTTTTAAAAAAATAAATCTCTTTTATTGAGTTTTACATTGCAAATTTAAATTCAAACGAAAAACATCCTCGTCCTCATTTAGGATTCCCTGAATCGTCCGACTCCCCTCCACCCCTCCGTGGTTACCATTTTCAAACTTTTCCCACTGCTTCACTTATTTTCTCATATAATTCAATTTTCCCCTAGTTGTTAATACATTACAAACGTTATTCAAATCCTGCCAAAGTTTTTAGTTGTCTGCAATGTTCTCTTAGGTACATTATTAATTTCCCCATTCCTTTTTAAAGTTCTTCGCTTCCCGATTTCTGATTTTCCTTGTCATTTTCGCCATTTCGGCATAGTCCATCATCTTCATCACCCATTCATCTCTGGTCGGGACTTTGTCTTCTTTCCATCTGCTAAAACATTTTTGTTTAGACAAGCCGACCCAGATGTTCAGGAAACTTAAGCTGTTTTCAGTCAGCTGTTATTTTAACTTTTCAAATGTGCTAAATTATTGTTGCTAATTTTTCTAGCTGGTAATTTTACCGTTTTTTCCCTCTCTCTCTCTTTTTGTAAACTGCTTTGAGGGTTTTTTTTCTCTCTCTCTCTACATTCCAGTTGAGTATAACTTTTATGAAACGAAACAAGAAATAAATAAATATAAAGCAGTTTCCTGTATTTCTGGGTCCTGGGCCCGGTGAGTTTTGACATCTTTGTGAAAGACAAGGAGTAAATGACAAATCTGTAGGTGACACTCCGATGGGCGGGGTGACTAATAGCTCGGAAGACAGATTGGCGATGATCTTGACAGGAGGGAGAAACCGAGCCAAGACTAACAACATCAATTTCAGCCGAGATAACGTGCCGAGTGTTGCAAAGAGGGAGAAAGAATCAGGTGCAACCCAGACAGGATTGGCGAATGCCAGACTTGGCACCTGAAAGAGATATAGGCGTGTGCTTGTTTTTAATAGACCACAAGCTGAACATGAGCCAGGTATGTGATGCTGCGGCAGAAAAGGCAAAGACGATCCTGGAAGCTCAGATCACCGGGAAATAACAGCTCCCCCTCTGTTCTGTTTTGCCCAGACCCCACTCGGAGTCCTCTGATAATAATAATAATAATAATAATAATAATAATAATAATAATATTTATACCCCGCCCTCCCCAGACAAGACCAGGCTCAGGGTGGCTAACACCAGATATAAAACAATTGATTGAAATACAACTTAAAAAACAAGATTAAAATGCAACATTAAAATGCAGCCTCATTTCAGCAGAAACTCAAACTTTTTGGGGGATGAAAACATCAAGTCTTTACCAAGGCTAACTATCCAGACTGGTCCTACGTGGGCCAGAAAAAAGCCAGGGAAGTCCCCAACTAGGAGTTCCATCACAGAAGGAACAAGGAAAAAAGAAAGAAAGAAGGATATTAACAAGATGTGGGATTAATTCGGAGGACAACAAAGAGCTTGATTAGCTGAAATAAATGAATGAATAAAGTTAATACGCAGCTCAATCGGAAAGGGAACCTCAAAGCTGATGGAATAAAAACAATGGAAATTTCAGTAGAAACAGTTCTAACATAGAATAAGAGAACAAGAAGAACATAGGTTGAAAGAAGATTGGGAAATGTTTATTGAATATGTGAGGGGAAATGGTGTCCGTTTGAAAACCTGGGCAGCATTAAGATAAATTCAGCAGTGTAAATAAGTTTTGATGGAAGTAATAACGGAATACTGAGCGGTTTAGTTGATATAAAATATGCAGGGATTTTTGTTATGCAAAATGAACCATGGAAAGAGAAGGAGGGAAGTCGCTGATATTTTAAGGTTGTTTAAATGAATATTCTAAATTGTAAAACAGAAAATTTAATTAAAAATTATATATATATATATATATATATATATACACACAGAGAGAGAGAGAGAGAGAGAGAGAGAGAGTGTTAAAAGCAGCTATTTAAAACATTCAAAAAATAATAATTTTCATGAACGATAAGCCAAAAACTAGATAAAAACACAGGTCGACATTCTACACCTCTGCATAGGCTTGCCCGGACTAAAATGTTTTTAGCGGGCACCGAAAAGAGTACAGCACCGACCTGATATCAAGTGGCAGTGAGTTCCAAAGTGTAAGTGCTATCACACTCAAATATTGATTTCTCACCAGTTTTGCCGACCAAAGCAGTCAGCAGGGCATATGTGAGGCAAAGCAAACTCACAGGGAAACTGCCCTCAAGTTGTTACAGGCTTTAGATACCTGACCTGGGAGCAAATTTCTACCAGCGCAGATTTCTGAGCCCAGATGCTTTCCCCGCCTTGCGCCCCCCCCCTGCAAAACATGCCCCCCCATCCCTGTGATGTGGTACAGCCCTCCCTGGTCTACTTGTTGGAAGATTCAGGACACGTACAGTATAAGGAAGTGCTTCTTCGTGCCACGCACCGGTGGAACTCCCTGCCACAGGAGGCATAGATGGCCAATGATGTGGGGGGCTAAGGATGAGGATGGGACACAGCCATGGAGGAGGAGGGGGCTATTGATGGCTACTAGTCAGGAGGGCAATGCTCTGAACCCAGAGACGCTTCTGAACCCAGTTGTGGAAGCTGCAGCAGAGTAGAGCTGGTGTTCTGCTTTCCCACGATCTCTCCATAGTACAGTGGTACCTCGGGTTACAGAGGCTTCAGGTTACAGACTCCGCTAACCCAGAAATAGTACTTCGGGTTAAGAACGTTGCTTCAGGATGAGAACAGAAATTGTGCGGTGGCAGCGGGAGGCCCCATTAGCTAAAGTGGTACTTCAGGTTAAGAACAGTTTCAGGTTAAGAACAGACCTCCAGAACGAATTAAGTACGTAACCAGAGCTACCACTGTAGTACATGCTCTGGTTATCTCCCGCTTGGACTACTGCAATGCGTTCTATGTGGGGCTACCTTTGAAGGTGACCCGGAAACTACAACTAATCCAGAATGCGGCAGCCAGACTGGTGACTGGGGGCGGCCGCCGAGACCACATAACACCGGTCTTGAAAGACCTACATTGGCTCCCAGTACGTTTCCGAGCACAATTCAAAGTGTTGGTGCTGACCTTGAAAGCCCTAAACGGCCTCGGTCCAGTAGACCTGAAGGAGCGTCTCCACCCCCATCGTTCTGCCCGGACACAGAGGTCCAGCTCCGAGGGCCTTCTGGCTGTTCCCTCCCTGCGAGAAGTGAGGTTACAGGGAACCAAGCAGAGGGCCTTCTTGGTGGTGGTACCTGCCCTGTGGAACGCCCTCCCATCAGATGTCAAGGAAAGAAACAACTACTGTGGTACCTCGGGTTACAGACGCTTCAGGTTACAGAGGCTTCAGGTTACAGACTCCGCTAACCCAGAAATAGTACCTCGGGTTAAGAACTTTGCTTCAGGATGTGAACAGAAATCGTGCGGCGGCAGCAGGACACCCCATTAGCTAAAGTGGTGCTTCAGGTTAAGAACAGTTTCAGGTTAAGAATGGACCTCCAGAACGAATTAAGTTCTTAACCTGAGATACCACTGTATCTGATGTTTAGAAGACATCTGAAAGCAGCCCTGTTTAGGGAAGCTTCTAACATCTGATGAATTATTGTATTTTAATATTTTGTTGGAAGCCGCCCAGAGCGGCGGGGGAAACCCAGCCAGATGGGCGGGGTATAAATAATAAAATTATTGTTGTTGTTCCCATGGGCAACTGCTTGGCCACTAGACTAGGTGAGCAACTTGCCTGATCCTGCAAGTTCTCCTGATGGTCTTCACCCGGACGCTCGAAGGCCGTGTGAGCACAGCTTGTTAATTGGACTGCAATCGATGTCCCAGCTGGAACGCCATCAATTAAAGACATCTCCTGTTCTTTCGCTGTCCTCGCTCCCTCTCCGAATTAATCAGCTCCTGTCCCAGCCACCTTAAACCTCCCCTTCTCCGTCTCCCATTAGTATTTTTTATCCTTCCATCTATTCATTACACTCTTTCGTTCCCTAACCATCAGAGTTTCACCCTTCCAACGTTTCCCCCCCCCTTTCTGCCCCTCCATTATCTCGCATCTTCGCTCTCCATCTATCTCTCTCCCACTGACAAGGAGGTATGGATCCGTGCCACGCCAGGAATACCAATGCAGCACGTCCGAAGCAGATTTGGCGACGGCGGGCAAGGGGCTGCCGGTCTCTGTGCAAAAACAATTGTCTGGCCCAGTCAATGGGTGCGGGGTGGTGGTTGCCAGTCTTCGGTCTATGTTGGGACAGCGGTGGCAGCGTGGGGTAGTGGTTAGAGCTTCGGGCTAGGGCCTGGGAGAGGCCAGGGTTCGAATTAGTGCTTGTGCTGGCCCCAGGGGTAACTCATGAAACGCAGTCCATGACTGGTCCAGAATCCAGAGGTTCTGTGAGGAGTCAGTCCGACAGGGTCAAGGCAGGACACGAGGTACAGGATCTCAGGCAGGTTCTGGCAAACAGCAACGTTGCTCTCGCAACCTGGGACGGGGTCCAACCACCTTTTATCTCTGTCGGGGTAACGGCTGGTCCTGATCCCCCTGCGACTCACCTCCCTGTCTCACCCGAAGGCGAGCACTCCTCCTGCGAGTACTCAGGTCTCTCCTTCTCTCAGACTTCAATCTCTGCAGCTCGGGAGAAATCGGTGGGTTACTAGACCCAGGGGCCGCCTCAGCCTCCCCTGACCCAACCGGTAGTGGAGCAGCTGTAAGTGATGGCCCAGCTGGAGGCAACGAGGGAATCCCCGCATCTGGAGCCAGGGCAGGCTCAGGCCCCGGACTCGGCCCAGCTGCTGCTTGTTGCAGGGGAACCTGTGCAGACTGGGGCTCTTCCGGATCAGGCCCCAGACTTGGTTCAGCTGCCGCCTGAGGCAAAGGGTCCGGTGCGGACTGAGACTCCTCTGGCTCCGAGTCTGAGTCCTAGGCCATCACAGCGCTCAGGCATAAGACACCTTAAGGTGTGACCTTGGGGGCAGGTCACTGCCTCCCTCAGCCTCAGCCTGCCCCATAGAGGAGTTGTGGGGAATTCAGTGAGTGGAGAACCAGGTGAACGCTGCCTTGGATAACCACCTTCTCCTTGAAGAAGAAGAGAAGTGCGGTAGAAATGCAATAAATAAGTAAATAAATACAGTGGTACCTGGGGTTACAGACGCATCAAGTTACAGACGCTTCAGGTTACAGACTCTGCTAACCCAGAAATAGCACCTCGGGTTAAGAACTTTGCTTCAGGAAGAGAACAGAAATTGTGCTCTGGCGGCACGGCGGCAGCAGGAGGCCCCATTAGCTAAAGTGGCGCTTCAGGTTAAGAACAGTTTCAGCTTAAGAACGGACCTCTGGAACGAATTAAGTACTTAACCCCAGGTACCACTGTAAATATGGGGACGCAGGTGGCGCTGTGGATTAAAGCCTCAGCGCCTAGGACTTGCCGATCGAAAGGTCGGCGGTTCGAATCCCTGCGGCGGGGTGCGCTCCCGCTGCTCGGTCCCAGCGCCTGCCAACCTAGCAGTTCGAAAGCACCTCCGGGTGCAAGTAGATAAATAGGGACCGCTTACCAGCGGGAAGGTAAACGGCGTTTCCGTGTGCGGCTCTGGCTCTGCCTCTGGCCAGAGCAGCGATGTCACGCTGGCCACGTGACCCAGAAGTGTCTCCGGACAGCGCTGGCCCCTGGCCTCTTAAGTGAGATGGGCGCACAACCCCAGAGTCTGTCAAGACTGGCCCGTACGGGCAGGGGTACCTTTACCTTTACCTTTACCACTGTAAATACTTCGCAGGGTTGTTGTATGGATAACACGGGGAAGAGGAGAACTAAGCAGACCACATTGAGGTCATTGGAGAGGGAAAAGTGGGATATGAATTCAATGAATTTATGGCTCTTCCTTGTTTGTATAAAGCATCCCTGCCTGTCACGCAGGAGGCGGGTTCGATTCCCCGACGGTGAGGCTGTATTGCTTTCACTGTTTGCAATTTGAGGTATATAGCTCAGTGGGTTAGACAGTGGTGCTGATAATGCTAAGGTTGCAGGTCCGATCCCGATATGGGATGTTTGAAAATTCCTGCATTGCAGAGTGTTGGAGTAGATGTTCCTCAGAGTCCCTTCCAGTTCTTTGATTCTATAAATAAATAATAAACAGTTTGATGATGATGATGATGATGATGATAACAATAATAATACATTTTATTTATACTCCACCCTCCCTGGCTAACACCAGTAAAATTACAATAGAAACATAATAAGGGGGGGGGGGGTCCAATTTAAAATACGGGTTAAAATGCAATTTAAAATGCGGCCTCATTTTAAAAGTAGCCCATAGATCCAAACCGTAAGGGGAGGGAAGACATAAGGGTCAGAGTGAGTCCAAACCAAAGGCCAGGTGGAACAGCTCTGTCTTGCAGGCCCTGCGGAAAGATGTCAAGTCCCGCAGGGCCCTGGTCTCTTGTGACACAGCGTTCCACCAAGTTGGGGCCAGTACTGAAAAGGCCCTGGCCTTAGTTGAGACCAATCTAACCACCTTGCGACTTGGGACCTCCAAAATGTTGTCATTTGTGGACCTTAAGGTCCTCCGTGGGGCAGACCAGGAGAGGTGGTCCTGTAGGTACGTGGGTCCTAGGTCACATAGGGCTTTAAAGGTCAAAACCAGCAGCTTAAACATGACCCTGTACTCCACCGGAAGCCAGTGCAGCTGGTATAGCACCGGGTGAATGTGATCCCGCAGCGAGGACCCCGTAAGGAGTCTTGCCGCAGCATTCTGCACCCGCTGGAGTTTCTGGGTCAGCTTCAAGGGCAGCCCTGCGTAGAGCGAGTTACAATAATCAAGCCTGGAGGTGACCGTCGCCACCTATGCAGCCATCAGTTCCATGAAAGGGGTGGGGAAGGGGGTGGGATATAAGTGTAAGAAGCTGGTGAACAGTAACACAGTGGCGACAGCTGGGTCATTCATCCCAAGCCGTTGGTTTTGAGAGATAGACTGCACCTAACCAAGGAAGTTCCATTTCTTTGCCCTTTCACGCTCTCAGAAGATGCTGGAAGTAGTCGGGGCACTACTGCCTCTCTTTTTTTGCCATCGGGGATCATTCAGGGTGTGTGTGTGTGTGCGTGGAGGACATCCCTGGTGCTTTGTGTCAGGAAAAGACGCTGGGCGCTCCCCTCCGCTGTCAAGAGTTTGAATCCACCCCCAGCTCTGCCTGGAGACTGGACCCAAGAGCTTCTGGATTCAGAGCCAAGCGCTCTGTGCAAAACAAGCTTCGAGGGGCCTGAATAGAGGAACCGATATAAACAGGGGCCTAAGAAGCTGAGACAGGCCCAAATACGCCCATTTCCCCCATCTGAAGCCTGATTTCTCTCCTGCAGCCCGCAATCCCCGAATCAAACACTCATTGAAAAAGGCAAGCGCCATCCGCGGCAGAAATGCCAGCAGTTCCAAAACGGCCTTCATTACAGCCCAGCGGGGGGACGTCCTCCCTTATGAGCGAGTGCCTGCCAAAACGAAGGCGTCACTTTGGCAGCGGTTAGCGAGAGGAGCAATCCAAAAGTGGCACACAGCGGGGCACCGCCTCTGAAATCGACTCGGGTCTCTTTCTTTCTCCCTCTCTCTCTCTCTCTCTCTCTCTCTCTCTCTCTCCCCCGCAACCTTTCCTTTTCTCCCCTAAGAAAGAGATTAATTGAGTTGGACAAGTTGGAGTCACAGAATCGACAGGGAAAGGGAGTAAGCGAGTTGGGCTGGTTGGGGGGGGTGGAGAGAGAGAGAACACCACTGGGGAGAGATTGTGTATTTTTGTTGTCGTGCTTTTGTCCCCCGTTTCCCAGTCGCCCATTCTCCAGGTTGCACGAAAATCCGCCAGCAGTTTGCTGCAAATTTCTCCCAATTGGTGCATTTTTTTTAGATGCGTGTTGCACATTTTTCGCAAGCTTGTTTCCACACTAATACGATGCCTTTTTGCATGCTGGTTTCACTAATGCGTTCATTCTTAGGCATGCTCTCCCCTACAATAAGATTTATTTATTTTTTAGTAAATATTCTTCAGTAGGCGAACTGCACCTCAAAATTCAGAGAAGTGTGAATTTCATTTCGCAGATTGTTTCAGAAAGTTCGCTTTTACAGTGGAACCTCGGGTTGCGAACATGATCTGTGCGTTCGCAACCCATAGCGCCACGTCTGCGCATGCACAGGTTGCGATTCGGCGCTTCTGTGCATGCACAAAGAATGATTTAGCGCTTCTGCACATGTGCTGAAACCTGGAAGTAACCTGTTCCAGTACTTCCAGATTTGGCACGGTGCACAACCCGAAATCACTTAACCTGAAGCGTCTGTAACCCGAGGTACCACTGTAAATGTAAACTGAATTGAATTTCTCCCTCCCTCCCAGACCCAATCTGTGAGCAATCAAAATTGAAGTGGAAAAGCAAAGACTTTGTTTTGCTTTGCGTGACTCTTTCTTTCTCTCCCTATATAATAAAAATGTAAGTTGTCGTCACGCAGACTGATGGGCAGCCATGCCAACTGCAGTGTGAGAAACAGGAGGCAGGGAGACCCAGGCAAGCTGTTTAATGGAGGTGGGGAAAGAGTATTTATCTGTGTGTGGAAACCTTGCAGTAGGTCTGGCGTGATTACCAGGAGGTCCAGGGGTCAGGGGACCTTCGATAGCTGCATTCATTTGTGAACAGCAACTCAGCCTAGCGGCTGGGACTTGCTACTAATGTAATCTTGAGGTTCTTCCAAGTAGCTCTCCGTGAGCTATAGCAGGAACCACACCCAGGGAGCGATCAGGGACGTCTCTGAAACAGACAAGCCACACTTGCCACACTCACGGGTGTCAGAATTCCTTCATCCCGGGGACCCCTCAGAGCCCAGCCTTACCTCAGGGCCTGCCTGGTGTATCCCTTAGTTTCTAGGGAGAAGGTCTCTCTTCTCATCCCAGGATGCCTTGGGGCACCCTTCCAACGATGCATTTTCTCATATCCCCAATCTTAAGTTCCGCTCCTTGCGAAAATTCATCACAATATTTCAACTAATGCACATACTTTCCTCTTTTTTTGCAAGTGATTTCCCCTAATCTAATGCCATTTATTTTGTGTGCCATTTCCCATAACATGATGATATGATATGCATTTTTTTATCCACTTTCCTCTGACAGATGCATTTCGGCACACTGTACCAGGAAGAATTTGGAAAAGCGTGGGCTTGTTTTCCTTTTCTTTTAAAAAATGGAGCGCTGCCTTTCAGTCTCAGTGGAAATTCGGTTGGGTTGCTTTGAAATGCAAGTGAAATTTATCCCCCATGCAAGGAATCATCCAGCAAACACAGTGTGACCGCTTGCTAAGCTGTTCTCGGTGCCGGTTAAGGCAGGCATCTGGGCATGCGCAGAGTGTTTACCTCCTTCCTTGATGCCAGCCATCAGGGACTCTGGGAGAAGGACTATGTCTTCTTCTTTCATCTTCAAAGGATGCACGGAGGTCACAGGCCACCCCAGGCTCCTTTGGGAGGAAGAGATTGAAATCCAATAAATAAATGAAAATAAATAAACGCAAAGTCTGAGCAGGGTGGGAGCGGGGTGGAAAGGTTCTCGCTAGTCATCATCGTACATAACATTTTCCAGGGCTCTGCCTGCACGTTACTATGCCAGGCTACACAGCAGGGTTGTTGTAAGCCCCTGCCCCCTCTCCCCCCTCTTAATTGTCCTCAGCAATTAAATTTGGTTTCCCTTTTTTTTCTGTGCCGGGGGAACTCTCAGCGCAGAGAAAAGGGCAATGCAATTTATTTTAATCACAGCAATAAAAAAATGGGTTTTGACTCTACCGTCAGAAGTTTTGCAAAGGCTGGTATAGACGACAGCAGCCCCCCCAGGAAACAGATAACAGAGACAGACAGAGAGGAAACCAGGCCTCTCCTCAATACCTCCTAGGAGCTGCTTTCAGCAAAAACCCCAGGCTGAAAGGCAAGTGCCGAGCTCAGCAGATCTCTTCCCTTCGACAGCCTGCGAAATGGGTCTCCCGCCTCTTTCTCCCGCAGGTTTCCTGCCACTCAGCTTGCCAAATGGGACTTAGCAAGTCTCTGCCCTCAAGGAAGCTCCAGTTAAGGTTCATTATCATGCTGATTAAGACTGAAAGCGTTTTCTAAGCACCGAATTAAGAGGCGAGACAGCTCCGGCCCGCAGGCTCACCATCTAATAGATGCAAAAGGGAAAAGGAGCTGGAGAACTGAACCTGGGACCTTATGCATATACAAAGGAGGTGCTCTTCCACTGAGTGATGATGGCCTTTCAAAGGATAAAAAGCAACGTAAGATGCCAGTCCTCATGGTTCCCGAGAAAGGCCTGGCGCAAATAGGAAGTTGGGAAGCTACCATAGAGTAGCGTATTTTTCGCTCTATAAGACGCACCAGACCACAAGACGCATCTAGTTTTTGGAGGAGGAAAAGAAGAAAAAAAATATTCTGAATCTCAGAAGCCAGAACAGCAAGAGGGATCGCTGCACAGTGAAAGCAGCAATCCCTCTTGCTGTTCTGGCTTCTGGGATAGCTGCGCAGCCTGCATTCGCTCCATAAGACGCACACACATTTCCCCTTACTTTTTAGGAGGGAAAAAGTGAGTCTTATAGAGCAAAAAATACAGTAACTCGGACCCTTGTTCCATCTCGCTCGGTGTTTTCTACGCAGAGCAGCAGCGGATCTCCGAGGTGGTTCTCAGGCCAGCCTGGAGATGAACCTGCGCTCTTGTGCATACAAAGCAAATTCTCTACCCAACAGCTAAGGGCCGTCCCCAAACCTGGGGCAGTGCCAGACCACGCGATTGCCGCTCAGAATATCAAGATGTGGAAAGCAAGGTGCATGCTCATTCCTTTCTCCTTATCTGCACCGCTGATGTTGGTTTTGCATTTAAATTTCCACCCGAAAGGGAACGAGAGAGAGACAGGCAAACGACGGGCTGCAGGCCTCTCCGACTAGACAAGTCAGCTTCCTCCCGGGTCTCTGTCCGGGCACGCAGAGGCAGGAACGCGGTTTGTCAACTTCGCCCCTCTCCCCCCCACCCCACCCTGTCGGAAACGCTAAACAGGCTGCCGCCATCGGGAGCACCTGTTGACGCTCTGCCAGGAGGAGAGGGTGAGCCCAGGCAGGTGAACAGGTATGCGGCAGGTGTACGTAATCCAGGGAAGTAAGTTTTAGTAGGCAGAATTTTAGGGATTGGAGGCAACCCCGTGGTCATCTAGTCCAACCCCCCTCCAATGTAGGAATCACAGCTAAAGAATCTCCGACAGATCTCTTTTTTAAAAAAATATTTTTATTAAGAATTTCAGCATAACAATTTATCAAAGACATATCATCCTCATTCCCCCCCCCCAATTTTCCCTCCCCAAGAAAAACCCACCCTCCCATCCCCACCTGGACTTCCCTCAGCTCCTCTCTCTGGTTTTTTCAGCACATGTTATTCTCTGCATATTATAAAATTTTAAAGATCCTTAAATTATCTGTCTATATGTTACCAATAATAAATTTGTGTATGTTTATTCAAAACCTGCCAAGGAGTCCAATTGTAAAAAGTTCCCATTCTTCTTTAAAGTCACAGTTGTCCTTGTCTTGCAGTTTGTATGTCAATTTTGCCAATTCCGCATAATCCATCAATTTCTCTTGCCAATGTTCTTTTGTCGGGATTTCCTCGTTATTCCATCGTTGTGCTATTAAGACTCTTGCCGCCGTTGTCGCATACATGAATATGTTCTTCAGTTTCCTTGGCAGGTCTTTTGCTACAATTCCTAACAAAAATGCTTCAGGCTTTTTTTACAAATGTTAATTGGAACATTTTCTTCATTTCATAGTATATCATTTCAGATGATCCATCGAACCTCTGTTTCAAAACCTCCAAGGAAAGAATGAATGAATTTTATTATTTCGGTCACAGACCAGTTCCAGCCCACATACAATATCAAGGAAGTCATAAAACACGATAGGGATACATTTGAATTTGCAATTAGGTAGAACAGAGACAATACAGATATTGCAACAGTTAAAAAAAATATATAAATTAAAACTTGGTCACTAACCGATAACTTGAAATTATCATTTAAGGCCTTAATCATTATGATAGCACAGCTTGTTCCCTAAATTTTATGGCAATTGCATAGAATTTGGCTACCCTTAACATGATCTCAGGATCCTTGTCCTCTACCAGGGATTTTAGACATTGACGTTCGGATTCATTTGCAGATTTTTTGCAAAGCAGGGGTAATAAATACCAAGCGTATATCCCTGTAGAAACGGAAGCGTAACAAGGCGTGAGAGAGTGTTTCTACCTCCATCAAGCTGCAGAGGCAGACTCGAATGCCCTGCAATGAGGCAGATGGCAGCATGTTGAATCTAGCGAGGGTAAATGACCGTCTGTATTTGGGTATTTGTCTCCAAGGAAAGAAAGGACACCATCTTCCAAGGGAGCCTGTTCCACTCTCGAACAGCTCTTACCACCAGAAGTTTCTTCCCAACATTTAGTCGGAATTGCGTGGCAAGGTCCCAAACCCTCCCAGTGTGGTGTAGTGGTTAAGAGCGGTAGTCTCGTAATCTGGTGAACCGGGTTCGCGTCCCCGCTCCTCCACATGCAGCTGCTGGGTGACCTTGGGCCAGTCACACTTCTCTGAAGTCTCTCAGCCCCACTCACCTTACAGAGTGTTTGTTGTGGGGGAGGAAGGGAAAGGAGAATGTTAGCCGCTTTGAGACTCCTTAGGGTAGTGATAAAGCGGGATATCAAATCCAAACTCTTCTCTTCTTCTTCTTCTTCCCAGGAAGTGGAATAAAGAAACATGAAACCGTATTTTTGGTTAATGGGCAAAAAAGGCCACAACTTTATTGGTTACAGAATGTGAGTGGTATTGGCTTAGGCACTGGAAACCACACAACTATATCTGTCACGGTCCGATCTACGGATGATTGAAGTACTGGTTGAGGACGTTGGGACCAGAGGCAAGATGGCGGGGTGGGAGCAGGAACAAGAGTCCAGAAGCCAGGGGTCCGAGGGTCAGGAAGCAGGGAATCATGAAGTCAAGGGTCCAAGGGTTGAGAAACAGGGAGTCCCGAAGTCCAGGGTCCGAGGGTCGAGAAGCAGGGAGTCACAAAGTCCAGGGTCCGAGGGTTGAGAAACAGGGAGTCACGAAGTCAAGGGTCCGAGGGTTGAGAAGCAAGGAGTCACGAAGTCAAGGGTCCAAGGATGAAGAAACAAGGGGTCATGAAGTCAAGGGTCTGAGGATCAAGAAGCAAGAAGTCAAGGAGCCAAATGCAGCAAGACAGGTAACATGTTGCTGTGGCAAAGAGCTGAAGGGAAATGCTGACCTTATATCCCTTCCCGGCTCTTGCCACCAGGTGCAGCGAGTTACCAATCAGCCTCACCTGTGCGGCTGCGCCTTACCTCTGCAGAACAAACTTAGGAAGGCCCCAGTCCTGCGAAGCCCTACTGGTCACAGGGCCCGGCTCCTGCACGCACTCCTGACAATATCTGACTCCTGCCCATCTGCAGGACCAGTGGTCAGGGATGATGGGAATGGTAGTCCCAAAACATCTGGAGGGCTGAGTTTGGGGGTGCCTGGGCTAGCCTAAAGCACCAAAAGTAAAATTGGCACCCTTTGTTCTACCCACTTTCGTCTCCGGCCATGCCAGGGGGCTTGTGGGAGGTTACAGGTGAAAAATATTCCTCTTCACTGTCGGTTTCCAGAGCCTTCAACATCCCCTGATAGCCCTCATCCTCCAGATTATCAGGATCCTCAGTGAGACTTGAGACTTTTCCCGGAGATTTTTTTAACCTTCACCATTCAGCTCTCAGTTACAGTCAGGGATCCACAGAGCAACGCATTCCCCTCCATTCTTTGGAAAGGACCGATGGCAGATTCCGTACATCACAAATCTATTGCCAGGAGAGGGTGGCGAGCGGCCGTCTTTCATCTAAGCTGCAAACATTTTGCCTTTATATGTATGAGGAAAAAAGGGGTGGTGGGAGAGAGGGGGGGAGGGAGAGAGATCTGATATCAGCCAGCGGCTAACACAGCCCGCTTGGCTAGTAAATAACGGGGCCGTTTATTTATAAAAGGATCTCTTTGATGTAGATAATTAAAAAGTTGGCCTCCTTCCCGTGGGAATTAATTGTCCCCGACTGAATGCGGCGACAGCAGCGTTTTTCGGAAACGGCAAGAATCAGCAAGGGGATGCTGGTGATTTTATATATATATATATATATATATATATATATATATATATATATATATATGTCCAATATTGGAGATTAATGGGCGTTTAGCCTCGCTGAATTAATAACTTCGCCGGCACGCACACAGAAAAAGATGCAACGCGTTTTGTCTTTTTTGGTAGAATGACATTGGAAAGGTGGGGTGGGCTTGGCTCCCAACCAGCGCTGGCCTCAAATGATGATAATAATAATAATAATAATAATAATAATAATAATAATAATAATAATAATAATTTATTATTTATACCCCACCCATCTGGCTGAATTTCCCCAGCCACGCTGGGCAGCTCTCAACAGAATATTAAAAACACAACTTCCCTAAACAGGGCTGTCTTCAGGTGTCTTTTAAAGATAAGATAGCTGCTTATTTCCTTCACATCTGTGGGAGGGCGTTTCATAGGGCAGGTGCCACCACTGAGAAGGCCCTCTGCCTGGTTCCCTATAACTTGGCTTCTTGCAGTGAGGTAACCGCCAGAAGGCCCTCGGAGCTGGACCTCAGCGTCCAGGCAGAACGATGGGGGTGAAGACGCTCCTTCAGGTATACTGGGCCGAGGCCATTTAGGGCTTTAAAGGTCAGCACTAACACTTTGATTTGTGCTCAGAAACGTACTGGGAGCCAATGCAGATCTCTCAGGACCGGTGTTATGTGGTCCCGGTGGCCGCTCCCAGTCCCCAGTCTAGCTGCTGCATTAATTGCTGCTGCTGCTGCTGCTGGATTAATTGCAGTTTCCGGGTCATCTTCAAAGGTAGCCCCACGTAGAGCACATTGCAGTAGTCCAAGCGGGAGATAACCAGAGCATGTACCACTCTGGGCAGACACATCCCATTAGCAGAAGAAGAGAAGAAGAGGAGTTTGGATTTGATACCCTGCTTTATCCCTACCCGAAGGAGTCTCAATGCGGCTCACAATCTCCTTTCCCTTCCTGCCCCACAACAAACACTCTGTGAGTTGAGTGGGGCTGAGAGACTTCAGAGAAGTATGACTGGCCCAAGGTCACCCAGCAGCTGAATGTGGAGGAGCGGGGAATCGAACCCGGTTCACCAGATTACGAGACTACCGCTCTTAACCACTACACCACACTGGCTCTCAACCCTCAAGAAGGGTTTCCAATTTCCCCCAAAGAATTTACCTTCCTTCTCCTCCTCCTCACAATCTGCACACCCCACTGAATCTGCTCTGGGTTTTTCACCACCGCTTAATTAGCTGCGCATGAGACTCTTAATGTTGGGGTTGTGGGTTCGAGTCCCGTGTTGGGCAAAAAAGATTCCTGCCTTGTGAGGGGGTTGGACTAGATGACCCTCGAGGTCCCTTCCGATACCGCCATTCTATGATTCTATGAAACAGCTCTGGGGAAGATTTGGGGAGGGGAAAGTTTCATTGCACAAGCAGAAATTCCTGGCATCATCAGACAGGACTGCAAAGGAAAACCAAGCTTCTTCTTTTCAGAATCCTGAGGACTGGAAACTTGCTTTCTTTTTAAGGGGAGAGATAATAGCTCAGTGGTACTAAGGTGGGTGGACCAAGGCCCTAACTCTGTTATACAGCAGTTTTCTCCATTCTGTTTCAACCGTCCCTTTCTTTGGAACGTCTAAGGATGGAGGAGAAATTCAATCCGCTTTGCAGTTTCCAAAACAGGTGAGCTGAAATGCAGCCACCCTCTGTATGGCGAATTTCGCCCTGAATTTCGCATTGGAGTTCTCTAGCCAAGGAACGAAAATGGGGAAGAGAGCTGATAAATGCATTTATTGGCAAAAAAACAACATAGAGAAATGTGTTCTACCAGGAAACATTGCATTGCAAAAATATATATGTTAGGCAAAAGTAAATGGATGTTTATTGGGAGAAATGCACAGATGATTTTTCAGTAGATTTTTTCCTTTTTTTGCAAACTTATGCAGAAATGCGAAGACCTGAAGATCTGAAAAATGAGAGAAACTGAAATGGACAGATCTGCCTGTCCCTGATTTTGAACAATGAGGACTGTTAAGTTGTGGGTGAACAGATCAGACGACACAGCGATTCTTCAGACAGCTCTTGTTTATTCACAGGTCAGAACAGAACTGAACTGAAGGGTTCAGCCAACCTGCTTATATAGAGCTCAACTACAAAGCAACAGTAACAACTTTCTGTAACTATCCAATCACTGAACAGCACTTTCAATTCCTTATTTGCATATGTGGACCTGAGTGAGAACTATCTACAGAATCCCCCTGCTGGCCCAGAGTGAGAACTTCAGTACATAACAAGGACTGGAAATTTTATTTTTAGGGGAGAGACAGTTGCAGGTCCCAGATTCAATCACTGGGGAAACTTTCCTTGCCTGGAATCCTGGAGAGCTACTGCCAATCCGTGTGGGCAATACTGGGCTAGATGGACCAACGGTCTGAGTCAGTGGAAGGAAGCTTCCGATACTCTGTTAAATCAGCCCTTTGGTCACAACCACAGGGACTAGAAGCTGACTTTTGCATTTGTGGAAGGGCAGTAGTTCAGCGAGAGGACACCTGCATCTGAATGCAGAAGGTCCCAGGTCCCACGAGGTCACAAGCACACCCACCAACCCCCTTGAACCTGCCCACTTACGTCTCTCTAGCCAGGAAAGAGAGAACTCAGATATTACTAGAGAAGGGGCACAGCCTGCCCCATTCATCCGGGGAGCCCAGTGTAATAAACGAAAATCTGCCCTTATTCCCTTATGGGGGACACAAGAGCCCTTATAGAATCCTTTGTAGGTTCTCCATCGGTTGGAGAAAAGAACAGAGGTCAACCAGGGAATATTGAGAAGCAAAGCAGCTAGTAAGCCTGATCTTTATTGAACTGTTGCAACAGGGTGCTGCTCCCCTCGCACGCAGGAAAGGAGGAGGACCCAGAACCCAGGTGTGCCTGCCCTTATATAGACATTTTAAATTGCCCGCCCTGGAGTCCAAGACGACCCCCAGACACATCATACCTACATCACAGAAAGGGCGGTCTACAGCAGAAATCTGAGTGCGTTGTTTACCTTCCTGTCTGGCAGGTTACCTGTTAATGCTTACTTGACTGGATACCCTGGGGAGCCTGGCCAGTCTTTTGTAATGATAAATGCTTAGTTACTGAGCCAGGCCACAGGCTCACACCCTATTCATACACAGGCATACCCTTAAGACAGGATTTGTGAAGGAAAAGACAATGGGGAGGCTTTTCCATTTTCCTTGACCTTGTGGAGAAATCATTTGGTCAGTTTGGGAGTCAAAATGGTTCCAGGGCTGTTTTCCTGTGCTGCTTCAGACATGTGGTTTATATATTTATGTACGTGTTTGCTTGGTACATTGACGAACATTTATTATAAATATAAGTCCTTAAATTTTTTATTCCACCAGCAAGGAATGAATCAAGTCTGTACCTACCTGGTGGCCACACCTCCTTCGTTCGCATCACAGCCCCTTCTGGAATACCCGTCCCTTGGTCACACGAGAGGGTGACAGAAACTCTCCGTGGTGCTGAGGATTCTGGGAAGCATTCTAAAAACGAGAGAGAGAGAGAGAGAGAGAGAGAGAGAGAGAGAGAGAGATTAAATCTCACACCTGCTCACCTGCTGGCCTGGATAAATCTGACAGGCCAGACCAGGGGTCAGCAAACTTTTTCAGCAGGGGGCCTGTCCACTGTCCCTCAGACCTTGTGGGGGCCTGGACTATATTATTTGGGGGGGGGGAATGAACGAATTCCTATGCCCCACAAATAACCCAGAGATGCATTTTAAATAAAAGGACACATTCTACTCATGTGGACTATATTTTGAAAATAAATGTACGAATTCCTATGTCCCACAAATAACCCAGAGATGCATTTTAAATAAAAGGACACATTCTACTCATGTAAAAACATGCTGATTCCCGGACTGTCTGCGGACTGGATTTAGAAGGTGATTGGGCCAGATCTGGCCCCCGGGCCTTAGTTTGCCTACCCATGGGCCAAACTCTAGACTCAATGTAGGAATTCAGTAAATGTCTTGGGGGGGGGGGGGCTTCTCCCTCTCCTCCTAAACTGGAAGCAGCTATGAGGAATAAATTGCGGGTCGTGTCCAATGCTAGTCCTAACTCAGAGACGGCGTATTTAAATGAATGCATGTGACTTTGATTCATTAACTTCAAGGAGTGGCGTGATTCTGTTTAAGTTTGGAAAAAAAACAATAAAATATGTTAAACATTTCCTCCCCCCGTCCCCCGGAGCTTGCTCTGAGTCATAACTTGGTTGAATACAACCCTCAAAGGGTTTTGCGGGAAGCTTAAAGTGGCGTAGAGCAAAGGAGGGGTCCCAATCCAGTTCACACGCTGTCAGCCAGCCCCCCCTGCCCCCACCATGGCCAACACTCCTCTTGGCTTATTCATCGCGATGACATGCCCAGTTTGACCCTATAATAGCAGGCCTAAATTTCATTTCATCCCAGTGTGCAGAAATTAAAATTAAAAATAAGCAAGATTCTAGTCCTCATCGGTCCTGATTTAAATAAGAACATTGCCTGTTTCATTGGGGGCGGGGTTCTTGGGAGGTTCCTCCTGCCCTCCTTGCAACCAAAGGAAAAAGAAAAATATTTGGTTGATACCCAGCTCTACCTCTCTTTTAAATCAGAACCAGTGAAGGCAGTGAAGGTCCTGTGTGAGTGCCTGGAGGCGGTTGGATGAAGGATGGCAGCTAACGGATTGAGGTTGAATCCTGACAAGACAGAAGTATTTTTCTTGGTGGATGGGGGTGGGTTGGTGTGGGGGACTCCCTGGTAAAACTGTGCCCCTGAAGGACCAGGTGCGCAGCCTGGGAGTCATTCTGGACTCACAGCTGTCCATGGAGGCACAGGTCAAATCTGTGTCCAGGGCAGCTGTTTACCAGCTCCATCTGGTATGCAGGATGAGACCCTCCCTGCCCACAGACTGTCTTGCCAGAGTGGTGCATGCTCTGGTTATCTCCCACTTGGACTACTGCAATGCGCTCTGCGTGGGGCTACCTTTGAAGGTGACCCGGAAACTGCAATTAATCCAGAATGCGGCAGCTAGACTGGGGACTGGGAGCGGCTGCCGAGACCACATAACACTGGTCTTGAAAGACCTCCATTGGCTCCCAGTATGTTTCCGTGCACAATTCAAAGTGTTGTTGCTGACCTTTAAAGCCCTAAACGGCCTCGGTCCAGTATACCTGAAGGAGCAGCTCCACCCCCATCGTTCAGCCCGGACACTGAGGTCCAGCACTGAGGGCTTTCTGACAGTTCCCTCCCTGCGATAAGCGAGGTTACAGGGAACCAGGCAGAGGGCCTTCTCGGTGGTGGCGCCCGCCCTGTGGAACACCCTCCCACCATATGTCAATGAGATAAACAACTCCCTGACATTTAGAAAACATCTGAATGTGGCCCTGTTTAGGGAATTTTTTAACATTTAATGCTGTATTGTTTTTAACACTTAATTGGAAGTCCCCCAGAGGGGCTGGGGAAACTCTGCCAGATGGGCGGGGTATAAATAAATTATTATTAATATAAAAATGCTTTGCCCAGAAGACGTCTCTGTGAAGGAGCCTTGCCTGATCCAGAACAATAGCTGCCTACACAGAGAGACATCAGCACACACAAACCCTTTATCATTGTCTCCATCAATCATGCTAAAACAATTAAAGGCAGAGGCAATTAGCAGAACAGCAATAAACATCTGCAGAGCCCAGGTATATTACACTCATCCATTAATATCAGGCTGCAGAGACTTCGATGGCGAAGCAGCAGGAGACACAGTGGCAAGGAGGGCTGGCTTCATTCAGAAGTGGGAGGGGAAAAGGACAGGGGAGAGGGCATGGGCTGCCCCCTCCCTGGGCTCCTGGCAGGGCCCTCACAGCTGTACAGCAGGCAGAAATGCCCCTGGGCAGCACTCTTCCCACTCACTGCAGAGCCAACCAGAAGCCGCACCTGTTGAACATCAGCCATGCAGATGGCTACAGCCATTTTGAGGCCTGCTAGAAATCGTTCTGCCGGACGTGCTGTTTGTTTCTGAAACTCTCAGAGTTATACTTATACTTATATCTTATACTCTACAAGAGTATAAGATTTTGTAGTCTCCATTGTCTTGAGCAGCACCTGGTGGAACAGGCAGGATGCAGATTTACTAAAAAAAAAGCCACTAGTCCTCAGGTTTTTGTCCGTGGAGTTTTCTTAGCAGGGATACTGGAGTGGCTTGCCGGTTCCTGCTCCAGGTGGATCACGTTTGATCAAAACTCTCCACTATGACCTGTCCATCTTGGGTGCCCTGCTCGGCATAGTTCATGGCTTCTCTGAGTTATTCAAGCCCCTTCGCCACGGCAAGGCAGTGATCCATGAAGGGATCTAAAAAACTAAGATCATGGCCACTGGGCTCATCACCTCCTGGCAAATAGAAGGGGAAGAAATGGAGGCAGTGAGAGATTTTACTTTCTTGTGCTCCATGAACACTGCAGATGGTGACAGCAGTCACAAAATTAAAAGACGCCTGCTTCTTGGGAGGAAAGCAATGACAAACCTAGACAGCATCTTAAAAAGCAGAGACATCACCTTGCCAACAAAGGTCCATATAGTTAAAGCTATGGTTTTCCCAACGGTGATGTATGGAAGTGAAAGCTGGACCATAAACAAGGCTGATCGCCGAAGAATTGATGCTTTTGAATTCTGATGCTGGAGGAGACTCTTGAGAGTCCCATGGACTGCAAGAAGATCAAACCTCTCCATTCTGAAGGAAATGAGTCCTGAGTGCTCACTGGAAGGACAGATCCTGAAGCTGAGGCTCCAAGACTTTGGCCTCCTCATGAGAAGAGAAGACTCCCTGGAAAAGACCCTGATGTTGGGAAAGATGGAGGGCACAAGGAGAAGGGGACGACAGAGGATGAGATGGTTGGACAGTGTTATCAAAGCGACCAGCATGAGTTTGACCAAACTGCGGGAGGCAGTGGAAGACAGGAGTGCCTGGCGTGCTCTGGTCCAGGGGGTCACGAAGAGTCGGACACGACTGAACGACGAAACAACAACAACAGTCCTCAGGTTTCTTATTTGGCTGCGGAGGGGCAGACTAGACTTAACTCACACAACTAGCAATTGAATGGCTGCGGATTCCACTCAAGGGAATCGTGAAGACCAATTCCAAATGGGATCCTGCCAGCGGAGATAAAAGAGGGGGGTGGTCCCTTAACCTGTTGTACATCTGCCTTGCAGAAGCTGAAAAGGTCAGCTGGAAAATCCCAAAGAATGTGTCCATTCCAAGAGTTTGAGCTTCTCTAAAAAGGCCTTTCTGGATTGGTGGAAGGCAGGTAACAGTTACGCAAAAATGAGGCAGTCCGCATGTGCTCAGGGACACAGTTGCTCGGCTGTGGGAAGGAGCTTCCTCGGAGCTGAGTATAGCTGAAGACAGCAAGGCCCTTAAGAAGAAAACGAATTAATTCTTCAGCTTCCGTTGACCTGCTTTATTTGACTGCTGCTCTTAACAGTGTTGCGCGTGACAGTTATTTTAGGGTATTTTAAAACAGGAATATAGGAAGCTGTTTTATAGTGAGCTGGGCCATTGACCCATCAAGCTTAATATTGCCTACACTGACTGGCAGTTGTTCTCCAGGGTTTCGAGGCAGGGGACATTCCCAGCCCTTCCTGGATATGTCAGCAATTGAACCTGGGACCTGCTCTGTGAATGAGCTATCGCACTTCCCTTAAAATTAAAGATATAAGATTCCAGTCCTCATGGCTCTGATTTAAATGAGAACATAGCAAGCTGCCTTCTGCAGAGTCAAGCTATTGCTCCACTTAGCTCGGGATTGTGTCATCTATCAATATTCTTGTTAATTAGGTGAACCAGCCAATCAGGGACCATGCAAGCATTGTGATGACATCACAGTGCCATATAGCCAATCAGAACCGGCAACACGATTCCGTCACCAAGCCGAACCGGAGCAAGGGCAATGCTTTTCACCCTCACTCTGTATGCAAAATGACACACACACACACACACACACACACACACCCATTTTCAGAAGACTCTCCATATTATTACCAAAGCAGACAATTTGCAAGGGGCAAACTGTTTGGAGAAAGGGGAAACTATTATTTGGGTTTTGTCTTAGCACCGCTTGTTCTGTGTGCTAGATCTCTGCCCCTGATACACACACAAACGTCTCAGCATCACTGATGGCTTCTGGCTAGCAGCCCTAAATGCTAAATGAGATGATCTCTGGCTAACAAGGATTACGGTCTATCTTTAGGGCCGAGAAAAGCAATCCACTTTAGGAGCCGTGAACCCTTCGATCGGAGGGTGACATCTACATACGTTTCAGCCAATCTCTTTGGATGGATGGATGGATGGATGGATGGATGGATGGGGGTGCTTACGACTCTGGGGCCTTCCAGCTTCACCCCACAACAACACTGGGACGTTTTCCCCTTACGCAACCTGCCCATTCCACAAACCCTTCAGCCTCCCTGTCCTTGAATTCACGCAATAATCCAATTTAGCCAGCTGTGCAGAGAGACACCAAACTTAACTCGAGATGGGAATTAACTCCTCTCAAACAGCAAGGGCCTGATCCCGGAATGTGCAAGGTGCTCGTAGAACATGTGCAGAGTGCATTCACTTCCCTGCTACCTATTATACAAGGTGTGACCGGAAAGTGCGGTGAACGGTCACAGAAATCTGACAGCGAGAAATATTTGAACATACAATCGGCATTAGGTAAAGGTAAAGGGACCCCTGACCATTAGGTCCAGGCGCGACCAACTCTGGGGTTGCAGCACTCATCTCACTTTACGGGCCGAGGGAGCCAGCATACAGCTTCCGGGTCATGTGGCCAGCAGGACTAAGCCACTTCTGGCGAACCAGAGCAGTGCACGGAAACACCGTTCACCTTCCCGCCGGAGCGGTACCTATTTATCTACTTGCACTTTGATGTGCTTTTGAACTGCTAGGTTGGCAGGAGCAGGGACCGAGCGACAGGAACTCACCCCGTCATGGGGATCCGAACCGCCGACCTTCTGATCGACAAGTCCTAGGCTCTGTGGTTTAACCCACAGAGCCACCCATGTCCCTTACAATCGGCATTGGAAACCCACAACATCCTCACAATTGTTTATGGAGATGAAGTTGAAACTTGAAAGACAGTGTACGAGTAGTTTAACCGTTTCTGTGAAGGGTGGCAAACCATCGAAGATAACCCTCAGTCTATCAGGCCATCAACGAGCAGAACGGCAGCAAATGTCAACAAAATTCGTGAGTTGTTGATGCAGGATCGGCGTTCGTCCATCTGAACGATGGCGGAAGAATTGCATATTCCTCATGAAATCATTACTGAGGTTACTGAGTTGCCCCACCCTCCATATTCTCCCAATCTGGCCCCATCAGATTTCTTTCTTTTTCCCAAACTGAAATCTGCACTCAAAGGGCACAGATTTCCCAACATTTCACACGTCCGAGCTGCTGTGACAAGCAAACTGATAGCAGTACAAGAAGAGGACTTCTCCAGAAGTTTGTGAACAGTTCAACGAAGAGTCAGACACGATTAAACAAATGAATAACAACAAACAACAATGTATGTATGTTGGAATATGTCTCGCTGTCCGATTATAGTGAACATTCACTCAACTTTCCGGTCACACCTTGTATGGATTTGTGTGCAGAGGTCAGAGGCTGGAATTCCTCTGGTGCTGGGAAGGTTGTTGTTGTTGTTGTTGTTGTTGTTGTTGTTGTTGTTGTTGTGTTGTTTATTCGTGTCCGCCTCTTTGTGACCCCCTGGACCAGAGCACGCCAGGCACTCCTGTCTTCCACTGCCTCCCGCAGCTTGGCCAAACTCATGTTGGCAGCTTCAACAACACTGTTCAGCCATCTTGTCCTCTGTCGTCCCCTTCTCCTTGTGCCCTCCATCTTTCCCAACATCAGGGTCTTTTCCAGGGAGTCTTCTCTTCTCATGAGGTGGCCAAGGTATTGGAGCCTCAGCTTCGGGATCTGTCCTTCCAGTGAGCACTCAGGACACATTTCCTTCAGAATGGAGAGGTTTGATATTCTTGCAGTCCATGGGACTCTCAAGAGTCTCCTCCAGCACCATAATTCAAAAGCATCCATTCTTCGGCGATCAGCCTTCTTTATGGTCCAGCTCTCACTTCCATCCATCACTAGTGGGAAAACTATAGCTTTAACTATATGGACCTTTGTTGGCAAGGTGATGTCTCTGCTTTTTAAGATGCTGTCTAGGTTTGTCATTGCTTTCCTCCCAAGAAGCAGGCGTCTTTTAATTTCGTGACTGCTGTCACCATCTGCAGTGATCACAGAACCCAAGAAAGTAAAATCTCTCACTGCCTCCATCTCTTCCCCTTCTATTTGCCAGGAGGTGATGAGACCAGTGGCCATGATCTTCTTCTTTTTTTGATGTTGAGCTTCAGACCATATTTTGCGCTCTCCTCTTTCACCCTCATTAAAAGGTTCTTTAATTCCTCCTCACTTTCTGCCATCAAGGTTGTGTCATCTGCATATCTGAGGTTGTTGATATTTCTTCCGGCGATCTTAATTCCGGCTTGGGATTCATCCAGCCCAGCCTTTCGTATGATGAATTCTGCATATAAGTTAAACAAGCAGGGAGACAATATACAGCCTTGTCATACTTCTTTCCCAATTTTGAACCAATCAGTTGTTCCACATCCAGTTCTGTAGCTTCTTGCCCCAGATCAGAGTTGGGCTGATCCAAACCTCATAATGGGAAATTAAAAGAAACTTTATTGGATGTTAAATGACAACATGAATTAAAATGTAAAATACAATCAAGGTAACTACTTGTATCTGTAAATAGATATAGACAAACAACAAGACGTGTATATACAGAAAGATTTATTTGTATATAGACACTGTACGGATAAAGTTGAAAGAAGAAGAATATACAAAATCGATAAAGACAATGCGAAAAACTTATAGAGACAACATAAAAAAGCCAGAAAAAGGAAGGAGGGAAGTCAACTCTTAGGAGTAAATGTAAAGTAATGTGTATATGTATAGTATGTAATCAAAAAATCAATAAAGATTATCTTAAAAAAAAAAAGAGTTGGGCTGATCCAGCTACAGGTCTCTTCTGATATTCTTATTGAACCTCCAGGTCTGGAGGCAGTCTATCTCAGTTCTTAAATTCTTGGGGTAACTGGCAACTATGAGAACAGGGTGCTGGATTAGATTGCTTCCCCCCTATGCTTTCCCCTGATCTAGCGGGACCCTTATACCCAGCGGGGTTGGGTATAAATACAACAACAATCATCATCACCATAATAGGCACAGCTGTGTTTTTAATACAGCCTCGAATTATCTACCTTTCCCACTCAAACTGACCAGTAGCCCTGCATATCTCTGAAGCCTGCCAACCCACCAGGGCACTTTGGTCAAGACAGATGTCACCAGGAAGGAAACGCACCCCTCCCTCAAATCTCTGCTGATTTTCATTTCCTTTTCCCTAACGCGGCTCACAACCCCATTTAAAGATTGTGTAACCTTTCTTGCAGGCCACCATCATTAATTGCCTGAAATCAATTTGTTTTGAAGTGGAAGAGGCTGCCTTGGCCCCTTCTATGCAGGCGCCGCAAAAAGAGGCAATTTTTTAACATACGCAAACGTAGACACCCAGCCAGCTGGGGGAAAAACATCAATTGCCGATGGACGGACGCAGGGAGATTTATCCGAAGGACTGATGCTATGGGATCATTCTTCTGCCTCTCTCGCCGCTGGGCTGTGAACATCCATCTCCCTGGGATTACAGATGATAATGAATTCCTGGGCACGATCCAAAACTGAAGGGGTGGGGAGAGGAGGGGGGAGGAACCCATAAAAAGTGGAATGATGCGCCCTAGTTATTTTTCTAAGGGGCATAAAGATTGGAGCAGGGTGATGTGGGAGCCAGACTTCTGCAAGGCGCAAGCCCAACGGGATGTTGGACGCCGAATCCAGCTTTTAGAGTAAAAACTTGAAACGAAGTGGTTTTAGCAATAAGGTTAGAATGAATGCGCAAAAATAGATTGATAACAGATGAAAGTATAAAGTCACAATGTGTTAAGATGTTGGATTAAGATTAAAACAAAGAGGGAAAGGATTTGCTGAACTAAATATCTGAATTGGAATACAGAAAAGGGAGGTGAGAGGGGGTCAGGAAATTAAGTAAATGAAGTATAAGCTATGAAAAGATGGACTTGTTTTTAACTTTTTGTTTTTCCTAATTTGTATTCTGTAACCTTTTCTTTTTCTTTTTCTTTGTACTTCTGTAATTCTGTATTTTTCATTTATATTTTTTCCCCGACATCTATTTTGTAACTCCATTTATTGTTCTAAAACTTTAATAAATATATTTAAAAAAAAAATAGAGTAAAAACAGCAACTCCGAAAGGTTGTACGTAAATCAGTCCCTACTCCGAGTAGACTCCTTGGGTGGTGTCCAACTCAATTCCACTTACAAGTCCATTTGAAATGAACGGACCAAAGTCTGGCTGTGTGTACACACGCCGTATGTTTAAAGGACATTTTCATCCCCAAAGAGTTCTGGGAACTGTAGTTTGTTAAGGGCGCTGGGAATTGTAGGGCTTCAACTTGTGGGGTGGGGATGTGCTTGGAAGGTATGGTGTGTATGCAGACCTGGTCACGTTGACTCATTTCAGTGGGTCTACTCTGAGTAGGACTTGCGGGGAGATACAAGACGCGTCCTTTGAAGGAAATATGATTTTTATTTATTTATTTCTTGTTTATGTATTAGATTTATATACCGACTGTCATCATAATATCTCAGAATGGATTGCAGGCTTTAAAATAAACTTTCAATTCAAATAAAATTCTTAGCCCTTGCAATCACAAACATGCTCAAATTTTGAACTATTATTATTATTTTTCTCAAATAATTATGTTCTGGTATACAGGTGGCAAAGAACTGTACGAATCTCCATTTCTGGGGGTGTCTGTCTTAGGCTTTCTTTTCTCCCTGAGATTAAGCTCCTGTTCCTAACGGCTGCAAAAATATCTGAGATTTCATTTTCTTTTTGAAAAACAGATCAAGTTCCTAAATCTTGAAAAAATCTAGGAGTTTGTTTGGGTTTTGTTTTTGTTTTTTAATCGATTTCCTTGCAAAAAATATATCCAAGTTTTCTTTACTAGGACTTCGGGAGAATTTCAAGCCTCCCTCTCCCTTCTTAGGGATCTTTGTTTTAAAACTGGACTTGCGCAGGAAAACCCTTCAGACAGAAGACACCTTGTGACAGAGGACTGTCTGCAAAGTACTGTAAAGTAAGACATGGATTGTCGACGTGGTGCCCTTGAGATGTTGTCGGACACAGGCTCCCCATCCCAGACTTGGTTCAGCTGCCGCCTGAGGCAAAGGATCCGGTGCGGACTGAGACTCCTCTGGTTCCAAGTCCAAGTCCAAGTCCCAGGCCATCACAAAGGGATTTTTCAGAGACAAAGGGAGCAGCGGCCAGTCTTTCCTAATAACAGGAAGGTGTTGTTGCTCTGAAGCCTAGAGACCTGTAGAAATTATGGTGTCGGAGAGGAAAAGGCAATTAAGAGACCCGCCCAGCAATGTGAAGCCCGGAGCCTGGAGGAATCGGCAGAAGCAATTTTGTCCCACTTGAGGAAGATGCAGACCTCCTCGCTTTGAAAGAGATTTTTCATTAATCCGCTGGGGAAACAGCCTAACAATGGAAGCGGCGGATGGTTGACAAGTCCCCATTTTCTCACAGCTCAGGAAAAGGCTTGGCTGGGCATCTGGGGAAATGCTTTCTCGCGAGGACTTGAGGAGGGCCGCGTTGGATCAGGAAAAAGCTATTCCTTGCTGCAATCCCCATAATGGCCTGCCCGAGGCCACAGGGGAAGCCTGTAATGAGGACAGGAAGGCGACAGACCTCTCCCGTGGGCTGAGGGTGAAGCTTTCGCCTGGTTGAAATGCCCTTTCACTTCTCCGCAGAATGTTGGACAATATTCCATTGCTGACAGCTCACCTGAGCTGTTAGGTAACCCCCCACAGCATCTCAAAGCTGAGAGCGGAAGGACGCCTCACTGACAAACTTAGCACACACGAAAGCAGCAGTAGAATCAGGCCCCATCTGCACTATACATCTAAAGGAGCAGCAGTAGCACACCCCCAGGGAATCCTGGGAACTATAGTTTGTTAAAGGTGCAGAGACGCTGTCGTTCCCCCGAACAGAGCTACAATTCTGAGTTTTCTGGGAAGAGGGAATGGCTGTTAAACTACTTTGGGAACTCCATACCCTCCAACATTTCTCCAATGAAAATAGAGACATTCTATTTAATAATGATAATAATATCGCCCCAGCTACTCTGACGGCTTACAACATACAGTCATACCTCAGGTTAAAGTCACTTCAGGTTAAGCGTTTTCAGGTTGCGTTCCGCGGCGACTCGAAAGTAACGAATGGGTTACTTCTGGGTTTCACTGCTCGTACATGCGCAGACGCTCAAAATGACATCACACGCATGTGCAGAAGTAATGAATCGCAACCCGTGCATGGCAGACGCAGGTTGCATTCTGCTCAGGATGAGAACGGGGCTCCGGAACATATCCCGTTCGCATCCAGAGGTGCCACTGTATATAAAAACATAATAAAACTTTAAACATTATAAAAAAAAACTTCCCAATACAGGGCTGCCTTCAGATGTCTTCTGATGGTTGTATAGTTCCTTATCTCCCTGGCTCGGGGGGTCGCCTAGCTCCATACCCTCCAACATTTCTCTGATGAAAACAGGGACGTCCTAAGGAAAAGCGGGAGATTTCAGGATCAAATTAGAAACCGGAACAGCTTCTGTAAATCTGGGACTGTCCCTGGAAAATAGGGACACTTGGAGGGTCTGGAATTGTAGCCCTGTGAGGGGAATTGGTGTGTGGGGGGGGTGTCTCCTAACAACTCTCAGCACCCTTAATGAACTACAGTTCCCAGGTTTCCCCAGGGTGTATTTGTGCTCTTTTAAGGTTCGGTTGAAGAGGAGAGCGCAAAATATGGTTTAAAGCTCAACATCAAAAAAGCACTCATGGCCACTGGTCCCATCACCTCCTGGCAAATAGAAGGGGAAGAAATGGAGGCAGTGAGAGATTTTACTTTCTTGGGCTCCATGATCACTGCAGATGATGACAGCAGCCGTGAAATTAAAAGACGTCTGCTTCTTGGGAGAAAAGCAATGACAAACCTAGACAGCATCTTAAAAAGCAGAGACATCACCTTGCCAACAAAGGTCCGTATAGTTAAAGCTATGGTTTTCCCAGTAGTGATGTATGGAAGTGAGAGCTGGACCATAAAGAAGGCTGATCGCCAAAGAATTAACTCCCTGGAAAAGACCCTGATGTTGGGAAAGATGGAGGGCACAAGAAGAAGAGGACTACAGAGGACGAGATGGTGGGACAGTGTTCTCAAAGCTACCAGCATGAATTTGACCAAACTGCAGGAGGCAGTGGAAGACAGGAGTGCCTGGCGTGCTCTGGTCCAGGGGGTCACGAAGAGGCGGAGACGACTAAACGACTGAACAACAACAAAAGTTTCGGTTGATAATCGGTTCCTCTATTTTCCAAATTCAGGCAGTGAGTGCCGGTGGCTGCGTGGCTGAAAATGGAAAGACCCACAGGCATCAAGCTGCGTGGGAGAAGCTCACAGTGTGCAGAAGTACATGAAAAAATAGTGAGAGGGAATGTTTTACAGGGGCACCCCCAAAACATCCAAGACAAGGACTGAGCATGCTCCATGCCCACAGAATGCTAATTTCAGCTAAGGGGCGGCGGCAGAAAACCAAGTGAGCCGGGGAACCAAACGGAGAGCTCACACACGGCAACATTTTCTGTTCCCGCTGCCGTTTGCATAGCTATCGCTGGTCTCCGATGTTCAAAGCCCTGCACATCAAATGAAATTAAAGTCAAGTTGTGTTAACTTCAGCAACGTGAGATCAAAAAGGCCCGTTTTGAAAGCCCAGATCTCTCATTATGCAAAGCCAACACCGCCTGCCGTCATGTAGAAGGCTTCTAGATTCATTCTCCAGCATCCGCAGGTAGGGATGGCCTCAGCCAGAGCCAGGGCTTTTTCGGTTGTGGCCCCGATCTGGTGGAACGCTCTGTCCCAAGAGACCCTGCGGGACTTGACATCTTTCCGCAGGGCCTGCAAGACGGATCTGTTCCACCAGGCCTTTGGCCAAGGCACAGTCTGATCCCCCCCCCCCCCTTCTGTAATCCTCATAGAACTCTAGCCCAATGGTTGCCATTAATCTGAATTGATTTTAGAATGAATTGATTTTAGAACATATTTCAATTAATTGATTGTGATTTTATGTAAACTGTGTTACTTTTACTGTTGTTAGCCGCTCTGAGCCTGGCTTCGGCTGGGGAGGGCGGGATATAAACAAATTATTATTATTATTATTATTATTATTATTATTATTATTGAGATCCTTCTCTAAGATCCTGGAGAGCCTCTGCCGGTCAGTGTGGATCAGCTTTTGCCAACGTGGGGTGTGTGTGTCTCCTGATGCTATTGGACTACAAAGCCTATCAACCCTGATCACTGATCGTGGGATGATGGGAAATGTAGTCCAACACTATTTGAGGACCCAAGACTGACGAAGGCTGTTGATACTGAGACAGATGGGCCAATGGTTGGACCCGGTGTAAGGTAGCTTCCTGTGACTCTGTCTCCATGCCGTGTGCTGTTTTTATTATTATTATTATTATTATTATTATTATTATTATTATTAAAGATTTTCTTGATTTACAAAAGTGTGTGCAATGTCTCTCTCTCTAATATGTTTTTTCCCCATGTAACATTTTTACAAATCAGTTTCATTTGTTGAGACATTAGGAAGAAAAGGGGGAAAGAGGTGGAGGGGGGAAAGATGAATGGGGGTGAGGTCGGGTGGCGATGTTTCTATTTTACTTACTATATGTGGGGTTTTGTGTCAGCGTTGCTTGTGCAGGTTCTCTGCTGTTCGCTTGTGCTCCTTTGGTGGTGAGAGAGGTTGGGGTTGGCCAAGGTGTGGTTGTTCATTTGTGGTTGGCTGTGGTGGTCTTTGTTTTCGTGTGTGAGTGGGGTGGGTGGGTGTTTTGGATCAGGTTAGCCATATTGATTTGTATGCCGTTGGTGGATTTTTGTCATTCTCTTGTTGGGCTGTGTATGTGATAAAGGGGAGCCATACCGGTGTGGAGGCGTCTTCTTCTATTTGTCCCCGTGTCAGTTTCAGTTTATCGGTTAATTTTTCTAGTAAGGCTGTTTCCCATACTATTTGGTATCATTGGTCCATGCTTACTCCTGACAGGTCTCTTCAGTGTCCGGCTATGATGCTTCTGGCTGCTGAAAGTAGGTAGGTTATGAGTTATTTGTGGTGTGTTGTTGTTTAGTCGTTTAGTTGTGTCCGCCTCTTCGTGACCCCCTGGACCAGAGCATGCCAGGCCCTCCTGTCTTCCACTGCCTCCCGCAGTTTGGTCAAACTCATGCTGGTAGCTTCGAGAACACTGTCCCACCATCTCGTCCTCTGTCGTCCCCTTCTCCTTGTGCCCTCCATCTTTCCCAAAATCAGGGTCTTTTCCAGGGAGTCTTCTCTTCTCATGAGGTGGCCAAAGTCTTGCAGCCTCAGCTTCAGGATCTGTCCTTCCAGTGAGCACTCAGGGCTGATTCCCTTCAGAATGGAGAGGTTTGATCTTCTTGCAGTCCATGGGACTCTCAAGAGTCTCCTCCAGCACCAGAATTCAAAAGCATCATGGTGGAGTAAGTGGGCATTATTGTCTTGGAAGATGTTTAGCCCAGATCTGGAGACAGCAAGACCCAATTCCCTTCAGCGCAGATGCCCGAAAAATGTCCAGGCTTAACCCTTTGACTCCTGAGGCCTCTCACGAAAGGAGGGCGCTAAGCCTGGGAAACACCTGAATCTATATCGAGGACTGACCCCAAAGATTCGACAGGAATGTTTAGTCCAGGACCAAAGTTGTCAGACTGGTCACAAAAATAGAAGGATGGTGCAATCCCCAGTGAACAGAGGAGGCTGGTCCATCAGGGCGAATGGCACTGCCCCACTAACCTCAGCCTGCCCTCTGCCAGCTTCTTCCTTACAACCAGCAGGGATCTCAACCAGATCTCAGCAGGGAGGAGCGGAGCAAAGCGAGCGTTATCTGTCTCTGCCTGCCGTTGCCTCTGGCGCCCCCTACTGCCGGGCTCCCTGCCTCCCAACCTACTGCCGGCAACAAAAGCATCTCTCTCGTCAAGGCCATCGCTTCAATCGCTCAGCACCCAGAGACCCCCCTTGCGGGCTGCCTCGCCAGCCCTCCCACCACCACAACGACATCTTTCAGAAGTGCTGGCGGCCAGAGATAATTGGCACCTTTCATGTCGCTGCTGAGCAGACGCTCAGAGGGAGATCTGACACAGAGATTGGACGCCGCGAGCGGGAGAAACGGATTGCCGGCGTTGTCTGAGCTCAAGGTCATGGGGGGAAAGGAGCTCAGATGTTACAGATATGCACAGGACATGCAGCGCCAGAGTTAAACCTCTGGGATTCTGGGTGGCCGCAATAGCTGTGTTTTACCTCCGCTGTCAGAGGCCGGATCCATCTGGCTACAGGTTACTGACAGCCACAGGAAGGGAGAATGGGGCTGCCAGAGACAGTATACCTCTGAATTGCCTATTGCTCAGAATTGCATGTTTCCAAGCGCAATTCAAAGTATTGGTGCTGACCTTGAAAGCCCTAAACGGCCTCAGTCCAGTATATCTGAAGGAGCGTCTCCATCCCTATCGTCCAGCCCAGACACTGAGGTCCAGCACTGAGGGCCTTCTGGCGGTTCCCTCATTGCGACAAGCAAAGCTACAGGGAACCAGGCAGAGGGCCTTCTTGGTGGTGGCACCCGCCCTATGGAACGCCCTCCCATCAGATGTGAAGGAAATAAGCAGCTATCTTATCTTTAAAAGACACCTGAAGACAGCCCTGCTTAGGGAAGTTGTGTTTTTAATATTCTGTTGGGAGCTGCCCAGCGTGGCTGGGGAAACTCAGCCAGATGGGCGGGGTATAAATAATAAGGTCCAGCTCCGAGGGCCTTCTGACGGTTCCCTCATTGCGAGAAGCCAAGTTACAGGGAACCAGGCAGAGGGCCTTCTCGGTGGTGGCGCCCGCCCTGTGGAATGCCATCCCACCAGATGTCAAAGAGAACAACAGCTACCAGACTTTTAGAAGACATCTGAAGGCAGCCCTCTTTAGGGAAGCTTTTAATGTTTGATGGATTGCTGTATCTTAGTATTTTGTTGGAAGTCAGCCCAGAGTGGCTGGGGAAGCCCAGCCAGATGGGAGGGGTATAAATAAGAAATTATTATTATTATTACAGTGGTACCTCGGGTTACATATGCTTCAGGTTACAGACTCCGCTAACCCATAAATAGTTCCTCGGGTTAAGAACTTTGCTTCAGGATGAGAACAGAAATCGTGTAGTGGCGGTGTGGCGGCGGCGGGAGGCCCCATTAGCTAAAGTGGTGCTTCAGGTTAAGAACAATTTCAGGTTAAGAACGGACCTCCGGAACAAATTAAGTACTTAACCTGAGGTACCACTGTATTATTATTATTATTATTATTATTATTATTATTATTACAAGCTGGAAGAGTTATTGTTGCATTACGGTCCCAGAGGAGTCTGGTGGGTAACTGTGAAAACTCTGAATTATCCCTGCATGCCAGAGGTTTTTGCACCACCAGTTATTTTGCAAGCAAAGGGAGATCGTCTTCCTAAGGATGGGTGCCATTGCTTTTCGGCAACATGCCACTGCCGCAATAATAGCATGTTTGTGCTGGGTTTATACTATACCTTCCTTCCATTCATCCTTCCACTTTATTAGTTGTTCTGTGATGTTTCCCCAATATCACCCTGTTGTTGACGGCCGGGGGGGCACTCCTCATCTACAGCACAACAGGAGTGGAACAAATAAACAAACCGGAATATTTGGGATACAATATGTTGCAGGATTTTGGCAGGAAGTTACGGGACATGCACAGGTTGAAAACCAAGGGCCTTTCCATGCTTCCTCCATGCCCCATGGATTTTTTTTGGCATGTTGCCACATGATGTTGGCATCCTAAAAAAACTGAAATTAGTGGGCATCAGCTCTGAATCCGCAGAGAAAGCCTTCACCCAAATGCAATGGGCGTTTTATTATTTCATTAAACTACAATTAACTCAGAATGCAGCAGCTAGACTGGTGACTAGGAGTGGCCGCCGAGACCACATAACACTGGTCCTGAAAGACCTACATTGGCTCCCAGTACATTTCTGAGCACAATTCCAAGGGTTGGTGCTGACCTTCAAAGCTGTAAATGGCCTTAGTCCAGTATACCTGAAGGAGCGTCTCCACCCCCATCGTTCAGCCTGGACATTGAGATCCAGCTCCGAGGGCCTTCTGGCGGTTCCCTCCCTGCGAGAAGTGAGGTTACAGGGCACCAGGCAGAGGGCCTTCTCAGTGGTGGCGCCCGCCCTGTGGAACGCCCTCCCACCAGATGTCAAAGAAATAAACAACTATCCGACTTTTAGAAGACATCTGAAGGCTTCTGAAGTGTAGTTCTTAATGTTTGATGTTTTATTGTGTTTTTAATATCCTGTTGGAAGCCGCCCAGAGTGGCTGGGGAGGCCTAGCCAGATGGGCAGGGTATAAGTAATAAATTACAGTCATACCTCAGGGTACAATGCTTCAGGTTGTGTTTTTTCGGGTTACGGACCCGCCAAAACCTGGAAGTACCGGAATGGGTTACTTCCAGGTTTCGGCGGTCGCGCATGCGCAGAAAAGCTAAATTGCGCTTTGCGCATGCACGAAAGCGCCGAATTGCAACCCGCACGTGTGCAGACGTGGCGCTGCGGGTTGTGAACGTGCCTCGGGTTAAGTACTTAATTCGTACTGGAGGTCCGTTCTTAACCTGAAACTGTTCTTAACCTGAAGCACCACTTTAGCTAATGGGGCTTCCCGCTGCTGCTGCACTGCCGGAGCACAATTTCTGTTCTCATCCTGAAGCAAAGTTCTTAACCTGAAGCACTATTTCTGGGTTAGTGGAGTAGGTAACCTGAAGCGTCTGTAACCTGAAGCGTATGTAACCCGAGGTACCACTGTATTAGGAATTCCCAAGACTGTTTGGACGGGTTTTGCCTTTCTCTCCCCCTCCATAAACTCATGTTTGGTTTGGATGAACCCCCTTTCCCCCCCTCATTGCCCCAGAGCCCCAGTGCCCCACTTCAGCCGCCTTTTCTAAGCTAGCATAGCTTTGCCAGACATGCAAACTCAAGTGGCAGATTTTCACCAGGTGAAGCCTCCCCAGCCTGTCATCCCACAGGTGTTAAAGCATGCCTGCCACCCCACCCCCCCAGAAAAACCCAATGCCATGCACTGCTGCCCACAGAAGAGGCTGGCAACTGGCCATGCCAGCCATTTCTATTTTTAAACAGTGCTTAGCGAGTGGAGTCATTTTTCTTTAGTGGCGTTCGATGTTGAGCACAGCTCCCTTCCGAGAGCAGCAGTTCTGACACGGGATTCTTTTGTAAGAGCAAAAGCGGGGGAATTTATATATATATATATTTGGAGAGGGGAGGGGAGGGAATGAAGACAGCATGTGGCCCTCTAGATGTTGCTGGAGTCAAAGCTATCTCAGCATCAGCCACAGCGGAGGTGGTGGGAGCACAGCTGCAAAGAATCACATTGGCTAATGTAAGGACACAAGAAGAGCTCTGCAGGATCAGGCCCGTTGCCCACCTAGTCCAGCATCCCCTTCTCACAAGGGCCACCCAGTGGGAAGCCACGAATCAGGATTCGAACACAAGACCCCTCTCCTCTCCAGTGGTTTCCAGCAACTGGTATTCAGAATAATTGCTGCCTCCCAGCATGGAAGGCGAGATGGCCATCATGGCTCGCAGGAGGGGCAGTGGGTGGCATTATAGTCCAAACCACTGAGCCTCTTGGGCTTGCCGATCGGAAGGTCGGCGGTTCGAATCCTTTGCGACGGGGCGAGTTCCCATTGCTCTGTCCCAGCTCCTGACAACGTAGCAGTTTGAAAGCAGGCCAGTGCAAGTAGATAAATAGGTACCACTGCAGCGGGAAGGTAAACGGCATTTCCGTGCACTCTGGTTTCCGTCACGGTGTCCCATTGTGCCAGAAGAGGTATAGTCATGCTGGCCCCATGACCTGGAAATCCATCCGTGGACAAACGCCGGCTCTCTCGGCCTGAAAGCGAGATGCGCGCCGCAACCCCATAGTCGCCTTTGACTGGACATAACCATCCAGGGGTCCTTTACCTTTACATGGCTAACAGCCCTCCATAGACACTGAGGTCCAGCTCCGAGGGCCTTCTGGCGGTTCCCTCCCTGCAAGAAGTGAGGTTGCAGGGAAATAGGCAGAGGGCCTTCTGGGTGGTGGCACCGGCCCTGTGGAACGCCCTCCCATCAGATGTCAAGGAAATAAACAACTATCTGACTTTTAGAAGACATCTGAAAGCAGCCCTGTTTAGCGCGCTCGTTCAGTGTTCCCCAGACTCCCGTTCGGCGCCCTCCAGAACTTGGCATCCTGGCACCCCGCGCCACTAGCCTCTATGGGTAAGACGGGCCTGGTGACTAGAAGGGCCCCCTCTGGCCTAATCCAGCAGCCAGTTTCTTCTGGTATTCGTAAGTGGCTCAGTGCCCTGTTGGATCAGAACACCAGTCCGTTTCACCCAGTCTCCTGCTTCCAACCGTGCGCAGCTGGGCAGCGAGCCGGTGAGAGAGACTGCCACCCTTTTTCCTCTGCCAAGAGGCAAAACTGCCTCCGTCTGCAGAGAATCCACAGATTTCATCCGAAAGCTGGAGAGGGGCATCGCTCCCCCTTGTGGCGGCAAAGAGCTCCCCGAGATCTCATTCCCTTTAATCTCAGTCCGTTTGCTTGCATTAAAGAGACAGACAGGGAAAAGATGGTGGAGGGCGTTGCCTGGCAGAAATCCGGACGGATAATTAGCTGGTGCCTCGTTAGCTAGACAAATTTGCATTGCTCCTAGGAGCTTCCTGGGACTTAGCCCTGGCACAGGATCCCGGGGCGAGGGGAGTGGAGGGTGGCCTTATTGGAGTCAACAGCGCTTGCCCTCCCAGAGGCCTTTGGGCGTTGCCAGCAGATGCCACTTGGGGGGGGGGGCGTTGAGAGGGGGAGACTTGCCAGCAAATGACAGCTTGTGCTGCCAGCTCAGAGTTGCCATCCGAGAAGGGCAAACAGCTGGCCAAGATTAGTCGGGCACACTAAGTGGCGTTATTAGATTGGCATCGGAAAGGAAGCACGCAGAGTAGGGGTGGGGGCAGTGCCAACTGGCTGCGGGTGGGACTCGGGCATCCGGGGAGGGATTTTTTTTGGGGGGGGCGGTCTTTGTCTGCTAGCTAGAGTTACCCTGCAAAGGGTTGCCTGTTTCCTTCTTAGATGTGTACGTTAAAAGCAAAATTTTAAAAATATAAATGTAGATATAAATAAAAGCAGTGCTCTTTTCTGGGGGGGATGCATACCCCTAAATATTTTGTGACTCTTAAGTTTGGTCTCATTGAGGGACAGTATTTCAATATGAGTAGGAAAATGAGAGTAGCATTTTTTTAAAGGAAAAAAGCACAATAAAAGCAACAGATAATAAACTTTACATTATAAACTAGAATTAGGTAATATTAGGACCCACACTGTTCTTGCAGTTGCAATTTATTTTAATCGGTTTTTGATGGTTTTGAGGTTTAAATGGTTGTGACATGCCCTTATAGTGAGGGACGAGAAATAATAATAGAATAGAATAGAATAGAATAGAATAGAATAGAATAGAATAGAATAGAATAGAATAGAATATAAAAAACAATAACCACCACCTGACAGATTACAAACCAGAAAAAATGAGCACACACACATGCGTGCATGTTCACACACACCATTTTTCCAAATACACTCGCACAAATTGCAAGTCCACAAAACGGCTTGCTAGACAGCCGGACCACCTGTGCCCATGTCTGACGTTTCTGGCATAAGGTGAGGACTTGGGGACTTGGCCTAAGATGGGGGACTTTGCAATAAAGTTTGCAAAGTTTCCCCCTCTGGTGGCCTCCGTGCGGTTCCCACTCACCGCTAGGTGAGTCACGGCATAAATGCGAAGCAACTGAACAGCTGGCAAGCCTCGCTTTCTCCTTCCCTTCTGTTTGCAAGACTCACTAAGCAAGAGAGATTTATTCCGAGAACACCTGAAACTGGCTGTTCCTGGGTATTTCGAGAGCTAATTGCAGCGTGCCCAAGCCATCTGGTGCCAGAGCGATGCTGACAGCGTGAGGCGCTGCCACGGCGCATAAGCACGGGGGGTGCTCTCAGGTGCTGCTGACGGAATGCAACATTTGAAATAATTCAGCGTTCTCAAGTCAGATTTCCTCAGCCACCAGCATACCACCCCCCCGAGCTCCTGTGCCTGTCAGCTGTGTGACAGGCGCCAATTCAACAGGTGAGCTTTTGCCACTGCAAAGGTGCAACAGGGAGCAAGCCTTCCCTGTTGCAGCTCTGCCTGTGTTGCTTTCAGAGGCTGACCAGGGGAACTCCAGATGAAGATCAACTTCACAGTGCTAAAAGAATGGTGGTGTTGGGATGGCGAAGGACTTCGTTCCGCACACCCTAAATCTATGGACGGACCTTCTTCGCACAGTTACAGGTTCAATCAATGGCAGGCACAGGCAAACTCTGGCCCTCCAGATGTTTGGGACTACAATTCCCATCACCCCTAGCTAACAGGACCAGTGGTCAGGGATGATGGGAATTGTAGTCCCAAACATTTGGAGGGCCGGAGTTTGCCTGTGGCTGATCTATGGCATCTATAGGTAGGGCAGAGAATGACAGCTGCCTGAAACCCTGGAATTAATTTGATTTTGAATTGATTTTAAAATCAATTGATTTTAGTATGATGTTACGTATATTTTTGTTAGCTGCCCTGAGCCCGGCTTCGGCTGGGGAGGGCAGGATATAAATAAATATATTATTATTATTATTATTATTATTATTATTATTATTATTATTAAAGTTTCGAACACCATCTCCTTTGCTAAATACGTTCCCAGTGAAATGACATTACAAACACTAACAGAGGCTTCCCATGTTGCAGATCAGGTGTGCGAAGCCTTTGGCCCTCCAGATGTTGATGAACTACAACTCCCATCAGCCCCGGCAGCCATGGCGGGTGTTGATGGGAGTTGTGGTGCAGCAACATCTGGCGACCCAAAGGCTTCCCACACCTGTGCTGAAGGGCACTAAATAAATCAGTGCAGCCTGCTGGCAGAATCCGAGACCAGGGAGAAGAGATGGTGGAAGAAGATTGGAAGAAATTTAAAATCTATTTACAGAAACATTGTAAAATTTTTGAATGTTGATGACATTGAAATGAAATGAAGGGGTTCTAGTAATAAGGTAAAATAAGAATATGTAAGAATGGATTGACATTAGATGAAAATTTGAAGCTATAATATGTGAGGAAAAATAATTAAGGATAAACTAACACGATATGAATTTGCTGAACCAATCTTTAAATGGAATACAAAAAAGGGAGGCGTGAGGAAGTCAGGAAAATAAGTTAATCAAAGATGAGAAATTAAAAAAGAGGGATTTTTGTTTTTTGTTTTTTCTTTTTTTTCTATGTTAAATGTTTGTATTTTTGTATTTTTGTACTCTTTTATTTTTGTGTTTTTGTATTTTTCTTGTGTTTTTTCTTCTATATATTGTCTTATAACCTTTTTACTGTTAAAATGCAATAAAATATTATTTATTGTAGGAAAATAAATAAATAAATAAATAAATAAATAAATAAATAAATAAATCAGTGCAGCCTGGTCTGTTAGGGCAAAGGGGGACAGTACCTCTCCAAGCTCAGCCCGCCATCTGCCAACCCTCACCAGCCTTCCTCCTTATTTACATCCGGTCGGGGGGGGGGGGCAGCACTGTCCTGGCTGCTTCTTCCTCCTCCATCTCTGTGTTGCCCCTTGTATTTTTATTTTTATTAAAGGTTTTCTTCTTTTACAAAAGTGTTTGCAGTGTCTCTCTCATATATTCCCCCCCCCCCCCATGTAACATTTTTACCTTGTAGAACTTGGCAGGGAGGGAGAGGCTGGGAACAGAACTAGAATGAGCTGGCTCTGGCACCCCCTGCTGCTGGGCTCCCAGCCTCCTGCCCTACCAGTTCCATTGGGCACCAGCAGCCCCTGAAACACCATTCGACTCCTGGAACAATTCGCAAACAAAGGTGCGGCTTCTGATTGGCTGCAGGAGTTTCCTGCATACTCAATCAGAAGCTGCGTTGGACGTTCGGCTTCCAAAAAACGTTCGCAAACTGGAACACTCACTTCCGGGTTTGAGGCATTCAGGATCTGAAATGTCCGTGTACCAAGGTGTTTGACAACCAAGCTGTTGTTGTTTAGTTGTGTTTGACTCTTCGTGACCCCCTGGACCAGAGCACGCCAGGCCCTCCTGTCTTCCACTGCCTCCCGCAGTTTGGCCAAACTCATGCTGGTAGCTTCGAGAACACTGTCCCACCATCTCGTCCTCTGTTGTCCCCTTCTCCTTGTGCCCTCCATCTTTCCCAACATCAGGGTCTTTTCCAGGGAGTCTTCTCTTCTCATGAGGTGGCCAAAGTCCTGGAGCCTCAGCTTCAGGATCTGTCCTTCCAGTGTGCACACAGGGCTTGTTTCCTTCAGAATGGATAGGTTTGATCTTCTTGCAGTCCATGGGACTCTCAAGAGTCTCCTCCAGCACCCAAGGTACGAAAAACAGCGCAATTAAATTTGACAGGGCCACCTTTTCGTGTGCTCTTTGTCTGTGCTTCAGCCAAGAACCTTGAGCCGTTTCGTGTGTAAGCAACGAGGGTCCCTTTTGCTCAGCCAGAGAAATAGAACAGGATGGAAGTGCCTGAGGCCTCTCATGGTTGATTGGGAGAGAGAAAAGGAGCTGGGAAGCGGGTGGGGTAGAGAGATGGCTGCTACATCCCCAGGCCGAAAGTAGGGGAGAGAGGAGGGGAGCGAAGCAGCAGGATGCAGCAGTCTGTCCTGAATTTAAGAGGTGTCGTGCTGAGTCCCTTTTCAAGGCAGGTGGCTTTCAAGGAAGGGCGACGCGGCAGGATTGAAGAATGAGCTGGAGGCGCCGACCCGAGCCAGCGATGCATTTTAACGTGGAGTGACACTGAACCAGGCACAAATTGTATTCCAAGGATACAAGAGGCTTCAGCCCAGACATAAAGGTAAAGGTAAAGGTACCCCTGCCCGTACGGGCCAGTCTTGACAGACTCTGGGGTTGTGCGCCCATCTCACTTAAGAGGCCAGGGGCCAGCGCTGTCCGGAGACACTTCCGGGTCACGTGGCCAGCGTGACATCGCTGCTCTGGCCAGAGGCAGAGCCAGAGCCAGAGCCGCACACGGAAACGCCGTTTACCTTCCCGCTGGTAAGCGGTCCCTATTTATCTACTTGCACCCGGAGGTGCTTTCGAACTGCTAGGTTGGCAGGCGCTGGGACCGAGCAGCGGGAGCGCACCCCGCCACAGGGATTCGAACCGCCGACCTTTCGATTGGCAAGTCCTAGGTGTTGAGGCTTTAACCCACAGCGCCACCCGCGTCCCCAATCAGCCCAGACATACAGGGCTGCAATTACACCATCTGCTTTATAGAATCAAATAACTGTACGGCTGAAAGGGACCTCAGGGGTCATCTAGCTCAACCCCTTGCAGTGAAGGAATCATAGCTGAAGAATCACTGACAGATGACCATTCGACCTCTGCGCAAAATCTCCAAGGAAGGCGAGCCCTTTCTGTTCCACTGCCAAACAGCTCTTACTTGTAATAAAAAAATTAAGGTCTTATATATATCATAAATGTTCATAAATGTATCAACCAAGCACAAACATAGTATATGTGGACCACATGTCTGGAGCAGCACAGGAAGACCGCCCTGAAACCATTTTGACTCCTAAGCAGACCAAATGTTTCTCTGCAAGGAGGGAGGAGGTGAAAAAACCTTCCTTGTTACAGGAATTGGGTAATCACCATCTGAAAGGAACGGCCAGACTACCAGGAAAGGCAATCAGGCAAGGCATTATTCAGATAACCTGGCAGACAGGAAAAACAACAGCACTCAAATTTCTGTTGTAGATCGCCTTTTCTGTGATGTAGTCATGATGTTTGTGGGGGGAGGTCTTGGGTTACACCCCTTCTGTGATGTATATATGATATATGGAGGGGTGGTCTTGAGCTCCAGGGCAGGGAATTTAAAATGTCTATACAGTGGTACCTCGGATTACAGACGCTTCAGGTTATATACGCTTCAGGTTACAGACTCCGCTAACCCAGAAATATTACCTCAGGTTAAGAACTTTGCTTCAGGATGAGAACACAAATCGTGCTCCAGCAGCGCGGCAGCAGCAGGAGGCCCCATTAGCTAAAGCAGTACCTCAGGTTAAGAACAGTTTCAGGTTAAGAACGAACCTCTGGAACAAATTAAGTACTTAACCTGAGGTACCACTGTATAAAGGCAGGCACAGCTTTGTTTTGGGTCCTCCTGTGTGTGAGTGGAGCACCCTGTTGCAACAGCTTTAATAAAGATCAGGCTTGGCCTCTGTTATTTTCTCCTACCAATAGGGAACCCGTGCAAGGACTCTATATGGGCTCTTGGATATCCCATAAGGGGAAAAGGGCAGATTTTGTTTACAACATACATTCAGAAAGGTTTAATCAGAATCTCCCTTCTTGTAATTTGAATCCATTGGTTCAGGTCCCCCCCTCCAGAGCAGGAGAAAACAAGGTTTCTCCATCTTCCATGCAGTAGCCCTTCAGATATATGAAGATGGACATCTCATCACTTCTCAGTCTTCTCTTCTCCAGGCTAAACATACCCAACTTCCTCAAGAGTTGGAAGATGGATGGCAGCTAATGGATTGAGGTTGAATCCTGACAAGATAGAAATACTGTTTTTGGGGGACGGGGGCGGGCTGGTGTGGGGGACTCTCTGGTGCTGAATGGGGTAACTGTGCCCCTGAAGGACCAGGTGTGCAGCCTGGGAGTCTTTTTGGACTCACAGCTGTCCATGGAGGCGCAGGTCAATTCTGTATCCAGGGCAGCTGTCTACCAGCTCCATCTGGTACGCAGGATGAGACCCTCCCTGCCCGCGGACTGTCTCACCAGAGTGGTGCATGCTCTGGTTATCTCCCGCTTGGACTACTGCAGTGCACTCTACCTGGGGCTACCTTTGAAGGTGACTCGGAAACTGCAATTAATCCAGACTGTGGCAGCTAGACTGGTGACTGGGACCAGCCGCCGAGACCACAGTGGTACCTATTTATCTACTTGCACTTTGACGTGCTTTTGAACTGCTAGGTTGGCAGGAGCAGGGACCGAGCAACGGGAGCTCACCCCATCGCAGGGATTCAAACCGCCGACCTTCTGATCGGCAAGTCCTAGGCTCTGTGGTTTAGTCCACAGCGCCACCCGCGTCCCAAAGAGACAATAGAACTTTGGTTTGCATAGTCTGCCACCTGGGCAAGTCCAAAGGAGTGCCTTTGCCCAGCGGCTGACACCTATGAGTATCTTCCTGTGAGCAGGTGACCTCCCAACGAGGGATTATGGCGGCGACCGAGTGGTTTCCAAGTCCTTGACCAATGAAGCAAATTAGTGGTGGAATGAAGGAAACTGGCAAAGGAGTTGATTTATATGATTTTTAAAGCTAGGTAACTTCCCTGAGGGACACGGGTGGCGCTGTGGGTTAAACCACAGAGCCTAGGACTTGCTGATCAGAAAGTCGGCGGTTCGAATCCCTGCGACGGGGTGAGCTCCCGATGCTCGGTCCCTGCTCCTGCCCACCTAGCAGTTCGAAAGCACATCAAAGTGCAAGTAGATAAATAGGTACCGCTCCAGCGGGAAGGTAAATGGCATTTCCGTGCGCTGCTCTGGTTCTCCAGAAGCGGCTTAGTCATGCTGGCCACATGACCCGGAAGCTGTACGCCGGCTCCCTCGGCCAATAAAGCGAGATGAGTGCCGCAACCCCAGAGTTGGTCACGACTGGACCTAATGGTCAGGGGTCCCTTTACCTTTACCTTTAACTTCCCTGAGCTGTCAAGCCGAAAGGGTTCATTTATGCATAATATTGTAACCTTTAATTTCTGTAACACCCATCAGCCTCGAAAACCAGCACAGGCCGAGCTGCAACAGGGAAGGTTTGCTGGCCGCTGAGCCTTTGCAATAGCAAAAGCTTAACCTGTTGAACTGGTGCCTGCCACACACAGCTGAGGCAGGCAATAAGCTGCCCTCCCAGGCTCCGTGGACCCCCTGCACTTGGCTTATATTATCCGAAAACAAATTTTACAAAGCGCCTCCAGGCTTTTCTCTTCGTGAGAGAATTGCATGGTCCTTGGGGAGGAAGGAAAGGGAAAATAAACACAAAACCTTCTCTTTAGCCCCCTCCTTCTCCACGCCAAGGGAACCCAGTTCTGTCTGATTGCTGGGTGCCAAAGGGCCCCCGATCCTCTCAGAGTCTGCAACTCCTTTCCACGGAAGTCAGCAGAAATTTCATCCCTAATGTGAGGGACCCTTTGTTTCATATTTAAAAACCTTCTCCCCAGCCGACATTAATTCTGACCTCGCTTCCCCCACCTGCCTGACCTTATATGCAGAACGGCAAAGCCTTGGTTATTAAAGTCCCAATAGCTAGAATTTCTCATAAGACACCGCTTGATCAATTTGTGTTCTAGCCTAGCTTCTTCTTCTTTTTTATATATAAAAAACCCCCCTCCCTTTTTTCATTTTCCAAATGCAGGGCCCCCAAGGAGCTCTGGGAGGAAGAGGGCCGAGGGGGCAGGGGGAGAAATGTGCTTATTAAAATGCAAATCAGCTGGAAATTAAACTTTCAAAAAATGTATCTTGCTGCCCTCCCCACCCCTCTTTCAGCCAATTGCACCAGGAATCTGCAACGTGAATAAATAAGCCTTAAGTTTGGAGTGTTGCATTTTCGTTTGGTTTGTGCAAAATCGGGGTACAAATCCCAGGCCTGGATTTTTTCAATATTTGGGGCTTTTTAACCTGGGCAGGGGAGTAAGAGGGAACAGGTCTGGGGTGCATGCAAATATAACTGGAGAAAGCAGAGAGGGAGGGAGAGATCTTTTTCTCCCTCTCTCATAACACCAGAATTCTCATGGACCTCAAATGAAGCTGAATGTTGGAAGATTTGGGACAGATCAAAGGAATGACTTTTTTTAAATGCCGTTCAGTTCAGTGTTAAACTCTGGAACTCACTGCCACAGGAGGCAGTAACAGCTACCAACTTGGGTGGCTTCGCAAGAGAATTTGACACATCCAAGGAGGAGAAGTCTGTCTATGGTTGCTAAACCTGATGGCTACCCCTTGCTGGTGGCAATATGTCTCTGAATACCTGTTTCTGGAAACCAAAGGAGGGGAGAGTGTTCTTCTGCTCAGGTCCTGGTTGTGGGATTCCTAATAAGGCATCTGGATGGCCACTATGAGAACAGAAGGCAAGACTGGATGGATCTTGGCCTGATCCAGCTACCTCACTCATCATCTTCATTGGTGATCACTTGTAGCCGAGTAAGGTTGTCTTCCATAGACATGGTTTAACAATGAGTCTGTAAGTGACTGTGGAGGCCAATTCTGGATCCACATGTGGGGACATAGGTTTCCAGGTGGAAGTTGATCAAGATGAGAGTTTGCCAAGCGTGCCTCCCTCTTAGCACGTTTTTCCCTTGCGTCCTGAGTTCGAGTGTCTTCAAAGCCCATGACACATTTGGTAAAAGCTGTTCTCCAACTGGAGCGCTCGCAGGTCAGTGTTTCCCAGTTGTTGGTGTTTATACTACATTTTTTTAAGATTTGCCTTGAGACAGTCTTTAAACTTCTTTTGTTGACCACCAGCATTACGCTTTCCATTTTTAAGTTTGGAATAGACTAATTGCTTTGGAAGACGATCATCAGGCATCCGCACAACATGATCAGTCCAACGAAGTTGATGTTAAAGAATCATTGCTTCCACACTGGCAATCTTTTGCTTCTTCCAGTACACTGGCATTAGTTCACCTGTCTTCCCAAGTGATGTGTACATTTTTTCAGAGACACCATTGATGGAATCTTTTGAGGAGTTGGAAATGGCGTTTATATGTGGTCCATGTTTCACAAGCATACAGTAAGGTTGGTTGTACAATAGCTTTGTAAACAAACATTTCGGTTTCCCTGCGAATGTCCCAGTACTCACATATATACTACCTCACTCAGTGTCAAAAGCAATATGTCTCCGAATACCAACTGCTAGGGATTGCAAGTGGGGAGAGTAGCTGGGGCACCCAGGTTTATGGGCTTCCCTCGAGTTTTCTTACACCCTTCAAACTTGACTTGCCAGTGGATGAGATTTTATTGGCGGCCCCACTTTAAGCTTGAAAGGTCTAAAAAAAAAAAATTGCAAAGAGGACTTTTGAAATCGCTCTCTAAAGGAGAGTGTTTTGGACTTCTCTTTTGAACAATGTGCAGCTTGTTATTCTTTCCTTTGTAAGCGGAGGTCTCGAGTTCCTTTGAAGTGGGAGATTTTCAAAGTGCGCTAGGAGCCTTCGCTGCCGTTTCAATAATAGCTCATTTGCAGGAGAGACCTCTCTCTTAACCTCAAGTCACAGGTGTGTGGATCAGATTCAGCAGGTGGGTTGGGTGGGGGTGAGGCTAACACAATCACTTTGCAAAAACCTCCATTTCTCAGAATTTTGCAGTGCAGCCAAATAATGTGTGCAGGAATGCGTCTATTAGGGTAATGTAAATGCCTATACAATGCATATATTACTGAAATTAACATACCCAAGTGCATTATAGTAGGCAAAATTGCTTTGCGGGAATGTGGGTCTATTATATGAGATTGCACATTTCTGTTTGCAGATGGCTTCAGTACCAGCTGCTCAGCTCCCATTAAGTCTATCAAGTTCCTATTAGAATCATAGAACTGTAGAGTTGGAGGGACCCCCCAGGGTCATCTAGTCCAACCCCCTGCAGTGCAGGAATCTGAGCTAAAGCATCCATAGCAGGTGGCCATCCAGCTTCCGCTTAAAAACCTTCCAGGGAGTCCACAACTTCCCAGCTATTGCTTAGTTGCTCAGGAGTAAGTCTCCTTGAAGCCAGATATTTTTTTTTCCTGAATCAAGGCAGGGATGACCAGGCCAGGACTAGTGATGGAAAGACACTCAGTACATGCTCAAGGGCAACCTTCACTATGCCTTCATACACCCCAAGGCTGAAATTAAATTTCCAAGTTGAGAGATTGAGCTTTATTTAAAACAGAACATCAAATGGTCACCGTCTAATTCTCAGCATTATCAGATTTCCTCCCTGTTGCCTAAGTATTGCCCTCGATTTAAATGGGGCTTGATCTGCTTATTCAGGGGAGGGGATGGAAGTGGAACAGAGGGCCAGGCATGGACAAATCTGTCGATTCTGATTTCTCCCTGTTTCTCTCCCCCCCCCCCTTTTTTAAATTTTACATAATCTTTATTAATTTAAATTACACACTTATGCAAAGAATTTACAAAGAATTCACAATCTCATACTACAAAAAGAAAATTAAAGAAAAAACAATTAAGAAAAAAGAAAAGAAGAAAATACAGAAAAGAAAAAGCAAATTTACATACATTTAAAAAACTTAATCTTCCTAATTAATACTTAAACACTTAAATAAAAAAGACTTCTGACAAAACGAGTCTTCCAATCATTCTCATTGTACTGTTTATACTGTCGTTTTTCCTGCACAGTTTTATATTCTTTAATATTGTTCCTGTCTACTCCACAAACGGTATTTGTTGTGTTTACAAGTATCATTCAAGTCCTGCTAATATGGTGTGATTGGTACGATATGATCTTATATAATTTCTCCCTGTTTATCAGTTTGCCCCTGTTTGTGACTTTTGTTTCAAAGGCCTTCATCAAATTCCTTTACCGTGCATATTTCTTAATGTAAATATTTTTGTATGCAATTTTCTCCACTATATATATCCTCCTCTATACATAAAAAGGCAATGCTGTCATCACACTGCAGTTTGCATGGTCACCAATAGGGGGCAAACAGGCAAGTGCGTGAGCAAGCAGCATGGGGGAGCATGTGGCTCAGGTGAAGTGTTTACTGGCAGTGGGTGGAGGTGCTTTGCAGAATGGTTTAGGATGTGCCTCTCCCTGTTAAAAGCAGCTACAGCCAGGGGGAGGCACTTCTTTAAAAGGGCTTGGGGTGAGCTGCGAGGGAATAAGGGAGTGGGCGGTTGAGGTGTAAAGGGAGCAGAGTGGACAGGGTTGGCTGGTCCTAGTGTGTGTGTGTGTGTGTGTGTGTGTGTGTGTGTTTGGAGGGGGAGAGAGGGGGAGAGAGAGAGAGAGAGAGAGAGAGAGAGAGAGAAGTGCAATTTCCCAATACAATGCATTTTTAAAATCCTATATACACATCCCCCCAACATATACATTTTCCTGCACAGTCTTTATTTGGAGAGCTATTCCATAAATTCGTCTCTATGTGTCGCCTGGATCAAACGGATCAAAGCCCGCCATTTGCCATTATTCAACATATTTGGCGGGGGGCTTGGAAAAGCAGTGCTGTTTTTCTAGAAAACGAGGTGCCAGAACTCACTGTGAATGCCTCCCTTGCAACGGAGCCCACTGGAGAGGTGCCGGAACAGAGTTCCAACAGAGAAAAAGTGCAATGCACCAGGTTGTGAAACTGATTTAACACACAGCACATATTCCCCACCCACCCAAATTAGGCTCTGTCTCTTCCTATCTTTTGTCTCTTGCTGGCGTCCATTCACCACTTGTGGCCACATGGACCCAAGAGCTGAAAGCGAGACGAAAGGTAGGAATCAGTCGATGGTGAAGAAAGGTGGCCAGCTCTTCAGCTAGGCTCTGCAGCTGTGCCAACAGTGACTCGTTGTGCAGGGGAACTCAATCACAGCCTCTGCGGCACCAAGCAGCTTGCTCCAAAAAGGGCTGGAAGTGAATCGAGGCCTTTTAAGCAACCTTGGCCCCAGCCTACCTCTCCTTGGCTCTGCCTACTTGCAGAATGGCAGATTCTCAAAGGGGTCAACTCATTAGCATCACTCTCTGGCAGGGGTGGGCCGCGGGGGACCTTTCCCCCCCTTATGGGGTATCCAGGAGCCCCTATAGAGTCCTTACGTAGGTTCCCTATTGGTAGCAGAAAATAACAGAGGCCAACCAGAAAATATTGCAAGTAAAGCAGCTAGTAAGCCTGATCTTTATTAAACTGTTGCAACAGGGTCCTCACTCACCACACGCAGGAGGGTGGAGGAACCCAGAACAATGGCGCGCAAGGCCTTATATAGACATTTTAAATTCCCTGCCCTGGAGCTCAGGACCACCCCTCCATACATCATACATACATCCCAGAATGGGTGTAGCTCAAGACCTCCACCCACATACCTACATCACAGAAAAGGCGGCCTACAGCAGAAATCTGAGTGCTTTGTTTACCTCCTGTCTGCCAGGTTACCTGTTTAATGGTCACTTGACTGGATTACCTGGGTAGCCTGGCGATTCTTTTGTAATGATAAATACTTAGTTCCTGAGCCAGGTCACAGCCTCACACCCTATTCATATCTTAAATGTGCCCTTTAGACAGGATTTGTGAAGGAAATAATAACGATAACAGTAGCAACGATAACGATAACAACGATAATGATAATGGTGATGATAACAACGATAATGGTAACGGTAACGATAACAATGGTAACGATAAGGATAACAACGATAACAACTATAACGATAACTACGATATCGATAACTACGATAACGGTACCTACGATAACGATGATAACGATAACGACGATAACGGTGAGGATAACGATAACAACGATAACGGTATTTTTATCGTTGTTATCGTTATCGTTGTTACCGTTACCGTCATTATCGTTATCGTTATCGTTACCGTCGTTATCGTTACCGTGGAGGCCAATTCTGGATCCACTCGTCCTTCCACAGTGGGGGCATTAGTTTCCGGGCAGGAGCTGATCACGGTGTGGGTTGGCCAAGTGTGCCTTCCTCCTAGCACATTTCTCCCTTGCGTCCTGAGTTCGAGCGTCTTCAAAGCCCATGACACCTTTGGTCAAGGCTGGAGCGCTCGCAGGCCAGTGTTCCTCACTTGCCAGTGTTTATACTACATTTTTTTAGATTTGCCTTGAGACAGTCTTTAAACCTCTTTTGTTGACCACCAGCATTACGCTTTCCATTTTTAAGTTTGGAATAGAGTAGTTGCTTAATAATAATAATAATTATCAGATCCTGCCTCACAGACCAGATCTGACAGGTGGGTGCCCCCCCCACCTGCCAATCAGCAGATGTTGCAAATGACCTTAGGTGATTTAGTGCTTGGAAGCCCCAAAGCGGGGACTTCATAGCATGGCCAAACTGAGCAGGCTCCAAAGCAGACCCTCCTTTATTCAGAGCTCGGAAAGAAAGGAGAAGTGCTTGGGAAGATGGCCACAGCTACCGCCATTTCACTACCCCATAATGCTTCTCGGCCCTGACCCAGAGGCATTCTGGGAAAATAACAACCACAGACCCCCAGTCATGTTCCTGCCCTGTAAGATTACCCTTCCGAGGTCCCAATTTTGACAAACTGCACGCTGAAGAAAAAATGAGAAGTTAATGCAAATCTCCTATATCCAGGGATAGATTTTGGAAATCTTCACGGCTTTCAAAAAACAATCTCCTCTGTGGCATCTGTCGCCTTCCTCTCCATCTTCATCCCAGTACTCGGCCATTTCCCAGCCTGACCCGAAACAGGATGCACAAAGAAACCCCTCCAATCTGTGGCCTCCTGTCCTCATCATCTGCCACTTCATTCAGCTGATCAGTGCATGTTTCCTGCTGATGTTTGCAAACCCAAACAGACGCTGCTCTCTTGCGTTCTCCTGCCTGGGGGCAGGGAAGCAGCTGGCCAGCTCTGCAGGGTGGAGAGCAGTTTGCTCCCAGGGAGTCAGTTCAAATCCAGGGCATTGGAAAAGAAAAGAAAAGAAAAATTGCTGCTCGAGTCAGACGGATAGTGGTTTAGATTCCTCCCTCCAGGATATTTGTCGATGGTCAGCAAGAAGCATTTCATCAGGCAAATAAGGCCCTCCATGAATTATTGTTTTATTGATTCAATTTACATCCTGCCTTTCCAAAGGAGCCCAGTGTTGCAAACGTATCAAGAATAGCAATTTTTAAAAGCATTTTTTTAAGTAAAAAATGTTCTATAGAGGGAACTACAGTTGCCAGGAATGATATCTTCCAGCCATCAAACGCCTGCATATAGAGGAAGGTTTGCAAATTCCTCCTGAAAGTCAGTAATGAGAGAGACAAGGGCATCTCACCAAGGAGGGCAATCCACAAATGGGGAGCCACCACTGAGAAGGCCCTGTGGTTTATCACCAGCTGGGTACATTACAGGGTTAGATCTCGGGATGCAAACACCCAACACCTCTCCAAAAATTAGGGGGAGCATGGTGCTGGGATAGAACACCCTACACACTTGCTGCAAACAGAATGGATGCCTTTGATCTATCTGAAAACTAAAAAAAACTAGGAGAGAATGGTTATGTAAGCTTTCAGAATATTTAGAATTAGCCAAATTGACAGATATAAAAAGACAAAAACCAAAAACTGAAGTGAAAAAGGAATGGGAGTGTCTAAATGAATTCCTTAAAAGCCAAGGTTCAAGGACAGAAATCTGGCTGAGTCTGGAATAACCTTGTGAAGTGACAGGATAAGAAAGGGGGATTTATATCTAGATGTTAGGATAGAGATGATAAGGAAAACTGGAAGATACAATGAGAGGTAAAGGGGGTGCTGTGGGACTGGTGGAAGTCAATCTTTGTTTTCCTTTTCAGTGTTTATATTAATTTGTAAGATTTGGATTTATTTATTTATTTTATAGAATATTTATTAAAGTTTTCCAGAAATAATACAATGTGAAATAAAAAAAGAAAAAATAACATGAATACAAAAATATAAAAATACAAAAATAATTAAAAACACATAGAATTTCCATTACTTATTTTCCTGTAACTTATTTTCCAGACCGCCTCATACCTCCCTTTCTTGTATTCCAATTCAAATTGTTAGTTCAGCAAATCCTCACCATTTAGTTTTTACTTATTTCTAAACCTTATTTTTCATATTTCTTGTGGATTTGTTTTGTTTTTTAATATGCTTGTTTTTGTGTTTTGTCATTTTTTCTTTGTTGTTGTTGTTGTTGTTGTTGTGTGGAAAATACTAATAACATTTACTATTTAAAAAACAACAGCTAAAAATTGGGCTTGTCTGACTGGTACTACTCCTAGCTTCTTTCCTCTTACTCTACGCCTTCCCACAAAGCAAAGCAAAGCACACACACACACACACACAAACACACATGTATGGTGTGAGAATCACTATGGTGTGGTAGTTAGAGTGTTGGACTAGGACCGGGATGAGTCGGGTTCAAACTCCCACTCAGCCATGAAGCTGTGACCCTGAGCCAGTTGCTACCTCTCCGTCTAACCTACCTCACAGGTGTGTTGTGAGAATAAAATGGGAATTGAGAGAGCAATGCTCCTCCTTGCAGGGAAGGTGGTGAATCAGGGTAAAATGACAGCAATAAAATTATCGCCATCATTATAATTGCAGCCATAGTAACAATAGTAGTAATGACAGTGATAACAGCAATAACCGCAGTAATAATGTTAGTAGTAATAATACTAGTAACAGTAGAAATAGTAATCCCAGTGTCTTCTGCATGCGGGAAAAGAACTCATCCCAAAATGCCCACTCCGCCACCAAATCTGGGGGGTGGGCCAGGACAGAACACCCCACACAGGTGAGCAAGGAAAAGGAGGCATAATTTTAAGAGAAGGGCTCTATTTTGGTGTTAGTAAAGGTAAGGGGACCCCTGACCATTAGGTCCAGTCGTGACCGACTCTGGGGTTGCGGCGCTCATCTCACTTTATTGGCCGAGGGAGCCGGCGTACAGCTTCCGGGTCATGTGGCCAGCATGACTAAACCGCTTCTGGCGAACCAGAGCAGCACACGGAAACGTTGTTTACCTTCCCGCCGCAGTGGTACCTATTTATCTACTTGCACTTGGACGTGCTTTCGAAGTGCTAGGTTGGCAGGAGCAGGGACTGAGCAACGGGAGCTCACCCTGTCACGGGGATTCGAACTGCCAACCTTCTGATCAGCAAGTCCTATGCTCTGTGGTTTAACCCACAGCGTCACCCGCATCCCATTTTGGTGTTAGAGCACCTCTTTTCGATGCAGAAGATCCTGGCCATTCTCTCCATCTTGCGGTACTCAAAAATGACCGCTAGGTGTCTGCCTGGCTCCACATTTGAGAAACCCTTCCTCACCCATCCCGTTTAATGATCCCACTTTAAAACTGTCATAGCTTCCTGGGAAGCATAGTTTGTTAAGGGTGCTAGCCATTGTTAGAGAGGGCCCTCGTTCATGCCGGAGTGCTGAAATTCCCAGGGTTTTCTGGGCAAGAGGAGGGAACTGTACCAATATTGAAAGATTGGCAACATTTTTTTTTTTTTAAAAAAAGATTGAATTAGCAAAAATGACGGCAACAATTGGAATGCAATCTAATCAAAATCTCAAACAGGAATGGAAATGTGTAGAAGAATACATGACCAACACATGCTCCAACAAGAAGTTATTGATATGTATAGACTGATTTCACAAAGTTAAGCTAAGCAGATATACAAGAATGAATGCTTAATAATTAAGATACAAAAGTACAATCTCAATAATAAAGCTATAAAACAATAACAAGGAAGTGACGCATGGGTGGAGGGAAGACACAGGGCAAGAAATAAGAAATGGATAAATATTGGTACATAATGAAATGTGAAAATGTGAATTTACAAATATAATGTATATGTATCACTATGTAAAGATTTTATACGTATTGCAACATTAATAATAAACAAATAAAGAAAGGGGGGAAGAGGAGGGAACTGATAAACCACACTGAGAGTAGTAGCTCTGAGAAGGGAACGGCAGTTACTGTTAAGTTGTGGGTGAACATATCAGACGACACAGCGGCCCCCTCAATGGCTTTCTGCAGTGTGAGGTCTGGGCTTGGCGAGGAGACGCTGTTGCAGACGGATGTCCCGGACCCTGCAGACGATTTGATTAATCAGGGCATCGTCTAAGTCTCGGAACTCGCAGTGCATTGCAGCCTGTCGGAGGGCGGTGGTGTAGTTGTTAATTGACTCCCCCTCTGCCTGGTTCCGGTGGTAGAACGCATGGCGGGCAGCAATCTTGGACGGGTTTGGCATGTAGTGGTTGCGGAGCTTCTCTTGAATTGTGTCCCATGGTGTTGCCTGGACTGCTACAGGCGCAGCCAATGCTCGGGCCGTCTTGAACGCCTCAGGCCCACAGAGGCTGAGGAATAGGCCTCGCTTACTGTCAGGGGTTCAGGAGCAGAGGCACAGGGAAGAGAGGAGATGGAGAGCGAAGGGGAAGAATCCGAGGGGAGCGTAGGAGAAGAGGACAGTGGACCGAGGGATTCCATGAGCCTCTCCAGCGAATCGGAAGATTCACAGAAGGGGCAATGCCCCAGCGGGCAGGAGGACCCAGAGGAGGAGAGAGCAGCGTAAAAGGTGGAGCTGGGCTAGGATCTTAAACTGGTGTCATAGGGGAGGAGACTCAGACGGTACTTCGCCGGTCTAGGCTTTAAGACGTAGAGCTGCGCGCTACGGCTTTGAAATGGACACTGAACCTCAATAAAGACTTTTGTACATAACTACAGCCTAGCGTTGGTCCTCTGTGAGCTGGGACCTAGAGGCAGCTTTGACAGTAAGTACCGTCTGACTAAAAACCTCGCAACGTGAGGGGACGCAGCGAGGGGCGAAGATTGGTACTTCGCGAGCTCACGAAAGCAGCACAAGATGACTACCGAAGAACAACTGGCAGCCCTGCAAAACGCAGTGACACAACTTAATGCAGAAATACTAGCGGCCAGGAGGAGAGAAGAGGAATCAGATGCTGTCTGCAAGGATCTGCAAGCCAGGTTGGAAATGTTGACTAAACAGGGGCTACCGGGAGCCAGACCAGAGGGGATTGGGCTCGGGAAGAGAGGAGGGAGCCTTGTGTCTCATTTCGATGGGAGTCTGCAGCAATATCCTAACTTCAGAGCAGACGTGGTTTTTGCGCTAAAGTTACTGGAGAAGGACTTTAGAGATGAGCAGGAGAAAGTAGGCTTCATACTAACGCATCTCCATGGAGAAGCTAAAGCGTGGTTGCGCAATCTGTGGAGAGATAATGATCCAGCCCTCCAAAATGCAAAAGCCTTCATTAAGGCAATGGATGCTTGTTTTTTATCAGCGATAGATGTAGATGTCGCCAGAAAAGGGATACATGGATTGAAACAAGGCAGAGCCACTGTGAGGCAATATCACTCCCGCTTTTTTGCATTGGTCAACGCGCTGGGATGGGAAAAAGATTCAGCGGCCGTCAGGGACCTGTTCTGGGAGGGGCTGAACGGGGCTGTGAAAGACGAAATCGCAAGGGGGGAGAGACCCCAGAGCACTCAAGAAGTGGTCCAGAGAGCGCTAACGATTGGTGTGCGTCTGGAAGAATGTCCCTGGAGCAAAGACGAAGGGCGTTGGGGACGCACACCAGCAAGAGCACCTCCTTTCTTTCCCAGGGACTCAGCGCGCGCTCAATCCACGCCTCCACTGGGAGGGGGAGAGGAGCCGATGGAGATAGGTGGTGCCAAGGCTCAGTCAGCAACCAGAGCCCCAACACCGGGAGCAGCCAAAGTGAAGCCTCCTAGAGGGAACAGGAAGTGTTACATCTGCGACAGTGCTCAGCATATGGCAAAAGAGTGCCCCAGAGGCTCCTCAAGCACACTGCAGCCTCAGCAACAGTAACAGAAGCAGTTCAGCAGAGAGAACCACAGCAGGGAAACGACGAAGTCTGGCTGGAAGCAGAGCCACTGGGGCCCAGCCAGACGAGTCAGTGATGCAGTCCCCAGGAATCTTACAGCCCACAGACCCCCTCCCGCCCAAACCAGTGGTGCAGCTCACCGCAGCACTCCAGCTTCCCAATGGGCTCACCATGGAAGTCCCTATTACCATTGACTCTGGTAGCAATGCAGACTTTATAGGAGTGGATTTCATCAAGCAACATAGCATAGCGCTCCTGCCTGCCACGATGCCCCTGAAAGTAGTGACAGTCGATGGAAGAGAGTTGCTGGGGGGACAGGTGGTACAGCAAACGCCGCCAATGGTGATGCGAATCGGAAATCACCGCGAAGTCATCAGCTTCAACGTCACCCACCTGTCAGACACACCCATAGTATTGGGCATGAGCTGGTTGGACAGGCACAGCCCAGCATTGGCATGGTACCAGCGTAAATTGACCTTCTGCTCCTCCTACTGCGCAGAACATTGCATCATGACTAACCAGGAGGACGAGGGGCAAGAGGATGACCCACAGCTACAACTGGGCATGCTGCAAGCGGTACCCGACAAGTACAAGGCGTTTTTGGAGGTCTTCTGCGAGAAGGAAGCGGACAAGCTGCCTCCACACAGACCCTACGACTGCAAGATTGACCTACTGCCGGGGGCGACGCTGCCGACGGGAAAACTGTATTCCGTGTCTGAAGACGAACTGCAAGAGCTCAGGGAGTTCATAGATCACAACTTGAAGCAGGGATTCATCCGGGAATCCAAAGCAGTGGGGGGCAGTCCTGTGTTCTTCGTGAAGAAAAAAGACATGCCCCAAAAGAGGCTGGTAGTTGATTTCAGAATCTTAAACTCGAAAACCAAGCCCACGGCTTGCCCGATGCCCAAGATCGACGACTTGCTCGCGACGGTGAGGAAGGGACGCATCTTCACCAAGTTGGATCTACGAGGGGCGTACAATCTTATACGCATGCGGGAGGGCGACGAGTGGAAGACGGCCATGTTTACGCCCTTGGGCACCTATGAATATAGGGTTATGCCGTTCGGTTTACAAAATGGCTCCCACTGCTTCCAAGCCTTCATGCATCACGTGTTAGCGGGGCTCCTCTACAAGAAGTGCGTCTGCTTCCTGGACGACATTCTGATCTTCTCGGAATCGCAGGAGGTCCACGAGAGAGATGTCAAGGAAGTCCTGCAAAGACTACGGGAGCACAGGCTTTACGCCAAACTGGAGAAGTGCCAGTTCGACATGACGGAGGTGGATTTTCTGGGCTACAAGCTGTCCGACAAGGGACTCGCCATGGACAGCGCCAAGGTACGCTCGGTACTGGACTGGAAAAGCCCGCGCAATCGGAAGGAGGTCCAGAAGTTTGTCGGCTTTGCCAACTTTTATCGCAAGTTTATCAAGGGTTTCGCTATGCAGACGGCGGCCATCACGGACACCCTCAGCTCCAAGAAGAAGAAGTTCATCTGGACGGAGCAGGCGGAGCAGTCCTTTCAGAAACTCAAGCGTCTCTTCGCTTCTGAAGAACAACTGCTACATGTGAACCCCAGCAGACCCATGAGGGTTGAGACGGATGCCTCCGACAGAGCCGTGGGGGCAGTCCTGTTGCAGCAAGACCCGCAAGGGGATTGGAGGCCGTGCGCTTTCTACTCCAGGAAACTCAGCAAGTCGGAGCAGAACTACACCATCTGGGACAGAGAGTTGCTGGCCATTCATGCAGCCTTCAAGGCGTGGCGGCACTTCCTCATCGGAGCCAAACACATGGTGCAAGTTGGCACGGACCATAAGAACCTGGAATACTGGCGCACGGCGCGGTTCCTGAACCAGAGACACATCCGCTGGGCGGAGTTCTTTGCGGATTTCGACTTCAGGATAGAATATATCCCCGGAGACAACAACATCATGGCTGATGCGCTATCCAGGAAGCCGCAGTATCTGGAGGAAGCAGCACCGGTAGCGGCCAAACACATCTTCGCACCTAAGGCGTGGGCATGCGCTTCGGCCACCGTGGACCTGGAAGCAATACGGCGCGAGCTTCGAACGGATTCCTTCGCACGATCCAAGATGGAGGAGGTGCGCAGTGGCACAGCGAAGGACGACGAGTTCCAGATACGCGACGGACTGCTCCTCCGCAAAGGGGCCATCTACGTGTCGGGAGATGAACTCCGCGCGAGAGTACTGCAACAGCTACACGACGCACCCAGCACCGGACATTTCGGCAAGGAAAAGACGGTGGAATTAGTAGCCAGAGACTTTTGGTGGCCCAAGATGCGGGGAGAAGTCGCGGATTACGTCACGAGGTGCGACACATGCCAAAGGGCCAAGCCAGTACACAGACCGCCGGCGGGACTATTGGAACCGCTACAGACCCCGTCCGAACCGTGGGAGAGGGTGGCCTTGGACTTTGTCACTGATCTACCCAGCTCGAGGGGCAAAACAGCAGTACTCGTGGTAGTCGACATGTTCACCAAGATGGCACACTTCATTCCTTGCGCGAAGGTGGACACAGCGGAACAGACAGCCAAGCTGTTCATAGACCACGTGTTCAAGGTGCACGGCCTGCCATGGTCTATCCTGTCCGACCGGGGGCGCCAGTTCATCTCGAGTTTTTGGCAGAAGCTGATGGGGATCCTGAACGTCAAGGTCAACCTAGCGTCGGCGAGGCACCCGCAGACCAACGGACAAGCGGAGAGGGTCAACGCCATCATGCAGCAGTACCTGAGATGCTACGCGAACCAGCAGCCCTCGACCTGGGTGGACTACCTACCGCTGGCCACGTGTCCATGGGGGTGACACCGTTTTTCGCCAACAATGGGCGACATCCCAGAACCTTCCCGGGCTTAGAGAAAGAGGGGGAAGGGGAGCTGCAGGGAGCAGAGGCATTGGCAGAGGAGTTACAGGAGGTCCATGAACAGCTCCGAAGGCAGTTAGAGCTAGCAAAACACGTTTACAAGATGCAGGCAGACAGACACAGGAGAGTTGGGGAGGACATAAGGGTAGGGGACTGGGTCTGGTTAGCAGCCCAGGCAGTGCCGGCCAGATCCTTAGCTAAGAAGAAGCTCAGACACAAGCAGTTAGGCCCTTACCAAGTCGAGGCACAGATCAACCCAGTGGCCTTCCGGTTGACACTACCGGAGGGATCCAGAATGCACCCGGTCTTTCATAGATCGGTGCTCACGCCCTACAAGGCACCTCACAGGTTTCAGGCGCCAGGGACAGCTCCTAGCCCGCTTAGAGACGCACCCACGACAGGGGGGTTGCTGAGGGCGGGGCAGCTCAATGAGGTCACGGAGATTTTGGACTCAAGATGGGGGGAAGAGGGGGTTGAATATCTCCTCGCAAGGGAAGGTACCCCGGCCAGCGCCAACAGCTGGGTACCGTACTATGCGGTGGAGGAGCACTACCTCAAAGACGAGTTCCACGCACTCTTCCCACACAGGCCCATGCCGGAGGATTATTTTGACGAATATCTTTTCACACCCACACTTTCAGCCAGCACGTTCCGGGGTTTCTCTTCAGAGGAGGACACAGCGCCGGAGACTAGCTCCCCAGAGGGGTCCCTCTCAGGGTTTGGCACAGGCGGCTCTTATTGGTGGGAAGATCAACCTGTGGTGGGGTGGCGCAGTGAACTGCCGAGCGGGCCCGCGCACGCAGCGTCACCCCAGGCGACAGGGGGAGAGGAGGTCATGGACGTGTTGGGGGAGGATCCGGGGTTCGAACACACCGGCAGAGAGATGGAAGCGGAGGAGATCGACGTCGACGAGCCCGTTGAGGACTGGCCGGACCTACCCGGCTGGAGGCACACCATGGGGGAAGAACTGTATCCTGCACTCACCCCCACAACATTGGAGCACCCAGAACCCACGCCAGAAGAGGGGGAGGGGGGAAGGGGGGCTTCGAGGGGGGGATGGATGTCAGGGGTTCAGGAGCAGAGGCACAGGGAAGAGAGGAGATGGAGAGCGAAGGGGAAGAATCCGAGGGGAGCGTAGGAGAAGAGGACAGTGGACCGAGGGATTCCATGAGCCTCTCCAGCGAATCAGAAGATTCACAGAAGGGGGCGCCAGTGGCCAGGGGTAGGGGGTTCCCAAGGGGAACGTCCCAGGAGCAAGGGGGCAGCAGGGACTCCCAGAGCAGTAGTTGGAAATCAGGACCAGCTTCCCCACCAGAGCAGAGTGGGGGGGAAGAGTCCCAAGGATCAGGGCCAGTGCATCCCCCACCAGGGAGAGAAGATAAGGCAGGGCTGACCACACCTCCATCGGAGAGTCAGACAACGGAGGGGAGGTCAGATCCGGCCAGTATCCCGGAAGAGGGAAGCAGTGACAGAAGTAGTGTAACGGCTAGGAGGAAGGTCACTGGGTTGGCGCGAGAGGCAAGTTCAAATGTACAGGAGCGCGGGACAGCAGAGAATGAGGATTGGGAACCGGGTCCTAAAGCCCGCCGGAGGGAGGGGGAGGAGCTAAGCGACTCAGCGTCGGAAGAGTCCAGAAAGGGCAATGCCCCAGCGGGCAGGAGGACCCAGAGGAGGAGAGAGCAGCGTAAAAGGTGGAGCCAGGCTAGGATCTTAAACTGGTGTCATAGGGGAGGAGACTCAGACGGTACTTCGCCGGTCTAGGCTTTAAGACGTAGAGCTGCGCGCTACGGCTTTGAAATGGAAACTGAACCTCAATAAAGACTTTTGTACATAACTACAGCCTAGCGTTGGTCCTCTGTGAGCTGGGACCTAGAGGCAGCTTTGACACTTACGCTCCTGTGATATTTTCGTCAGCTCTTTGGCTTGGAGGTAGCAGTCGAACCGAGCGAGGTGGGAGTCCCATGATTCAGAGGCTGGCGCAAACGGCGGTAGAGGCACGAGTGAAGCCATGGTTCCGATGCCGATGTGGAGGCAATGGATGGAACGCAGTGCTCTAGCCAGAACGGTCAGCTCTGAATTGGTTCTGTTCAGTGATTTCACTCAGTGTTTTAGCTCAGTGATTCAGCTCCGCTCAGAGGGTGGCTGCATCTGGCTGTGCTCTGTTGTCCATCCATCCCATCCTCGTCGCCAGTGTTAAGTTGTGGGTGAACATATCGGATGACACAGCGATTCTTCAAACAGCTCTTGTTTATTCACAGGCCAGAACAGAACTGAACTGAAGGGTTCAGCCAGCCTGCTTATATAGAGCTCCACTACAACGCAACAGTAACCACTTTCTGTAACTATCCAATCACTGAACGTTACTTTCGATCCCTTATTTGCATATGTGGACCTGAACTATCTACAGTATCCAACTGCTGGCCCAGGGTGAGAACTTCAGTACATAACAGCTACCCTAAGAGGTTTTGGCACCCTTCACAAACTATACTTCCCAGGAATCTTTGTGGGTTGGGGGGGAATCAATGTGTTATAAGAAAAAACTGCTCCTTTACCCCTTATGGGGTATCCAAGAGCCAGTATAGAGTCCTTATGTAGGTTTTCTATCAGTAGGAGAAAATAGCAGAGGCCAAGCAGAGAATATTGAGAAGCAAAGCAGCTAGTAAGCCTGATCTTTATTAAACTGTTGCAACAGGATCCCCCATTCCCCCCACGCAGGGAGGGAGGAGAGGAACCCAGAACATTGGTGTTCAAGCTCTTATATAGCCATTTGAAATTGCCTCACCTGTAGCTGAAGACCACCCCCCAAAACATCATACATACATCACAAAAGGAGGTGGTCCCCAGCAGAAATTTGAGTGTGTTGCTTCTCTCCTGTCTGCCAGGATACCTGATTATGCCTTATCAATTGCCTTTTCTGGGTAGCCTGGCCATTCCTTGGAGAAAGTAAATAAATTTCGTTGTCCCTGAGAGGGGGCAATGACAATAAAGATATTATTATTATATTATATTATTACTTGGTTCCTGAATCTATTACGCATATTGATAATGTGCTCAACTTAACAGATACAGTGGTACCTCAGGTTACAGACGCTTCAGGTTACAGACTCCGCTAACCCAGAAATAGTACCTCAGGTTAAGAACTTTGCTTCAGGATGAGAACAGAAATCGTGCTCCGGCGGCGCGGCGGCAGCAGGAGGCCCCATTAGCTAAAGTGGTGCTTCAGGTTAAGAACAGTTTCAGGTTAAGAACAGACCTCTGGAACGAATTAAGTTCTTAAACAGAGGTACCATTAAGTTCTTAACCAGAGGTACCAGAGGTACTTGCCAGACTGTATTTACAGGGAGGTGTAAGCTCCTACAATCCAAAGACAATTGGAAAGCTTTCCCCATTTCCTTCCTCCTTGCAGGGAAATATTTGAGGTCAATTTGGGAGAGTCAAAATGGCTTCAGGATTGTTCTCCTGTACTATTTCAGACACGTGGTTTATGTACAGTGGTACCTTGGTTTACAACCATAATCCGTTCCCGGAGGTCCGGTTGTAAACCAAAACAGGTTGTAACGCAAGGTGCGCTTTCGCCAGTGGGGCCTAAAAAAAATAAATAAAAAAAATGGGGCATAATAAAAAAAAAATGGGTTGCAATCCAAAAAAGGGACACACACTTCCGGGTTTGACATGGTTGTAATTCAAAATGGTTGAAAACCAAGGTACTACTGTATGTGTTTGCCTTGTACATTTATTGAACATTTTATATATATGAGACCTTAGAATTCCTATAACACATGGATGTTTAATGTGGTATCATAGTGCTCTAAATGCATGGTGCAGATGGGACCTAAGCACCAAATGTGAAGAGTGGGATCCTGTCCACCTCTACTCTGAGCGAAGCAAGCCTGGTTGCTCTGAGTGGGACTTACTCGCACGTATGTCTGTGGCCGTAGGACTGCCACCTTAGGCACTTTAAACAGCAGCAACTGCCTATAACTTATAGGTTGTTGAAATTAAAGAGCAGGAATCTCCTCCTTGGGCTGCTGAGAGGATTAAATTAATTTAACCTGCCCCACAGTTCAATTTAATTAACCGCCATCACTTTATGAGTTATTCTTCTCTCATCTCCATTGCTCTGCAAGGCAAATTCCTGGAAAATAGCAAGGATGTCCCAGCAGGGATGAGCTACATAGGAAACTGTTCATATAGAGTCAGACCATCAACCAGTGTAGCTCAGTGCTCTCAACACTGGCTGGCAGAAGCTCTCCAGGAGACTGTCCCCCCCCCCCAGTCCTACCTGGAGAAGCGGGAGAATGGACCTGAGACTTTATGCATGCAGGGCTGCTGCTTGTGCTGGGCCCGGGGGTAACCCGGGTAACATGGTCCAGATCCGATCCCGAATCCAAGGGTTCTGCGAGGAGTCAGTCCAACAGGGCCAAGGCAGGACACAAGAAAGGAAACCAGGCAAGGACAGGTACAGGATCACAGGCAGGTTCTGGCAAACAGCAACATTGCTCCCACAACCTGGGACGGGGTCCAGCAGCCTTTTATCTCTGTCGGGGTAACGGCCGGTCCTGATCCCCTGGCGACTCACCTCCCTGTCTCGCCCAAAGGCGAGCACTCCTCCTGCAACTACTCAGGTCTCTCCTTCTCTCAGACCTCAATCTCTGCAGCTCGGGAGACATCGGTGGGTTACTAGACCCAGAGGCCGCCTCAGCCTCCCCTGACCCAACCGGTAGTGGAGCAGCTGTAAGTGATGGCCCAGCTGGAGGCAACGAGGGAATCCCTGCATCTGGAGCCAGGGCAGGCTCGGGCCCCTGACTCGGCCCAGCTGGTGCTTGTTGCAGGGGAACCTGTGCAGACGGGGGCTCTTCAGGATCAGGCCCCAGACTCGGTTCAGACGCCACGTGAGGCAAAGGATCCGGTGTGGACTGAGACTCCTCTCGCTCCGAGTCTGATCCCGAGTCCCAGGCCATCACACTGCTACTACTTCCATCCTTAAGGTTTCATTGGCACAAAATGCAGTACAGATCTGTAGGTGTAGACCTTCTCCCAACTTAAACTACTTCGTTAAGAAAATCCCCAAACTCGGTTCTATGGGTGACTCTGTGTCAGTTCCCTGCGGTAGTTTATTGTTGTACTTTGTTTTTAAATTTATTGTTGTACATTGTTTTAATTGTTTGCTTTCCTTCTGTGACTGTACCCCCATGTTTGTTTTATAAGCTGGTCTCCGACCGTAATAAATTATCTATCTCTCTATCAGTCGCCAAGTTTATTTCTGGAAATAAACTTCTAAAGCGGAGAAACTCACTTTGGAATCAGATGAGCGTAAGAAGAGCCCAAATATCAGGATCAGGCCGAAGGGGGCCAACCTAGTCCACCATCCTGTCTCTGTACTGGTCCAATGCCCCTAAGAACCTAGGAATCCAGATAGACTTCCTCTGGACCTGGAGGCTCCATAGGAACACCGGCTGGCTGCTGGATGAGGCCAGAGGGGACCCAGTCTAGCCCAGTCTCCTGTTCTCACAGTGGCAAACCAAATGCCTCTTCTGTTAGATACGAAAAATTTTCTTTTCTTTTCTTTTCCAATGCCCTGGATTTGAACTGACTCCCTGGGAGCAAACTGCTCTCCACTCCAATCAAGCAGTTTCTAAATGCTGTGAAATAAAATAAATATAATATTATGAACGGTGACGAGTTTTAGCTTGCGGAAACAAAATTTCAAATCACTCCCATTTCCTAAGCTTTAAGTAGGAGTCTGTGGTTCTGCCAGATTCGAAATGTGTACAAATTTCCTCCCTCTGCTGTGCATCCACTTGGAAGATACATGCTAAAGCGTCCACATGAATACAAATAGAAATATAAATACAAATAATATCACTGAACATCACACGCAGAGGAAAATTGCTTTGCAAAAATGTCACCACCCGCCGTGTGTCTTCCCCCCCCCCCCAGCCCTTCGGAGGGGGCACATAGGAGAGAGTAAATGGTTCCCCTTGTTCTTTTGGTTCCCTGAAATGAGCCACAAGATATGGGCGTAAGAGATGCATTGAAGAAGGCACAGAGAGTCCCAAAGTCATGGGAAGAGCCTTTTGGCTCTGTGGGAAGCGGAAGCGGCCCTTTTGCTGTGGGGCTCAAGATGGCGGCTGGAATCCACTGTAAAGGAAAGGCTCTGGGCCTCAGCTGTTTGCCAAAAGGACTAGAGAGCTGTTTCCTAAAAGGCTCTTGTCTCTCCTTCAGCGGAAAACAAAGAACCGCTCTGAAGCCCCATGGCAATGTTACATGGAAAGGACTAGTGGCTCCAAGCCTGAGGAAAATGGCCGCCTGCCTCTTCCTCTCGCACAAGGGTTGGTGTGTGGCAAAGGACTGCGCTGAGATGAGAAGAGGGCGAAGAGGAAGGGCAGCACTCAGCTCCTCATACCCAGGAGTTGCTGTTTACCATTATGGAAATCGGCGTGGAGCGAAACGGCATTTTCTCATCCCACTGGAATGCCCCCCCAGTTCTTAATCAAGACAGCCACCACCCTGTGTTACTGGAATTCCCCTCCAGAGAAAAGAGCAATTTTCACAATACGTAATTAAACTGCGGAACTCCCTCCGACAGAAGACAGCGATGGCCACCAATTTGGATGGCTTTGAAAGGCGATGAGGCAGTTTCGTGGAGGATAATAAGGCTATCAGTGGTTACTGGCCATGGAGCCTGCCTTCTCTCTCCTCCGCATTATGCCTCTGGGTACCCGCTGCTGAGAAATGCAGGTAAACCTTAGCTTGTATGGAGGGAAGGTTGTAGCCTCTGCCTGCACCTCCTCATTAAGGGTGTCCTCTTTAAGGGATCTGGGTGGGTGTGTGAATCCTGTCCAATGCCTGTCCCCCCCCCTCACAGTGCTACAATTCCAACAAAAGAGTATACTTAGCCAAATTAGTGACACCATTCCAAACTGTTGCCCCAAAAGTCCAGAGAGAAACTGTATAAAAGGCTTTTCCACCACGGCCTTGAAACATCTCCTCTCTCCTGTCACTTGGCTTCTCCATCACTTGGTAAGTAGTTTTTAATTGAATCGCTTCTTAGAGGAGAGAAGGAAGGAACTCTTTGATTATGGAACAAAATAATTTTGAAATTTGGTTTGACTCAATTAGCTGTCAATTGAGAGACAAGAAGCAGTTTTGGGAAGAAGAACTCAAATCTCTACACCCAAGGAGTTGTGCTACTGGGATTGTTTAGGGCTCAACAGGAAATTCTAACCTAGAGTTGTATTGGGGCTTTTAGAAATGCGAAACTGGGTACTTTCATGGTTGGAGCCAGCTAGGAAAAGAAGATAGCAGCCATGGTCCTGAGTGGTTTTGCAAAACCTTGCCTAGTGTCCCTGTTCCCTGTCTTTCTGGAGAAAGCTGCTCTGGCCATGGTCACACCTGCTGCCCATGTAGCATCTGAACTGGATTTTTGAGGCTCCCTCTATGCAGGGCTGCCTTGTTCCAGCCACACTGACCCTTTCCTGCATGAGGCAGGTCTGGCAGAGCCAGGTGCTCCCCTGAAACCCTGGAAAGGGAATCCTTCTTTCTGGTGAAGAGAGGTGGGGAACCTCCGGTCCTCCAGACATTGCCAAACTACAGCCCTCGTCTCCTCTGCTTCCTGCAGCTGCTGAGATTTGTAGTTCAGATTCAAAGTGTTCCCCATTCCTGCTCTGGGGACGACCCTCTGCTAGAAGGTTGGGCGCATTAAAAGGAGCTCCCTCTCTTCTGAATGTAATGCTGAATGTGGGAAGGTGGCTTGGAACATCCAGTAAAATCTAGAGTAAATTGAGGTGCGGCATACTTAGCCAAATTAGTGGCACCACGCCAAATTGTTTGCTTGAACTCTCATGAGAAACCATATAAAAGGGCCGACAATGTATGGCTGGATCAGGCACAGGAAATCTCTTGTGATTTCCAGAACTTTTCTTCAGAAACATTGCTGCCTCCAGTTGTGGAGGGGAAAGCATAATCATGGTGGCTGGTAGCCAGCAACACCACTCTCTTGCATGAATTTGTCCAAACCTCTTTGAAAGCTACCCAAACTGCTTGCCCTCGCCACCTCATGTGGGAACGAGTTCCACTGTGCGTGAAGAGCTACTACTTTCAGTTTCCAAATCTTCCAACGTCCAGGAATTCTAGTCCATCTATTCAGCTTCTCCCTGCCCTGCCTAGTTTTATAAACTTCCATCATGTGTCTCGTACTCACCTTTTTTCTAAACTGAACAGTTCCAAACGCTGCACCCTTTCTTCATACGGGACTTGCCCTTTCATCCAAGAAAGGGTCAGTGTGGCTGGAACAGGGCATCCCCACCCAGAATGAGCATCAGGAGTCCAGTTGAAATGCAAAATGGGCAAAGGTGACAATGGCCAGAGCAGCTTTCTCCGGAAAGTGCTGAAACTGGTGGAAAGCTGGTGGAAAAGCCATACATTGTCGGCCCTTTTATATGGTTTCTCATGAGAGTTCAAGCAAACAATTTGGCGTGGTGCCACTAATTTGGCTAAGTATGCCGCACCTCAATTTACTCTAGATTTTACTGGATGTTCCAAGCCACCTTCCCACATTCAGCATTACATTCAGAAGAGAGGGAGCTCCTTTTAATGCGTCTGACCTTCTAGCAGCCCTGCATAGAGGGAGCCTCAAAAATCCAGTTCAGATGCTACATGGGCAGCAGGTGTGACCGTGGCCAGAGCAGCTTTCTCCAGAAAGACAGGGAACAGGGACACTAGGCAAGGTTTTGCAAAACCACTCAGGACCATGGCTGCTATCTTCTTTTCCTAGCTGGCTCCAACCATGAAAGTACCCAGTTTCGCATTTCTAAAAGCCTCAATACAACTCTAGGTTAGAATTTTCTGTTGAGCCCTAAACAATCCCAGTAGCACAACTCCTTGGGTGTAGAGATTTGAGTTCTTCTTCCCAAAACTGCTTCTTGTCTCTCAATTGACAGCTAATTGAGTCAAACCAAATTTCAAAATTATCTCTGTTCCATAATCAAACACTTCCTTCCTTCTCTAAGAAGCGATTCAGTTAAAGACAACTTAACAAGTGATGGAGAAGCCAAGTGACAGGAGAGAGGAGATGTTTCAAGGCACTGGTGGAAAAGCCTTTTATACAGTTTCTTTCTGGACTATTTGGGCAACAGTTTGACATGGCGTCACTAATTTGGCTAAGTATACCCCACCCCAGTCAAGTCTAGACTTTACTAGAATGCCCCTGGCCACCCTCCCAGACCATGTAACCCAATTTTACTATGTTGTATGATGTAATCTTTCATGTCAGGCGACTTTTTGGCTCAGGAAACTGCTTTGTTTTGTTTTGGCTTAGCTTCATCTTGGAAGTTCTTCATGTTTCTCTTTATGGGATTTGGGGTTTTTCTTAAGCCTTCATGCTTCTGAAGCATCATATGTGGAGCATCACGGCTACAGACAAACTTCATTGTTGAAACACATTTAAAGCACTTTTCCCCCTTCACAGAATTCTGTTTAGGGAAGGTTTAAATATTTGATGAATTATTGTATTTTAATCTTTTGTTGGAAGCCGCTCAGAGTGGCTGGGGAAACCCAGCCTAATGGGTGGGGTATAAATAGATTATTATTATTATTATTATTATTATTATTATTATTATTAGGCACTGTAGATCTTTAAGGGCCCTGGGAATTGTAGCACTGGGGGGGGGGACAGGCATTGGACAGGATCCACACACCCACCCAGATCCCTTAAAGAGGACACCCTTAATGAGGAGGGGCAGGCAGAGGCTACAACCTTCCCTCCATCCAAACAAAGGCTTACCTGCATTTCCCAGCAGTGGGTACCCAGAGGCAGAATGCGGAGGAGGGAGAGGGAAGGCTCCATGGCCAGGAGCCATTGATAGCCTTATTATCCTCCATGAAACTGCCTCATCGCCTTTCAAAGCCATCCTAATTGGTGGCCATAGCTGTCTCCTGTGGGAGGGAGTTCTGCAGTTTAGTGAGAGGAGAAAACAGGATGGGCGCACCGATAGGTAAAACCATGGGTAGGCAAACTAAGGGCCGGGGGCCGCATCCGGCCCAATCGCCTTCTCAATCCGGCCCGTGGACAGTCCGGGAATCAGTGTGTTTTTACATGAGTAGAATGTGTCTTCTATTTAAAATGCATCTCTGGGTTATTTGTGGGGCATATGGCTTCTTTTTTCTTTTTTCTCACAATATAATCCGGCCCCCCACAAGGTCTGAGGGACAGTGGACTGGCCCCCTGCTGAAAAAGTTTGCTGACCCCTGGTAAAACCCACCGACCTCTCCCACCCTATTGTCAACATGTTTGTATTCGACGCATAAGCAGGATGCCCCCTACAGTTCCTCAATCACTGAAATATCAACCCTTTGTCAAACACTTACCTGGCAATCGTACCATCCCTCTTCGTGACATTTTTTGACCACTCTGTATAACGGGCAAAAGTATAAATGTAAGCTTTTTTCTTTGTTTGAGGTTCTTTCCCTTTTGCACACGTGGGGGCCCACAGGTTGAGAACCGCTGGTCTAGAATATGTGAATTCTCTAATGTCATCCATTCCTTCAACCAGCCAACAATGACAGGCTCTCAATAAAGAAGAAATTAATGTAGACTGAAGCAAAGACTGTATTTTTATGTCATCTCTTTCAGGACCCTGGATAATACCATGGTTAGTAATTTCACATCTCAAGTCAGGCAAAATAGCTCCCACCTAGCCTGGTTTATAGACCAGGTTTATATCACACCTCCTCCTCCAAGAAGCTCAAGGTAGTACACATGTATTTTCTTTCAAACTTTAACAAAATCAATTTGAAAACAAAAACGGAAAATAACCCACGAGGGTGGCCACCTTCGCATCTCTAAGAGTCTAACTGGAAATCTAAGTTCCCATTTGTGTGAAATTTCATTTGAGCCCTAAACAATTCCAGTGGCACGCCCAGTTGCTCGTGGAGATTTGAACGTCTCTTTCCACCAATCTGAATTTTATCTGTCGATAGACATCAAATCATGCTGAATAAAATCTCAAATAAATATCTGCTTCGGAACCAAGTGATTCCTTCATTCCCTGCCCTAAGAAGAGAGTAAGTGAAAGATAAGTTAGCAAAAGAACTGAAGAAGATGCCAGAAGGTACTGGCAGAAAATCTGCACATGGTGAGCCCCTCGGGCCAGTCCCAGACATTTTGGCACCTCGTGAATCAGAAATGGGTGCTCTCCCCCCACATTCTAGTCTGTTAAGGGTGCTTTTTATATAAAGTTCAGGTTTTGTTGTGTTTTTATATATATTGTAAGCCGCCCAGAGTGGCTGGGGAAACCCAGCAAGATGGGTGGGATATTAAGAAATTATTATTATTATATTCCCGCCCTGTGGAACGCCCTCCCATCAGATGTCAAGGAAATACAGAACTGTCTGAATTTAGAAGATATCTGAAGGCTATAGGGATGTTTTTAATGTTTGATGTTCTCTTAAGGTAAAGGGACCTCTGACCATTAGGTCCAGTCATGGCTGACTCTGGGGTTGTGGTGCTCATCTCACTTTATTGGTCAAGGGAGCCGGTGAGCAGCTTCCAGGTCATGTGGCCAGGTGACTAAGCTGCTTCTGGCGAACCAGAGCAGCGAACAGAAACGCCATTTACCTTCCCGCCGGAGCGGTACCTATTTATCTACTTGCACTTTGATGTGCTTTTGAACTGCTAGGTTGGCAGGAGCAGGGACCGAGCAATGGGAGCTCACCCCGTCACGGGGATTCAAACCGCTGACCTTCTGATTGGCAAGTCCTAGGCTCTGTGGTTTAACCCACAGCGCCACCCACGTCCCTTGATGTTCTATTATGTTTCTGTATATGCTGGAAGCTGCCCAGAGTGACTGAGGCGCCCCAATCAGAGGATGGGGTAGAAAAAAAACAAAATTAAAATAATTATTACCATTCTTCTTATTCAGGGAGACAATAAAATTCACCAAATTCCATTAGAAGGAACATGAAGAACATCATGCAAAGGGAAGCCAAGCAAAAAACCCACCCCAAAATGGCTTGCTAAGCAAAGGAGGATGCTGACATGACAGTAATTCATCCAAACACATAACACTGGAGTCAAGTTGCATATGAATTGCTACGAACATCAAGCGAATCTAGGTGGGGTAAAGGTAGTCAAATTAGTGACCCCATGCCAACATATTTTCTTCAAAGCACAGAGAAAACCCATGTAAAATACCATACCCAACAGCTTAATTACCACCTGCTACACTGCTTCACAGGGACGCAGGTGGCGCTGTGGGTTAAATCCTCAGCGCCTAGGGCTTGCCGATCGAAAGGTCGGCGGTTCGAATCCCTGCGGCGGGGTGCGCTCCCGCTGCTCGGTCCCAGCGCCTGCCAACCTAGCAGTTCAAAAGCACCTCCGGGTGCAAGTAGATAAATAGGGACCGCTTACCAGCGGGAAGGTAAACGGCGTTTCCGTGTGCGGCTCTGGCTCTGGCTCTGGCCAGAGCAGCGATGTCACGCTGGCCACATGACCCGGAAGTGTCTCCGGACAGCGCTGGCCCCTGGCCTCTTAAGTGAGATGGGCGCACAACCCCAGAGTCTGTCAAGACTGGCCCGTATGGGCAGGGGTACCTTTACCTTTACCTTTACACTGCTTCACAGCTGTAAAACTAGGTCACGTTATTTACTCTGGCCCTTAAAGACATACACATCTTGTGAAACAATAATGAACCTTCAAATTTAAAGAGACCATTCAACAGATTCAGATTCAGTTTCCAAAAATGGTATGAGAACTGAAAAACACCAGCCTTCGAATTGCACATTTGTATGAATTTGTGGGGACGAGGGTGGTGCTGTGGTCTAAACCACTGAGCCTAGGGCTTGCCGATCAGGAGGTCGGCGGTTTGAATCCCCATGACGGGTTGAGCTCCCGTTGCTCGATCCCAACTCCTGCCAACCTAGCAGTTCGATTTCCGGGTTAGTGCCATTGGCAATGGCGGCGTTCCTCTGACTGAGAGGAACCCACTCCGTGGAATTCGGGTCGTGCCGCCGCGGCGAAGGCGGAGACCCTTTAGAAATCCCAGGCGGATGAAGCCCGGGAACGTGGGACTCGGCTGACACCAGGAGCGCCCCCCCCCCTACCCACAGGGAAACCCCTTTTCTGGGGTTCTGAAGTGACGTGGGGTGAGCAGCACGGTGTTTTGACTCGACCGCTATTTTTACGGAGTGAAGCCGCGTAGCCGTTGCCGGAGAGTGCTGACTTTTTCTTGTGGACAATTGGATTTCAAACAACAACCCGTGAGTAGAATGGAAATTGGATTTTTAAAGTACTTTTAAATTCGCACCGATCGGGGAAGGTCTAAACAGGAAGTCCGCCTCCCCTTTCTGTAAATAAACTGAAGCAAAGAACCTGTTAACTAAGGTCGTGGAGAGTTTTATGTAAAAGATGTAAATTCCACTGATTGAAACTACCATCAATATTTTTTTTGGAAGCAGGGGAGCCTGCAGGAGAAAGTTAAAATCCGGGAATTGATGCGCCATTTCCCTAAACCCGGGAGTGGTCTGTGAGAGCCTGCTGACGGTGAATAGATAAATTTGACAGCTGTCAAGTTAGCTGTCAAGATACAAAAGAAGGACTTTGTTTCTACTGTCCGTCTCTGTTACAATTTTACGTTTAAAAGGAAGGAAGGAACTGTTACAATTTAACGTATGGGACCTTTGGGTCTGTGCTGGAAGGAGTGAAAAAGGAACTTGAATCCCTCTAGAGGGAGCTTTGGGATATTGTCGTAAGGAAGCAGCTGGGAAATTGTTTTTAAAGATAAAAGCCTTGAGAAACCAGTTTTTGACCTTGGACTGTTTAAGGATGGTGGTCGGGAAGGAAATCGAGTGTGAACTGAACAGGACATTTTATCTCTTGGGAAAGCTGCAAGACCAGATAAATGTTATGACTACTAATGTTGTAATCTTGGGAACAAAAGTGGGTATTAGTAAAGAAGTTGACAAGAACTCGGCACAGGAACCTCTTCCAACTGAACAAATTGAAAAATCTGAGAAGGAGAATCATGTTGTGATTAAAGTGATGAAAGGGGGAGCCGTAACCCTACAGAGGCAAATGGTGGACTACAATTTGAGGCCTTACATGATGGCAACTAGGAGAAGCAAATTTTTGGAGATGGAAGCCTGGCTTGGTCTGGAAAATGAAAGACGGAGAGATCACCCTATGTGGAGATCAAATGACCTTTGGGATACAAATCTGAGCCAGGTGAAGGTTGGAGTTTTGGGGGCCTTTGGATTTGAAAGGAGTGTGAAACAAGATTTGGAATATCCTATAGGCCCTGGGACGCAGGTGGCGCTGTGGGTTAAAGCCTCAGCGCCTAGGACTTGCCGATTGAAAGGTCGGCGGTTCGAATCCCTGCGGCGGGGTGCGCTCCCGCTGCTCGGTCCCAGCGCCTGCCAACCTAGCAGTTCGAAAGCACCTCCGGGTGCAAGTAGATAAATAGGGACCGCTTACCAGCGGGAAGGTAAACGGCGTTTCCGTGTGCAGCTCTGGCTCACCAGAGCAGCGATGTCACGCTGGCCACGTGACCCGGAAGTGTCTCCGGACAGCGCTGGCCCCTGGACTCTTAAGTGAGATGGGCGCACAACCCCAGAGTCTGTCAAGACTGGCCCGTACGGGCAGGGGTACCTTTACCTTTACCTTTATGGGCCCTGTTTTTAACTATGGAAGTTTGGCAGGAAGGAATATGATTATCGTTGGGTTGGAGCTTCCCCGAGATCTGGTTTTCAACACCAAAGATTGTCAAAAAGACCGGCAGAGGGGATATGAAAGAGACTTGAGAGCCTCGGACTTGAGATCACCGGGTTGATGGTTTTCCGAGATTGATGGAACTATTGCTAGGGGCCGAAACCGGGGAGGGGATCTGGTGGAAGAAGATTGGGAACTTAAAGTGTATATAATATAATTTGTTTTGTTTTTTTCTTTTAATGAGAGATGGGAAAATCGTGGAATGGAATCTTTTTTGACCCTGGGGAAAACGTCTTAAGAATAAGTACAGATATATAAGTTTTGATGAGAAATAAGATTAAATAAAGTAAAGGTGGATGGTTATTTGGTGAAAGAAAGAATGGGAAATTATAGTATATTAAGATAAGATATAAGTATAAGGATAGGATGGGGGATTTGCTGAAATATCTATATGAGTTAGAATACAAAGAGGGGAATTATAGTATGTTAAGATAAATTATTAGTATAAAAACAAAGTTGGAAGGATTTGCTGGAATATCTAATTGAATTAGAATACAAAAATGGGAGGCATGAGGAAGTCAAGGAAATAAGTGAATGTAAGTGAGTTAAAGGTTTGACTTGTTTTTTACTTCTTCTTTTTCTTTTTTCTGTTTTTTGATGATGTTTCTTTTTTTATATGTACTGTTTTTTTCTTTCTTTTCTTCGATTGTTTTCTTTTTCTTTTTCTTTTTCTGTAACCTTTAAAATCTTAATAAAAATTTATTAAAAAAAAAAAAAAAAGCACCCCAAAAAGTGAAAGTAGATAAATAGGTACTGCTCCAGCTTAGTCATGCCGGCCACATGACCCGGAAAAACTGTCTGCGGACAAACGCCAGCTCCCTCGGCCTGTAAAGCGAGATGAGCGCTGCAACCCCAGAGTCGTTTGTGACTGGACTTAACTGTCAGGGGTCCTTTACCTTTTATGAATTTGTGATGCAGGTCCCCAACCAATTAATTACTTTGCAAAGCTTTTTTTTTTTTTAAATAATACTTATTAAGTTTCAAATAAACACATATAAACACAAATACAAACAACAATAAAAACATACAAAAACCAACAAACAAAACAAAAACAAAACAAGTATAAATTCAAACCTTATTTTCAAAACCTATTTTCACCGACCTCCTCACACCTCCCCCTTCTGTATTCTAATCTCATTTATCTTATCAGCAAATCCATTCCCATATTTCCCATAGTTTTTAATAATTCTATTCTTTTTTCTTAATCAACGCCCCTGCAAACCATTAATTTTTAAACCCATATCTTTTTAACCTTCATTAATTTTATAATATTTATCAAGATAGTCTTTAAACTTCTTCCAATCTTCTTCCACTGTCTCTTTGTCCTGGTCTCAGATTCTGCCAGTCATCTCTGCCTCTGGTTTCTTCAAGAAGGTATATTTAAGTACCTTTTTCATTTCGTTATATATCATTTCCCAGAAAGCCTTAATCCTTGGGCATGTCCACCAGAGGTGAAAGAATGTACCTTCATTTTCTTTACATTTCCAACATTTATTATCTGATAAGTGGTAAAATTTTGCAAGCTTGACTGGGGTCATGTACCACCTATAAATCATTTTCATAATATTCTCTCTCAAGGCATTACATGCCGTGAATTACTTTGCAAAGCTAAGCTGGGTCCTGTATGGTTTCAGATTGGATGGGGGACTATGTGTTGAGATTCCCTGGGGGGCTGGAGTAGATGGCTTTTGGGGTCCCTTCCAACTCTACAATCCCATGATTCTATGTGCTAATGCAGAGGTCAGCAAACTTTTTCAGCAGTTCACTGTCCCTCAGACCTTGTGGGGGGCCGGACTATATTTTGAAGGGAAAAAATGAACGAATTCCTATGCCCCACAAACAACCCAGAGGTGCATTTCAAATAAAAGCACACATTCTACTTATGTAAAAACACCAGGCAGGCCCCACAAATAACCCAGAGATGCATGTAAAATAAAAGGACACATTCCACTCATGTAAAAGCAAGCTGATTCTTGGACCATCCACAGGCCGGATCTAGAAGGCGATTGGGCCAGATCCGGCCCCCGGGCCTTAGTTTGCCTACCCATGCACTAATGTCTAGGAACTTAATGTGCTAGCAGCTTTCTTGTTGTACCACTAGGAGGACTAAATGCAACATGTTCCAATAAATTACCTTTCATATCAGCCACCCGTTTGATCAGGAAGCTGTTTAGCATTGTTTTTCCGCAACTTCATCTTGGATATTCTTCATGTTCCTCTTAATGGGACTTGGGGTGTTTCCTGAATCATTCATGCTCCTTTAGCGTAATGTTTGGAGCATATGTTATCCTGGCCACAGAGGTACACACATCATACCTTTCGAGCACATTCACAGTACAGTTTTCCCCTTTAAAAACGATGGGCTCTGTCAGACAGCTGGGAATCGTAGCTCTGTGAGGGGTAAACTGCATTTCCCAAAATCCTTTGATGGGAAAATATACTGTGAACATTTGAGGCCTTGTACTGTTAAAATACCCTGCAAGCATGCATAGCAGAAGTCCTTCTTGAGCAGTCTTGGGAGGTGAGAGAGAAGAGAAAACTTATTTAATCGGGAGGAGCCTGGATCAAGTCAATTCATCCACACTGGTCCGGGTGGGAGTGGGTGCTGGAGTATCTGGCCAACGTGGGGATTTAGGGAAAGCCACTTCCGAGCTGGAGAGGAGGTGGGGTTGCGGGCTTCATGCCCTCCCCCCACATGTGCAGGGGCTGGCTTGCAGTCCCCGCAAGAGCAGGGAATCCTCAGGCGCGTCATGTCCCTTGCCAGCCAATCGGCTGGCCCGGGAGGCGTGGCCCGCGCTATTTAGGGCCGGCGCGCCTGAGGATTTCCCTCTTTCTCTGCTCCAGCGCCCCAGCTGCTCCGGTTTCCCACCCTCCCGCCCTTTAAGGTTTTTGTTCCTTGACCTTGCTATGGACCTCGCTTGGTCGCCATTAAGGGGCCCGGTAGGAATTTTTTCCACTTGGCAAATTGGCACCAGCCATTTGGTTTTTCGCCTACCTCGTAGCAAATCGTAACAAGTTCCTCGGCATTGGCGGTTAGGCATTGGTAAGGGTATTGTTATGCAGATGAGTGGGGGGGGAGCGCCATCACCTTCCCCCAAATCGAAGGGTAGTCTGGTAAAGGATTCCGGGGGGCGTTGCCCTGTCCAAAGCCTATGGAGGTGAGGGCCTAAGGCACACCCCCGAGCGGTGACCCCGGGGGAGCTCCTAGTTGATGTACATCAGCAGGACTCCCCCTACTGGTGGTTAACCCTTGTCGGTCTTCTAGCAATCAGGCTGAAGCCGGTTAGTCGATAGGACCAATGCCTAAGCCAATACCGCTCAATTCCTGTAATCAATAAAGTTGTGGCCTAATTTTGCCCATTAACCTAAAATACTGGTGTCCTGTATCTTTATTTCCGTGGGGGAGGTGGGAACTCGCCACGCAACATGCCTCAGAGGATTCTGTACCTATAGATGGCTACGGGTGCTGGGAATCATAGCTCTGTGAGGGGTAAGCTACATCTCCCAGATTTCTTTGGGAGGAAAGGGTTCTGGGATTTCCGCCATGAGCTATGATTAGCCAAATTAGTGGAGCTGAAGCAAGATATTTGCTCCAGGCGCAGAGAGAACCTGCATAAAAGGGCTCAGCGCGTAGGGCTTTTCCACCAGTGCTTTTGAAGATCTCCCTTCTTCCCCTCAGCTTCTTCAGCTTTTGGTAAGCTCCTTTTAAGTAAATGGATTGCTAGAGCAAAGAAGTTTGCAACTGATTGTCTATGGGACAGTTATTTGGACAGAAAGGACTTTTTCACACAGAACAGAGTCATACTGTGCCAGTCTCTCCCATGTTCACACGACATTTTGCCCTCACAATGCTGCCGTTCCCAACACCCCGAAGAGTCTACGGTGCCCAGAGTTCTATGAAGGGGAAAAGATGCTTCAGATGTGTTTTAAAGAAGTCGTCCGTATGTAGGTTATGCTCCACAGATGATGCTTCTGAAGCCTGAAGGAGTCAAGAAAACACCCTGAATTCCATTAAAAGGAACACAGAGAACATCATCCAAGGTGAAGCTGAGCCCAAATTAAGCAAAGCAGCTTCCCGAGCCAAGCTGTAACCTGACCTGCAAGATACCTTTCGGAACATAGTATGTGGAAGTTGAATATTGTCCTGGTCTTGTGGTAACAGCTTACGAATGCTTGTCGCTTCAACCTCTCAATTTTAGATATTCCAGTTTCTTGCTGTTTCCAAATGTGAATTCAGCTCCCTTCGTGTCTACAGCAGTTATTTATTTATTTATTTATTAAGCCTTGTGGAAATTCATAAGCATCAGTGCAAAATTCTCCCAATTCCCCACATTTCAGCATGGAATTTTGCAACCAAAGGACCAATGCCTAAGTCAATACCGCTCAATTCCTGTAATCAATAAAGTTGTGGCCTAATTTTGCCCATTAACATAAAATACTGGTGTCCTGTGTCTTTATTTCCGTGGGGGAGGTGGGAACTCGCCACGCAACATGGCCAGAGGGTGAACACACTTAGTGACTGGTGTCAGCAACAGTGTCTCCTGAGGCTTCAGAAACTCTAATCAGGTACCATGAAGACCCTAGTATAAATATCCACATTCCTTCCTGTACATATTGTCCCTTTAATAGATCGAAACATCAATTCAAAGTTCATTTTGTCTCTCGTTCTGGTGTCTAGCTCATGCTTCTTACACCAACTACTAGAAGGTTTGGAAAGCATTCAGAGTAAACTGGGGGTGGGGGTGGCAAAAAACTAAAGGAGGGCAGCATTAGGGAAAGTGTTTGTTGGGTTAATTCCACCTAAGTTGGTAATGCTGTTGGTCATGCCCCACCTGGCTAAATCTGGTGACTTTCTTATCCGTGTTACTGGGCAGATATGGCAGGTAAATTTGAGTACAAAAGGACTCAGGTGACAGCATACAGTGTGGGGTTGTGGTAGGAGTTTGCAGGTGAAGTACATTTTCTGCCTCAAAAGACACTGGTCCCTATAGATGGCCAAGGGTGCTGGGAATCATAGCTCTGTGAGGCATGATCTACATTTCCCAGAATTCTTGGGGAGGACAATGTTCCGTGATTCCTGGAACTGTTAGTGTTCAAGGCCTTTATGCTGTTACAATGACCCTGTAAACGTTTGGAGCAGAGATTATTGGTGACCAGGCCTTTGAGAGAGCGAAGGAGATGATGCTTCTGAAGTCTAAAGGAGTCAAGAGAACACCCTGAACTCCATTAAAAGGAACACAGAGAACATCATCCAAGGTGAAGCTGAGCCCAAATTGAGCTAAGCAAGTTCCTGAGCCAAGGTGTAACCTGACCTGCAAGATACGTTTCGGAACATAGTATGGGAAGGTTGAACATTGTCCTGGTCTTGTGGTAACAGCTTAGGAATGCTTGTTGCTTCAACCTCTCAATTTTAGATATCCCAGTTTCTCACTGTTTCTCACTGTGGAAATTCATAAGCATCAGTGCAAAATTCTCCCAATTCCCCACATTTCAGCATGGAATTTTGCAACCAAAGTCCACTGATCTAATCCACATTTGTATGTTAGGCTAATTCACTAATCTATTCATTTTATCCCCTTCATGGATCATTGCCTTGCCGTGGCGAAGGGGCTTGAAGAACTCAGAGAAGCTATGAACTATGCCGAGCAGGGCACCCAAGATGAACAGGTCATAGTGGAGAGTTTTGACCAAACGTGGTCCACCTGGAGGAGGAACCGGCAAGCCACTCCAGTATCCCTGCCAAGAAAACTCCATGGACAAAGACAACAGGCATATAAAAGTTATGACGCTGGAAGATGAGCCCCTCAGGTTGGAAGGCGTCCAACATGCTACTGGGGAAGAGCGGAGGGCAAGTACAAGTAGATCCAGAGCTGATGAAGCGGCTGGGCCAAAGCCGAAAGGATGCTCGGTTGCGGATATGCTTGGAAGCGAAAGGAAAGTCCAATGCTGTAAAGAAAAATATTGCATAGGAACCTGGAATGTAAGAACCATGAACATGGGTAAGTTGGAGGTGGTCAAAAATGAGATGGCAAGAATAAATATTGACATCCTGGGCATCAGTGAACTAAAATGGACGGGAATGGGTGAATTCAGTTCGGATGACCATCATATCTACTACTGTGGGCAAGAAACCCATAAAAGAAATGGAGTGGCCCTCATAGTCAACAAAAGAGTGGCAAAAGCTGTACTGGGATGCAGCTGAAGAAGCTGAGCAGCCGAAGAGAAGAGATCGTCAAAAGCGCTGGTGGAAAAGCCCTACACACTGAGCCCTTTTATACAGTTTCTCTCTGCACCTGGAGCGAATACTTTGGTGCAGCATCACTCATTTGGCTAAGTATAGCCCACCTCCACTTTTTGGCCAGACTGTCCCTAGCCATTGGAACTCCATCCGACTGCAATCTAATGTTTTCCAAGAAGTTATTGGTCTTGTCAGCCTCCTGCTTGGCTTTCTTTTGACCCGGCTTCAATTTGGGTGATGTTCATTGTGTTCCTTTTAAATGTAATTTGGGGCATTTACTTGACTCAGCCCTGCTTACGCCTCTGCACCTATGAACACACTCGTTGTCGCAATCGCATATGAAGCCCATTTTCTGCCTCAGAGGACTCTGTACCTATAGATGGCTACGGGTGCTGGGAATCATAGCTCTGTGAGGGGTAAGCTACATCTCCCAGATTTCTTTGGGAGGAAAAGGTTCTGGGATTTCCGCCATGAGCTATGATTAGCCAAATTAGTGGAGCTGAAGCAAGATATTTGCTTCAACTGCAGAGAGAAACTGCGTAAAAGGGCTCAGTGCGTAGGGCTTTTCCACCAGCGCTTTTGAAGATCTCTCTTCTTCCCCTCAACTTCTTCAGCTTTTGGTAAGCTCCTTTTAAGTAAATGGATTGCTAGAGCAAAGAAGTTTGCAACTGATTGTCTATGGGGCAGTTATTTGGACAGAAAGGACTTTTTCACACAGAACAGAGTCATACTGTGCCAGTCTCTCCCATGTTCACACGACATTTTGCCCTCACAATGCTGCCATTCCCAACACCCCGAAGAGTCTACAGTGCCCAGAGTTCTATGAAGGGGAAAAGATGCTTCAGATGTGTTTTAAAGAAGTCGTCCGTATGTAGGTTATGCTCCACAGATGATGCTTCTGAAGCCTGAAGGAGTCAAGAAAACACCCTGAATTCCATTAAAAGGAACACAGAGAACTTCATCCAAGGTGAAGCTGAGCCCAAATTAAGCAAAGCAGCTTCCCGAGCCAAGCTGTAACCTGACCTGCAAGATACCTTTCGGAACATAGTATGTGGAAGTTGAATATTGTCCTGGTCTTGTGGTAACAGCTTAGGAATGCTTGTCGCTTCAACCTCTCAATTTTAGATATTCCAGTTTCTTGCTGTTTCCAAATGTGAATTCAGCTCCCTTCGTGTCTACAGCAGTTATTTATTTATTTATTTATTAAACCTTGTGGAAATTCATAAGCATCAGTGCAAAATTCTCCCAATTCCCCACATTTCAGCATGGAATTTTGCAACCAAAGTCCACTGATCTAATCCACATTTGTATGTTAAGCTAATTCACTAATCTCTTCATTTTATGCACTCTTTCATCTTGACATATGGGTTTTTTCTTTCTTTCAAAATATTGCTTGTTTGGGGAACAGCATCACACCTTCATACAAGTGTGTATTTTGAAGGGTGACATATTTGGGCTATTATGTCAATTTGTAAATTGTGAATTGGAAAGATTCACCTTTAAATGCAAACTCAACTCAACCCCCCTAACCCCATTCCTGGCAAGGGTAGAAAGTACTCTCAGAAGAGTCCTCTTTCTGCTGACTTCATCACGACTGGACACCTTGGAACTGCAGAAACAGCTTCCAAGGAGTAGCTGGGAATCCCTCCTTCCAAATGAGCAGTGCCTGTCTTGGCAGGGACTTCCAGGCAGGAGAAGCTAATAGGGGTCAGCACAGAGGGGTGTTGGACAGGATCAGACACATCTCAAGGAGACATATTTGCGATTGCCAGTTGCCCTTCATGAAAGGTGAGCTGAGCACCAGTAAAGCAGGAGAAAAACACGCAAGAGGCCTCTGTGATGCTGCAGTGAAGCTTTAATGGCTAGCAAGGAAGGAGGGAACATTCTCTGGGATCAACAGGTCAAGCAGGAGAAGAGATTCATCATTAAGAGATTAAAGGAAAGCAAAACACTCATAAAAGTGTTCACAGACGGCCAAAAAGGCCCCAGGCAAGAGCCTCTCGGTGGAAGATGTGCAGATCTTCTGCCAATTCTGACTCAGTGACCTGAGACTTGCTTGGCATAAATGGAGGATATACTCAGCAGAGGACGAAGGAAGATTTGCAAGGGGAAAGAATGTGTTACAGAGCAAAGATGACATGTCAGCAGCCGTGGATAGTTTGCATAGTGGGCGCTCAGCATTTCGGACTTCCTGGCCCTCAAGAGCACAAACCATACGCAGGTTTCTTGACTCAGTTGTCAGTTTGGGGCTTTACATTGCGAAGGGTATAACGTTATGCAACTTTACCATATTCGTCAACAACTCGTAAGTGAAGAAGTAGCTGCATCATCGCATAGTCATCATCATTATAATCGTCACTTGCAAGACTCATGGATAATCTGAAATGATACATTTTCAAGGATACTTTCAGAAACACGTGAAAATGGGGGAAACCAGACATTATCTCTCAGATAACCAAAAAATGCAAGATTAATTTAATATTAGTTTTTAAATTGTTGCAACCAGGCCTGGGACAGTAAGGTGAATGATGTAAAACATTAAAATGCTGACCCCCTCCCCCTTTTGACAAGCTGTGTCTCTCGGACCCTTCTCCCTCTCCCTCTGAAATTTGAGAGACTTCTCTCCCGCTCTGGCCTTGCAGGATCCTTCCTCTTCTGGGGTCAGACTGTTGGTCCCCCTAGCTGTGTGTTGTTTCTACAGCAGGGATGGGGAGGGTAGCCTTCCAGAGCTTGTGGAACTACAACTCCCAGCAGCCCTAGCAGCCAACATTGGCCAAGGCCAGAGGGGGTGGGAGTTGTTGTACATCCTGAGGACCCCAGGTTCCCCAGCCCTGCTAAGCTGTGAGTGGGACGGACGTCCCAGGAGTTCAGCTGAGCCTCTTTCCCCGTCTGACCTGCCTCACCCAAGAAAAGGCAAGTGGAGCAAAGGAGCCCTGCCTAAAGTGCTCCTCAGTCCTCCCGTTGAGAGGACATATCCTGTGACAATGGCACAGCTCCTTTCTCAGAGGAAGAGGAGGATGGGGCACTGGCCTGAGATTCCCAGAGGAGGGGAAATGGGTCCAGGGATCTTCCCATTACACAGAGCTGCTCTTTCAAACAAAGCACAACCAGGTACAGAACAGGACATCTTTCCCTTGCCAGTTCTGATCTCTTAGGAGGAAGAGACCCCACCCCCTTTTCACCCTCATCGAACTCCATCCCAGAGAGTGCCCAGCTCCACATTTCAGAAGTCCTATTAGAAGTGGGATTTCTGTTTGAGCCCAAAACAATGCCAGTGGCTCAGGGAATTGCATGTGAAGACCTGAAGGTCTCTTCCCCAATCTGATTTCCATGTGAAGCTAAGCAGGAAGGCATGTTGGGGGGGAAAACCCCAGTACATAACTGCCCCATAGTCAATCTGTTGCTATATTCTTTGCTCTAGTAATCAATTTACTTAAAAGGAGCTTACCAAAAGCTGAAGAAGCTGAGCAGCCGAAGAGAAGAGATCTTCAAAAGCGCTGGTAGAAAAGCCCTACACACTGAGCCCTTTTATGCAGGTTCTCTCTGCACCTGGAGCAAATATCTTGCTTCAACACCACTAATTTAGCTAATTAATTCTACAAGCTACGATATGTGTTCCAAGTGCAGAGAGAAACTGTCTGCCTCTGAGATGTCACCTCCTGCAAACCCCTGTTGTAAAACTAGACCATTTTCCTCTTCCTTCTCCCTGGAAGGGTCAAGATGGGGAGGCCGTCTCTACCACTCCTCCCCCTCCTCTGCCCACCCCCTGCTGCTTCAATGGATGCTCACGATGTCCTCATGTTCTGCAGAGAAGGAAGAGTTTCAATATCACTCACAATACGGACCCTATTGAGAATCGCCCACATTCCCCGTCCCTTTACTGTTTTCTTGCCCATCTTCCTCTGCTATCTCTCCTCCATTTATGCCCAGCAACCCTCAGTTCTCTGAGTCTGAATAAGGAGAACCTCAGGATCTGCACATCTTCCAGGGAGTTCCTAACTGAGAACTTTTTGGCCAGCTGGGCCAGGACAAAAGGGAGGTCTAGAGAAAACCAACTTCTTTCCTTCCTTCCTTGTGCTTGTCCAATACGAACCCCTCTCTTTATAGATATTTTGTTTTCTCATAATCGGCATCATCTCAATAGTGAATGTGCTCTTTACTCGGAATGGGATCTTTTTATTTTTCTTCTCCCACTTAAACTGCTCATCACAGAGAAGGTTCACTCATTTCTGCTTCTCTATTAAAGCTTCAGTGCAGCATCACAGATGTGTCTTGTCTTCTGCCTTCCTGGATCTTGGTCCACCGCTGCCAAAATCCCCAAACCCATGTCCTGTGTTGTGTCAGTTACTCATGTCCTGCACCCATCAGTGACATCCCCAAAGATAAACTCCCTGGAAGTCCATGCGAAGCACACAAGGTTTCCAAATCCTGGTCTGTTTCCTCCAGTTTTTCCTGGTCTCTTCCTCCCTGCACCTTCCTCATTGACTTCCTTTATTCCCACAGACTCCTCTCAGCTGACTCTGCCCCCAAGTACCTGGAACTTCCAGCCAATCAGGGTCTGTGGTGACAAAGAGCAATGAAGATCCACGGACCTGATTCTGGCCCTGCTTAATCGATTCTCAGTGCATTCCTCTCTCCCTGCATTCACAAGACCTCTCACCAAGGACTTCTACTCCACACAATCACACACAATAGTACTGGTGGTCGCACAGTATTTGGCCCTCACAGTGCTGCCGTTCCCAACACCCCTAAGAGTCTACAGTGCCCAGAGTTCTATGAAGGGGAAAAGATGCTTCAGATGTGTTTTAAAGAAGTCGTCTGTATGTAGGTTATGTTCCACAGATGATGCTTCTGAAGTCTAAAGGAGTCAAGAGAACACCCTGAATTCCATTAAAAGGAACACAGAGAACAGCATCCAAGGTGAAGCTGAGCCCAAATTAAGCAAAGCAGCTTCCCGAGCCAAGCTGTAACCTGACCTGCAAGATACCTTTCGGAACATAGTATGTGGAAAAGACCCTGATGTTGGGAAAGATGGAGGGCACAAGGAGAAGGGGACGACCGAGGACAAGATGGTTGGACAGTGTTCTCGAAGCTACCAGCATGAGTCTGACCAAACTGCGGGAGGCAGTGGAAGACAGGAGGGCCTGGCGTGCTCTGGTCCAGGGGGTCACGAAGAGGCGGACACGACTAAACGACTAAACAACAACAACAATGTGGAGGTTGAATATTGTCCTGGTCTCGTGGTAGCAGCTTAGGAATGCTTGTCCCTTCAACCTGTCAATTCTAGATATCCCAGTTTCTCACTGCTCCGAGATTGAAGTGGCATGTGTGAGAATAGAAAATAGAGTGTGTCGAATTCAGTAATGGGGATGTGGGTGTGTGAATGCCACGTCGGCTAGGTAGAATAGGGAAGTAATAGGTAGAATAGGGAAGTAATGAGTAATTCCATAAAAGGGCAGAGTTAGAATAGAGAGTGTAGACTGGCTATTGTATTAGTGCGGTGTCTAATGATGCTAGGTAGATTGTAAGCCAAGCCTCTAACGAGGGGCGGCAGCTATAGGGTATAAATGTTTGTGCTGGAGTATGCTCGGGGCTCTTCGCACCAATTCGGAGCGGAGGGCCCGCCTTTGCAAACGCGTACCAATAAAGAGGAAATCTAGATTCCTGACTTGGTGTCTCCTTGTCCAGTTGTTGAATCCACGTAAGTAATATATAACAATTTTGGCGCCCCACGTGGGGCCCTCGACGATCTGCGTATCGGGGTATTGGAAGGGGATCAGCCGGCACTCCGGTATTTTCGGAGAGATCCGCTATTCAGACCCCGGTAGCGACGGATCCCGAGGGCTTAAAGAACGGAACACCAACTCAGAAAGCCGAACAGGATAGTGTTGGGAAGTGTTGCAGTCAGGGACTGTATTACCCTGCAGGGACGCCTGCCAGTTTACCAGCCGACCGAGAAGGAGGCGCTAGACTGAGAGGGGTGAGTATATAAAGGAATCCCGGGAAGGGACGGGTGTATGAGTGGTCTCAGTGCGAAAGAGAGGTTCCAAACGGACGCGTGAGTGTGGACTGGGGACCAGGACCCAGCGAGAGGATTAGCTTGCGGTTCCGTATTCCCGCGAGGGGAGCGGCCAGGCGATTCCGCGTAATTGTGTGAACGAGAGTTGCAAGAGACATATCTAATTTGAGGATGGGCAAAGGACAGAGTAAATGTAAAAGGGGGCCAAGGATTGAGGACAGGGATCCGATAGATCCAAATAGTCCCCTGGGACAAGTCCTACTAGAATGGGACGAAAAGGAGATCAAGCCCTATAGCCAAGGATTACTGAAGACAGTAATGATTAAACTATGCAGGGTAACCTGGCCAGGATACCCCATAGGTCCGGAAGGAGAGGCTCGGTGGAGGCCGGATGGGGAAACAGATCCATATTGGATAAAACAGATGAAATTGTATCTGTTAAAGACCAAGAGAGAAAAAGAAAAACCTTACATAGACGTTTGGTCCCGTGTAACATTCTTTGGACCAGATCCCCCGCCTTTTAAACAATTTCCCTTAAAAAGAAAAGAAGGTGCAGTGGGATGAGGAGGATCGGATTAGATGGGAGGAGATTAAGAAAACTTTAATAGCCAGCCCCGCTCTGGCTTTGCCAAATTTGCAATTACCCTTCCACTTATACGTAACAGTGGCTGCCCAGACGGCAGTAGGAGTTCTGGCTCAAAAGAGGGGAGGGCGATATCAGCCAGTGGCCTATCTAAGTTCTACCTTGGAACCAGTGGTCAGAGGGTGGCCAGCATGTATTCAAGCCGTGGCCGCTGCGGCAGAGCTCGTTTTAGAAAGTCGAAAATTGACTTTTGGAGGGGCTCTGATAGTGCACAGTCCTCACCAGATCGGCGCAGTAATGACAGGGGCTGCGCCCGCCTGGATGACAGACAGGCGTTTGGTACAATATGAAGGTATACTCAGGACAGGTTCTGATATAACTATTGGAACCGACAGAAATTTAAACCCAGCAGAGTTTCTGAGAGGCGAGCGACAGGAATGGGAACCTGAGGAACATGATTGTCTCAAAGACATAGAATTGATGGCCAAGGTCCGGGAAGATTTGAGGGAAGAGCCTCTGAATGAGGGTGAAAGATGGTTTGTAGATGGATCAAGCTATGTTAAGGAGGGGAGGAGAAGATCGGGATATGCGATAGTGCGAGAAGATGGAGAAACCATAGAAAGTGGTGCACTCCCTAGCACTTGGTCGGCCCAGAAATGTGAGGTAATGGCATTAGCCCGGGCATTGGAATTAGCCAGGGGGTTGGATGTGACGATTTGGACGGATTCAAGATATGCATGGGGAGTGGTACATACTTTTGGAAGGACATGGAAAGAGAGGGGATTTATAAAGGCAGATGGAAAGCAAATAGAACATGTAGCTTTGCTTGAACGATTATTGGAAGCTTTGATGGGGCCGCATAAGATCAGTATTGTACATATTCTGGCCCATACCAAAGGACATAGCCCAGAGCAACGAGGAAATGCATGGGCGGATCACCGAGCGCGGGAAGCAGCAGAGGGTGAAATAAAGACAGAGATAATTAGACAGTGCGTCTTGCAAATACCCATTATAGATAAACGGGATCTGGAACACCTGGTATTCAGTCCAAAAGAAAAAGAATATATAGAAAAAGAAGGATGGGAGAAAAAGGGAGATGGATGGGAAACCCCTGAAGGACAAATAGTGCTCCCAAAGCTGGTCATGTTAAATTTATTGGAGAAAGTACATGAAAGAAGCCATTTCGGTACAGAGGGGATGATAAATTTGATAAAACCATTATATTGGAGTAAGGATATGTGGCCAATGGCGCACGCCATCGCATGGAAATGCCTATTGTGTCAAAAAGTCAATAAGGCTCGGGCAAAGAAAGTAGAGAGGGGAGGAAGACCATTAGCGGTATGGCCATTTCAAAGAGTGCAGGTAGATTTTACTGAATTGCTGGAAAGAGGGGGGCAAAAATATTTGTTGGTTTTTAAAGATCATCTGACCGGGTGGGTTGAGGCTTTTCCTAGCAGGAGAGCAACGGCCCAAGTGGTCAGCAAAGCAATTTTAGAACACCTTCTCCCTCGCTACGGGATAATAGAAGCAATAGATTCTGATAGAGGGACACATTTTACACAAAAGGCCATGCAAGAGGTGATGAAAGCAATAGGAATCAAATGGGACCTTCATACACCGTGGCACCCTGAGAGCAGTGGGAAAGTGGAACGGGCAAATGGAGAGATAAAGAAACATTTAACTAAATTGTATTTGGAAAATGGGCTACCTTGGACGAAAAACCTCCCGCTGGCGTTGTTAAGAATGAGGGTGGCCCCACGAAAAGACACGGGTCTATCGCCTTTTGAAATGATGATGGGTCATCCCTACTTGGCGGTTGTAGGAACTCCTCAGGTGGAATTTAGGGATCAATTCATCAGAAAATATCTGCATACACTGTCCCAGTCTTTATTGTCTTTTCATAGGCAAGGCGTATTAGCACAGCGGCCCCCGCTATTGGAGCAACAGCATACCTTTCAGCCTGGAGATTTGGTCCTGATAAAAGCGTGGCGGACGGAGAAGCTCAACCCGACTTGGGAAGGCCCATACCAGGTCCTGCTCACTACTGAATCAGCAGTACGGACCAGAGAGCATGGATGGACCCATTATCATCGGGTGAAAAGAGCTCCAACGGAGGATTGGGCGGTGACAACCAGTCCGGATAATCCGCTAAAAATAAGACTTACCAAATCAGGAACCAAGGATAAACAAGCATCACAAGAGTGATGTGTTTTTATTGTGATTGTAAATGTTTATTTGAATGCTGTTGCTGTAGTCATTGCGAGGGGTGTGTGCTATGTGTACATTGCACAGAAAAGTGTAATCTTATATGCATTGAGGAGATTATACTAGAGTTCTGTGAGGTAGAAGAGGGAGGACGGATAACGTGCCTATTAAAAGAAACCCCAACGGTGAAGCAAGCATTAGCCCGTCTAGATCCCGAATATGAAAATTAATTGGCAGATTCTGGGTATAATGATAGGATGCATAGTCATAGGGGGAGAATATAAGGACTCAGGTTCATGTACCGAGTGTATTAAAATCACGAGAACTGGGAGGAAAATTACACAAACATTGATGTATTATAATGTAGCCCCGGAATGCATCCAATATATAGAGCCTTGCATCCACAACCAGACACAAAATAATAGATGTAAAGTAAAGGGAAACAAAACGGAGTGTTATGAACCCCTGGCAGTAGGACCTATCACCTCTAGCATATATGTATATGGATATAAGGGAGGAACTGCCAGCAAAGGAACAGATAGAGAAAAAAAATGTTTTCCATGGCTCAGACTCGACAGGGGTACATAGCACATAATACAACAAGAGGATGAAGGAGAAAATGTGGCCCATGAACTTTTATGTGAATTCGAGACAAGATACAAAAAGAGGGGGGATTGTGAGAATAGAAAATAGAGTGTGTCGAATTCAGTAATGGGGATGTGGGTGTGTGAATGCCACGTCGGCTAGGTAGAATAGGGAAGTAATAGGTAGAATAGGGAAGTAATGAGTAATTCCATAAAAGGGCAGAGTTAGAATAGAGAGTGTAGACTGGCTATTGTATTAGTGCGGTGTCTAATGATGCTAGGTAGATTGTAAGCCAAGCCTCTAACGAGGGGCGGCAGCTATAGGGTATAAATGTTTGTGCTGGAGTATGCTCGGGGCTCTTCGCACCAATTCGGAGCGGAGGGCCCGCCTTTGCAAACGCGTACCAATAAAGAGGAAATCTAGATTCCTGACTTGGTGTCTCCTTGTCCAGTTGTTGAATCCACGTAAGTAATATATAACACATGCAACAATATTTAAGTGAGCCCTGCATATACACAATTCCTTTGTCTGGTCCAGAAAGCAGGAATTTAGCCATACAGGCAGAAGTGCTCCTGTCTGGGATGTTTCCTGGTCCTCAGCTGGGTTTCGAAGCTGAGAGGATTCCATGGGAATAATGGAAGTTGGCGAGGAAGGTGGGACGATTAGGAAAAATAAAAAAGCCGTGCGGAAAACTGAGACCAGGATTTGGAGACTCTGTGTGTTCTTCATACTTGCTTGGGGAAGATCAGTGCAAGGGAGCTGAGTTGGTTTGAGAGGGGTGCCCTGTGTGGAGTTCTGGCAAGAGGAAGGCGACCTATGGTGGCTGATGCGTCCAAGCAGCCAGGAGTACAATGACAAGAAATAACCCAGGCCCCTCTGAATTAAACGAAGTCCTTCCTTCTGTCTCCACTCACAGGACTGCTCCCAATTATTTGGGCTACAAATGCTTGCGGGGTCATTGTAACAGCATAAGGCCTCGAATGTTTTTTCAATAACATTTTCATTGAATTTTTTAAAATGCATTGAACACTAAACCTCTATCTCATCTATACAAAAATACAAACACAATCATACAGGAAAAAGAAAGAGAAAAAGAAAGACGAACTAAAAAGGCTCTTTATGTCCTCTTCCTCCTCCTCATCATTTTTAATTTGTATACCGCCTTTCTATCTTACAATACTGAAGGCGGTTTACAAGCTGAAGAAACAAAAAATGTACATCTCATAACAATCCAATGCAATGCAAAAATGCGATAATAAAACATAACTTTAAAATAGGCAACCTCCATCAAAAAAGTAACATTCAACAACCATTAGAATAGTATAAAATAATAATATCAACATATAAAAGTTAAACAGAAATCCACTCAACAGTTATAATAATATCTAAACTATAATCAATAAAACAACGGCAAGACACAGTACATAAAACAATACAATACGCATTGAGAAGCAGAGACTAGAGGGTAGAGCAAGGCAGGTGGAAGGAGGCCTTGCCTGATGGAGTCTCCCCGCTCATGTCCTACATGTCATATCATTCATCCCCACAGGCAGAAGCTCTCACCTGGATGCTTGCCTGTTCTCCCACCCGGAGAGATCCTTCCTAGCTTGCTGGCCCTGCAAAGACCCTCCGCCCCCAAACCGTCTCCTTCCTGGATGGGCATTCTTTAAGTCGTCATAAAGGAATCTCAATCTAAAAGCTGAAATGAAAGAAGAACTCCCTCCTCCCTGTCTGACAATTATTTCTTTGGTTATGTGAGAGAGATATTGGGCACTTGAAACATGCCACAGAGTGCGTGCAGAGTAGACCACACAGATGGAATCACTGAAGAGACGCAAAGAGATATTTGCAAGGTTTAATAACAAAAACTCCTCAAACATACATCTTAAAAAGGTAAAGGAACCCCTGAGCATTAGGTCCAGTCGTGACCGACTCTGAAGTTGCGGCGCTCATCTCGCTTTATTGGCCGAGGGAGCCGGCGTACAGCTTCCGGGTCATGTGGCCAGCAGGACTAAGCCACTTCTGGCAAACCAGAGCAGCGCACGGAAACGCTGTTGACCTTCCCACCGGAGAGGTACCTATTTATCTACTTGCACTTTGACGTGCTTTCTAACTGCTAGGTTTGCAGGAGCTGGGACCGAGCAATGGGAGCACTCCCTGTCACAGGGATTTGAACCGCCGACCTTCTGATCGGCAAGTCCTAGGCTCTGTGGTTTAACCCACAGTGCCACCCGTGTCCCCTAAAAATACATCTTACATAGTGGTTATAATCATCACCCATCCATCCACCAGGGAGCAGATTAAGGTACATATAGCATATTATATACCATTCTCAACTGCTGACACAGCTATTTACAGTGACTTATCAGCACCTGTTACATGTAACAACTAGGTCAGAATATGCACCGGGGCTTTTAAAGTGGTACCCATTCTGTGGAACAATAATGAACCCTAACATTAAAAAAACTATTCAACAAGATAATGTCTGATTTCCCCCGTTTTCACATGTTTCTGAAAGTGTCCTTGAAAATGTATCATTACATATCATCAGTAATTTGGCTAAGTATACACCACCTCAATTAACTCTAGATTATACCAAAATGTTTCTAGCCATCTTCCCACAACATCGAACCTTCCCATACTATGTTCCGAAACGTATCTTGCAGGTCAGGTTACACCTTGGCTCAGGAATGTGCTTGGCTTAATTTGGGCTCAGCTTCACCTTGGATGATGTTCTCTGTGTTCCTTTTAATGGAATTCAGGGTGTTCTCTTGAATCCTCCAGGCTTCAGAAGCATCATCTGTGGAGCATAACCTACATACGGACGACTTCTTTAAAACACATCTGAAGCATCTTTTCCCCTTCATAGAACTCTGGGCACCGTAGACTCTTCGGGGTGTTGGGAACGGCAGCATTGTGAGGGCAAAATGTCGTGTGAACATGGGAGAGACTGGCACAGTATGACTCTGTTCTGTGTGAAGAAGTCCTTTCTGTCCAAATAACTGCCCCATAGACAATCAGTTGCAAACTTCTTTGCTCTAGCAATCAATTTACTTAAAAGGAGCTTACCAAAAGCTGAAGAAGTTGAGGGGAAGAAGAGAGATCTTCAAAAGCGCTGGTGGAAAAGCCCTACGCACTGAGCCCTTTTACGCAGTTTCTCTCTGCAGTTGAAGCAAATATCTTGCTTCAGCTCCACTAATTTGGCTAACCATAGCTCATGGCGGAAATCCCAGAACCTTTTCCTCCCAAAGAAATCTGGGAGATGTAGCTTACCCCTCACAGAGCTATGATTCCCAGCACCCGTAGCCATCTATAGGTACAGAGTCCTCTGAGGCAGAAAATGGGCTTCATATGCGATTGCGACAACGAGTGTGTTCATAGGTGCAGAGGCGTAAGCAGGGCTGAGTCAAGTAAATGCCCCAAATTACATTTAAAAGGAACACAATGCACATCACCCAAATTGAAGCCGGGTCAAAAGAAAGGCAAGCAGGAGGCTGACAAGACCAATAACTTCTTGGAAAACATTACATTGCAGTCGGATGGAGTTCCAATGGCTAGGGACAGTCTGGCCAAAAAGTGGAGGTGGGCTATACTTAGCCAAATGAGTGATGCTGCACCAAAGTATTCGCTCCAGGTGCAGAGAGAAACTGTATAAAAGGGCTCAGTGTGTAGGGCTTTTCCACCAGCGCTTTTGACGATCTCTTCTCTTCGGCTGCTCAGCTTCTTCAGCTTTTGGTAAGCTCCTTTTAAGTAAATTGATTACTAGAGCAAAGAATATAGCAACAGATTGACTATGGGGCAGTTATTTATAGGGGTTTTTTTCCCCCAAGATGCCTTCCTGCTTAGCTTCACATGGAAATCAGATCGGGGAAGAGACCTTCAGGTCTTCACATGCAATTCCCTGTGCCACTGGCATTGCTTTGGGCTCAAACAGAAATCCCACTTCTAATAGGACTTCTGAAATGTGGAGCTGGGCACTCTCTGGGATGGAGTTCGATGAGGGTGAAAAGGGGGTGGGGTCTCTTCCTCCTAAGAGATCAGAACTGGCAAGGGAAATATGTCCTGTTCTGGACCTGGTTGTGCTTTGTTTGAAAGAGCAGCTCTGTGTAATGGGAAGATCCCTGGACCCATTTCCCCTCCTCTGGGAATCTCAGGCCAGTGCCCCATCCTCCTCTTCCTCTGAGAAAGGAGCTGTGCCATTGTCACAGGATATGTCCTCTCAACGGGAGGACTGAGGAGCACTTTAGGCAGGGCTCCTTTGCTCCACTTGCCTTTTCTTGGGTGAGGCAGGTCAGACGGGGAAAGAGGCTCAGCTGAACTCCTGGGACGTCCGTCCCACTCACAGCTTAGCAGGGCTGGGGAACCTGGGGTCCTCAGGATGTACAACAACTCCCACCCCCTCTGGCCTTGGCCAATGTTGGCTGCTAGGGCTGCTGGGAGTTGTAGTTCCACAAGCTCTGGAAGGCTACCCTCTCCATCTCTGCTGTAGAAACAACACTCAGCTAGGGGGACCAACAGTCTGACCCCAGAAGAAGCAGGATCCTGCAGGGCCAGAGCGGGAGAGAAGTCTCTCAAATTTCAGAGGGAGAGGGAGAAGGGTCCGAGAGACACAACCTGTCAAAAGGGGATGGGAACCATTGAGACTTTTCCATTTTAGAATCGCTGTTTTAATGTTTTACCATCATTCAACTTACTGCCCCAGGCCTGGCTGCAACAATTAAAAATCAAGATTAAATTAATCTTTTATATCTCTCGTTATCTGAACTGTCTCCTTCCTGGAGATGCATTCTTTAAGTCATTATAAAGGAATCTCAATATAAAAGCTGAAAAGTAAGGGGAACTGACTCCTCCCTGTCTGACAAATATTTCTCTGGTTATCTGAGAGATAATGTCTGATTTCCCCTGTTTTCACATGTTTCTGAAAGTATCATTGAAAACGTATCATTTCAGAGTATACAAGATTCTTGCAAGATGTCCAGTGTCAACAATGGAACTCCCTCTTCAGATATCCCAGAGGACTCCGACCGACTAGACAAATTTTTTGCTATAATAAGCAAATTCAGAGTCAGTGTCAAGCGGCTACAATTCCGTCCTTGAGGATTCACTTCTGCTGCTTGATACTTTGGATGGTCTCACGTTTTGAACAGAATGCAGGGCTGTCATGTCACTCACCAGATGCGCCCAGTTGAGAATCGTCTGCTTTTCTGATCCTAATGTAAAGCCCCAAACTGACAACTGAGTCAAGAAACCTGCGTATGGTTTGTGCTCTTGAGGGCCAGGAAGTCCGAAATGCTGAGCGCCCACTATGCAAACTATCCACGGCTACCAGCATGTCATCTTTGCTCTGTAACACATTCTTTCCCCTTGCAAATCTTCCTTCGTCCTGTGCTGAGTATATCCTCCATTTATGCCAAGCAAGTCTCAGGTCACTGAGTCAGAATTGGCAGAAGATCTGCACATCTTCCACCGAGAGGCTCTTGCCTGGGGCCTTTTTGGCCGGCTGTGAACACTTTTATGAGTGTTTTGCTTTCCTTTAATCTCTTAATGTTGAATCTCTTCTCCTGCTTGACCCGTTGATCCCAGAGAATGTTCCCTCCTTCCTTGCTAGCCATTAAAGCTTCACTGCAGCATCACAGAGGCCTCTTGTGTGTTTTTCTCCTGCTTTACTGGTGCTCAGCTCACCTTTCATGAAGGGCAACTGGCAATCACAAATATGTCTCCTTGAGATGTGTCTGATCCTGTCCAACACCCCTCTGTGCTGACCCCTACTAGCTTCTCCTGCCTGGAAGTCTCTGCCAAGACAGGCACCGCTCATTTGGAAGGAGGGATTCCCAGCTACTCCTTGGAAGCTGTTTCTGCAGTTCCAAGGTGTCCAGTCGTGGTGAAGTCAGCAGAAAGAGGACTCTTCTGAGAGTACTTTCTACCCTTGCCAGGAATGGGGTTAGGGGGGTTGAGTTGAGTTTGCATTTAAAGTGAATCTCTCCAATTCACAATTTACAAATTGACATAATAGCCAAAACATGTCACCCTTCGAAATACACACTCGTATGAAGGTGTGATGCTGTTCCCCAAGCAAGCAATATTTTGAAAGAAAGAAAAAACCCATATGTCAAGATGAAAGAGTGCATAAAATGAATAGATTAGTGAATTAGCTTAACATACAAATGTGGATTAGATCAGTGGACTTTGGCTGCAAAATTCCATGCTGAAATGTGGGGAATTGGGAGAATTTTGCACTGATGCTTATGAATTTCCACAAGGCTTAAAAAAATAAAAAAATAAAAAAACTGCTGTAGACACGAAGGGAGCTGAATTCACATTTGGAAACCGTGAGAAACTGGGATATCTAAAATTGAGAGGTTGAAGGGTCAAGCATTCCTAAGCTGTTACCACAAGACCAGGACAATGTTCAACCTTCCCATACTATGTTCCGAAAGGTATCTTGCAGGTCAGGTTACAGCTTGGCTCAGGAATGTGCTTTGCTTAATTTGGGCTCAGCTTCACCTTGGATGATGTTCTCTGTGTTCCTTTTAATGGAATTCAGGGTGTTTTCTTGACTCCTTCAGGATTCAGAAGCATCATCTGTGGAGCATAACCTACATACTGACAACTTCTTTAAAACACATCTGAAGCATCTTTTCCCCTTCATAGAACTCTGGGCACTGTAGACTCTTCGGGGTGTTGGGAACGGCAGCATTGTGAAGGCAAAATGTTGTGTGACCACCCGTACTATTGTGTGTGATTGTTTGCAGTAGAAGTCCTTGGTGAGAGGTCTTGTGAATGCAGGGAGAGAGGAATGCATTGAGAATCGATTAAGCAGGGCCAGAATCAGGTCCGTGGATCTTCATTGCTCTTTGTGACCACAGACCCTGATTGGCTGGAAGTTCCAGGTAACTGGGGACAGAGTCAGCTGAGAGGAGTCTGTGGGAATAAAGGAAGTCAATGAGGATGGTGCAAGGAGGAAGAGACCAGGAAAAACTGGAGGAAACAGACCAGGATTTGGAGACCCCAATAGTTATTTATACTCATTTGGGTAAGATCAGAAGAAGGGAGCCAGGGGCTGAGTTGGTCTGAGAGGGTGTCCCCTGTGAAAGTCTGACAAGAGGAAGGTGACACAAGTGAGCTGAGGTGTCCAAGCAGCCAGGAGTACAGGGACAAGAAGTAATCCAATCCCCTCTCATTTAAATAAAGTACTTCCCTCTCTATCTACTCAAAGGCCTGCTCACCAATAATCTCTGCTACAAACAATTACAGGGTCATTGTAACAGTCTAAAGGCCTCAAACGTTGACAGTTCCAGGAATCATGGAACATTGTCCTCCAAAGAATTCTGGGAAATGTAGCTCACCCCTCACAGAGCTATGATTCCCAGCACCTTTAGCCATCTATAGGGACCAGAGTCTTTTAAGGCAGAAAATGTGCTTCACCTGCGATTGCAACATCCAGTGTGTTCGTAGGTGCAAATTGAAGCCGAGTCAAAAGAAAGCAAAGCAGGAGGCTGGAATGACCAATAACGTCTTGGAACACATAACCTTAGAGTCGGATGGAGTCCCAGTGGCTAGGGGCAGTCTGGCAAAAACGTGGAGGTGGACTATACTTAGCCAAATTAGTGATGCTGAACCAAAGTATTTGCTCCAAGAGCAGAGAGAAACTGTATAAAAGGGCTCAGCGCGTAGGGCTTTTCCACCAGTGCTTTTGAAGATCTCCTCTTCGCATCTTCAGCTTTGGGTAAGTTCCTTTTAAATAAATTAATTTGCAGAGCAGGGAAGGTAGGAAGTGTTTGTGGGTCAACACTCTTCTTGATGGTCTAAAGGAAGAGGAAACTTATTGCAAGCCCAACCTGAGAAGAATGCTGGATTTCAGCACAGACAGGGAGAGAATGAGAACAGGCACAGAGAGCTGGGCTTTAATACCAATAATAAGAATACTTTTAAGTATTGGAGAGATTACCAGCCCTTGCTTAAAATAATGCCCAACAGTTAAATACATTTTCATCTGTTTGGCAGTCTGAAGGCTAATGACTAATTTCCCTCTGTTTCCACATATTTGTGAACATATGTCTTGAAAATGATTTATTTCAGATTCCCCAACATTCCTCCAAGATGTCCAGTGCCAACATTGGAGCAAGTCTTACGATTCCCATGCCACAACCCATGATACTACGCTCTTTTTGGCCAAGTCCATTTTTTAGAGGTTTTTGGCCCCAGTTCCACTTCCCAATGTAAGAGGTTTTCGACAGTGGACCAAACACTCTCAGGAGTTTGTGGACTCTCTTTCATTGGAGAATTTTAAGCAGAGGTTGAATGGTCCCTGCCATAGTTGAGATTCCTGCTTTTCCAGGGTTGGGTTGGATAACCCTTGGGGTAATTCCAACTCTACAATTCTATGATTCTCCAATTCTATGATTCTGCACCGCAACGATTTAAAAATGTGTTTCTTAGGAGAAAGTGTGTATAAAAATGAGTATATTAGTGAAAAGAGCATACAAGAATCATGCAAGATTTTAGCTAACGTTTCTGTTATGTAATCATACCCCCCAAAAAAGTATATCTAGAAGTATATACAGAAGTTTTTCCGGTTTCAGTGACCTTGACCGGACCATCAGCCTCTGCGTTGATTTGTGTTCCTTGTGGCTAAAGATTCACTTCTGGAATACTACAAGGACTACTCATGTTTTGAGAAAAAATCCTATACCTGATTTTGCAGACCCTACTGTAAAGAGTCCAAAATATTTATCCTAAAAGAAGCGCCCCAATCTGAAATGTAATGTGGCAAACCTGGATAGAGATTGTGATCTCAGGGGCCAAAAAGTCAGAAATGCTCAGCATCCATGATCCAAATCCATCTTTTCTGATGTCCAGGGCTGCCATGCTGAAACTTTCCTCTGCAACACATGACTCGGTCATTCTTCCTCTGCTGCCTGTGTATGTTCCCTGTGCTGATGCCAAGCCTTCGTCTGTTTGCTGAGTCAGAATCAGGGGACCCTCCCCTCAAGGTCTGCCTTTTTAGCCAGCTGGGCCAGTGGCGTAGAGTGGGTTGTCAGCACCCGGGGCAAGGCAAGTAATTTGTGCCCCCTAACCCGTGGATTTGCGCCCCCTAACCCTAACCCCCAGATGTTGTGCCCGGTGCGACCGGCCCCCCCTGCACCCCCCACGCTACGCCACTGAGCTGGGCTAAAGGGAAGGTCTGGGGATAAGCTTCCAGCCTTCCACTTTTCCAATACAACCACCTCCATTTATGGGTTCATTGGTTTCCCCGCATATCCCCCCTTTGAATGTGGACTTTCCCCTTCCTTGGTTTGGAATGTACTTGTTTCTCTTCTCCTACCTGAACTGCTGATCCCAGAGAATGTTCCCCCCTTCCTTCCTATCCATTAAAGCTTCACTGCAGCATCACAGAGGCCTCTTGCGTGTTTTTCTCAAAGCTTCCTATGTCTTGCTCCTCATTTTGTGAAATGCCCCTGGCCAGTCTCAAAGTTCCAGTGTGTCCAGTCCTGATGAAATCAAGAGAGAGAGGACTCTTCCGATAATAGTTTTTGCCCTTGCCAGGGATGAAGGGGTGTGTCAGGGAACTGCCATCGGAGCCAGAGGAGGAGGGAGGGCTCCAGAGGGATTCCGGAGAGCGTACCGGGAGGGAGAGAAGCAGCCCATCTTCTGGGGAAGGAAATCAGCGTAGCACCAGTGGAGAAGGGGGGCAGATGGGGGAATTGGCGAGGTGGCTCCATGACTCCTCGCCGGAGACCAGCGGGGAGAGCACGGGTCCTCCGCTGCCCATACCCTCCCTGCGCAGAAGGCTTCCACGCAGGGAGAGTAGGTGGAGACTAGGCGTCAAAGAGCTTCTTTGCTGGAAGAAGTTCAAGAAACGCCCACTGACGGATTCTGCCAGCGATTGAGACAGCCACGGGTGAGTGGCTGTCCGGACAGAAAGGGTTCACCCAGGTAACCCAGCCAAGCGTGGCGCCGATTTACGCACGAGCAACCCCTAGAACCATTACAGGGTGGATCAATTTAGCTTGCACTTCAAGGTGAATCTATGAAACTCAGATTTCCCAAAATGATATCAGAACTGAAACACACTACCCTCTGAAATGCAGACTGGGTTTGCCTGGCAAGGTCCCAAACTCTCCCGGGAAGTGGAATAAAGATACATGAAACCGTATTTTTGGTTAATGGGAGAAAAAGGCCACAACTTTATTGGTTACAGAATGTGAGGGGTATTGGCTTAGGCACTGGAAACCACACGACTATATCTGACTGCTGCCCGTCTGCAAGAGTCTTGGAAGGGTTAACCACCAGTAGGGGGAGCCCTGCTGATGCACATCAACTAGGAACTCCAGCAGGGTCACCGCTAGGGCTTGTGCCATGGCCCTAGTCCCCCCTCTGGGGCTTCGGACGGAGACCACGCCCCCCGGATTCCTTTAACGGAATACCCTTGAATTAGGAGGGGTAGGTGATGGCCACTATCTCCCCTCACCTTCAACCGAATACTCCAATGCCTAACCGCCACTCAAGCCAAACGCTCGCCGCCAATACCCTCACTCCTGCAACCAATTCCTAATACCCTCAGTCACATCGGCCAACCACACATCGTTTCCGTGATTGGAAAGATGCACGCCATCTTCTCAGTATAGGGCCACGTCGCTGGCTTTTATGGTGGGGGGCTCAATCACCCGACCCTTCAGCGCCACCACTATTCGAGCAACCGCTCGGTTCACAAGTTTCCTGGCCCTGTTAACAGCAGCTGGGCGATGACTGTTGCACCATACGCGCCTCTCCAAAAGGGCCGACTGAAAGAATGTAATGTCCGGGAAAAGGGAGGCCAGCTCATCAAAGTCCTTAAGGATATTCCAAATCAAGTCCACGCCTTTTCAAAAGGCCAAATCATTCTTGCCCAGCTGCACAACCAACGCCTTGGGAGGACCAATCAAAGCAGCTCTTGCTTTCACTGTTGGCAAGAACTCGTCGCAATGCATTCCCTTTCGTGCGATCCAGGAAACTCTTCCATCTTTGGGTAATCCTAGTCGGTACCCCAGGGAACGGGAAATGGCTTTAGCAGTGTAAAAATGCAGATCCAACCAGCTGTCAGGTTTGGTAGTCTCTCCCACACAACACGTAGCCTCTGAAAGTTTTATTACTTCGGTTTTATTCAGCAATTCCAGGGTTCAGCGGTCTGAGCTTCATTAACTCATTCGTCACTCTCAGAGTCAGTTGACCGAACAAGTTTCTTTTTCCGGGTGAAGCAAGTTACAGTGGACGCTCGGGTTGCGAACATGATCCGTGCGGGATGCATGTTCGCCACCCACAGCATTCATAACTCACGTCTGCGCATGCACGGGTTGTGATTCGGTGGTTCTGCGCATGCACAAAGCTCGATTTAGCGCTTCTGCGCATGTGCGACCGCCGAAACCTGGAAGTTACTCGTTCCAGTACTTCCGGGTTTCCGTGGTCCGCAAACCAAAAAAAAACACAACCTGAAGCGGCTGTAACCAGAGGTATGACTGTATTCTCCACCTCTTCTCCCTCCTTTTTCCTGTCATGCGCTTTTCTGCTAAATGACTCAATCACAAACTTTTCGGAGTCTCTGGTCCTACTTTCTCATCTTCCTCTTCTGTTGAGTCCTGTTCTTTCAGTTCTGTTTCACTTTCAGAACTGTCAGGCTGCATAACTAAGTGAGATACCCTTACCTCACTTTTACTGGGCAAAGGAATCAGGTTCCTACTACACTCTGGCTCTTCCCCTTCCCCTTCTGATGATTCCTCTCTATCTATCAGAAAGGGAACGTCTCTGACACCAGCTTCCCATGTTCAGGAAATCACCCGGGGACTCAGCCATTGGCCAAAGGGGAACAGAAAATGCTGGTACCTCAGGAAAGTCAGAGAGAGTGAGGCCTCTGTGCCAAATGGAAAATGGGAGGGGCCCCTCCCTCAACCCAGAGTTAGTTTTGAAGACAAAGGAGAATTTGAGATGAACTATAGAGTTGAGGACTGACTTTTTGCAAAAAGGTTGCAGTCTGTAAAATGCAGCAAGCTGGACAGAGGGTCAGAGCCACACTTAGGAGCATGTTTGAATCTAGCAGTGATGTAGCTATGGGAGAAGGAAGAACCTGTTGGGATGTCTTTGTTGTAGGCCCCTCCATCATCGGCTCAGGTGGTATATATGTGCAAATAAACCATATGTCATAAAGACACTGCAGTCTCCACTGTCCCTCGTTTCCAAAAGAAACACAGTCCCTAGTTCAGCGCTTGTACCCCTTTGAATCTGGCGCCGCTTAGAGATTGGAACGCCATGCAACAATATTTAGGTGAGCCCTGCATATATGCAATTCCTGAGTTTAGTCCAGAAAGCAGGAATTTAGCCATGCAGGCAGAGGTGCTCGTCCCTGGGACGTGTCCTGGTCCTCAGGTGGGTTTTGAAGCAGCCGGGTCCTGGCAAAGTGATGTCTTTGCCCCCAGAAGTGCTCAATGTCTTAAAGAACTGCCAAGGTGACTGCAGATCCCAGAAGAAGGTTGCAAGAGAGGCCATATTGCGCATTGAGGCTGCTGCTCAGGAGCAGAACAGACACGGGGAACCCACCTGTCAATCTCGCTGCTGCCCCCAAACCCACTCCCATCCTGCACATTACATGAGGGGAATATGCTGTACTTTTGGCCCAGGAAAACTGGTTGAGTTTAATCTGCCGGCTTTGCTTCTCTCTGTTCCCCATTCTTTTAAAATGAAAATCCGGCTCCCTACAGGTCGGCAGCAGTTTTCAATTTTTATAAACCTCCTTGTGAAACTTGCAAATTTCTCCTAGTAAAAACATTTTGACTAATATACAAAATTCCCCAGGTACAATACATTATTGTATGCTATCTGTGTTGAATGGTTTCTTTAAATTCGAAGATTCATTATTGTTCCACAAGATGTGTATTCCTTTAAGGGCCAGAGCAAATAACGTGACCTAGTTTTACAGCTGTGAAGCAGTATAGCAGGTCTGTTATGTTAATTAAGCTGTTGGGTATAGGATATAAAGAGCAGCACCTAGCTCTCTCAGTACTCTGGGGGGTGGGTCATGCTTATTGATATATTGTAAAAGGAGTTTTTGTTTTTGTTATTAAAACCTAGCAAAAGTTATTTTTGCGTTCCTTGTAATGTGTGGTCTCCCCAGCACGCCTTCTGCAGTGCAACTAGTCTGCAAATCTGCACTAATAAATTCATTGTTGTGCCCACTTATCCCTTAACAGATGCTCTTTTTTTAATAAATAATGTTTGGATGGGGAACTGCATCATAGATTCAAATAAGTGCAAATTCCGGAGGGTGGTGTGAGTTTGATAGATTCCCAAACCCAAAACTGACTGTGCAGGCAGTTTGAAACAGGCACCAAAATCCCTATTTTTCCTTAGCTAAAATCCATTAACTTGAGCTCTGAGTTAATGTATAAACACCCGGCCATGCTCAGAGCCCTCTCCTTTATCAGTTCATGACGGCAAGGATGGCCTTGACTGTACCAGTAGATGACATGTCTAGGTCTTATCTTACGTCTTGACCACACTCTGACGCACAGACCTAGTCTGGGAACAGCGCCAGTGTGTGTTCTTGGAGTTGGTGACCTCTTGCTCCAAGATAAGAGTAGGAACAGGAATACCCTTTTATGGTTAAGAGTGCCGGAGCAGGAACATCTGTGATGTCAACCTGCATGTACAAGCTGACGTGCTTGGATTCCTGGGGTAGGGGGAGAGGGTGCCTGGAGGATATATATACTGTATGAAATTTCTCATTTCTTTGGACTTGCTGTGGACTGACCACACAAGTGCCTTTCTGCTGCTCCGGAGAGCAGAAATAAAGAACTCTTTCTCTGAACCAACCCTCGGTGTCATTTGACTTCCTTCCTCCCGTCCGGGAGCAACGCAGAGCCCACCAATCGGTAAAGTCTAATAAGGCTACATAAATACAAACTGAAATGACCTACTGCCTGATTCCTAGTTGAGGTTAAAAGTACTCTTTGGGTTGAACTCATCAGGACTGCAGAGCCTGGAATGGCACAAAGAGTGGCTGGGAATTCCTCCTTCATCCCAAGCGCTGCCTGCTTGGCATGGACTTCCTGGGAGTTTATCTTTGGGGATATCACTGATGGGGGGTCAGGACACGGGTCATTCACACATCACAGGACACGGGTTTGGGGTGAGGCTTTGGGGGTTTTGGCGACAGTGGACCAATATCCAGGAAGGCAGAAGACAAGACACATCTGTGATGCTGCAGTGAAGCTTTAATAGAGGAGAAGAAAGGAGGCAACCTTCTCTGTGGTCAGCAGTTTAAGCAAGAGAAGAAAAATAAATAGATCCCATTCCTAGTAATGAGCACATTCACTATTGAGGTGATACAGATTGTGAGAAAACAAAATATCTCTAAAGAGAGGTAGTCAAGAGGAAGGAAGGAAGGAAGGAAGGAAGGAAGGAAGGAAGGAAGGAAGGAAGGAGGGTAGTTGGTTCTCCCCAGACTTTCCTTTTGTCCTGGCCCAGATGGCTAAAAAGCTCCCAGTTAGGAACTCACTGGAAGATGTGCAGATCCTGAGGCTCTCCTTATTCAGAGAACGGAGGGTTGCTGGGCATAAATGGAGGAGAGATAGCAGAGGAAGAAGGGAGATGTGCAAAGGAACAGCCAAGGGCAACTGAGGAAAGGTGAGGCATTGGCAGCTGCTGGTGTCAGAAAAGATGAGCACCTGAGACCATCTTTGCTTTGGATCCCAGATGCTCATCATTCCTGACTTCCTGCCTTGAAAAGAAAGCAAATCATATCCGGGTTTGCCATCTCAGTTTTCCGCTTGGAGCTTCCCTTTAGGATGGGGAATGTGGATGATTCTCAGTTGGGTCCGTATTGTGAGTGACGCTGAAACTCTGCCTTCTCTTCAGAACATGAGGTCACCTGGAGCGTCCAAGGAGGCAGCAGAAGGGAATCCTCAGAGAGGAAGAGGTTAAATACGGATATCATAGCTTCCTGTTGGAGTTATGAGAGTAATAGTAAGAGGATTATTAGAAATAACAGTAACAGTTCCATCCATGGGTGGCAATTGCTGCAGCCGATAGGGGCTGTTACTGGACATCTTGGAGGAAGCTTTGAAATCTGAAATGAGACATTTTCATAGATAATTCAAACTCTTATTTCTTTAGGAATCCACATATTTCTGAAATTAACGTTGTTTAATTATTGTAGCCTGGCCTGGGATATTAGGGTGAATGAGGCATAATCAATTCAATATGGATTTTGAAATTGGAAATGCTGAAAGATTCTACCTGCCCTCCCCGCCATTTTGACCCTTCTTCACTGTTCTTCTCAACTAAAAAGTTCCCAAAACTGCAAACATTCTGCAATCCCTTGATCATAAGGCTCATATATTTTTTGAGGTCAGGCAACCCAATCTGTACCCAGCATTACATTCAGAAGAGAGGGAGCTCCTTTTAATGCGTCCGACCTTCTAGCAGAGGGTCGTCCCCAGAGCAGGAATGGGGAACACTTTGAATCTGAACTACAAATCTCAGCAGCTGCAGGAAGCAGAGGAGACGAGGGCTGTAGTTTGGCAATGTCTGGAGGGCCAGAGGTTCCCCACCTCTCTTCACCAGAAAGAAGGATTCCCTTTCCAGGGTTTCAGGGGAGCACCTGGCTCTGCCAGACCTGCCTCATGCAGGAAAGGGTCAGTGTGGCTGGAACAAGGCAGCCCTGCATAGAGGGAGCCTCAAAAATCCAGTTCAGATGCTACATGGGCAGCAGGTGTGACCATGGCCAGAGCAGCTTTCTCCAGAAAGACAGGGAACAGGGACACTAGGCAAGGTTTTGCAAAACCACGCAGGACCATGGCTGCTATCTTCTTTTCCTAGCTGGCTCCAACCATGAAAGTACCCAGTTTCGCATTTCTAAAAGCCCCAATACAACTCTAGGTTAAAATTTTCTGTTGAGCTCTAAACAATCCCAGTAGCACAACTCCTTGGGTGTAGAGATTTGAGTTTCTCTTCCCAAAACTGCTTCTTGTCTCTCAATTGACAGCTAATTGAGTCAAACCAAATTTCAAAATTATTTTGTTCCATAATCAAACAGTTCCTTCCTTCTCTCCTCTAAGAAGCGATTCAGTTAAAGGCTACTTACCAAGTGATGGAGAAGCCGAGTGGCGGAAGAGAGGAAATATTTCAAGGCCCTGGTGGAAAAGCCTTTTATACAGTTTCTCTCTGGACTTTTAAGGCAACAGTTTGGAATGGCGCCACTAATTTGGCTAAGTATACCCCACCTCAATCAAGTCTAGACTTTACCAGAATGCCCCTGGCCACCCTCCCAGATCAAGTAACCCAATCTTACTATGTTGTAAGATTTCATGTCAGGCGACTTTTTGGCTCAGGAAACTGCTTTGCTTTTGGCTCAGCTTCATCTTGGAAGTTATTTGTGTTCCTCTTTATGGCATTTGGGGTTCCTCCTTCTCCTCATGGCCTGTGACTGGACTGGCCAAGAGGGAGGGAGGGAGCACTCTGAGGAGGACAATGAATGGAAGGCACCTGCCTCTCCTGCCGCATCTTCCTCACGTTGCCTTCCTCCCACCCGAGGCCCACCAACACACACCTGTCCTGGGCGCAAGGAGACACGCTCCGCCACTGCTGTCAAGGCTTTGGAACAGGAAATGCCATGATGGTCACAGCATAAGTATCCACCTTCCTTTTGGTACATATTATCCCTTGAATGGGACGCGGGTGGCGCTGTGGGTTAAAGCACAGAGCCTAGGGCTTGCCGATCAGAAGGTTGGCGCCTCCGGGTTGGCGCCTCCGGTAATGGCGGAATTCCTCTGATCGGGAGGAATTTGCCTTGTGGAAATCCGGGTCTGGCCGCCACGGCGAAGGCGGAGACCCACTAAAAACCACAGGCGGGTGAAGCCTGTGAACGTGGGATTTGGCTGGCACCTTTTGCACCTCCCCTACTCACGGGAAAACCCGGTTTCGGGGAACCGGAGCGACGTGGGGTGAGCGGCGCAGTGCTTCGAGTTGACTGCTTCTTCCATGGAGCGAAGCCGCATGGCTGTTGCCGGAGAGTGCTGACTTTTTCCTGTGGACAATTTGATCTTAAAGCAACTACCCGTGAGTAGAGTGGAGAATTGGATTTTTAAACGTCTTAATTTGGTGTCGAAACGGGGAGGTCCAAAACAGGAAGTCCACCTTCCCCTTTTGTAAATAGACTGAAGCAATGAGGGTGCAAGCTGAAGTCTCGGAAAGCCTATTGTAAAGGACTAAACTTCCATCGGTAAAAAATACTAAACCCCCTGTAATGGTATAGTGTGGTTACTCGTGCATAAACTGCCTCCACTTCAATTAGATGGTTTGCTCAAACATGTTTAGGGTTAGAGCTCGCCCTCCGTGACCTGTTAGTCACTTGCAGAATCTGCCAGTGGGCGTTTTTGAATCTCTTCCAGCATAAAAGCTGCTTGACCCCAAGTCTCCGCCTATGTTCCCTGCGCGGAACGCGTCTGCGCAAGTAAGGGGATGGCAAGGGCGTGCCAGCGCTCTCTCCGCTGGTTTCGGTTGAAGGGTCTTGGAGCCCTGACACCGATTCCTCCATCTCCTCTCTATTGGTGTCACGCTGAATTCCTTCCCACCGACTGGTTCCCTCTCCGGCATCGCTCTGGAGCCCTGCCTCCGCTTTTCACTCTGATGTCAGTTCCCTGACACCCCCCTTGGTGGCAGGAGAAGAGGGGGGGGGAAGTTTTGGACTGAGTATACCTGCAGGAGAGAGCGACCAGAGTTAAAATACCACCGTTCCGATCCTGGAAGCGGGCTGCCAGCAGGACTGACGTGTTTTGGAATGCTCATTGACCATGATTAGAACGTTCACTGACAGCTATTCAAATAAGAGAAATACATTGTTTCCACTGTCTCCGTCTGCGTTTAAAAAGGAGTAAAAGTAACTGAAAATTGAAACTAACTTTATTGTTTGAACTGTGTTTAAAAGGACTAATACAAATAGAAACTGTTTCCCTCTAGAGGAAGCCTTTGAAACTGTTACAAGAGCTGAGCTGGGGGAATTTCCAGCTGCAAGATAAAAAGCTGTGAGATTCTGGGACTCACCTTGAATCGGTTAAGAATGTCGACAGAAGAGGCCTTAGCGGTTGCATTAAGTAAGATAAATGACTCACTGGAACAGCTTAACAAGAAGGTGGATGTGGTAACTACCAAAATCGATAATTTGGGACAAAAAGTGAACATCAATACTGAAACTATTCAGAAATTGATACAGGAATCTACTTTGACATGGCAAACTGCGGAGAAGGCTAGGGAGAAAGTTGTTGCCGTTGAACCTAAAGTAACATAATTGGAGAGAGAGAGAGTCCCAGCCTTACAGATGCAACTTGATGACCATAAGTTGATGCCTTCTATGATTGAATTTAAAGAAAATCAGATTTTGAGGATCAGAGCCCTACCTGAACTGGAGAAGGAAAGTTTGATAGATTTCCTCACACAGGAATTTGCTGATTTTTGGGACCTGGACTTGGGTCAAGAAGAGATTAAAATTGTGAGGGCCTTCAGACTTGGAAGAGGAGGGAAAAAAGAGAAGAAAAAAATAAGAGACTGTTGGAACTACCAGAAGAACCTAGAAGAACAACAGTCAAGAGATAAAATTTTGAAAGACGTCCCAAAATATCTTTTGGATCTTAGGTTTAACTACGGAGATTTGGTTGCCCTGTCGAGAAGGAATAAAATCATCTCTATTTGGGAGTTTCCCCAAGATCTACTCTACAGCCTCAAAGGAAGGAAAATAAAAATAAGATCAGTAGAAGACAAAGTAAAGTGCATGTATAATTACGAAGAAGACTTGCAAAAGGGACTTGGAAAAGAGTTAAGAGCATCGGACAGAAGATTACCAGGTTGATGGACTATATGGAATTGGCGGAAATGACTGGCAGAATCCGAGACCAGGGAGAAGAGACGGTGGAAGAAGATTGGAAAAAGTTTAAAGACTATTTATAGAAATATTGTAAAATTAATGCGTGTTAGAAAAATGTTGGAATGAAGTTATATGGCTTTAGTAGAAATGTTATAAGGAATTAAGCACAAATAGATTATTAGAGTATTAAAGGGAAAATAAGGTTAAAATATGTTAAGACAATTATATGACAGAAAATAGAGGAAGATGGAAAGGAATTGCTGAAACAATTAATAGAAGTGGAATACAAAAAGGGAGGTTGAAACAAGTGAATGAAAGATAAGATATTGAAATGGTATGATGTGTGTTTTAAATTGTTTTTGCTTTGTTTGGTTTAGTTTATTGTGTTAATGTTGTGTTGTGTAATATTTATACATTGTATTGTATTGTTTTTTTTCTCTTCTTTTTTCTTTCCTTTTTTGTAGTGTTTAAAAGTAATAAATATTATTTTTAAAAAAACAAAACAGAAGGTTGGCGGTTCAAATCCCCGCGACGGGGTGAGCTCCCGTTGCTCGGTCCCTGCTCCTGCCCACCTAGCAGTTCGAAAGCACGTCAAAGTGCAAGTAGATAAATACAGTGGTGCCCCGCAAGACGAATGCCTTGCAAGACGGAAAACCCGCTAGACGAAAGGGTTTTCCGTTTTGGAGGTGCTTCGCAAAACGAATTTCCTATGGGCTTGCTTCGCAAGACGAAAATGTCTTGCGAGTTCCTGCGGGTTTTTTCCCCTCCCCCCCCCCCTTTTTCCCAAGCCGCTGAGCCGCTTATCAGCTGATCCGCTAAGCCGCTAAGCCGCTTATCAGCCGCTAATAGCGCTAATCCACTAAGCAGCTAATGGGCTTGCTTCACAAGATGAAAAAACCTCAAGACGAAGAGACTCGCGGAACGGATTCTTTTCGTCTTGCGAGGCACCACTGCAGGTACCGCTCCGGCGGAAGGTAAAGGGCGTTTCCGTGTGCTGCTCTGGTTCTCCAGAAGCGGTTTAGTCATGCTGGCCACATGACCCGGAAGCTGTATACCGGCTCCCTCAGCCCATAAAGCGAGATGAGTGCCGCAACCCCAGAGTCGGTCACAACTGGACCTAATATTTATTAAATTTTAGTTTAACAATATAATACATAGGTAATAACACAATCTTTTCCAAAATCCACATTTCATATTCATCTTTGGACTTCCTCACACCCCTTGTTCCTGCTTTCTAAACTCATAAATTTTACCAGCAAATTATTAACTTGGTTTAATTCATATAATATAATTTTTCAATCTTAATATCTCAAATTTTAAGATTTAACATACTCTTATTGAAACTTAATTATAAAATGTTACTTATCCAAAATTTATCTTTTCATCTTCCAATTAAATTTAAATTTATATTCTTTATAACTAGTTTGTTGAAGCCATGTTTTTGCTAATCTTACATCTTTCTTAACAATCATACAATTTACAATATTTTTGTAGATAGTCCTTGAATTTCTTCCAATCTTCCTCCACCAGTTCTTCTCCCAGGTCTCGGATTCTGCCCGTCATCTCCGCCAATTCCATATAGTCTATCAGTTGCATCTGCCATTCTTCCAGTGTGGGTAATTCTTGAGTTTTCCAGCTTTTAGCGATGAGTATCCTTGCTGCTGTTGTAGCGTACATAAAAAAGGTTCGATCCTTCTTTTGCACACTCTGACCAACAATGCCCAAGAGAAAGGCCTCTGGTTTCTTAAGGAAGGTATACTTAAATACCTTTTTCAGTTCATTATAAATCATTTCCCAGAAAACCTTCACTCTAGGGCAAGTCCACCAGAGGTGAAAGAATGTTCCTTCAGCTTCTTTACACTTCCAACATTTATTATCAGACACATGGTATATCTTTGCAAGCTTGACTTGGGTCATGTACCACCTGTATATCATTTTCATAATATTTTCTTTCAAGGCATTACATGCCGTAAATCTCAAACCTGTGGTCCATAACTTTTCCCAGTCAGCAAACATGATGTTGTACCCTATGTCCTGTGCCCATTTTATCATGGCTAATTTGACCGTTTCATCCTGTGTATTCCATTTTAACAGCAAATTATACATTCTTGAAAGTATCTTAGAGCTGGGTTCTAACAGTTCTGTTTCTAACTTTGATTTTTCCACCTGGAATCCTACCTTTTTGTCCAACTTAAAAACTTCTTTAATCTGAGCATAATGTAGCCAATCTCGCACTTTATCTTTTATTTTCTCCATACTCTGCAACCTCCAGTTATCTCCATCTTTTTCTATCATTTCCCAATATTTCGGCCATTTGGCCTCCATATTGAGTTTTTTCAAGGCCTTAGCCTCCATTGGTGATAACCACCTTGGGGTCTTGTTTTCCAATAAGTCTTTATATTTCAACCAGACATTAAATACTGCTTTTCTGACAACATGGTTCTTGAAATTCTTATGTATTTTAGCCTTGTCATACCACAGATATGCATGCCACCCAAACGCATTGTTGAATCCTTCCAAATCTAAAACATCAGTGTTCTCAAGAAGTAGCCAGTCTTTCAACCAGCAGAAAGCTGCTGATTCATAATACAACTTTAAGTCTGGCAGGGCAAAGCCCCCTCTTTCTTTAGCATCAGTTAATATCTTAAACTTAATTCTGGGCTTTTTGCCCTGCCAGACAAATTCTGAAATATCTCTCTGCCACCTCCCAAAACACTCCATTTTATCCACAATTTGCAAAGTTTGAAACAAAAACAACATTTTTGGCAATACATTCATCTTAATAGCAGCAATACGTCCTGTCAAGGAAAGTTTCAATCTTGACCAAACATCTAGATCCCTTTTAATTTCAGACCAACATTTTTCATAATTATCTTTAAATAAGTTCCTGTTCTTCGCTGTTATGTTTACCCCTAGGTATCTTACTTTTTTAACCACATTTAATTCTGTCTCTTTCTGAAACCTTTCTGATTCTGAAGAAGTCAAATTTTTTTCTAAAACCTTGGTTTTTTGCTTATTAAGTTTAAATCCCGCCACTCGACCAAACTCATAAATCAATTGCAATACCCTTTTAGTACTAGGCTCTGGCTCCTGTAGGGTCAAAACTAGGTCATCTGCAAATGCTTTCAGTTTATATTGTTTCGCTCCGACCTGGATACCTTCCACCAACCGGTCTCCTCTGATCATATTCAAGAGCACTTCTAGGACCGATATAAATAACAAAGGGGATATAGGGCAACCTTGTCGTGTTCCTTTTTCCACAACTGGACCTAAAGGTCAGCGGTCCCTTTACCTTTACCTACCCCTTGAATAGATCAGAACCTTAGTTCAACGTTCATCGTGCCTCTATCATTGAGGTTCAGCTCAGGGATGTCTTGTCCATAGAGGCAAGTGGTACGGGGTGCCGGGGCGCCAAGTTCTGGAGGGCGCCAGGGAAGAGGCAGAGGCTGCACGCGGGGCCTCCAGGCATCAGCTCGCCGCCCTCACCCGCCTTGCTGAAGCAGCGCCATGCCCAGAACCTCTGCCTCTTCCCCACCGGAGGCGCCCCCCTCCAGCCTCTGCCCGCCTCCTCCAGCCCCACAAAGCTGCCGACAGTGCCGTAAAAAGGTTGGCAACTCCTGGACAGGGGGGCGTGCCGGAGGGAGCTTTGCACCACGCGCCGGATATACCTAAGATGGCCCTGGTTCAGCTCATGCCGAAGACTTCTTTACCACCTTCTAGGAGGTTTGGAAAGCATTCAGAGTGAGCTGGAGAGGTGGTGGCAGAAAAGCCAAACAGGACAAATAGCTAAACCTGGCTTTATAAATGTGAGGCTGAGGAGTCAGGTACCCTAGACTGAGGTGAATCAAATGCCTCGCAGAATCAATCCGCGTAGTGTAATCTACTGTGGTTGGAATTGCCTGGCATTCATGAATCTCTTTGTAAGTGTGAACTTAAGTTGATGGGCTCCTGCTGCTTTGAACCAAAGGCCTTTGCAAAAGCAGGAAGGCCAAAGCCTTATTGCTCTGTTGCAGAAAATGTCTTGAGGGCTTTAAGTGCGAAGGTGGAATGTTCTGGAGCAGGCTGTTTGCCTTCAGGAGAGTCGGTGGAGAACATTCCCTACTTGGAGCCAATTAACTCCCTTTCATTTCAGGTAATTAAAGGGCTACAGACAGCCACCCTGTTGCAATTAGGAATTAGGACTAGAAGTTATGGCTTCTAAAATGTCGTCATCATCAGGCCCAACAACAGCAGCACAACATTTTAGCACTTGTACCATTGCTTCTGTATGGAAGAAACAAATCTGGATAACAGGATCGGACAAGAAATGTACAGGATAACCTTCGACAAATTAAAAGGCATCCTATTTATCAAAACCATTTCAAATCCAAAACAGAATGGGATAAAAGTACCCGCCTAAAAGGCTGTTTAGAAAAGGAGTGTTTGCACTAAAATGGCATGTAGTTTCCCCCTTACAGAACTACAATTCCCAGCACCCTTATCAATCTAGAGTTCTTTCGGGGGTGAAATCTGCTTGAAAGGTATAGTGTGCATGTAACTGTCATGACTTCCCCTCCAAATGTGGCACTTCAGACGCATGAAGGATTTTGGGACGAATCCCATTGAAAGGAACACAAATTACATCCCAGATGAAGCTGAGCCAAAATAAATCAAAGCAGCTGCTGGTGCCAAGGAGGAGCCTGGCATGAAAGATAACATCTCTGAAAACATTACATTGTAGCACCCTGCTTGTGGTTAACGCTTAGCTGGAATGAAATATTCAACGCAGCAATAGAGAAATTAAAATAATAATTTATTTGTCAGACAAATAAACGATAGGCACAGTGGTATATGGTTACCAAAGCTCTGCCCCCTTCTAGCCCTGATGGCCAGCACTTATATTTCCTTAATCCAGCCCCCTTGCTCCTCCTGTGGCTGCCTCTGTCCAATCAGCCTGGTTGAAATTCCTATTGGCTGTTTGCTAGAACCAACCATAAAAGATACATCCATTTCCTATTACCTTTTATGGGAGACAAAGAGCTATATTTCCTTCTATCCATAAATGGCAGACAAGTAGCCATATATCTTACATTTGCCTCAACAAGGCACCTTAATTACCAGATCACCTTTTGCCCTTGTTGCCCCTCCATTCCAAAGTAGATGGCTAAAACAGATGGCTCATGGTCTTACATTCTGTCTTAAACAGAGATCTTGGGTTCACATTCTCACACACCATCAATGAAATAAGAACATTTCTTACTTTCTAAATCCTTTGCATAATTACATTTAAGCCAACAAATCTCATACATTAACATAGATAGCTTTTTAGAAGAAAAGGCCTTTGTAAAGTAAAACTCTTCAGTTTACACCCCCCTTTCCCAGCCAGCTGCTTTTCCCATTAGCTCTTGCACTTTAACCTTAGGAAAATGTGGCTAGTCTCTAATGGGAGGCACATGGTATTATTTTCTGTTAAACAATAAATCCTACTATTTACTAACTCTTAATTAGTGTTTTTGCAGCTTGACTGTATTCTGTAATATGTAGGGTCAGTGTAACCTTTACTCCCAGTCTGTAATTCCCTTTTACAACTTTGAGAATTTTGGCTCCTGCTACTGCTATAAATCAGGGGGGCCCTTGAGCAGGAAGATAAACAACTGCTAGAGTACTTAGCCAGCTGGTTTCTGCCTGGCATGAAACATACAAACATTTGCAAATATATCTTTAAGCTCATTTTAAAATACAGGCCTTGATCAGATGCCTCAACATCAAGAGGTGTCTTAATGGCTAGGAATATTCTGGCCAAATTCTAGACCAAGCTGCGGTTGGGTATACTTAGCCAGATTACTACCGCCAGGCCAAACTATTAGCTTCCAGGGCCAAGAGGAACCATAGAGAAGGGGTCACCTCCTAGCTGTGCTCCTGGGACTCTTTTGTGCTCACAAGGAATTTCACTCAAATTTGAGCTTGCACTTCTCACTAGACTCTTAGAAACGTGCAGCTGGCTACACTGATGTAGCATATGTCCATAACCAACAGTCCTCTTGGACTACTGCAATGCGCTCTACGTGGGGCTACCTTGGAAGGTGACCCGGAAACTACAACTAATCCAGAATGCGGCAGCTAGACTGGTGACGGCTGCCGAGACCACATAACACCGGTCTTGAAAGACCTATATTGGCTTCCAGTATGTTTCCAAGCACAATTCAAAGTGTCGGTGCTGACCTTTAAAGCCCTAAACGGCCTCGTCCCTGTATACCTGAAGGAGCGTCTCCACCCCCATCGTTCTGCCTGGACACTGAGGTCCAGCGCTGAGGGCCTTCTGGCGGTTCCCTCATTGCGACAAGCAAAGCTGCAGGGAACCAGGCAGAGGGCCTTCTTGGTGGTGGCGCCCGCCCTGTGGAATGCCCTCCCATCAGATTTCAAAGAAATAAACAACTACCTGACATTCAGAAAACATCAGAAGGCAGGCCTGTTCAGGGAAGTTTTTAATGTGTGACATCTTAGTGTATTTTTGGTCTTTGTGGAAGCCGCCCAGAGTGGCTGGGAAAACCCTGCCAGATGGGCAGGGTACAAATAAATTATTATTATTATTATTGTTTCTTGTTTGTGTCAGGGACTGGAGTGTCTTCCCTCCCCTGCAAAGCCAAGAGGTCCCTTTGATAGGTGAACTACCCCTTGGGACTCTTGTGAAGATCAAAAGAGGAGCTGAAGGAAACGTACACACGGGGAACCCATGTACGTTAAGGAAAGCCATTCAAGAGCTGATTCCTCACGATGCAGCTGCAAGGCACTTTGTGACTGCCTTGGCAGTGTTGCTGGGCAGAAGTGGCACAGTCAGGCTGGGAAGGCAAGGGGCTCAGGTTACAGCCTTCAGAGTGGGAAAGGGCAGAGAGCGTAGAGCACTCTGGAGAGAAGCATTGGAGCTGAGGCCTTTGGGGAAGAGTTGCAGGACTCCGTTGCAAGAGAATTGCAAGAGAACTCTTGCGGACTTTGGCGCAGCAAAGAAACCGTCCGGGCTCAGAGAGGGAAAGCTGGTTGTAACATCTTGTAAATAAATACGTGTGTGAAAGGAAGGAAGGAAGGAAGGAAGGAAGGAAGGAAGGAAGGAGGGAAGGGGCAGCTGGGCACTTTTGTGGGTGGAAACAGATGAGGGTGAAGAATTGGGATCTCTTGCTCCCAACAGAGCAGAACTTGCAGGCTGGCTGTGTGTGTGTGTGACCTGTTCTGGATCTGCTTGGCCTATGTTTGAAAGATCAGGTGTGTGGCATGGGAGCTCCATGGGGCCCATTCCCCCCTGCCCCCCTCTTTCTGGGGCGCTCCATTCATGGCTGCTGGCCTGACTTGCTTTGCAAAGCTTTGGCCAGTGTGCTGTAGTGGTTAAGAGCTGTAGTCTCGTAATCTGGTGAACCGGGTTCGCTTCCCCGCTCCTCCACATGCAGCTGCTGGGAGATCATGGGCCAGTCATACTTATCTGAAGTCTCTCAGCCCTACTCACCTCACAGAGTGTTTGTTGTGGGGGAGGAAGGGAAATGAGAATGTTAGCCCTTTGAGACTCCTTCGGGTAGTGATAAAGTGGGATATCAAATCCAAACCCTTCTTCTTGGCCGGTGCTCCCGCTCAGAGCTCTGCTTCCCAGCACCCTTAGCAATCTGGAGGGGCCAGTGTCCTTTGAGGGAGAAAATGTGCTTCCCCTGCGATTGCAACATCCAGTGTCTTCGTAGGTGCCAAGTCATAGGTCCTAAAGGAGGATTGAGTCAAGAATATGCCCCAAATTCCTTTGAAAGGAATGCAAAGAACATTACCCAAGGTGAACCCGAGTTAAAAGAAAGCGGTGCCTTGAGAGAAGGAGGAGGCTGACAGGACAGCTAATTTATTGGAACACATGACATTGCAGTCGGATGGAGTCTCAGTGGCGAGGAACGTTCAGCCCCAAAAGTGGAGGTGGACCATACTTAGCCAAATTAGTGATGCTGCACCAAATAATTTGCTCCAATTGCATAGTGCTTTTTCACCAGTGCTTTTGAAGATCTCTCTTCAGCTGCTGAGCTTCTTCAGTTTTTGGTAAGTTCCTTTTAAGTAAATCAGTTCAGGTGGCGCTGTGGTCTAGGGCTTAGGGCTAGAGCCTAGGGCTTGCCGATCGGAAGGTTGGGGGTTCAAATCCCCTCGATGGGGTGAGCTCTAGTTGCTAGGTTCAACCTAGCAGTTCAAAAGCATGTCAAGTGCAAGTAGATAAATAGGTACCGCTCTGGCGGGAAGGTAAACGGCATTTCTGTGCGCTGCTCTGGTTCGCCAGAAGCGGCTTAGTCATGCTGGCCACATGACCCAGAAAAACAGTCTGTGGACAAACGCCAGCTCCCTCGGCCAGTAAAGCGAGATGAGCGCCGCAACCCCAGAGTCGTCCATGACTGGAGTTAACAGTCAGGGGTCCCTTTACCTTTAAATTGATTCGTAGAGCAGGGAACTGGGACACGGGTGGTGCTGTGGGTTAAACCACAGAGTCTAGGACTTGCCGATCAGAAGGTCAGCGGTTCGAATCCCCATGACGGGGTGAGCTCCCATTGCTCGGTCCCTGCTCCTGCCAACCTAGCAGTTCGAAAGCACGTCAAAGTGCAAGTAGATAAATAGGTACCGCTCCGGCGGGAAGGTAAATGGCATTTCCGTGTGCTGCTCTGGTTTGCCAGAAGCGGCTTAGTCATGCTGACAACATGACCTGGAAGCTGTCTGCAGGCAAACAGCGGCTCCCTCGGCCTATAGAGCGAGATGAGCGCGCAACCCCAGAGTCGGTCATGACTGGACCTAATGGTCAGGGTTCCCTTTACCTTAGACCAGGGAAGGTAGGAAGTGATTGACCATGGGCAGTGCTTTTTTCCTGGGGGGAAGCAGGAGGACGCATACCCCTAAACATTTTGTGAATCTAAAGGGAGAAGAAATTTTTAGTTTATTCTCTAGCACGGTGAATTGTCAGTTCCATTGCTACCCCTGATGGCGGCCTCATTCCTGTCACTGTGTTTCCAGAGTCTCAGACAGAATGAGGATACCCCTAAATATATTTTTTTAATAAAATGATAGACTATGGGGCAGATATTTATTGGGGGCTTTTCTTTTCAACATGCCTTCTTACTTAGTTCCACATAGAAATCAGATTTGGGAAGAGGCCTTCAAAGGTTTACATGTATTTCCCTGTGCCGCTGGCAGTGTTTTGGGCTCAGACAGAAATTTCACTTCTAAGAGGGCTTTTGAAAAGTGGAGCTGGCACTTTGGCCAATGCCTCCCCTCCATGCTGTTGGGTCAAGGCTCTTCTTGATGGTCTAAACGAAGAGGAAGCTTCTGGAAAGCCCAGCCTGAGAAGAACGCTGGATTTCAGCACAAACAGGGAAAGATGGAGAAGAGGCACAGAGAGCTGGCCTCGGGGTTTTTTATATCAATATTAATGATAATAATACTTTTAAGTTACTACCTGTCCTTGTTTAAAATAATGCCCAACCATCAAATACATTTTCATCTGTTTGGCAATCTGAAGGCTAATGACTAATTTCCCTGTGTTTCGACATATTTGTGAACATATTCTTGAAAATGATTTATTTCAGATTCCCCAACATTCTTCCAAGATGTCCCATGCCAACGTTGGAGCAAGCCTTATGATTCCCATGATACTATGCCCTGGATCGACAACTCCATATTCACAGGTTTTCGGGTCCAGTTCTACCTCCCAATGTAAGAGATTTTCGACAGTGGACCAAACGCCCTCAGAAGTTTGTGGACTCTGCTTCATTGGAGATTTTTAAGCAGAGGCTGGATGGCTTTTCCGGGGTTGGACTGGAATTACCTTTGGGTAATTCCAGCTCTACAATTCTATGATTCTACAATTCTATGATTCTGCACCACAACAAATTGAAAATGTGTTTCTTAGAAGAAAGTGTGTATAAAAATGAGTATATTAGTGAAAAGAACACACAAGACTCACACAAGATTTTAGCTAAACTTTCTGTTATGTAATCAAGCCATCAATTCTATCACGTGGGGTCCCACCTTATCTAAATTATATAATTCGGTATTTGAACTATTGATATTAATATATTACAAATTGGTATTGTTGTAACAAACCTATTAATGGATTGTAATTGAAAACTAATAAAAATTATTATCAAAAAAGAAGAAGTAATACATACAGAAGTTTCTCGTGTTTTGGTGATCTTGCCTGGACCATCGGCCTCTGTGTTGATTTCTCTTCCTTGTGGCTAAGGATTCACTTCTGGAATACTACAAGGGCTACTCATGTTTTGAGAAAAAATCCTATCCCTGACTTTACGAACCCTACTGTAAAGAGTCCAAAATACTTATCCTAAAAGAAGGGCCCCAGTCTGAAAAGTGATGTGGCAAACCTGGATAGAGGTTGTGATCTCAGGGGCCAAAAAGTCAGAGGTGCTCCTGCCTGGGACGTGTCCTGGTCCTCAGGTGGGTTTTGAAGCAGCCGGGTCATGGCAAAGTGATGTCTTTGCCCCCAGAAGTGCTCAATGTCTTAAAGAACTGCCAAGGTGACTGCAGATCCCAGAAGAAAGTTGCAAGAGAGGCCATATTGCGCATTGAGGCTGCTGCTCAGGTGCAGAACAGACACAGGGAGCTCAACTGTCAATCTCGCTGCTGCCCCTAAACCCACTCCCATTAACAAGACAAGTCTGTGATACTGCACTGAAGCTTTAACAGTGGACTTCCTGGGAGTTTAATGGACTTCCTGGGAGCTGGTCTTTAGGGATATCACTGATGGGGGGTCAGGACACGGGTTTGGGCTGAGGGCTTGGGTATTTTGGTGACGGTGGACCAATATCCAGGAAGGCAGAAGACAAGACGCATCTGTGATGCTGCAATGAAGGAGGAGAAAGGAGGGAACCTTCTCTGTGGTCAGCAGTTTAAGCGGGAGAAGAAAAATAAATGGATCCCATTCTGAGTAAAGAGCACATTCACTATTGAGGTGGTACAGATTGTGAGAAAACAAAATATCTCTAAAGAGAGGTGGTCAAGCAGAAGGAAGGAAGGAAGGAAGGAAGGAAGGAAGGAAGGAAGGAAGGAAGGAAGGTGGTTGGCTCTCCCCAGACTTTCTTTTTGTCCTGGCCCACAGGGCTAAAAAGTTCCCAGTTAGGAATTCATTGGAAGATGTGCAGATCCTGAGGCTCTCCTTATTCAGACTCAGAGAACGGAGGGTTGCTGGGCATAAATGGAGGAGAGATAGCAGAGGAAGAAGGGAGATGTGCAAAGGAACAGCCAGGGGCAACTGAGGAAAGGTGAGGCATTGGCAGCTGCAGGTGTCAGAAAAGATGAGCACCTGAGACCATCTTTGCTTTGGATCCCGGATGCTCATCATTCCTGACTTCCTGCCCTGAAAAGAAAGCAAATCATATCCGGGTTTGCCATCTCAGTTTTCTGCTTGGAGCTTCCCTTTAGGATGGGGAATGTGGAGGATTCTCAGTTGGGTCCGTATTGTGAGTGACGCTGAAACTCTGCCTTCTCTTCAGAACATGAGGTCACCTGGGTGGGTAGAAACTAGGTTCCTATACAAAGGCAACATTGACATCCATTGCTCCATCCAGTTTCAGCCACAGGAATGTGACTCTAGGAAGGCGGCCCAGAAGGGAATGTAGCCCTTGGTCTGGAAAGATAGGTTCTCCACCCCTGGTGTAGAAACAAAGCCCTCCCTTGAAAGCACTGAGTTAAGCAGTTGTTGCTGCTGCTGCTGTTTTAAGAGCCTCTTATTTGCCAAGATGGCCTTCTAGAACTTCTCCTCCGTGAACCCTCCTGGATTACAAACCTTTTATAGCCTTTTATAGCCTTTTATAGCCGTTTTTATAACCGTTTTTATTAGACTTTTAACTATTTTACCTCTGTTAGAAGTTTTAACCATTCTATCTCTACTGTTGGCCAATTAACAAGGATATTCAAACCTTCTGCTGAGAAAGCCTGCTGCTGATTAGAAACGCCGCCTTGAAGACTGGGTATGCTGAGCAGTGGAGGAGGAGTAGCAGAGGAGTTGTGTCCACAAAAGATAAGTTCTCTTTTTATCTCCGTTTACCTCTACTTTTAACCTCCGTAGTCAGTGAGACAGTGACAAATGGGTCATGGCAAGCGACCAAGATCTGCTGAGAAAGGTTGACAGACTCTGGGGTTGTGCTCAGTGAACAATCTCTCCCTTTCATCTCCCCATACACCTCCTAGAACTGGGACTGGGAAGGAAAAACTCAAGGCCTATTTTTATCCAAAAGAGGTTCGGCAGCCGCCCTATCTTCACGAAGCTGGTAATTAGCAGACGGGGAGGTCAGCTACTGGAAGGACGCCGAGCTTTTTATCTATAAAAAGGGAGGAATTGAAGTAGGTACAACCCCAAGAAACACAAGGCAAGTTCAACTCGATAATTACTTAACTGGCTACGCCGTGAGGCTGTTGAATGAGAGAGAAAGTCCTAGTTGAACTTTAAAAGAAACAAGTTATAGTATGAAAGCCTAGGACTAGTACTATTTTCTAACATTTTAAATAACTGATACCTCACAAGCTCCGATGTAAATTGCTGGAGAAACTAACAAGTAAATTGCTGGTAACAAGTAAATTGCTGGAGAAACTAACAAGTTGGAGAGGTTGGAGAGGTTTAGGAGGCAACGTCCACAAATCGGCATTTCTGCTATTGCTTACTCCAGCTTAGAACAAAAAGATAAGTTACCGTCAAGCAAGCAACCCCTACCATATATCCATATATACCCATATACCCACTATGGTCCTCACCAGGAAAAAATACAAGGACCAAGGAATCTTGCCTAATTCACCACAGAGCCCGATGGAGCGTCGAAGGAGACAAAGTAAAATTACCAGCTACTTTCCTCAAAAAGACGCGAGTAAGAGAACTCAGAACGAGAGTATTCTAGATGTAGCTATGCCTTTGCCACTCACAGTGTTGGATTGGTCAACACAGCTAAAGGATTTGCAGACAAACAACAAGTGGACAAACCATCCAACAAATTTGGCCCAAGAACTCGCCATAGCAGAGAATGCTACAAAGGCTAATACAGCCAACACACCTGATGCTAATCCTTATTTGTCACCGCTGGAACTTGGAAGTAACCTTTCAACCCATTGGTTGAAAGCCAACGACAGCGGAACAGAAATGCGGGGTGATTATCTTCAGGAGCAGATATACCAGATTTCTACGGATCTCCTTAACGTCAAAAAATTTTTAGCGATAACAAACGGGCTTCTCCTGACCCTAGTGGATAATTTCAAACAACATGTGAGCGCTTCAGTCCAGAATACAAATCCCCTAGCCAGCCCGGATCCACCACTCCCCAGCAAACCCCGGAGGAAAAAAGCTGAGCCTAAGATGAAGAAAAGCAAAAATATAAAAAATCTAAGGCGGCTTAAGACAACTCACCGTACCTGCAAAAAATATTGGCAGAAGCTCTTTAACCTTCTTCCATCCCTTTCTACAAGTGGAACAAACAAATCCAACTCAAGTGCTATCAAAGAAACACGTAAAGTAGATACACCCACAAAAGAATTTAAACCAAGTTTTGAAGAATCAACACCGAGCGGGGACAAAGGAACTAATCCATCTACAGTTATACCGCCCCAGAGTCCTCTTATGGCCAGCACAGAATCTGTAGACAGAGGTGAGCTGGCGACCCAAACTATTGAGGGGAACCACTCCTCTCAAGCTCGACAGATGCTGTGGCCCAAAAGAGAATGGAGTTTAGTCCTAATCCCACAAAAGCTTGTCTTTGCTAATTACCCTAAACCGCCTAGATTTTATGCAGGGTCGGACCGTATAGACCACTTTTTGTCCATTATAAGAGGCATTTTACCGGGGATAGTAAAAGCAACTGACATAGCCGCTATAGAGTATCTACATCAAGATGACTGCTCGGTACGAGCACTGATTACCTTTTTAGATCATAATCTGGCCAGCCTTATTTTTAGAGCTAAAAACCTATTCAAAAAAGAAAGAATAGTCCTATTAAGAATATTTGAAAACAGAGCACCTTTAACCTCTCTGATGGGGACCAAGGGCATAGGAATGGAAGTTCACAAAAGGGAAAAAACCAACTACCAAAACCATCAAAACAGAAAGCATAAGTTCCAGCAGGATCATCTCCTTCAAACAGTATCAAATGATAAAAAGGAAGCTCCACATCCAACTGGCATTTGGCCTCCCACGTGTGATAGTGAGGACTCCTTTTTGGAGGAAGAACTCTCGCTGATAAAGCGATTCTGGTCACTGCATCCACCAGCTCAAACTGAGATCCTGAAAAGACTTGATTTACTTCGGAGCAGACTAGAAAAAAAGGATGACCAAGGTGAGACAATGAAGGACCCTTATGTGCAGCCCATATCTCCCAAATGTCTAGTGGATAAGAAGACAGTGGGAGGCACCTTTAAATGCGTAGACGTGGAACTACAATCTGAGCCCCCTGTGATGTACAATAAAGTAAGACCAAATCAAGGTGTGAAATCTCAAAGCTCCTGGCACAGCTATCTTAAATTGTCTCCGAATGAATTAGCTTCCCCCCCAACTCCAAAATCTAGCCCCAAATCACCAAGAAGAGAGGACCACTACACTCTCTCCAAGCAGTCATCCTCGAAAAGAGCCAACGGGTGTGTTTTTTTAGACACCAAAGAATTGCTGGACGTGGTGGTGACATAGACCCAGCTCCCCGAAGGGCCCGGGGCCTAAAAGTGCTGTCTTGGAATATCGCGGGTTGGCACGCCAAGAAAAACACTCAACAATTTTTGTGCTACCTTAAGCAATTTGACATCATCCTCTTTCAGGAGACATGGCAGAATGACCCTATATTTCTCAATGGGTATAACTGCCACTACCTGCCTGCCTCTCCATCTCTAAGGGGCGGCAGATCTAGTGGTGGCCTAGCTTGCTTCATTTCCACGGAGCTGGCGCACTCTCTAACAGCCCTACCCAGCTGCAATTCTTTAGCAACAGCCGCTCTACTTAGCTTCAAGAGAACTACTCTTTTGCTGGTCAATGTTTATATTCCCCCAGGCCAAAAAAACTCCGTGGTCAAGGCTATATGGGCTGAGCTAGAGGCGTTTTTAGAGCCTCTCGAATCTACTTACCCGTCTGCCCTGACTATTGTGTGTGGAGACTTCAATGCTCGCATAGGAACAGATGACAACAGTCTATACACTCACTTCAACCTATTTATGGACCCTGAAGAACTGACGGATATTGGTGCGACACGACTGTCCAAAGATAGCAGAAGTAATTTTTCAGGTCTCTGCTTAGTGCAGGCTGCCAGACGGAGGGAACTGCTGATATTAAACGGCAACATAGAGGGGGATCGCCCCGGGGAATATACCCATTTCTCCAAGGCTGGGGGAAGCGTTATAGATTATATTCTAATCTCAAGATTTGCTCACAGCTTTGTAAGGAAGTTCCTAGTGGGCCACAATACTCTGAGTGATCACCTACCTCTAATTTTAGAGCTTGCAGGTCGGCCTTTTGACTATTCGATTGCCGAGCCACAATATATACCTTCTGTAAATTTGGGTATACCTGCTCCCAAAAGACTCAAATGGTCCCCAATACTGAATGAAAACCTAACCCTCCTTCTTCAGTCAGTGGAGTTAAAGCTTATTCGCTCCGCTATTGTGTCAGGCAATTCAGTAGATGTGATGATGGAACGCTTTAAATTACTTTTGGAAAGACTGAAATCCCATTTAACAACAGTGATACATAGCGCCGCTACAAAAAGGGCAAAGGACGGAGCTAGCTGGTTTGACCTGGAGTCCAGGCAAACAAGGAGACAAATGAGAACTGCCTACCAGAGATATAGGAAATCAGGGACTGCCCCCCTACTTAATGCTTATATTGATCTGAGACGGTCTTACAAACAATTACTAAGGAGAAAGAAACTGGAAGCTGAAAGAGCCGCATGGCACAGTTTGGTTAAGGCATCACACGAGAAAGATACCACTTGCTTTTGGCGAACCATATCTGGTCTACTGGACCAGGAGCGTACTAATTCCATCTGTACAGTGGAACCAATGGAGTGGTTGCGCCATTTTCAATCTGTGTTCTATGACCAGGAAGCCCAACATTACAAATTATGTATTCAATTGGAGGACCTACCTCACTGGCCACCAGTAACTGTTAAGGAAGTTGAGAACTTAATCGCACAATTAAAGAACAACAAGGCCCCAGGGATTGATTACATCCCTGCCGAACTTCTGAAGTCCAACATTGGCTGGTGGGCCCCCCTGCTGGCGTCTCTATTTTCTTGGATCGACTCAACGGGTTTACTTCCAGATGGTTGGACTGAGGCAATAGTTATTCCAATCTACAAAAAAGGACCTACGCCAGACCCGGCGAGCTATAGACCAATCAGCCTTCTGCCTATACCCAGCAAACTATATGCCAAACATCTTTATATTAAGCTAACTAGCTGGCTGGAAACTGAAGCTATTCTAGCGGAAGAGCAAGCGGGTTTCAGGCAAGGCAGATCCACCATAGACCACTGCTTCACCCTAGCCTATTTAATTGATAAATATGCCAAAAAATCCCGCGGGGTGCTATATGCAGCCTTTATCGATCTAAAGGCTGCCTTCGATTCAATTCCACGTGCAAGACTCTGGGATAAATTGAGCACATCAAGTATAGACAAAAGACTATTATTCCTGATCAGCTGTCTATATAAAGACACGGTGCTGCATGTAAGAACTTCGTTAAATGGCCATCTTATAGGACCAGTTCCTGTCAGCAAGGGGGTCAAGCAAGGTTGCATCCTGGCCCCAGTTCTATTTAACTTTTACATCAATGATATGGTTAACTGTTTGTCATCTCCGGACTTCCACGCCCCCAAACTGGCTGACAAATCAATATCAGTACTTTTGTATGCTGATGATGCGATACTCCTATCTCGAACAAGAATAGGCTTAAATAGGCTCATAGGTGAATTTTCAGCATACTGTAGGAGAGAGCAACTGGCAATAAACTATCAGAAAACCAAAATTATGGTTTTTGCAAGGAAACACAGACAGTACAGCTGGAGGATGGATAACCAGACAATTGAACAGGTTAAAGCCTTCAAATATCTGGGTATCGTGTTCCAGTCGACCGGGTCCTGGGATGTCCATCAAAAATGTGCCAAAGAAAAAGCAGCTCAAAGTATTAAGATGCTGTCCCGCTTCTTTTACACAAAGGGGGGCAGATACATCCCAGCAGCCCTTGAAGTTTTTCAAGCAAAACCTTTGGCGCAGTTACTGTATGGGGCACAAATCTGGACGGGGAACCACTGCTCCAGTCTTGAAACTGTTCAGTCTAAATTTCTAAGGCAGATATTCGGCGTCCCCCCCTGTGTTCCAAACGCAGCATTACGACTCGAGGCCTGCCTTCCATCTGTAGAAACTCAGACTTGGCAAAGAACATTCAATTACTGGCTTCGTCTTAATCTAAACCCACCTGGTCTACTGCCTCTAGTAATGCAAGATTCTCACAAAAGCAAGTGGTTCAAAACTGTGCATCAAAAACTCCTTACATGCGGTTTGCATTCACAGTCCCTACTATCAATGGGCCTCATTAAAGCAAAGAGTCTAATTGGCCAGCGCCTGAAAGACATTGAACGGCAAAACAACCTGACCATCTTAAAGAAACTGTGCCCATGGTATACCTACTTTCCCCCTTCTCATTTTGACTCCCCAGCCTCATATTTGTCTAAATTAACCATCCCAAAATACAGACGTGCCTTTACATTGGCTAGATGGGATGTTCTTCCTTCTGCCGTACTCGAAGGTCGTTACCAAAAGACTCCATCTGAAAAACGACTCTGCCCATGTGGAGATGGTAACACGGAAACAGTGTCCCATGTCCTTCTATCTTGCCCTATTTACAAAGACCTAAGGAATGAGATTATTACTCCACTTATTCTCTCCAACCCCGGCCGTTCACCAGACATTACACTGTATTTTCTCTTATCTGATACGGATAGTCAGATAACAGAGAAGGTCGCGAGGTACATCGAGAGAGCTGTGAAATTGAGGGCCACCATCTGAGTGACAGACTTGTTCATCTGACGGACCCCCTTTTGCCTGTTCTTTTCTTCTTTTTATTCTTATTTTTATTTTTATTTTTAATTCTTGTCTAGCTGTGGCCTGTTGGCTTTGCTAATAAAGTTTTGATTGATTGAGGTCACCTGGAGTGTCCAAGGAGGCAGCAGAAGGGAATCCTCAGAGAGGAAGAGGTTAAACCCGGATAACGTATCTTCCTGTTGGAGTTATGACAGTAATAGTAACAGTTCCATCCATGGGTGACAATTCCTGCAGCAGAGAGGGGCTGATACTGGACATCTTGGAGGAAGCTTTGAAATCTGAAACGAGACATAGATAATTTCAGAAATATGTGGATTCCTAAAGAAAGAAGAGTTTGAATTATTTTGTTTAATTACTGTAGCCTGGCCTGGGACATTAGGCTGAATGAGGCATAAGAAATTCAATAATGATTTTGAAATAGGAAATGCTGAAAGATTTTTTTCCCCTCCCCACCATTTTGACAAAGTCTCCTCTTTCTGCTCCCTGTCCCCTCTGATGAAATCCAACCTTCTTCTTCCATAAGAACATGAGAAGAGCCGGCTGGATCAGGCCCAAGACATCTCTCCCAACCTGTGGTTTCCAGCGGCTAATGTTCAGAAGCATTGATGGCCACAATTGTGCAGGGAAAGCATAACATTGGTGACTAGTAGCCATCAATAGCCCTCTCTTCCTCCTCCTCCTCCTCCTCCTCCTCCTCCTCCTCCTCCTCCTCCTTTTTTAAAAATTTTTCTACTCCTCTTTGAAAGCCATCCAAGTTGCTGTCTGTTCTGGTCCTGGGGGCTAACCGAGAGGCGAGATCCAAGTCCAGCCCAAGGCTGATGGTGCGGTATGGAGGCTGTCCATCAAAGCTGTAGCTGGGTCCAAGGCAGGGAGTCGGGTGGGGTCAGGAACTCTGGCAGAAGAGCAGGACCAGGAACAGGCTAGCAACAACGCTGTTCCCGCAACCTGGGACTGGGGCTAACTGGATTTTATCTGCCCTGAGGCATAGGGCGGCCCCGGTCCACAGGTTGTTGGACCTTTTCCAACGTTTTGCTATTGGGTCCCCGGAGCACAGATTCACACAAAGCGGCAAAACGTCCTTGCAGGTTATTAACAGGATTTTATTTGAAGTGCATATATGCAGAACAAAGGTACAGGGCGATAAGCTTGCAACCTGCACACCCAGTAAGGTTGCGCCCACTTTTTATACCCTTTAGAAGCATAGACATGTGTTCACATGTAAAACATGTGATTTACACTAATAGCAATAAGATGGGGCTTTGTTTCTTGTGTTAAAGGTAAAGGTAAAGGTACCCCTGCCCGTACGGGCCAGTCTTGACAGACTCTGGGGTTGTGCGCCCATCTCACTTAAGAGGCCAGGGGCCAGCGCTGTCCGGAGACACTTCCGGGTCACGTGGCCAGCGTGACATCGCTGCTCTGGCCAGAGCCAGAGCCGCACACGGAAACGCCGTTTACCTTCCCGCTGGTAAGCGGTCCCTATTTATCTACTTGCACCCGGAGGTGCTTTCAAACTGCTAGGTTGGCAGGCGCTGGGACCGAGCAGCGGGAGCGCACCCCGCCGCAGGGATTCGAACCGCCGACCTTTCGATCGGCAAGTCCTAGGCGCTGAGGCTTTAACCCACAGCGCCACCTGCGTCCCGTTTCTTGTGTTACCCTCCTCCTTTTCAGTCTCCCCCTGTCTGGGGTTACAATAACACCCATTCAACTTTGCTCTTATCTACCCACCTAAGTCAGACATTCCAGAGAGAGAGGCCCATTTTTACTGTAACATCTGAGAGAGGAGAAAATGCCTAAAAGAGTTTTTGGGATCATATAGAGAACAATATTCTAATGGCCCTTCAAGGTGACTTGCCTCTCCTGGCCTGGAGGCGAGCACTCCTCCTGCAGGAACTTAGTTCCCTCCGCCTCTCTGCCCTGAGCCTCTGGAGCTCAGGAGAGGCTGGAGGGTTACTGGACTCAGAGGCAACCTCAGCTTCCTCTGACGAGTGGAGTGGAGCACCTGCAGGCAATGGGTCCTCCATCACCTCAGAAGCCGGAGCAGACTCAGCTGGTGCCTGCACCTGAGGACCCAGCAGAGGTGAGGACCCTTCAGGCTCAGGCCCCAGCCCCGGCTCAGCTGGTTCTGGAGGCGGGGACTCTTGTTCAGACTGGGATTCTTCAGGTTCAGCCTCTGAGTTCGAATCCCAGGCCATCATCACACTGTCCTTCACTGCCTCCCATGGGAAAGACTTGCCCAGTTTGACTCTGTTCTGTGTGAATAAGTCCTTTCTGTCCAAATTTTCCAACATTCAGCTTCATTGGCTGTCCAGGAATTCTAGTGTTGTGAGAGAGGAAGAAAAACCTTTCTCTGTTCAACTTCCTCATGCCCTGCCTGGTTTTGTAAACTTCTATCATCATGACTGAAATAGAGTCGCAAAGTGATTTCATTCCCTTTATTCAGCTCATAGTGGTGAGGAGGAATGAATGAAAGTCTCCTCAAAGTATCTGCTTTATATACATTATTTACACAATGGGCTGCACATGATTGGCTAATTCTGGAATTCTACTGTAAGCCAATCAGGTTGTGGATTCACTTCAATCTGGAGCATGACTGGGTGGTTCCTGCCAACCAATCATACTGCTGCATTGTTCTAGGACCAATCATACTGCTGCATTGTTCTAGGACCAATGAGACTGCTGCAGTTTGGATCCTATTCAACTCAGTACATAACAATGACTCTTACTCCCTTTCCCCCAAAACTAAAAACTCCCAAACACTGCAAACTCTCTTCGTAGCTCCATCCCCCTTATCATTTTTCCTGCCCTTTTCCGCTCTCCGATACATTATTTGAAGTGAGGCAACCACATCTGTACCCAGCATTAGATTCAGAAGACAGGGAGCTCCTTTTAATGTGTCTGACCATCTAGCAGAGAGTCGTCCAGTGTAGTGTAGTGGTTAAGGGTGGTAGTCTCGTAATCTGGGGAACCGGTTTCGCGTTTCCGCTCCTCCACATGCAGCTGCTGGGTCACCTTGGGCCAGTCACACTTCTCTGAAGTCTCTCAGCCCCACTCGCCTCACAGAGCGTTTGTTGTGGGGGAGGAAGGGAAAGGAGACTGTTAGCCGCTTTGAGACTCCTTCGGGTAGTGATAAAGCGGGATATCAAATCCAAACTCCTCCTCCTCCTCCTCCTCCTCCTCGTCCCTCGAGCAGGAATGGGGAACGCTTTGAATCTGAACTACAAATCTCAGCAGCTGCAGGAAGCAGAGGAGACCAGGGCTGTAGTTTGGCAATGTCTGGAGGGCCGGAGGTTCCCCACCTCTCTTCACCAGAAAGAAGGATTCCCTTTCCAGGGTTTCAGGGGAGCACCTGGCTCTGCCAGACCTGCCTCATGCAGGAAAGGGTCAGTGTGGCTGGAACAAGGCAGCCCTGCATAGAGGGAGCCTCAAAAATCCAGTTCAGATGCTACATGGGCAGCAGGGGTGACCATGGCCAGAGCAGCTTTCTCCAGAAAGACAGGGAACAGGGACACTAGGCAAGGTTTTGCAAAACCACTCAGGACCACGGCTGCTGACTATCTGTTTTTCCTGAGCTGGCTCCATAATAATAATAATAGGAAGAATAATAATTTATTATTTGTACCCCGCCCATCTGGCTGGGTTTCCCCAGCCACTCTGGGCAGCTTCCAACAAAGATTAAAAATACATTAAAATGTCACACATTAAAAACTTCCATAAAGAGGGCTGCCTTCAGATGTCTTCTAAATGTTAGGTAGTTGTTTATCACTTTGACATCTGATGGGAGGGTGTTCCACAGGGCGGGTGCCACTACCGAGAAGGCCCTCTGCCTGGTTCCCTGTAGCTTTGCTTCTCACAATGAGGGAACCGCCAGAAGGCCCTTGGATCTGGACCTCAGCTGCATCTCCAACCATGAAAGTACCCAGTTTCGCATTTCTAAAAGCCCCAATACAACTCTAGGTTAAAATTCGTGCAGATTATCTGTTGAGCCCTAAACAATGCTAGTAGCAGAACTTCTAGGATGTGGAGATCTGCGTTTCTCTTCCTAAAATTGCTTCTTGTCTTGACAGCTAATTGAGTCAAACCAAATTTCAAAAAGATCTCTGTTCCATAATCAAACAGTTCCTTCCTTCTCTCCTCTAAGAAGCGATTCAATGAAAGACTACTTACCAAATGATGGAGAAGCCGAGTGACAGGAGAGAGGAGATGTTTCAAGGCACTGGTGGAAAAGCCTTTTATATGGTTTCTCTCTGGACTTTTAAGGCAACAGTTTGCATGGCGTCACTAATTTGGCTAAGTATACCCCACCTCAGTCCAGTCTAGACGTTACCAGAATGCTCCTGGCCACCCTCCCAGACCATGTAACCCAATTCTAAGATGCTATCTTTCATGTCAGACGACGTCTTGGCTCAGGAAACTGCTTTGCTTTTGGCTCAGCTTCATCTTGGAAGTTCTTTGTGTTCCTCTTTATGGGATTTGGGGTTCCTCCTTCTCCTCATGGCCTGTGACTGGACTGGCCAAGAGGGAGGGAGGGAGCACTCTGAGGAGGACAATGAATGGAAGGCACCTGCCTCTCCTGCCGCATCTTCCTCACGTTGCCTTCCTCCCACCCGAGGCCCACCAACACGCACTCATCTTGCGCACCAGGGAGACACACTCCGCCACTGGTCTCAAGGCTTCAGAAACTCACAGGAACTGCCTTGATGGCCACAGCATAAGTATCCACCTTCCTTTTGGTACGTATTATCCCTTGAATGGGACGCAGGTGGCGCTGTGGGTTAAAGCACAGAGCCTTGGGCTTGCCGATCGGAAGGTTGGCGGTTCGAATCCCCATGACGGGGTGAGCTCCCGTTGCTCGGTCCCTGCTCCTGCCAACCTAGCCGTTCGAAAGCACATGAAAATACAAGTAGATAAATAGGTACCGCACCGGCGGGAAGGTAAACGGCATTTCTGTGCGCTGCTCTGGTTTGCCAGAAGCGGCTTAGTCATGCTGGCCACATGACCCGGAAGCTGTACGCCGGCTCCCTTGGCCAATAAAGCGAGATGAGCGCCACAACTCCAGAGTCGGCCATGACTGGACCTAAAGTCAGGGGTCCCTTTACCTTTACCTAACCCTTGAATAGATCAGAACCTTAGTTCAACGTTCATCGTGCCTCTATCATTGAGGTTCAGCTCAGGGACGTCTTGTCCATAGAGGCAAGTGGTACGGGGTGCCAGGGCACCAAGTTCTGGAGGGCGCCAGGGAAGAGGCAGAGGCTGCACACAGTGCCTCCAGGCATCAGCTCGCCGCCCTCGCCCGCCTCTCTGAAGCAGCGCCATGCCCAGAACCTCGGCCTCTTCCCCACCGGAGGAGCCCCCCTCCAGCCTCTGCCCGCCTCCTCCAGCCCCACAAAGCTGCCGACAGTGCCGTAAAAAGGTTGGCAACTTCGGGACAGGGGGGCGTGCCGGAGGGATCTTTGCACCACGCACCGGATATACGTAAGACGGCCCTGGTTCAGCTCATGCCGAAGACTTCTTTACCACCTTCTAGGAGGTTTGGAAAGCATTCAGAGTGAGCTGGAGCGGTGGTGGCAGAAAAGCCAAACAGGACAAATAGCTAAACCTGGCTTTATAAATGTGAGGCTGAGGAGTCAGGTACCCTAGACTGAGATGAATCACATGCCTCCCAGAATCAATCTGCGTAGTGTAATCTACTGTGGTTGGAAGTGCCTGGCATTCATGAATCTCTTTGTAAGTGTGAACCTAAGTTGATGGGCTCCTGCTGCTTTGAACCAAAGGCCTTTGCAAAAGCAGGAAAGCCAAAGCCTTATTGCTCTGTTGGAGAAAATGTCTTGAGGGCTTTAAGTGCGAAGGTGGAATGTTCTGGAGCAGGCTGTTTGCCTTCAGGAGAGTCAGTGGAGAACATTCCCTACTTGGAACCAATTAACTCCCTTTCATTTCAGGTAATTAAAAGGCTAAGGACGGCCACCCTGTTGCAATTAGGAATTAGGACTAGACGTTATGGCTTCTAACATGTCGTCATCATCAGGCCCAACAACAGCAGCACAACATTTTAGCACTTGTACCATCGCTTTTGTATGGAAGAAACAAATCTGGGTAACAGGATCGGACAAGAAATGTACAGGGTATCTGTTGGACTTCAACCTTCAACAAATTAAAAGCCATCCTATTTATCAAAACCATTTCAAATCCAAAACAGAATGGGATAAAGGTACCCGCTTAAAAGGCTGTATAGAAAAGGAGCGTCTGCTCTAAAACGGCATGTAGTTTCCCCCTTGTTGTTGTTGATGTTTAGTCGTTTAGTCGTGTCCGACTCTTCGTGACCCCCTGGACCAGAGCACGCCAGGCACTCCTGTCTTCCACTGCCTCCCGCAGCTTGGTCAAACTCATGCTGAGAACACTGTTCAGCCATCTCGTCCTCTGTCGTCCCCTTCTCCTTGTGCCCTCCATCTTTCCCAACATAAGGGTCTTTTCCAGGAAGTGTTCTCTTCTAATGAGGTGGCCAGAGTATTAGAGCCTCAGCTTCAGGATCTGTCCTTCCAGGGAGCACTCAGGGCTGATTTCCTTCAGAATGGAGAGGTTTGATCTTCTTGCGGTCCATGGGACTCTCAAGAGTCTCCTCCAGCACCATAATTCAAAAGCATCAATTCTTCAGCGATCAGCCTTCTTTTATGGTCCAGCTCTCACTTTCATACATCACTACAGGGAAAATCATAGCTTTGACTATACAGACCTTTGTTGGCAAGGTAGTTTCCCTTCATAGATCACTGCCCTTCATGGATCACTGCCTTGCCGTGGCAAAGGGGCTTTAGAGAAGCTATGAACTATGCCGTGCTGGACCACCCAAGATGAACAGATCATAGTGGAGAGTTTTGACCAAACGTGATCCACCGGGAGGAGGAACTGGCAAGCCACTCCAGTATCCCTGCCAAGAAATCTCCATGGACAAAGACAACAGTTTCCCCCTTACAGAACTATAATTCCCAGCACCCTTATCAATCTAGAGTTCTTTTGGGGGTGAAATCTGCTTGAAAGGTATAGTGTGCATGTAACTGTCATGACTTCCCCTCCAAATGTGGCGCTTCAGAAGCATGAAGGATTTTGGGACGGGTGCGGGGTAACTAAATCCCATTACATCCCAGATGAAGCTGAGCCAAAATAAATCAAAGCAGCTGCTTGTGCCAAGGAGGAGCCTGGCATGAAAGATAACATCTCTGAAAACATTACATCAAGAGGTGTCTTAATGGCTAGGAATATTCTGGCCAAATTCTGAGCTGTGGTTGGGTATACTTAGCCAGATTACTACCTCCATGCTAAACTATTAGCTTCCAGGGCCAAGAGGAACCATAGAGAAGGGGTCACCTCCTAGCTGTGCCCCTGGGACTCCTTTGCGCCCAGAAGGAATTTCACTCAAATTTGAGTTTGCACTTCTGATTAGACTCTGAGAAACATGCAGCTGGCTACACTGATTTAGCATATGTCCATAACCAACAGTCCGTTTGGACTACTGCAATGCGCTCTACGTGGGGCTACCTTGGAAGGTGACCCGGAAACTACAACTAATCGAGAATGTGGCAGCTAGACTGGTGACGGCTGCCGATACCACATAACACCGGTCTTGAAAGACCTATATTGGCTCCCAGTACATTTCCAAGAACAATTCAAAGTGTTGGTGTTGACCTTTAAAGCCCTAAACGGCCTCATCCCTGTATACCTGAAGGAGTGTCTCCACCCCCATCGTTCTGCCTGGACACTGAAGTCCAGCACCGAGGGCCTTCTGGCGGTTCCCTTATTGTGAGAAGCAAAGCTACAAGGAACCAGGCAGAGGGCCTTCTCGGTGGTGGCACCCGCCCTGTGGAACGCCCTCCCATCAGATGTCAAAGAGATAAACAACTACCTGACATTCAGAAGACATCTGAACGCAGCCCTGTTCAGGGAAGTTTTTAATGTGTGACATCTTGGTGTATTTTTGGTCTTTGTGGAAGCCGCCCAGAGTGGCTGGGAAAACCCAGCCAGATGGGCAGGGTACAAATAAATTATTATTATTATTATTGTTTCTTGTCTGTTTCAGGGACTGGAGTGTCTTCCCTCCCCTGCAAAGCCAGGAGGCCCCTTTGATAGGTGAACTACCCCTTGGGACTCTTGTGAAGATCAAAAGAGGAGCTGAAGGAAACGTACACACGGGGAACCCATGTACGTTAAGGAAAGCCATTCAAGAGCTGATTCCTCACGATGCAGCTGCTAGGCACTTTGTGACTGCCTTGGCAGTGTTGCTGGGCAGAAGTGGCACAGTCAGGCTGGGAGGGTAAGGGGCTCAGGTTACAGCCTTCAGAGTGGGAAAGGGCAGAGAGCGTAGAGCACTCTGGAGAGAAGCATTGGAGCTGAGGCCTTTGTGGAAGAGTTGCAGGACTCCGTTGCAAGAGAATTGCAAGAGAACTCTTGCGGACTTTGGCGCAGCAAGGGCTTCGTAAGCAAAGAAACCGTCCAGGCTCAGAGAGGGAAAGCTGGTTGTAACATCTTGTAAAGAAATACGTGTGTGAAAGAAGGAAGGAAGGAAGGAAGGAAGGAAGGAAGGAAGGAAGGAGGGAGGGAAGGGGCAGCTGGGCACTTTTGTGGGTGGAAACAGATGTGGGTGAAGAATTAGGATCTCTTGCTCCCAACAGAGCAGAACTTGCAGGCTGGCTGTGTGTGTGTGACCTGTTCTGGATCTGCTTGGCCTATGTTTGAAAGATCAGGTGTGCAGCATGGGAGCTCCTTGGGGCCCATTCCCCCCCCCTCTTTCTGGGGCGCTCCATTCATGGCTGCTGGCCTGACTTGCTTTGCAAAGCTTTGGCCAGTGTGCTGTAGTGGTTAAGAGCAGTAGACTTGTAATCTGGTGAACCGGGTTCGCTTCCCCGCTCCTCCACATGCAGCTACTGGGAGATCATGGGCCAGTCATACTTATCTGAAGTCTCTCAGCCCTACTCACCTCACAGAGTGTTTGTTGTGGGGGAGGAAGGGAAAGGAGAATGTTAGCCCTTTGAGACTCCTTCGGGTAGTGATAAAGTGGGATATCAAATGCAAACCCTTCTTCTTGGCCGGTGCTCCCGCTCAGAGCTCTGCTTCCCAGCACCCTTAGCAATCTGGAGGGGCCAGTGTCCTTTGAGGGAGAAAATGTGCTTCCCCTGCGATTGCAACATCCAGTGTCTTCGTAGGTGCCAAGTCATAGGTCCTAAAGGAGGATTGAGTCAAGAATATGCCCCAAATTCCTTTGAAAGCAATGCGAAGAACATTGCCCAAGGTGAACCCGAGTTAAAAGAAAGCGGTGCCTTGAGAGAAGGAGGAGGCTGACAGGACAGCTAATTTATTGGAACACATGACATTGCAGTCGGATGGAGTCTCAGTGGCGAGGAACGTTCAGCCCCAAAAGTGGAGGTGGACCATACTTAGCCAAATTAGTGATGCTGCACCAAAGTATTTGCTCCAATTGCAGAGAGAAACTGTATAAAGGGGCTCAACGCGTAGGGCTTTTCCACCAGTGCTTTTGAAGATCTCCTCTCTTCGGCTGCTCAGCTTCTTCAGCTTTTGGTAAGTTCCTTTTAAGTAAACCGATTTGTGATGTGGGTGGCTATGTGGCCTAAACCACAGAGCCTAGGGCTTCCCGATTGGAAGGTTGGCGGTTCGAATCCCTGAGACGGGTGAGGTCCTATTGCTTGGTCCCTGCTCCTGCCAACCTAGCAGTTGGAAAGCACGTCAAAGTGCAAGTAGATAAATAGGTACCACTCTGGCGGGAAGGTAAACGGTGTTTCCATGCGCTGCTCTGGTTCGCCAGAAGTGGCTTAGTCATGCTGGCCACATGACCCGGAAAAACAGACGCCGGCTCCCTCGGCCAATAAAGTGAGATGAGCGCCACAACGCCAGAGTCGTCCACGACTAGCCTTAACTGTCAGGCGTCCCTTTACCTTTAAATCGATTCATAGACCAGGGAAGGTAGGAAGTGATTGACTAAGGGCAGTGCTTTTCTCCTGGGGGGACGCAGGGGGGCGCATACCCCTAAACATTTTGTGAATCTAAAGGGAGAAGAAAATTTTAGTTTCTTGTCTAACACGGTGAATCGTCACTTTCATAGCTGCCCCCAATCGTGGCCTTATTTCCTGTCACGGTGTTTGCTGAGTCTCAGACGGAATGAGAGTACCCTAAATATTTTTTTTGATACAAGCACAGACCATGGGGCTGATATTTATTGGGGGCTTTTCTTTTCAACATGCCTTTCTACTTAGTTCCACATAGAAATCAGATTTGGGAAGAGGCCTTCAAAGGTTTACATGTAATTCCCTGTGCCGCTGGCAGTGTTTTGGGCTCAGACAGAAATTTCACTTCCAAGAGGGCTTTTGAAAAGTGGAGCTGGCACTTTGGTGAATGGAGTCTGATGAGAGTGAAGAATGAGGATCTCTTCCTCCTAAGAGATCAAAGCAGGGAAGGGGGAGATCTGCTAGGATTCTGTGTGCAAGAGCAGGTGTGTGGCACGAGAGCATCCCTGGATCCCTTTTTCCAGCCTTGCCCTTTTTGGGGTGAGGCAGGTCTGGCAGAGAGAGATGCTCATCTCAAACTCTGGGAAGGGAATCCCATTCCTGGCTGAGCCCCGTGCCCTTGAGGTGTTGCCAAACTAAAACTCCCATCTCCCCTGGCATTTGGCCATGCTGGCTGCCGGGGTTCTGGGAGTTGTAGTTCCATAAGTTACGGAAGGCCGATGCTTCCCCTCCCTGCTGTTGAGTCAAGGCTCTTCTTGATGGTCTAAAGGAAGAGGAAGCTTCTTGCAAGCCCAGCCTGAGAAGAACGCTGGATTTCAGCACAGACAGGGAGAGAAGGAAAACAAGCAGAGATGGTGTTTCCTGCTTGGCAGGGGGTTGGACTCGATGGCCATTGTGGTCTCTTCCAATTCTATGATTCTATGATTCTATGATTCTAACTGCCCTCAGGGATTTTTATACCAATAATAATAATAATACTCTTAAGTTACTACCTGTCCTTGCTTAAAATAATGCCCAACAGTCAAATACATTTTCATCTGTTTGGCAATCTGAAGGCTAATGACTAATTTCCCTCTGTTTCCACATATTTGTGAACATATGTCTTAAAAATGATTTATTTCAGATTCCCCAACATTCCTCCAAGATGTCCAGTGCCAACGTTGGAGCAAGGCTTATGATTCCCAGGATACTACGCCCTGGATCGACAACTCCATTTTTTACAGGTTTTCGGGCTCAGTTCTACTTCCCAATGTAAGAGGTTTTCGAGAGTGGACCACCCTCAGAAGTTTGTGGACTCTGCTTCACTGGAGATTTTTAAGCAGAGGCTAGATGGCTTTTCCGGGGTTGGACTGGGAAGGGGGAATTACACCTTTGGGTAATTCCAACTCTACAATTCTATGATTCTACAATTCTATGATTCTGCACCACAACAAATTTAAAATGTGTTTCTTAGGAGAAAGTGTGTATAAAAATGAGTATATTAGTGAAAAAAACACACAAGAATCACGCAAGATTTTAGCTAAGGTTTCTGTTATGTAATCAAGCCATCAATTCTAGCACGTGGGGGCCACCTTATCTAAATTATATAATTTGGTATTTGAACTATTGGTATTAATTTATTACAAATTGGTATTGTTGTAACAAGTCTATTACTGGATTGTAATTGAAAACTAATAAAAATTATTATCAAAAGAAGAAGAAGTACCGGTAATATATACAGAAGTTTCTCGTGTTTTGGTGATCTTGCCTGGACCATCGGCCTCTGGGTTGATTTCTGTTCCTTGTGGCTAAGGATTCACTTCTGGAATACTACAAGGGCTACTCATGTTTTGAGAAAAAATCCCTTCCCTGACTTTACGAACCCTGCTTTAAACAGTCCAAAATATTTATCCTAAAAGAAGGGCCTCAGTCTGAAAAGTGATGTGGCAAACCTGGATAGAGGTTGTGATCTCAGGGGCCAAAAAGTCAGAGGTGCTCCTGCCTGGGACGTGTCCTGGTCCTCAGGTGGGTTTTGAAGCAGCCGGGTCATGGCAAAGTGATGTCTTTGCCCCCAGAAGTGCTCAATGTCTTAAAGAACTGCCAAGGTGACTGCAGATCCCAGAATAAGGTTGCAAGAGAGGCCATATTGCGCATTGAGGCTGCTGCTCAGGTGCAGAACAGACACAGGGAGCTCAACTGTCAATCTCGCTGCTGCCCCTAAACCCACTCCCATCAACAAGACAAGTCTGTGATACTGCACTGAAGCTTTAACAGTGGACTTCCTGGGAGTTTAATGGACTTCCTGGGCGTTGGTCTTTAGGGATATCACTGATGGGGGGGCAGGACACGGGTCATTCACACATCACAGGACACGGGTTTGGGCTGAGGCTTTGGGGGTTTTGGTGACGGTGGACCAAGTTCCAGGAAGGCAGAAGACAAGACACATCTGTGATGCTGCAGTGAAGCTTTAATAGAGGAGAAGAAAGGAGGGAATCTTCTCTGTGGTCAGCAGTTTAAGTGGGAGAAGAAAAATAAATAGATCCCATTCCGAGTAAAGAGCACATTCACTATTGAAGTGATACAGATTGTGAGAAAACAAAATATCTCTAAAGAGAGGTGGTCAAGCAGAAGGAAGGAAGGAAGGAAGGAAGGAAGGAAGGAAGGAAGGAAGGAAGGAAGGTGGTTGGTTCTCCCCAGACTTTCCTTTTGTCCTGGCCCAGGTGGCTAAAAAGTTCCCAGTTAGAAACTCACTGGAAGATGTGCAGATCCTGAGGCTCTCCTTACTCAGAGAACGGAGGGTTGCTGGGCATAAATGGAGGAGAGATAGCAGAGGAAGAAGGGAGATGTGCAAAGGAACAGCCAGGGGCAACTGAGCAAAGGTGAGGCATTGGCAGCTGCAGGTGTCAGAAAAGATGAGCACCTGAGACCATCTTTGCTTTGGATCCCGGATGCTCATCATTCCTGACTTCCTGCCCTGAAAAGAAAGCAAATCATATCCAGGTTTGTCATCTCAGTTTTCTGCTTGGAGCTTCCCTTTAGGATGGGGAATGTGGAGGATTCTCAGTTGGGTCCGTATTGTGAGTGACGCTGAAACTCTGCCTTCTCTTCAGAACATGAGGTCACCTGGAGCGTCCAAGGAGGCAGCAGAAGGGAATCCTCAGAGAGGAAGAGTTTAAACCCGGATACAGTGGTACCTCGGGTTACATAGGCTTCAGGTTACAGACTCCACTAACCCAGAAATAGTGCTTCAGGTTGAGAACTTGGCTTCAGGATGAGAACAGAAATTGTGCTCCGGCGGTGCGGCGGCAGCTGGAGGCCCCATTAGCTAAAGTGGTGCTTCAGGTTAAGAACAGTTTCAGTCTAATTACTGATCTCCGTAACTAATGGTGCACGAAACCCGAGGTACCAGTGTATTGAATATTCCTGATGGAATGGTGAAAGTCATAATAACAGGTTGATCCATGTCTGGCGATTGCAGCTCCAGTTCATAGATGACAATGGACATCTTGGAGGAAACTTTGAAATCTGAAACAAGACATTTTCATAGATACTGTCAGAAATATGTGGATTCCTTGTCCCATTATACTTTAATTAGTTTAATGCAAAGTAAATGTCCGGTGCGCTTCCATCGTCTCAAGTCCCGTTACAGCAGAGCATTTCGCGCAGCAGTTTAAGAAGGCCAGGAGAGGCAGTATTTTTTCTTCAAAGAGGAGTCTTGGAGCAAGCGGTTTTGGAACTCAAAGAAAGGTTTATTTACAAAAACAAAAAACCCAGCGACGAACCACACATATCAGCAAACACGCCCAAAAGGGGAGAAGGGGCAAGCAAACACACGGGAGACTATTTATACAAACTCATGTTCCTGGAAGCCTAATGACTTCCAGCTGCTCAGTGATTAGAGCGTTTCTGCTACCTTTTAACCCTTTGATAGCAACACCCCCTCTCGCTCGTAACACTGAGCTGCACCAACCTTAATTCAAATTTAAACCTGGACAGAAACATTTATGAGATTGCGGACTCAAAGCTTTCGTAAAACCGTCTGCGAGATTTTCTTGGCTTGGACAATACTTTAGTTCAATTAAACCTTGTTTTACACTTTGGCATACATTTTGATAATGGATATCCAAGTGTTTTGTGTGTGCCTTGAATTGACCTGATTTAGCTAGTTTAATACAAGGTTGATTATCTTCCCACACTCTGATAGGTAGGGAACATTCTCCAAACAATTCTTGTACCAGTTGCTTATAAAATTCCAGTTCTCTACATACATCTGATAATGCATTAAACTTAAAGCTATAAGTGACTGCTTTCTTGATCTCCAACCAATTAGTGCATTTCCAAATTTTATCGCCATTCCTGACACTGATTTTCTATCTGGTCCAGCATCTGCCCAACTACTGTCGGCCCAACATTCAAGTTGTGTGCTGCCCTCTGCTGATAGTTTTCAGCGAAACCTTTTGGTAGTTTGGAGATACCTTAAAACTCTTTTTACTCCTTGCCAAGCATGCATTGATGGTTTTTCAGCTTGTCTACACAGCATGTTGACAGCATATGTTATATCGGGCCGAGTCCACTGTGCAATGTGGAGTAGACTGCCTATCGCTGACTGGTAAACCCCGGGATTAGAGAACTCTGCCTGTTGCTCGGCTTGAGCATCCTTTATGTAACTTAACTCCATTGGGGTTTTAACACCAGCACAGTTGTCCATTTTAAACTTTTCCAGCAACTGCTGGATCTTAGCTTCTTAGCTGAGCCAATAGTTCCCATTTTCATCTTGCTGAATTTTAATTCCTAGATAAACAGATACATTGCCTAGTGATTTTATCTGAAACCTTTCTCCAAGCTTTGTGGCAAATTGTTGTGCAAGTTTATTATCCTTTCCACTGTATAATAAATCGTCAACAAATATCAAGACTGCTTCTTGTTCACATCCCGAGCCTTTTAGATAAAGACACGCATCTGCTGCGCTCTTTCTGAACCCCATGCTCTCTAGAGCATCGTTTAAGCAGGAATTCCAATTACGGGCGGACTGTTTCAACCCATAAATGGATTTATGTAGGCGCCAGACCTGGTTTGGCTTGTCTCCTTCAAAACCCGGTGGTGGTGTCATATAGACTTCCTCCTGTAAGTCTGCATTTAAATAAGCCACATTGACATCAAAATGAAACAGCTTATTTCCCTTCTTAGCTGAAGAGGCTAAAAGCATTCTTAGTGACTCCGATCTTGAAGTAGGGGCATAGATTTGAGAATAGTGAACACCTTTGCACTGCGAAAACCCTTTCGCAACTAGTCGGGCTTTATATTGCAACTCTTCAGTAGTTGTGGGCTTTAAACGATATACCCATTGACAACCTACAGCTTGTTGCCCTTTCGGAAGCTCTGTACTTGTAAACACACCGAGAGACTTCATTGAAGCCATCTCTTTTTCCATTGCTTCCTGCCACTTTACGGCTTCTGAGCTTGGAAGCTGTTGTACTTCCATATAGCTATCTGGCTCACACTGTGCCATATTTACGTATACACTTGTCACCTTAAACCGCTCTGGTGGCTTGCCCTTTGTGGCACGGTTTGACCTGCGCAATTGTTCCTCTTGTGCCCCCTCTGACCGTTGGCTGTCAGAATCTGTCTCAGACTTTATATCTGGATGTGCCTCTAGGGATAAAGACCTCCGTTTAGATACCTCCCTTGGGCTTGGTGTTGCAGGTGACCTGCTTCGCTTTTGCTGTCTGCTAGGCCTACTGGGTGGCGAAGTTGGAACACTCCTAGATTTTGGCTTTTCTACCTTAGGAGAAGAACCTTGTGCCTGGCCAGAATCTGCATCTGAACCATGTGCACCATCCCCTTCTGGCTCACTACTCTCTGGACTTTCATTCTCAGCATAAATGCCTAAATCATCTCTCAAAATGTCAGGGTTAGCATGTAAGTGAGTCCATCCGGACTGCTCACAAAATTCAGCGCTCCTACTGAGGACCACTCTTGTAGTATCCCCATTTGGGTTCACGAATCTCCAAGATTTGGCATGTGGTTCGTACCCACAAAAGATGAGTTTCCTAGCCCTTGGACTTCCCTTTTTCCTTAACGCCTTTGGGATAAGTACATAGGCTTGACATCCAAACACCCGAAAGTAATTAATTTTGGGCTTCTTCCCATATAAAGCAAAATATGGGGTAGTGGCAATTACCGAATTATATACTCGGTTCAGAATATGAGTAGCCGCCTGCCAGGCTTCCGCCCAGTAACTTTGAAGGAGTTTAGCATCAAACAACATAGAGTTTGCCAACTCTTGCAGAACCCTGTTTTTACGTTCGGCCACGCCTCCTTCTTGGGGGGAATAAGGTGTAGACAGACGATGCTTAATTCCCTTTTTCTTAAAGAAATTCTGCAACACAGACCCGGTAAATTCTGACCCTCTGTCTGTCTGAAAAGCAAGTACTTTAGTACCGAATTCAAGTTCTACTGCATGAACCCAATTTTTAACTGTTTCTGCAGTATCTGCTTTTGTTTTGAGAGGAAAAAACCATGTAACCTTCGTTTTGTCATCCGAGAGACACAGTGCATACCTTGAACCTCCCATGCTAGCAACAGGCATTGGGCCACATAGGTCCATATGCACAAGTTGGAATACTTTGTCAGATTTCCTATCTGAACTGGGATAGCTGCATCTATGAACCTTCGCCCTTTTGCATGCAGTACAATCCAAATACTTAGTACATTTGTTCATTTTGCACCCTTCTGATAATTCAGGTTGCCTTTTAACATACTGAAAATTAATATGTCCCAGACGACGGTGCCATAAATGAACACAAGAATTATGGGTAGGCGTGTTCACACAACCAGCATGAACCAGTTCAACTTCATCTGGACTTGTCTCAAAATAATATAACCCATCTCTGCATTCCACCTGCAAAAGAGATACGTTATTCTTTGAAATAGTGCAAACCCCATTTTCAAACACAGTTTTAAACCCAACTCTATCAAGTTCTGACACAGACAAAATACACCCCTTCATTCCCTTTAGCACGTAGGCATCAATTTCTGTTTGCAAACAATTCAAGAACACTGTGCCTACGGTCTCTAAGGAACGTTTAGTTGAATCTGCCATTGTCACAACTTTAAGGGTTTGCAAATGTCTGCAATTCTGCAAACAGACACTAGATGGCGCCACCAGGTGGTGAGATGCACCACTGTCGATCAACCAGCGTAGATTGCTGCCTTGACCACGCCCTTGCATCAACGCCATTGCTGAAGCCATGTGCTGTGTGCTGTGGGAGTAGCCACGACCTCCTCCTCTTCTTCGACGTCCCCTGGAACTCCTTGTCTGGTAACTAGGGGTAACGGCCTTGGTGCTGTCTTGACCAGGTTCACGTGTGCAATTCCTGATTAGATGGGAAGGGGAACCACAGCGAAAACAGTGTCTAGCTGTAAAAGCATTTACTGTGTTCTCAAACTCAGCATCCCCACTCTTAGGCACAGCATAACTCCCCTTTGAAGACAAACCTCTTTCTCTTTGCCTTTTATCCTGTTCATCTGCAAGCCGAGAAGAAATGTATTCAAGGGTATTCAGTTGAAGGCATAGCCTCCAAAGTTAGAGCTAGAGTCTCATAGCTTTTATCAAGAGAAGACAACAATATGTATGACTGCTGCTCCATAGAGAAAGGAATGCCCAGCTGTCTTAGTTGATTAAAGGCAGACACCATTTTGGCAATATGTTCTTTCACACATGCTCCTGGTTGGAGACGTAAATTAAACAAACATCTTGTAGCATGGATCTTGGCCCCCGCAGTGTTTCTGGAATTTAACCGCTGCAGAACCGTCCAGACCTCATGCGTGTTCTTTAACTCAGAAACGTAATGCATTTGCTCTGGTCCCACTGCCAAAACTAGTAGACCTTGGGCTTTCCTGTCGCGTTTCTGTGAAGCTGCTGCTGCTGCTTTGTCTTCTGCAGACGCGTCTGCAGCTGCCTGTAAAGGCGGTGCTTCAGTGCAACTCCACAACTCTTTTGCTTGTAACCAAACCCTTACTCTAGCCTTCCAATCTTGCCAATTTTTCCCATTGAGTCGCGTAAACGGGACAGAAAAACTTTCCTGGGACTCTGCCATCCTCCCTGGGGCTTAGGAACGATACTCACACACCTGTAGACCGTCTCCCAGCTGCTGAGGTGGCTCCTTGAGGAATAAGGCGTCTTCCAGCGAGTACAAACTGCTCAGTGCCTGTTTAAAACTTTTCTAGGCACGTTGCAGGACTCAAGCTGCTTTGAAGGCTTTCGTTATCGGCAACCGCTTCTGACTTCACTCCAGTCCTTGCATAAATCACTCAGAACTGCACTCCTTAGCTCCTTCTTGATGTACAAACAGCCATAACCTATCCCATTAAACTTTAATTAGTTTAATGCAAAGTAAATGTCCGGTGCGCTTCCATCGTCTCAAGTCCCGTTACAGCAGAGCATTTCGCGCAGCAGTTTAAGAAGGCCAGGAGAGGCAGTATTTTTTCTTCAAAGAGGAGTCTTGGAGCAAGCGGTTTTGGAACTCAAAGAAAGGTTTATTTACAAAAACAAAAAACCCGGCGACGAACCACACATATCAGCAAACACGCCCAAAAGGGGAGAAGGGGCAAGCAAACACACGGGAGACTATTTATACAAACTCATGTTCCTGGAAGCCTAATGACTTCCAGCTGCTCAGTGATTAGAGCGTTTCTGCTACCTTTTAACCCTTTGATATCAACATTCCTAAAGAAAGAAGAGTTTGAATTAACGTTGTATAATTGCTGTAGCCTGGCCTGGGACATTATGCTGAATGAGGCATAAGGAATTCAATAAGGATTTTGAAATAAGAAATGCTGAAAGATTCTACCTCCCCTCCCCACCATTTTGACCTTTCTTCATTTTTCTTCTCAACTAAAAAGACCCCAAAACTTAGAATCATAGAATAGAATCATAGAATCATAGAGTTGGAAGAGACCACAAGGGCCATCGAGTCCAACCCCCTGCCAAGCAGGAAACACCATCAGAGCACTCCTGACATATGGTTGTCAAGCCTCTGCTTAAAGACCTCCAAAGAAGGAGACTCCACCACACTCCTTGGCAGCAAATTCCACTGATAAAGATGTTGAATAAAGATAAAGATAAACATCTTGATAAAGATGTTGAATAAGACCGGGCCCAAGACAGAACCCTGTGGCACTCCACTAGTCACTCTTCTCCAGGATGAAGAGGAACCATTGATGCGCACCCTTTGGGTTCGGTCAGTCAGCCAGTTACAAATCCACTGAGTGGTAGCATAGTCAAGTCCGCATTTTACCAGCTTCTTTACAAGAATATCATGGGGCACCTTGTCAAATGCCTTGCTGAAATAAAGGTAGGCTACATCCACTGCATTCCCTTCATCTACCAGGCTTGTAATTCTGTCAAAAAACGAGATCAGGTTAGTCTGACATGACTTATTTTTCAGAAATCCATGCTGACTATTGGTGATCACAGTATTCCTTTCTAGGTGCCCACAGACTGTTTGCTTAATGATCTGCTCCAGAATCTTCCCTGGTATTGATGTCAGACTGACTGGGTGGTAATTATTTGGGTCCTCTCTTTCCCCCTTTTTGAAAATAGGGACAACATTTGCCCTCCTCCAGTCTGCCGTGACTTCGCCTGTTCTCCAGGAATTCTCAAAGATGACTGCCAGTGGTTCTGAGATCACATCTGCCAGTTCTTTTAATACTCTTGGATGCAGTTCATCTGGCCCTGGAGACTTGAATACATCTAAACTAGCCAAGTATTCTTGTACTATCTCCTTAGTTATTCTGGGCTGTGTTTCCTCTGCTGAATCATTTGCTCCAAATTCTTCAGGTCGGGCATTGTTTTCTTTATCGGAGAAGACTGAGGCAAAGAAGGCATTGAGGAGTTCAGCCCTTTCTGTGTTCCCTGTTTGCATTTCACCAGCTTCTCCTCTGAGTGACCCCATGGTTTCTTTGTTCTTCCTTTTGCTACAAACATACCCATAAAAGCCTTTTTTTGTTGCTTTTAACCTCTCTAGCAAGCCTGAGTTCATTCTGTGCTTTAGCTTTTCTGACTTTGTGTCTACATGTGCTGGCTATTTGTTTGAATTCCTCTTTGGTGGTTTCCCCCCTTTTCCATTTTTTGTACACATCCTTTTTTAATCTTAACTCAGTTAAAAGTTCTTTAGATAGCCACCCTGGCTTCTTTAGGCACCTTCCATGTTTCCGTCTCATTGGTATTGCCTGAAGTTGTGCTTTTACTATCTCCCTCTTAACAAACTCCCAGCCATCATGAACTCCCTTTCCTTTTAGTATTACTGTCCATGGGATCTCACCCAGCACTTCCCTAAGTTTTATGAAACTTTCTTTATATGAGAGTTGCTGCTGCAATCCCTTGATCATTAGGGCTGCCCTTTTTCACTCTCCAATAGATTTTTCGAGGTTAGGAGACCAGATTTGTACCCAGCATTACATTCAGAAGAGAGGGAGCTCCTTTTAATCTGTCTGACCATCTAGCAGAGTGCAGGAATGGGGAACGCTTTGAATCTGAACTACAAATCTTTTTTTAAAAAAAATATTTATTCAAAGTTTAAGAATTACAAAAAAAAGAAGAAAAAATACCAAATACAAAAAACCCCAAAGAATATAACAACATCAAAAAAGAAAATACACTCACTTAAAAAGAAAATGTAAAAAACACACACAGATTAAACCTTTACAAAGCTTTCCTCCTTAACTTATTTCCTTGACCTCCTCACACCTCCCATTTTTGTATTCTAGTTCAAACCGTTATTTCTGCAAATCCTTCACCTTATTTCCATTTAAACAATTTACATTATTTTTAAAAAAACACTTTTACTTTATGCAATCTTAACTCTCATTTAAACCTATATATGAATACTTATTCTTAAGACATTTCTCTAAGATCGAAAACGATTCCCTTCCACGAATTTCCCAACTCTCATAAAAAACAAAAAAAATACAAAAAGCAAATTATATTGTACATCCTTTGAGTTTCCCATTCCCATTCCACCCATACCCCCTTCCCGGTTTCAGTCCCCATCATAAGTCCATCAAGTCAAAAAACCATTAGCCCGGAGATCTTACGTCCGAGGCCCTTAAATCTCTCTCATGTCCCCTCTGCCAGTCTTTTTGATAGTCCTTAATATTGAAAGCCAAATCTTGGGGAGGCTCCAACCCAGCAGCTTCCACATTCCTTCCAGCCAGGCCTCCGTACTTAAAAGTAAGGCCTATGGGGTATTCCAAATCTTGTTTCATTCTCCCTTCAGTTCCAAATGTCCCCAAAACTTCAACTTCCAACTCAATCAAGTTTATAATCCTAGGGTCATCTGGTCTCCCCATAAGGAGATCTCTCCATCTTTCACTTTCCAATTCAGGCCTAGCTTCCATCTTCAGAATCTTCACGAAGTTATTTCCTCTTATTGCCAGCATGTCAGAGCTCAAATTACAGCTCTCCTTTCGCACCTGCAGGGTTACGTCTCCCCCTTTCTTCTCTTCAAAGACAGCATAATTCTCCTTCTCCAATTCCCCTGTTTGTTCAGTTGAGTAAAATTCCTGTGCCGAATTCTTATCAAGTTCAATGATAGCACTCACACTTGTGTCCAAAGTTGTGACGTTTGTAGTCAAAACACCAATTTGACCTTGCAGCTTTCCCAAGAGAAAAAATGTCCTATTCAACTCAAACTGGATTTTCTTTCCAAGAGCCATTCTCTGCTGTATTCCACAGCTCCCTCTAGGGGAATTTAGATTTCTTTTTACTCCATTCAGCACAGATCCAAAAGTCCAGTTAAATTGTAACAGTCCTTCCTTCTTCCCAAAAACAAACTTGTAACAAACTTGTAACAAATGTAGACAACAGAAACAAAGTCCTCTTTTTGCGTCTTGACAGCTAGCTTGACAGCTGTCAAATTGTTCTATCCTTCCTCAACGGGCTCTCACGGACCACTCCCAGGTCCGGGGGGGGTGGCCCATCAATTCCCAAATTTAGCTCTTATCTTGCAGGCTCCCCTGCTTCCAAATAAAGTTTCTTATAGTGTCAATCTGTAGAATTAAAATCCTTTAAAAAAAGACAAAGGAAAAACTCTCCATGACCTTAGTTGACAGGTTCTTTGCTTTAAATTATTTACAGAAAGGGGAGGCGGACTTCCTGTTTGGACCTTCCCCGGTCGTACCGAATTTAAAAATATTTTTTATAAAGTCCAATTTCCGTACTACTCACGGGTTGTTATTTGAAATCCGAATGTCCACAAAAAGAAGTCAGCGCTCTCCGGCAAAGGCTGTGCGGCTTCACTCCGCGAAAATAGCAGTCGATTCGAGACACCGCGCCACTCACCCCACGTCCCTTCGGAGCCCCCGAAAAGGGGTTTCCGTATGGGTAGGGGGGCCGCTCCTGGTGTCAGCCGAATCCCACGTTCCCAGGCTTCCTCCGCCTGGGATTTTTGAAGGGTCTCCGCCTTCGCCACGGCGGCACGACCCGATTTTAGCGGAGCAGGTTCCTCTGAGTCAGAGGAATTCTGCCATTGCCGATGGCGCTAACCCGGAAGTCCTTAATCTGAACTACAAATCAAAGACTTATATAAACGTTTGAATCCTGAGAGGGAGCCTCTCTTGCAACAATTGAGCCCCCTTGTTGTTTGAACTCCCACAAGGAGGCTAAAGGACAAGTAAGCAGTCACGGAGAGACGAGCTTGCCAGCGAAATTACAATTCCTGAATAACTGGACCCGGAGCTGCAATGACTCTTTCAAGGCTTTTAATTAAAACCCCTGAATTTTAATTATGAAAAATAAGGTATGCGGCTGCGCAAAAAAGGGAGGCGGAATGAATAGCCCCAACAGGCTACTTAAATTACACTGCACTGCTGGGAACTGTAAGCAACTGTATCGAAAAGTAACCTTTTCCACGGAAAGAACAATCTTTTACCAGCGATGTAACAGTATCTCTTATTTTGGTTACAATGTAGCGGCCGGCAAACTGCGGACCTGGGTATGCCTCACCTAAAATGGCGGCTGGTGGGACCACGTGGTCCACACAAAATGGTGCCTGACTGCCCTTGTTGCCAAGGCAACTACACACGCCTTGCTTAAAATCAGCCGCGTCCAGACTCTAAATCGGCCAAAATAAATCGAAAAGGGGCAAAGCGCGCAAGAACTCGTCTAAATTCAATGTATACTCGCCCTATACCCCCCCACTGCGAAACAGATGAAACATCCAGGGGGCGGGCGCAACAAAGAGGAAACACCTAGGAAGCGGGCGATCTTCGGAGCGCCCCTGTGCCACGAGAAGGTGTCCGAAAGGCGAAGGCTGCCTGATGGCCGTCTGTGCCCAGCTGTCCTCGCGGTGTCGGGCGAGGGCTTCGTAAGTCCGCGAACGATGAAGGGGGGGGGCGATGGCTGGAAGCGCTACACCCAACGCAAATGCGGCTTTGCGCTCCAGCAAGGACGGGGGAAAACTAAAGAAGAAGCTAGGAAATAAGCTCCGAGGGAGAAAGCCCTTGCAAAATCCTAAGCAAAAGATTGCAGCGACGAAAAAAGGTAGAGAATAAACCGCGGCTGCTGCAAGGAAGGAAAAGGGGCGAGCAAGGGCTGCCCTGACCTTAAGTGCCCTCAGGTGGGCCCGCTGCAGAAGATGATAATAATAATAATAATAATAATAATAATAATAATAATAATAATATCTTTATTGTTATTGCCCCCTCTCAGGGACAACGAAATTTACTTGGCTGCTCCATCCACCCAGGTAGGGCACTCCACACAAAATCAGAACAACTATAAAAACACTAATTAAAACAATACAGTATAATACAGCAAGGAAGATTAGATAACTTTCAAAGTCCAGGTTTCCCATTCAGGGCCGAGATCGCTCTGGAGAAGAAGCTGTTCTTGAGACGGCTCGTTCTTGTCTTCATCGTCCTGTATCTCCGTCCCGACGGCAGGAGCTCGAAGAGACAGTGACCAGGATGCGATGGATCTTTTACTATGTCCAGTGCCTTCCTATGGCACCTTGTGGCATAAATCTGCTCTAAGGTGGAGAGTGGGCAGCCAACAATGCTCTCTGCTGCCTTAACAACTCTGCACAACCCCATCCTGTCCTGCTTCCGTACCACACACATAAGCCATAAGTGAGCACGCTCTCAATGGCACAGTGAGCGTGCTCACTTATGGCTTATGTGTGTGGTACGGAAGATGAATACTAATGGGAATCCCTGAGTCCTGCGGGGCTGGCGCCAGCCCCTTGAGAAGGTGGATGGGGGCGTGAGCCCGCAACCCCCCCTCCTTAGTTCGGGAGTGGCTATATCATGCCTCCAAAGCACTAATGAGTGCACAGATTAATTAACAAGGGAAACCACCCCAGATGAGTAGGAGCATCAAACTCCATTGGCAGAGCACATGTCTTGCAAACAGAAGATCAATCCCCAGCAGCGTCTCCATGGAGGACTGGGAGGAGTGGAGACAAGGCTGACGTTGGGCTCCCATCCCCAAACACGCCCCAACTCTTGCTTGAAAGGAAGAAAGGCGGATAAAATCATGATATGGAATTGTGAAAACACTGACGACAAGAGGCAGGACTATGACGATGTGGAAAACGCTTTGGAATTCAGACCGTGGGAAGTCAAAAAAAAAAAAGATTACAATTTGGAAGACAATTGGACTTTTTTATTTTAGTTTTTTATCTTTATTGGATTGGATTTGATATGTTAATTGGATGTTCTTACTGGAAAATTAATAAACACTTTTTTAAAAAAGAGGAAGGAAGGAAGAGAAGCATCTTTATTCAGGCTATTAGCGCAAGCTCAGAAGTCCAGATTCCAGGATACAGGAGCGAGGGAGCAGGTTCATAACTGAACAGAAGCTATGGAAATGTCCCGACAGTTGACACGCACACCGGCAAGCTTTTAAGGATGGATACCCACAAAACAATTTTTCTGCTGTCTGTGCATCTGGGCAGCTTTGTCTGATTCCAGCTGCAAAGGGGGCGCCTCTTTCTCCGTGACAAGCCTGCGTCCTGCCTGCCACCCCTTTCTGATCCCTCATTCTGGTCAAACTCCTTCTCCCCAATTAACGGACCCTCCTACAGTCCTGCAGATTGAGCTGCCTTCCCAGGATCTCTGTAAAGATTCATCTCACGGCTGCATAGGGAATGCATCTCATCCTTCCCTTTGCCCTGGCCCAGCCGGCTAAAAAGGGCCCCAGACGGGAATCCTCAGTGGAAGATGTGCAGCTCTTGAGGGTTGCTTGGCGCAAAACGAGGAAAGATACACAGTCAGCAGAGCTAGAAGGAAAATGGGTAAGGAAAGAGTAACGTGGGACAGAGCAAAGATGAGGTGTGGGCGGCTACGGATGTCAGAAAAGATGGCATCCCTGTCATCGCAGAGACCTGGCTGGCCTCCGAGATTACGAACCATCTCCAGGTTTGTTATTTCAGTTTCCAGCTGGGGGCTTCCCTTTAGGGTGGGGAACGTGGGCTATTCTAGGGTCCATATTCTGAGTGACATTGAAACTGCATTCTCTTCTAAACATGAGAACATCTGGGATATCCAATTAAACAGCAGAAGCAAATCCTCATAACTTCATGATGTCAACGTCAGCGACTAATATTTGCAAAATAAAAGGAAGGGAAATTGGTTCCGAGTCTGGCATCATCAGCCCCGTAGAGATGAATCCCATGATGACATTGGACATCTTGGAGGAGCCTTGGAGAACTTGAAATGAGAACGTTTTCAAGGATACTTTCAGAAAGATGTGGATTCCCATCGAAATAAGTGTTTCATGTTGTAGCCTGCCCTGGGACGCAAGGGAAAGGGATGGGTGACAGGTCAAACAACAATTTTAAAAAGAACCTAAGAAGAGCTGGCTGGATCAGGCACAGGAAATCTCTTGTGATTTCCAGAACTTTTGTTCAGAAACATTGCTGCCTCCAGTTGTGGAGGGGAAAGCATAACCATGGTGGCTGGTTATCCAGCAATACCACTCTCTTGCATGAATTTGTCCAAACCTCTTTGAAAGCTACCCAAACTGCTTGCCCTCGCCACCTCATGTGGGAACGAGTTCCACTGTGCGTGAAGAGGTACTACTTTCAGTTTCCAAATCTTCCAACGTCCAGGAATTCTAGTCCATCTATTCAGCTTCTCCCTGCCCTGCCTAGTTTTATAAACTTCCATCATGTGTCTCGTACTCACCTTTTTTCTAAACTGAACAGTTCCAAACGCTGCACCCTTTCTTCATACGGGACTTGCCCTTTCATCCAAGAAAGGGTCAGTGTGGCTGGAACAGGGCATCCCCACCCAGAATGAGCATCAGCAGTCCAGTTGAAATGCAAAATGGGCAAAGGTGACAATGGCCAGAGCAGCTTTCTCCGGAAAGTGCTGAAACTGGTGGAAAGCTGGTGGAAAAGCCATACATTGTCGGCCCTTTTATATGGTTTCTCATGAGAGTTCAAGCAAACAATTTGGCGTGGTGCCACTAATTTGGCTAAGTATGCCGCACCTCAATTTACTCTAGATTTTACTGGATGTTCCAAGCCACCTTCCCACATTCAGCATTACATTCAGAAGAGAGGGAGCTCCTTTTAATGCGTCTGACCTTCTAGCAGAGGGTCGTCCCCAGAGCAGGAATGGGGAACACTTTGAATCTGAACTACAAATCTCAGCAGCTGCAGGAAGCAGAGGAGACGAGGGCTGTAGTTTGGCAATGTCTGGAGGGCCGGAGGTTCCCCACCTCTCTTCACCAGAAAGAAGGATTCCCTTTCCAGGGTTTCAGGGGAGCACCTGGCTCTGCCAGACCTGCCTCATGCAGGAAAGGGTCAGTGTGGCTGGAACAAGGCAGCCCTGCATAGAGTGAGCCTCAGAAATCCAGTTCAGATGCTACATGGGCAGCAGGGGTGACCATGGCCAGAGCAGCTTTCTCCAGAAAGACAGGGAACAGGGACACTAGGCAAGGTTTTTCGTGGCGATTCCCACCTCCCACCATTTGCAATAAAGACACAGGACACCATTATTTTAGGTTAATGGGCAAAATTGGCCACAGCTTTATTGGTTACAGGTAAGAGTGGTATTGGCTTAGGCATTGGTCCTATCAGACTATCCGGCTTCAGCCTGTTAGCATGAAAACCAGAAAGGGTTAACATGAGCAGGAGGAGTCCTGCGATGCACATCAACTAGGAACTCCCCCGGGGTCACCGCTGGGGAGCGTGCTTTAGGCCCTGGCCTCCATAGGTTTCGGATGAAGCAACGCCTCCCGGAATCCTTTACCGGACTACCCTTAAATATTTGGGGGAGGTGATGGTGGATCTATATAATAATACCCCTACCAATGCCTAACCGCCAGAACCAAAGACATTGTGACGATTTGCTACGAGGTAGGCGAAAAACCAAATGGCCGGTACCAATTCGCCAAGTGGAAAAAATTCCTACCAGGCCCCTCGACAGCGACCAACTGAAGTCCATAGCCAGGTCAGAATGAAGACCTAAAGGGTGGGTGGGTGGGAAACCAAATCAGCTGCATGGTCGAAAAGGGGAGATCCTGGGGCTGTGCCAGCCTTAAATGACCCAGGCCACGCCCCCAGAGCCAGCTGATTGGCTGGCTCCGGGGCTGACGTGGCCCGAGGATTCCCCTGGTCACGCAGGGCTGAAAGCCAGCCACCGTGCGAGTGTTGGGGGCATGAGCCCGCAACACCACCTCCTCCTGATGTCGGAAGTGGTTTTGCAAAACCACTCAGGACCACAGCCACAATCTAAGCATCCCAGAGGCAGAAGACATGTTCCAGGCATCCTTGAATACTGCACACCTGCTCTTTGAAACATAGTCCAAACAAATCCGAAGCTAGACATCTCCCCTTCCCAGTTCTGATCTCTTAGGAGGAAGAGATCCTCATTCTTCACTCTCATCGCACTCTGCTTCAGATTTCTAAATGCCCCAAAATCAAAATTTGTGTAGATTTTTCTGTTGAGCCCTAAAAAATGCCAGGGGCACAACCCACTGGATCTTGTGATTTCAGTGTCTCTTCCCAGAACAGATCCCAACTCAATCTCTGCTCCGTAGTCAAACAATCAGTTCCTTCCCTGCTCTAAGAAGTCATTCAGTTGAAGACAACTTACCAGTCATTGATTGATTGTGTTTGACTAAAAGCTATTACAAATTCAATTACAGATCCAGCAAGTCAATTAAAACCTGGTAAAATAAAATCCAGAGATGTACATCCATTTACAATAAGTCAAATTAAGGAATCGCCTGCACAGAACTTACCAAGAGTGGGAGAATCTAAGCGGCAGATGAGAGGAAAAGGCGCCGGTGGAAAAGTTGTACGTGGTGAGCACTTTTATACAGTTTCTCCCGAGAGTTCAGGCAAACAGTTTGGCGTGGCGTCACTCATTTAGCTAATTATACACCCACCTAAGTTTACTCTAGATTTTGCCGGAATGTTCCTGGCCATCTTCCTACACCATCTATCCCATTCTGTGTTCCAAAATGTTGCCTTCCATGTCAGTTTTCTCCTTGGCTCAGGTCACTGTTTTGCTTTATTGTGGCTCAGCTTCACCTTGGGTGAAGCTGTTCTTCGTGTTCCTTTTAATGAAATTTGGGGTGTCTCCAGGATCCTTCATGCATCCAAAACATCATATTTGGAGCATAAATGATGGCTGCTATGTGCGGACTTCATCTTTAAAACACATCTGAAGCACCTTTTCCCCTTCGCAGAACTCTGGGTGCTGTATATCATTAAGGGCGCTGGGAAATGTAGCACTGTGAGTATCAAATGAGGCTTGGGATATGAGGAAGTGTTAGAAAAAGTTTAAACTAAGATATAGAAAAATATTAATAAGAAACTGTGTAAAAAAATTGAATGCAAAATAGTATAATGGGTTTAGTCGGAAGTTTCTTTTCTTTTACTATTTTTTATTCTATATCTAAGTAGGTTCTTTTTTCTTATAGAATGTTTGTACAGTGTGTTTGTTTAGTGTGTATTTTAAGATATTTTCTTGTTAAATAAAGTTTATATATTAAAAAGAGAGAGAGACTTCAGAAACTCTCAGGGATTGCCATGAAAGCCACAGTTAGAGGTATCCATCTTTTTGGTACATGCTATCCATTTAATACTGGGATGCGGGTGGCGCTGTGGGTTAAACCACAGAGCCTAGGGATTGCCGATCAGAAGGTCGGCGGTTCGAATCCCCACGACGGGGTGAGCTCCCGTTGCTCGGTCCCTGCTCCTGCCAACCTAGCAGTTCGAAAGCACGTCACAGTGCAAGTAGATAAATAGGTACCGCTCTGGCGGGACGGTAAATGGCGTTTCCGTGCGCTGCTCTGGTTTGCCAGAAGCGGCTTAGTCATGTTGGCCACATGACCCGGAAGCTGTACGCCGGCTCCCTCGGCCACTAAAGCAAGATGAGTGCCGCAACCCCAGAGTCTGCCACGACTGGACCTAATGGTCAGGAGTCCCTTTACATTTTAACTTTATCCATTTAATAGAGCAGAACCAGAGTTCAAAATTCATCTTGTTTTTAGCAATGGGGTTCAGCTCATTCCTAAGGAACGAAACTGGTGGGGGTGGCAGAAAATCCAAAAAATGGATTAGCTAAATCTGGGTTTATCAAGGTGAGGCTGAGGGAATGGGTATCCCTGACTGAGATGAATCAAATGCCTTGCCAAATCAAAATGATAATATCTATTGTGGTTGGAATTGCTCTTTGTGAGTTTTGGAGTCCCCTGGAAGCACACGGATGCTGTGAGCCAAAGGCATTTGCAGAATCTGGAACGTAAAAGCCTTACTCAGGTGTTTAAAAGCCTTGAGGGTTGAAGCAGAGAAGGCAGCATATTGTAGAACAGGTTGTGTTCCTTCAGCTCTGCTGAGCTGATGGAGAACATTCACTAATTCATGCCAAAATACTTGGTCAAACCCTGAATTATAGTCCAATTGGTCTCTTTAATGTCAGGATACTAAAGAGCTAAATAGGACAAACAACCTCCCTCACTGTTGCAATTAATTGATTCCAGTTACAACAAAGGAGATTCCAACTAAACATCAGGAAAAACACTCTGGCAGTAAGAGCTGTTTGACAGTGGAAAATATTTTTTTAAAAAAGGGGAGAACCAACCACCCGCCTTCCTTCCTTCCTTCCTTCCTTCCTTCCTTCTTTCCTTCCTTCCTTCCTTCCTTCCTTCTGCTTGACCACCTCTCTTTAGAGATATTTTGTTTTCTTACAATCTGTATCACCTCAATAGTGAATGTGCTCTTTACTCAGATCTGGGATCTATTTATTTTTCTTCTCCCACTTAAACTGCTGACCACAGAGAACTGCTGACCACAGAGAAGATTCCCTCCTTTCTTCTCCTCTATTAAAGCTTCACTGCAGCATCACAGATGTGTCTTGTCTTCTGCCTTCCTGGAACTTGGTCCACCGTCACCCCCTCGCTGGGGGCAGCAGCGAGATTGACAGTTGAGCTCCCTGTGTCTGTTCTGCACCTGAGCAGCAGCCTCAATGCGCAATATGGCCTCTCTTGCAACCTTCTTCTGGGATCTGCAGTCACCTTGGCAGTTCTTTAAGACATTGAGCACTTCTGGGGGCAAAGACATCACTTTGCCAGGACCCGGCTGCTACAAAACCCACCTGAGGACCAGGACACGTCCCAGGGACGAGCACCTCTGACTTTTTGGGCCCTGCAATCACAATCTCTATCCAGGTTTGCCACATCACTTTTCAGACTGGGGCCCTTCTTTTAGGATAAGTATTTTGGACTCTTTACAGTAGGGTTCGTAAAGTCAGGGATAGGATTTTTTCTCAAAACATGAGTAGCCCTTGTAGTATTCCAGAAGTGAATCCTTAGCCACAAGGAACAGAAATCAACCCAGAGGCCGATGGTCCGGCCAAGATCACCAAAACACGAGAAACTTCTGTATATATTACCGGTACTTCTTCTTTTTTTGATAATAATTTTTATTAGTTTTCAATTACAATCCAGTAATAGACTTGTTACAACAATACCAATTTGTAATATATTAATACCAATAGTTCAAATACCAAATTATATAATTTAGATAAGGTGGCCCCCATGTGACAGAATTGATGGCTTGATTACATAACAGAAACCTTAGCTAAAATCTTGTGTGATTCTTGTGTGTTTTTTTCACTAGTATACTCATTTTTAGACACACTTTCTCCAAATAACACATTTTCAATTTGTTGTGGTGCAGAATCATAGAATTGTAGAATCATAGAATTGTAGAGTTGGAATTACCCAAAGATAATTCCAGTCCAACCCCGGAAAAGCCATCCAGCCTCTGCTTAAAAATCTCCAATGAAGCAGAGTCCACAAACGTCTGAGGGTGTTTGGTCCACTCTCGAAAACCTCTTACATTGGGAAGTAGAACTGAGCCCGAAAACCTGTAAAAAATGGAGTTGTCGATCCAGGGCGTAGTATCCTGGGAATCATAAGACTTGCTCCAATGTTGGCACTGGACATCTTGGAGGAATGTTGGAGTATCTGAAATAAATCATTTTTAAGACATATGTTCACAAATATGTGGAAACAGAGGGAAATTAGTCATTAGCCTTCAGATTGCCAAACAGATGAAAATGTATTTGACTGTTGGGCATTATTTTAAGCAAGGACAGGTAGTAACTTAAAAGTATTATTATTATTATTGGTATAAAAATCCCTGAGGCCAGTTCTCTGCTTGTTCTCCTTCTCTCCCTGTCTGTGCTGAAATCCAGCGTTCTTCTCAGGCTGCGCTTGCAAGAAGCTTCCTCTTCCTTTAGACCATCAAGAAGAGCCTTGACCCAACAGCAGGGAGGGGAAGCATTGGCCTTCCGTAACTTATGGAACTACAACTCTCAGATCCCCGGCAGCCAGCATGGCCAAATGCCAGGGGAGATTGTGTAAAAAAACAATGCATATACTTGAGTAAAGTATGTGTGGAAAGATAACATACAAAACTGCCTTATATTGAGGAAATATAAATGTTAGGGAAAATAAGCTTTGCAAAAGGTGTATATTAGGTAAAATTGCATATATGAATGTGTATGCCAAAGACACCGCTCTTTATCTTGGCCTATGAGACCTGTGGTATATATTTTCAGGGCATACCCTATTTCTGTGAGTGCAGTTTGATTTAAACTGTTTTCAGTATTATCAACAACTTGGATGATGGACTCAAGGGCATCCTGATCAAATTTGCAGATGACACCAAACTGGGAGGGGTGGCTAACACCCCAGAGGACAGGATCACACTTCAAAACGACCTTGACAGAATAGAGAACTGGGCCAAAACAAACAAGATGAATTTTAACAGGGAGAAATGTAAAGTATTGCACTTGGGCAAAAAAAATGAGAGGCACAAATACAAGATGGGTGACACCTGGCTTGAGAGCAGTACATGTGAAAAGGATCTAGGAGTCTTGGTTGACCACAAACTTGACATGAGCCAACAGGGTGATGCGGCAGCTAAAAAAGCCAATGCAATTCTGGGCTGCATCAATAGGAGTATAGCATCTAGATCAAGGGAAGTAATAGTGCCACTGTATTCTGCTCTGGTCAGACCTCACCTGGAGTACTGTGTCCAGTTCTGGGCACCACAGTTCAAGAAGGACACTGACAAACTGGAACGTGTCCAGAGGAGGGCAACCAAAATGGTCAAAGGCCTGGAAACGATGCCTTATGAGGAACGATGATATGTCTTTCTTCCGCCGCTCCTTCCCCCTCTAAGTACTCAGGTTTTCTGGAGAGAGCGTCCGCTCTGACATTCTCTGCCCCTGGCACGTAGCGAATTTCAAAATTGAACTTGGAGAACTCTTGCGCCCATCTTACTTGTCTCTGGTTCAGTACTCGGGCTGTCCTCCAGTATTCTAGATTTTTGTGGTCTGTCCGCACTTGAACCTTGTGTTGCGCCCCAATCAACAGGTGTCGCCATCTCTTGAACGCTTCATGGATGGCGAGTAATTCCCTGTCGTACACGGTATAGTTCCTCTCGGATTTGTTCAATTTCCTCGAGAAGAAGGCACACGGTCTCCATTCTGACGTATCCTGTCCCGGCTGTAGGAGTACGGCGCCCACCGCTCTGTCAGACGCGTCGGTTTCCACTCTCATCGGCTGCTGCAGATCCACGTGTAAGAGTTGTTCTTCCGAAGCAAACGCCCTCTTTAAACTTTCAAATGCTCGCTGCGCTTCTTCCGTCCAGACAAATTTCTTCTTACTGCTGAGACAATCCGTGATGGGGGCCGTTAAGTGGGCAAAGTTCTTGATGAACTTCCGATAGAAGTTTCCGAACCCCAAAAACCTTTGCACATCTTTCTTAGTTTTCGGTGGTCTCCATTCCAGTACCGCTTGCACCTTGCTAGGATCCATGGCCAGCCCCTTGTCTGACAACCGGTACCCTAGGAATTCCACCTCTCTGGTGTGAAACTGACACTTCTCCAGTTTCACCCACAGCTGGTTTTCTTGCAGTTTGCTCAGTACCTCTCGTACATCTTGCACATGCTGCTCTTCATCCTCTGAGTACACCAGTACATCATCTAAGAACGCAGCGCAGTTCTTGTAAAGCAATGGTCCTAGGACGTGATTCATGAATGATTGAAAAACTGCCGACCCCCCCTGGAGGCCGAAAGGCATAACGCAGTACTCAAAGGCCCCCAAGGGGGTGAACATAGTGGTTTTCCACTCATCTCCCTTTCTCATACGTATCAGGTTATACGCCCCCCTCAGGTCCAGCTTGGTAAAAATTTTCCCTTTTCTCACCCGGGTCAGAATGTCATCAATTCTGGGCATAGGGAAAGTCACGGGTTCGGACACTGCGTTTAGGGCCCGGAAGTCCACAACCAATCTTGGTTTATCTGAATTTTTTTTGTCCACAAAGAACACTGGGCTACCCCCCACCGCTCGTGACTCTCTGATGAACCCACGCTTGAGGTTTTTGTCAATAAACTCCCTTAACTCCTGCATCTCCCTGTCTGACATTGCATACACCTTGCCCACTGGCAATTGTGCTCCTGGGAGTAAGTTGATTTGGCAGTCAAAGGGTCTGTGCGGGGGTAGTTTATTTGCTTCCCTTTCGCTGAAGACGTTGGCCAAATCTGCATATTGTCGTGGTACCCTACCTTGATCCGTTGCTTCTATCTTTGCTAACGTGGCCTGGGTACCTACTTGGCCCCCCTTTTCCGTGCAGTGTCCCATACAATGTGCTGACCCAAAGGAAACCACTCTCTGATGCCATCCCACAAGCGGATCATGCAGCGCTAGCCAGCTCATCCCCAAAATGATGGGCGCTCCTCCCAAAGTGGCTATATTAAACGCTATCAGTTCCGTGTGTCTTGCCACCCTCATTGTCATGGGGACAGTCTGCTGGTTAACTTCTCCTCCCAACAGCGCCCTCCCATCATTCGTGGTCACCTGCAGGGGATTTTTTAAAGGGATGGTTTGTATCTGGTGTGCGGCTGCAAACTCCTTACTCATAAAGTTGCAGGAGCTGCCTGAGTCTAATAGCGCCTTAACCTTTAGAGGGTGTCCATTTGCCAGCTCTAACAACACCTCTATTACTAGCGCTGGTCTTGGCGGTTCCGGCGTGGGCACATTCACTGATCCTTGGCCTGGCTGCTGTGCCCTGATGGTTCCAGCCAGGTGTTGGCTTTTACTGACTCCTTAGCTCCCTCCTCCTCCTCCCCAACAGCTCCCGCCATTCCTTGCCATTCCTTTCTTTGCGGACAAACCCTGGCAAAGTGACCTGGCTGTTGGCAGAGAAAACATTTCTTGGCGCCTTTCCCCTCCTTCTTCCGCCCTTCGCTGGGGTTTGAAACTGCGCGCGCACGCGCTGTTCCGATTTCCATCGGCTCTGCTGGCTGGGAAGGCTGCTCTGGAATCTCTGGAATGCGGAAATCCCTCCAACGCTCCTCTTTCCCTTCCCGCTTCTCCAGGGCTCTGGCCTCCTGGCGTGCTCCTATGGCCAGCGCGGATTTAGTCAAATGGTCCATAGACTCTGCCCTGGGCGCCCGGGAAAGTTCATCTTTTACTGCCGAAGATAATCCTTCTTCGAACAGCATTTGTATCGGTTCCGCAGACAAATCCCAATTTAATTTATGGATCAACATGGTGAACTCAGTCCAGTACTCACGGACAGATCGGTTCCCTTGCTTACACGCCATTAACTGTCTGCGCGCCACTTCCTGCTCAATCTCACTGGAGAACATCAGATCCATGGCGCGAAAAAACTTCCTTGTGTCCTTTAGGACCTCGTTATTGGCTGCCATCAGGGGCCTCACCCAGTCTCTCGCCCCTTTTTCTAGATGGCCAATCACATACCCCACCCTCGATTCCTCATCAGGAAAATCATCAAACTGCAGATTAAGGGCATATTGCATTTCTGTCCTAAGGCTTGATAGTTCCTGGGATCACCCCCAAATTTCTGCACCAGTCCCGGCACCTTCCTTGAGACTTGGGTGGCTTTTCCCTTCTCTGCATCGTGAGCCCTCCTCTCCTCAAGCCTAGCCGTTTGCAGGGCTAACTGCACCTCCAACATCCTGTACCTTTCTTCCAGGTTTGGAACGGCTGCAGCTGCTTCCCCTTCTCCGGCTCCGGTTGGGTTGCTCATGATGCCTCTCCTTGCACAAGAGCTTTCAGGGACTGTCGGATTGCTGTGATGGGACAATGAGCTACTTGTGCGTAAAAGGGTTAGTCCCTCGGAGTTTGCTTAACGTAGCAAAGCTCTGCCTTGAGCAGAGCCCTTGGACATGGCTCCGTCAGTCACTGGTAGAATCCGACAGTGGGCGCTTGCGGAAACGTTTCCAGCATAAAAGCTGCTTGACGGAAACGCGTCTCCTAGATTCCCTGCGTGACAGCTTCCGGCGAGGGGTGGGGGTCGCTAAAGGGGGCCTTGATACCTCCTCACTGTTCTCACTGGAAGTGTCCCAGAGCCTCCCCTCCGACTTCCTGTCCCTGGAAGCTCCTGCTCCCCCCCTACTGGTTCCCTCTTCTGCTGCTGAATCTCTTCTATCCTCCTGGAGCCCTTCCACCACCTGTTCTTCCGATGGCAGTTCCCTGACAGTCTCGTTTCAGAATTCAAATTCAGGAGTGCTCTGATGGTGTTTCCTGCTTGGCAGGGGGTTGGACTCGATGGCCTTTGTGGTCTCTTCCAACTCTATGATTCTATGATTCTATGAGATGGGAGTTTTAGTCTGGCAACACCTCAAGGGCACGGGGCTCAGCCAGGAATGGGATTCCCTTCCCAGAGTTTGAGATGAGCATCTCTCTCTGCCAGACCTGCCTCACCCCAAAAAGGGCAAGGCTGGAAAAGGGGATCCAGGGATGCTCTCATGCCATACACCTGCTCTTGCACACAGAATCCGAGCAGATCCAGGACAGGGAATCTCCCCCTTCCATCCTCTGATCTCTTAGGAGGAAGAGATCCTCATTCTTCACTCTCATCAGACTCCATTAACCAAAGTGCCAGCTCCACTTTTCAAAAGCCCTCTTAGAAGTGAAATTTCTGTCTGAGCCCAAAACACTGCCAGCGGCACAGGGAATTACATATAAACCTTTCAAGGCCTCTTCCCAAATCTGATTTCTATGTTGAACTAAGTAGGAAGGCGTGTTGAAAAGAAAAGCCCCCGATAAATATCTGCCCCATGGTCTGTGCTTTTATTGTAAAAAATATTTAGGGAACTCTCATTCTGTCTGAGACTCAGGAAACACCGTGACAGGAAATCAGGCCGCCATCAGGGGCAGCAATGGAAGTGATGATTCACCGTGTTAGAGAAGAAACTAAAAATTTCTTCTCCCTTTAGATTCACAAAATGTTTAGGGGTATGTGCCCCCCTGCGTCCCCCCAGGAAAAAAGCACTGCCCTTAGTCAATCACTTCCTACCTTCCCTGGTCTATGAATCGATTTAAAGTAATGGACTCCTGACTGTTAAGTACAGTCACAGACAACTCTGGGGTTCCGGCACTCATCTCGCTTTTCTGGCCAAGGGAGCCGGCGTTTTTCCGCGGACAGTTTTTCCGGGTCATGTGACCAGCATGACTAAGCCGCTTCTGGCGAAATCAGAGCAGCGCACAGAAATGTTGTTTACCTTCCCGCCAGAGTGGTACCTATTTATCTACTTGCACTTTGATGTGCTTTCAAACTGCTAGGTTGGCAGGAGCAGGGACCGAGCAACGGGAGTTCACCCCGTCACAGGGATTCGAACCCCCGACCTTCCGATCGGCAAGCCCTAGGCTCTGTGTTTTAGACCACAGCACTACCCGCATCACAAATCAATTTACTTACCTAAAGCTGAAGAAGCTGAGCAGCCGAAGAGAGGAGATCTTCAAAAGCACTGGTGGAAAAGCCCTACGCGTTGAGCACTTTTATACTGTTTCTCTCTGCAATTGGAGCAAATACTTTGGTGCAGCATCACTAATTTGGCTAATTATGGTCCACCTCCACTTTTGGGGCTGAACGTTCCTCGCCACTGAGACTCCATCCAACTGCAATGTCATGTGTTCCAATAAATTAGCTGTCCTGTCAGCCTCCTCCTTCTCTCAAGGCACCGCTTTCTTTTAACTCGGGTTCACCTTGCGTAATGTTCTTCGCATTCCTTTCAAATGAATTTGGGGCATATTCTTGACTCAATCCTCCTTTAGGACCTATGACTTGGCACCTACGAAGACACTGGATGTTGCAATCACAGGGGAAGCACATTTTCTCCCTCAAAGGACACTGGCCCCTCCAGATTGCTAAGAGTGCTGGGAAGCAGAGCTCTGAGCGGGAGCACTGGCCAAGAAGAAGGGTTTGCATTTGATATCCCACTTTATCACTACCCGAAGGAGTCTCAAAGCGGCTAACATTCTCCTTTCCCTTCCTCCGCCACAACAAACACTCTGTGAGGTGAGTGAGGCTGAGAGACTTCAGAGAAGTGTGACTGGCCCAAGGTCACCCAGCAGCTGCATGTGGAGGAGCGGAGACGCAAACCCGGTTCACCAGATTACGAGACTACAGCTCTTAACCACTACACCACACTGGCCAAAGCTTTGCAAAGCAAGGCAGGACAGCAGCCATGAATGGAGCGCCCCAGAAAGAGGGGGGGGGAATGGGCCCCAAGGAGCTCCCATGCCGCACACCTGATCTTTCAAACATAGGCCAAGCAGATCCAGAACAGGTCACACACACACAGCCAGCCTGCAAGTTCTGCTCTGTTGGGAGCAAGAGATCCCAATTCTTCACCCTCATCTGTTTCCACCCACAAAAGTGCCAAGCTGCCCCTTCCTTCCCTCCTTCCTTCCTTCCTTCCTTCCTTCCTTCCTTCCTTCCCACACGTATTTATTTACAAGATGTTACAACCAGCTTTCCCTCTCTGAGCCTGGACGGTTTCTTTGCTTACGAAGCCCTTGCTGCGCCAAAGTCCGCAAGAGTTCTCTTGCAATTCTCTTGCAACGGAGTCGTGCAACTCTTCCACAAAGGCCTCAGCTCCAATGCTTCTCTCCAGAGTGCTCTACGCTCTCTGCCCTTTCCCACTCTGAAGGCTGTAACCTGAGCCCCTTACCCTCCCAGCCTGACTGTGCCACTTCTGCCCAGCAACACTGCCAAGGCAGTCACAAAGTGCCTTGCAGCTGCATCGTGAGGAATCAGCTCTTGAATGGCTTTCCTTAACGTACATGGGTTCCCCGTGTGTACGTTTCCTTCAGCTCCTCTTTTGATCTTCACAAGAGTCCCAAGGGGTAGTTCACCTATCAAAGGGGCCTCCTGGCTTTGCAGGGGAGGGAAGACACTCCAGTCCCTGAAACAGACAAGAAACAATAATAATAATAATAATTTATTTGTACCCTGCCCATCTGGCTGGGTTTTCCCAGCCACTCTGGGCGGCTTCCACAAAGACCAAAAATACACCAAGATGTCACACATTAAAAACTTCCCTGAACAGGGCTGCCTTCAGATGTCTTCTGAATGTCAGGTAGTTGTTTATCTCTTTGACATCTGATGGGAGGGCATTCCACAGGGCGGGCGCCACCACCGAGAAGGCCCTCTGCCTGGTTCCCTGTACCTTTGTTTCTCGCAATGAGGGAACTGCCAGAAGGCCCTCGGAGCTGGACCTCAGTGTCCGGGCAGAACAATGGGGGTAGAGACACTCCTTCAGGTCTACTGGGCCGAGGCCGTTTAGGGCTTTCAAGGTCAGCACCAACACTATGAATTGTGCTTGGAAACGTACTGGGAGCCAATATAGGTCTTTCAAGACCGGTGTTATGTGGTCTCGGCAGCCGTCACCAGTCTAGCTGCCGCATTCTGGATTAGTTGTAGTTTCCGGGTCACCTTCCAAGGTAGCCCCACGTAGAGCGCATTGCAGTAGTCCAAGCGGACTGTTGGTTATGGACATATGCTACATCAGTGTAGCCAGCTGCACATTTCTAAGAGTCTAATGAGAAGTGCAAGCTCAAATTTGAGTGGAATTCCTTGTGAGCACAAAAGAGTCCCAGGGGCACAGCTAGGAGGGGACCCCTTCTCTATGGTTCCTCTTGGCCCTGGAAGCTAATAGTTTAGCATGGAGGTAGTAATCTGGCTAAGTATACCCAACCACAGCTCAGAATTTGGCCAGAATATTCCTAGCCATTAAGACACCTCTTGATGTAATGTTTTCAGAGATGTTATCTTTCATGCCAGGCTCCTCCTTGGCACAAGCAGCTGCTTTGATTTATTTTGGCTCAGCTTCATCTAGGATGTAATTTGTGTTCCTTTCAATGGGATTCATCCCAAAATCCTTCATGCTTCTGAAGCGCCACATTTGGAGGGGAAGTCATGACAGTTACATGCACACTATACCTTTCAAGCAGATTTCACCCCCGAAAGAACTCTAGATTGATAAGGGTGCTGGGAATTGTAGTTTTGTAAGGGGAAAACTACGTGCCATTTTAGAGCAGACACTCCTTTCCTAAACAGCCTTTTAAGCGGGTACCCATTCTGTTTTGCATTTGAAATGGTTTTGATAAATAGGATGACTTCTTCTTCTTCTTCTTCTTCTTCTTCTTCTTCTTCAAGATTTAGTTGATTTACAAAAGTGTGTGCAATGTCTCTCTCTCAAATTTGTTTTCCATGTAACATTTTTACAAATCAGTTTCATATAAATAGGATGCCTTTTAATTTGTCGAAGGTTGAAGTCCAACAGATACCCTGTACATTTCTTGTCCGATCCTGTTACCCAGATTTGTTTCTTCCATACAGAAGCAATGGTACAAGTGCTAAAATGTTGTGCTGCTGTTGTTGGGCCTGATGATGACGACATTTTAGAAGCCATAACTTCTAGTCCTAATTCCTAATTGCAACAGGGTGGCCGTCCTTAGCCTTTTAATTACCTGAAATGAAAGGGAGTTAATTGGTTCCAAGTAGGGAATGTTCTCCACAGACTTTCCTGAAGGCAAACAGCCTGCTCCAGAACATTCCACCTTCGCACTTAAAGCCCTCAAGACATTTTCTCCAACAGCGCAATAAGGCTTTGGCCTTCCTGCTTTTGCAAAGGCCTTTGGTTCAAAGCAGCAGGAGCCCATCAACTTAAGTTCACACTTACAAAGAGATTCATGAATGCCAGGCACTTCCAACCACAGTAGATTACACTACGCAGATTGATTCTGGGAGGCATGTGATTCATCTCAGTCTAGGGTACCTGACTCCTCAGCCTCACATTTATAAAGCCAGGTTTAGCTATTTGTCCTGTTTGGCTTTTCTGCCACCACCGCTCCAGCTCACTCTGAATGCTTTCCAAACCTCCTAGAAGGTGGTAAAGAAGTCTTTGGCATGAGCTGAACCAGGGCCGTCTTACGTATATCCGGTGCGTGGTGCAAAGATCCCTCTGGCACGCCCCCCTTTCCCGGAGTTGCCAACCTTTTTACGGCACTGTCGGCAGCTTTGTGGGGCTGGAGGAGGCGGGCAGCGGCTGGAGGGGGGCTCCTCCGGTGGGAAAGAGGCCGAGGTTCTGGGCATGGCGCTGCTTCAGCGAGGCGGGCGAGGGCAGTGAGCTGATGCCTGGAGGCGCTGTGTGCAGCCTCTGCCTCTTCCCTGGTGTGCTCCAGAACTTGGCGCCCTGATCTATTTAAGGGATGGGTAAAGGTAAAGGGACCCCTGACCATTAGGTCCAGTCGTGGCCGACTCTGGGGTTACAGCCCTCATCTCGCTTTACTGGCCAAGGGAGCTGGCGTACAGCTTCTGGGTCATGTGGCCAGCATACCTTAGCCGCTTCTGGCGAACCATAGCAGCGCACAGAAACGCTGTTTACCTTCCTGCCAGAGTGGTACCTCTTTATCTACTTGCACTCTGATGTGCTTTCAAACAGCTAGGTTGGCAGGAGCAGGGACCAAGCAACGGGAGCTCACCCCGTCATGGGGATTCGAACCGCCGACCTTCCGATCGGCAAGCCCAAGGCTCTGTGCTTTAACCCACAGCGCCACCCGCGTCCCATTCAAGGGATAATATGTACCAAAAGGACGGTGGATACTTATGCTGTGGCCATCATGGCAGTTCCTGTTCTGAAGCCTCGAGAGCAGTGGCGGAGCGTGTCTCCCTGGTGCGCAAGATGAGTGCGTGTTGGTGGGCCTCGGGTGGGAGGAAGGCAACGTGAGGAAGATGCGGCAGGAGAGGCAGGTGCCTTCCATTCATTGTCCTCCTCAGAGTGCTCCCTCCCTCCCTCTTGGCCAGTCCAGTCACAGGCCATGAGGAGAAGGAGGAACCCCAAATCCCATAAAGAGGAACACAAAGAACTTCCAAGATGAAGCTGAGCCAAAAGCAAAGCAGTTTCCTGAGCCAAGACATCGCCTGACATGAAAGATAGCCGAGGCCGTTTAGGGCTTTCAAGGTCAGCACCAACACTATGAATTGTGCTTGGAAACGTACTGGGAGCCAATATAGGTCTTTCAAGACCAGTGTTATGTGGTCTCGGCAGCCGTCACCAGTCTAGCTGCCGCATTCTGGATTAGTTGTAGTTTCCGGGTCACCTTCCAAGGTAGCCCCACGTAGAGCGCATTGCAGTAGTCCAAGCGGACTGTTGGTTATGGACATATGCTACATCAGTGTAGCCAGCTGCACATTTCTAAGAGTCTAATGAGAAGTGCAAGCTCAAATTTGAGTGGAATTCCTTGTGAGCACAAAAGAGTCCCAGGGGCACAGCTAGGAGGGGACCCCTTCTCTATGGTTCCTCTTGGCCCTGGAAGCTAATAATTTCGCCTGGCAGTAGTAATCTGGCTAAGTATACCCAACCACAGCTCAGAATTTGGCCAGAATATTCCTAGCCATTAAGACACCTCTTGATGTAATGTTTTCAGAGATGTTATCTTTCATGCCAGGCTCCTCCTTGGCACAAGCAGCTGCTTTGATTTATTTTGGCTCAGCTTCATCTGGGATATAATTTGTGTTCCTTTCAATGGGATTCATCCCAAAATCCTTCATGCTTCTGAAGCGCCACATTTGGAGGGGAAGTCATGACAGTTACATGCACACTATACCTTTCAAGCAGATTTCACCCCCGAAAGAACTCTAGATTGATAAGGGTGCTGGGAATTGTAGTTCTGTAAGGGGAAAACTGGGGACGCAGGTGGCGCTGTGGGTTAAAGCCTCAGCGCCTAGGACTTGCCGATCGAAAGGTCGGCGGTTCGAATCCCTGCGGCGGGGTGTGCTCCCGCTGCTCGGTCCCAGCGCCTGCCAACCTTGCAGTTCGAAAGCACCTCCGGGTGCAAGTAGATAAATAGGGACCGCTTACCAGCGGGAAGGTAAACGGCGTTTCCGTGTGCGGCTCTGGCTCGCCAGATACAGCTTTGTCACGCTGGCCACGTGACCCGGAAGTGTCTCCGGACAGCGCTGGCCCCTGGCCTCTTAAGTGAGATGGGCGCACAACCCCAGAGTCTGTCAAGACTGGCCCGTACGGGCAGGGGTACCTTTACCTTTACCTTTAAGGGGAAAACTACGTGCCGTTTTAGAGCAGACGCTCCTTTTCTAAACAGCCTTTTAAGCGGGTACCTTTATCCCATTCTTTTTTGGATTTGAAATGGTTTTGATAAATAGGATGCCTTTTAATTTGTCGAAGGTTGAAGTCCAACAGATACCCTGTACATTTCTTCTCCGATCCTGTTACCCAGATTTGTTTCTTCCATACAGAAGCAATGGTACAAGTGCTAAAATGTTGTGCTGCTGTTGTTGGGCCTGATGATGACGACATTTTAGAAGCCATAACTTCTAGCCCTAATTCCTAATTGCAACAAGGTGGACGTCCTTAGCCTATTAATTACCTGAAATGAAAGAGAGTTAATTGGCTCCAAGTAGGGAATGTTCTCCACCGACTCTCCTGAAGGCAAACAGCCTGCTCCAGAACATTCCACCTTCGCACTTAAAGCCCTCAAGACATTTTCTCCAACAGAGCAATAAGGCTTTGGCTTTCCTGCTTTTGCAAAGGCCTTTGGTTCAAAGCAGCAGGAGCCCATCAACTTAAGTTCACACTTACAAAGAGATTCATGAATGCCAGGCACTTCCAGCCACAGTAGATTACACTACATGGATTCTGGGAGGCATTTGATTCATCTCAGTCTAGGGTACCTGACTCCTCAGCCTCACATTTATAAAGCCAGGTTTAGCTATTTGTCCTGTTTGGCTTTTCTGCCACCACCGCTCCAGCTCACTCTGAATGCTTTCCAAACCTCCTAGAAGGTGGTAAAGAAGTCTTCGGCATGAGCTGAACCAGGGCCGTCTTAGGTATATCCGGTGCGTGGTGCAAAGATCCCTTCGGCACACCCCACCCCCCTGTCCCAGAGTTGCCAACCTTTTTACGGCACTGTCGGCAGCTTTGTGGGGCTGGAGGAGGCGGGCAGAGGCTGGAGGGGGGCTCCTCCGGTGGGGAAGAGGCAGAGGTTCTGGGCATGGCGCTGCTTCAGCGAGGCGGGTGAGGGCGGCGAGCTGATGCCTGGAGGCCCCGCGTGCAGCCTCTGCCTCTTCCCTGGCGCCCTCCAGAACTTGGCGCCCCGGCACCCCGTACCACTTGCCTCTATGGACAAGACGTCCCTGAGCTGAACCTCAATGATAGAGACACAGTGAACATTGAGCTAAGGTTCTGATGTATTCAGTCATGGCCGACTCTGGAGTTGTGGTGCTCATCTCGCTTTATTGGCCGAGGGAGCCGGCGTACAGCTTCCGGGTCCTGTGGCCAGCATGACTAAGCCGCTTCTGGAGAACCAGAGCAGCGCACGGAAAAGCTGTTTACCTTCCCGCTGGAGTGGCACCTATTTTTCTACTTGCACTTTGATGTGCTTTTGAACTGCTAGGTTGGCAGGAGCAGGGACCGAGCAACGGGAGCTCACCCTGTTGCGGGACTTCAACCTTCGACAAATTAAAAGGCATCCTATTTATCAAAACCATTTCAAATCCAAAAAAGAATGGGATAAAGGTACCCGCTTAAAAGGCTGTTTAGAAAAGGAGTGTTTGCACTAAAATGGCACGTAGTTTTCCCCTTACAGAACTACAATTCCCAGCACCCTTATCAATCTAGAGTTCTTTCGGGGGTGAAATCTGCTTGAAAGGTATAGTGTGCATGTAACTGTCATGACTTCCCCTCCAAATGTGGCACTTCAGACGCATGAAGGATTTTGGGACGAATCCCATTGAAAGGAACACAAATTACATCCCAGATGAAGCTGAGCCAAAATAAATCAAAGCAGCTGCTGGTGCCAAGGAGGAGCCTGGCATGAAAGATAACATCTCTGAAAACATTACATCAAGAGGTGTCTTAATGGCTAGGAATATTCTGGCCAAATTCTAGACTGAGCTTGGTTGGGTATACTTAGCCAGATTACTAGCGCCAGGCCAAACCATTAGCTTCCAGGGCCGAGAGGAACCACAGAGAAGGGGTCACCTCCTAGCTGTGCCCCTGGGACTCCTTTGCGCCCAGAAGGAATTTCACTCAAATTTGAGCTTGCACTTCTCATTAGACTCTTAGAAACGTGCAGCTGGCTACACTGATGTAGCATATGTCCATAACCAACAGTCCGCTTGGACTACTGCAATGCGCTCTACGTGGGGCTACCTTGGAAGGTGACCCGGAAACTACAACTAATCCAGAATGCGGCAGCTAGACTGGTGACGGCTGCCGAGACCACATAACACTGGTCTTGAAAGACCTATATTGGCTTCCAGTATGTTTCCTTGGCAGTGTTGCTGGGCAGAAGTGGCACAGTCAGGCTGGGAAGGTAAGGGGCTCAGGTTACAGCCTTCAGAGTGGGAAAGGGCAGAGAGCGTAGAGCACTCTGGAGAGAAGCATTGGAGCTGAGGCCTTTGTGGAAGAGTTGCAGGACTCCGTTGCAAGAGAATTGCAAGAGAACTCTTGCGGACTTTGGCGCAGCAAGGGCTTCGTAAGCAAAGAGACCGTCCGGGCTCAGAGAGGGAAAGCTGGTTGTAACATCTTGTAAAGAAATATGTGTGTGAAGGAAGGAAGGAAGGAAGGAAGGAAGGAAGGAAGGAAGGAGGGAAGGAAGGGGCAGCTGGGCACTTTTGTGGGTGGAAACAGATGAGGGTGAAGAATTGGGATCTCTTGCTCCCAACAGAGCAGAACTTGCAGGCTGGCTGTGTGTGTGTGTGTGTGTGTGTGTGTGTGACCTGTTCTGGATCTGCTTGGCCTATGTTTGAAAGATCAGGTGTGCGGCATGGGAGCTCCTTGGGGCCCATTCCCCCCCCCTCTTTCTGGGGCGCTCCATTCATGGCTGCTGTCCTGGCTTGCTTTGCAAAGCTTTGGCCAATGTGGTGTAGTGGTTAAGAGCTGTAGTCTCGTAATCTGGTGAACCGGGTTCGCGTCTCCGCTCCTCCACATGAAGCTGCTGGGTGACCTTGGGCCAGTCACACTTCTTTGAAGTCTCTCAGCCCTACTCTCCTCACAGAGTGTTTGTTGTGGGGGAGGAAGGGAAAGGAGAATGTAAGCCCTTTGAGACTCCTTCGGGTAGTGATAAAGTGGGATATCAAATGCAAACCCTTCTTCTTGGCCGGTGCTCCCGCTCAGAGCTCTGGTTCCCAGCACCCTTAGCAATCTGGAGGGGCCAGTGTCCTTTGAGGGAGAAAATGTGCTTCCCCTGCGATTGCAACATCCAGTGTCTTCGTAGGTGCCAAGTCATAGGTCCTAAAGGAGGATTGAGTCAAGAATATGCCCCAAATTCCTTTGAAAGGAATGCAAAGAACATTACCCAAGGTGAACCCGAGTTAAAAGAAAGCGGTGCCTTGAGAGAAGGAGGAGGCTGACAGGACAGCTAATTTATTGGAACACATGACATTGCAGTTGGATGGAGTCTCAGTGGCGAGGAACGTTCAGCCCCAAAAGTGGAGGTGGACCATAATTAGCCAAATTAGTGATGCTGCACCAAAGTATTTGCTCCAATTGCAGAGAGAAACAGTATAAAAGGGCTCAACGCGTAGGGCTTTTCCACCAGTGCTTTTGAAGATCTCCTCTCTTCGGCTGCTCAGCTTCTTCAGCTTTAGGTAAGTAAATCGATTTGTGATGCGGGTAGTGCTGTGGTCTAAACCACAGAGCCTAGGGCTTGCCGATCGGAAGGTCGGTGGTTCGAATCCCTGTGATGGGGTGAGCTCCCGTTGCTCAGTCCCTGCTCCTGCCAACCTAGCAGTTCGAAAGCATGTCAAAGTGCAAGTAGATAAATAGGTACCACTCTGGCGGGAAGGTCAACGGTGTTTCCGTGCGCTGCTCTGGTTCGCCAGAAGCGGCTTAGTCATGCTGGCCACATGACCCGGAAAAACTGTCTGTGGACAAACGCCGGCTCCCTCGGCCAGTAAAGCGAGATGAGTGCTGCAACCCCAGAGTCGTCCTCAACTGGACTCAACAGTTAGGAGTCCCTTTACCTTTAAATCGATTCATAGACCATGGAAGGTAGGAAGTGAATGACTATGGGCAGTGCTTTTTTTTCTGGGGGAAAGCAGGGGGACGCAAAGCCCTAAACATTTTGTGAATCTAAAGGGAGAAGAATTTTTTAGTTTCTTCTCTAGCACGGTGAATCGTCAGTTCCGGCGCCGCCTCTGATGGCGCCCTTATTTCCTGTCACGGTGTTTCCTGAGTCTCAGACGGAATGAGAGTACCCTAAATATTTTTTACGATAGAAGCACAGACCATGGGGCAGATATTTATTGGGGGCTTTTCTTTTCAACATGCCTTTCTGCTTAGTTCCACATAGGAATCAGATTTGGGAAGAGGCCTTCAAAGGTTTACATGTAATTCCCTGTGCCGCTGGCAGTGTTTTGGGCTCAGACAGAAATTTCACTTCCAAGAGGGCTTTTGAAAAGTGGAGCTGGCACTTTGGTGAATGGAGTCTGATGAGAGTGAAGAATGAGGATCTCTTCCTCCTAAGAGATCAGAGCAGGGAAGGGGGAGATCTGCTAGGATTCTGTGTGCAAGAGCAGAGCATTCCTGGCTGAGCCCCGTGCCCTAGAGGTGTTGCCAAACTAAAACTCCCATCTCCCCTGGCATTTGGCCATGCTGGCTGCCGGGGTTCTGGGAGTTGTAGTTCCATAAGTTACGGAAGGCCAATGCTTCCCCTCCCTGCTGTTGGGTCAAGGCTCTTCTTGATGGTCTAAAGGAAGAGGAAGCTTCTGGAAAGCCCAGCCTGAGAAGAACGCTGGATTTCAGCACAGGCAGAGACAGAAGGAGAACAGGCACAGAGAGCTGGCCTCAGGGTTTTTTATACCAATAATAATAATAATACTTTTAAGTTACTATCTGTCCTTGCTTAAAATAATGCCCAACAGTCAAATACATTTTCATCTGTTTGGCAATCTGAAGGCTAATGACTAATTTCCCTCTGTTTCCACATATTTGTGAACATATGTCTTAAAAATGATTTATTTCAGATTCCCCAACATTCCTCCAAGATGTCCAGTGCCAACGTTGGAGCAAGGCTTATGATTCCCAGGATACTACGCCCTGGATCAACAGCTCCATTTTTTACAGGTTTTCGGGCCCAGTTCTACTTCCCAATGTAAGAGGCTTTCGAGAGTGGACCAAACACCCTCAGAAGTTTGTGGACTCTGCTTCATTGGAGATTTTTAAGCAGAGGCTGGATGGCTTTTCCGGGGTTGGACTGGGAAGGGGGAATTACACCTTTGGGTAATTCCAACTCTACAATTCTATGATTCTACAATTCTATGATTCTGCACCACAACAAATTGAAAATGTGTTTCTTAGGAGAAAGTGTGTATAAAAAATGAGTATATTAGTGAAAAAAACACACAAGAATCACGCAAGATTTTAGCTAAGGTTTCTGTTATGTAATCAAGCCATCAATTCTAGCACGTGGGGTCCCACCTTATCTAAATTATATAATTTGGTATTTGAACTATTGGTATTAATTTATTACAAATTGGTATTGTTCTAACAAGTCTATTACTGGATTGTAATTGAAAACTAATAAAAATTATTATCAAAAAAAGAAGAAGTACCGGTAATATATACAGGTCTCAGGGGCCAAAAAGTCAGAGGTGCTCCTGCCTGGGACGTGTCCTGGTCCTCAGGTGGGTTTTGAAGCAGCCGGGTCCTGGCAAAGTGATGTCTTTGCCCCCAGAAGTGCTCAATGTCTTAAAGAACTGCCAAGGTGACTGCAGATCCCAGAAGAAAGTTGCAAGAGAGGCCATTTTGCGCATTGAGGCTGCTGCTCAGGTGCAGAACAGACACAGGGAGCTCAACTGTCAATCTCGCTGCTGCCCCTAACCCCACTCCCATCAACAAGACAAGTCTGTGATACTGCACTGAAGCTTTAACAGTGGACTTCCTGGGAGTTTAATGGACTTCCTGGGCGTTGGTCTTTAGGGATATCACTGATGGGGGGGCAGGACACGGGTCATTCACACATCACAGGACACGGGTTTGGGCTGAGGCTTTGGGGGTTTTGGTGACGGTGGACCAAGTTCCAGGAAGGCAGAAGACAAGACACATCTGTGATGCTGCAGTGAAGCTTTAATAGAGGAGAAGAAAGGAAGGAACCTTCTCTGTGGTCAGCAGTTTAAGTGGGAGAAGAAAAATAAATGGATCCCATTCCGAGTAAAGAGCACATTCACTATTGAGGTGATACAGATTGTGAGAAAACAAAATATCTCTAAAGAGAGGTGGTCAAGCAGAAGGAAGGAAGGAAGGAAGGAAGGAAGGAAGGAAGGAAGGAAGGAAGGAAGGCGGGTGGTTGGTTCTCCCCAGACTTTCCTGTTGTCCTGGCCCACATGCTAAAAAGTTCCCAGTTAGGAACTCACTGGAAGATGTGCAGAACCTGAGGCTCTCCTTACTCAGAGAACGGAGGGTTGCTGGGCATAAATGGAGGAGAGATAGCAGAGGAAGAAGAGAGATGTACAAAGGAACAGCCAAGGGCAACTGAGGAAAGGTGAGGCATTGGCAGCTGCAGGTGTCAGAAAAGATGAGCACCTGAGACCATCTTTGCTTTGGATCCCGGATGCTCATCATTCCTGACTTCCTGCCCTGAAAAGAAAGCAAATCATATCCGGGTTTGCCATCTCAGTCTTCCGCTTGGAGCTTCCCTTTAGGATGGGGAATGTGGAGGATTCTCAGTTGGGTCCGTATTGTGAGTGACGCTGAAACTCTGCCTTCTCTTCAGAACATGAGGTCACCTGGAGCGTCCAAGGAGGCAGCAGAAGGGAATCCTCAGAGAGGAAGAGGTTAAACCCGGATAACGTATCTTCCTGTTGGAGTTATGACAGTAATAGTAACAGTTCCATCCATGGGTGGCAATTGCTGCAGCAGAGAGGGGCTGACACTGGACATCTTGGAGGAAGCTTTGAAATCTGAAACGAGACATTGTCATAGATAATTTCACAAATATGTGGATTCCTAAAGAAATAAGAGTTTGAATTAACATTGCTTAATTGCTGTGGTTTCCAGCGACTAATGCTGGCCCCATTTGTGCAGGGAAAGCATAACATTGGTGACTGGTAGCCATCAATAGCCCTCTCCTCCTCCTCCTCCTCTTTTAAAAATTTTTCTAATCCTCTTTGAAAGCCATCCCAGTTGCTGTCTGTGCTGGTCCTGGGGGCTAACCGAGAGGCGAGGTCTGAGTCCAGTCCGAGGTCGTTGGTGCGGTATGGAGGCTGTCCGTCAAAGCTGTAGCTGGGTCCAAGGCAGGGAGTCGGGTGGGGTCAGGAACTCTGGCAGAAGAGCAGGACAGGGTGCAGGCAGGAACAGGCTACCAACAACGTTGCTCCTGCAACCTGGGACTGGGGCTGGCTGGCTTTTATCTGCCCCGAGGCATAGGGCGGCCCCGGTCCACAGGTGACTCGCGTCTCTGTTGAGCCCTAAACAATCCCAGTAGTACAACTCCTTGGGTGTAGAGATTTGAGTTCTTCTTCCCAAAACTGCTTCTTGTCTCTCAATTGGCAGCTAATTGAGTCAAACCAAATTTCAAAAAGATCTCTGTTCCATAATCAAACAGTTCCTTCCTTCTCTCCTCTAAGAACCGATTCAGTTAAAGACAACTTACCAAGTGATGGAGAAGTCGAGTGACAGGAGAGAGGAGATGTTTCAAGGCACTGGTGGAAAAGCCTTTTATACGGTTTCTCTCTGGACTTTTTGGGCAACAGTTTGGCATGGCGTCACTAATTTGGCTAAGTATACCCCACCTCAGTCCAGTCTAGACGTTACCAGAATGCTCCTGGCCACTCTCCCAGACCATGTAACCCAATTCTAAGATGCTATCTTTCATGTCAGGCGACGTCTTGGCTCAGGAAACTGCTTTGCTTTTGGCTCAGCTTCATCTTGGAAGTTCTTTGTGTTCCTCTTTATGGGATTTGGGGTTCCTCCTTCTCCTCATGGCCTGTGACTGGACTGGCCAAGAGGGAGGGAGGGAGCACTCTGAGGAGGACAATGAATGGAAGGCACCTGCCTCTCCTGCCGCATCTTCCTCACGTTGCCTTCCTCCCACCCGAGGCCCACCAAATAGCTAAACCTGGCTTTATAAATGTGAGGCTGAGGAGTCAGGTACCCTTGACTGAGGTGAATCAAATGCCTCGCAGAATCCACGTAGTGTAATCTACTGTGGTTGGAAGTGCCTGGCATTCATGAATCTCTTTGTAAGTGTGAACTTCCCTGGCGTGCTCCAGAACTTGGCGCCCTGATCTATTTAAGGGATAGGTAAAGGTAAAGGGACCCCTGACCATTAGGTCCAGTTGTGACCAACTCTGGGGTTACAGCCCTCATCTCGCTTTACTGGCCAAGGGAGCCGGCATACAGCTTCCGGGTCATGTGGCCAGCATGACTAAGCCGCTTCTGGCAAACCAGAGCAGCGCACAGTAACGCTGTTTACCTGTTTATCGCTAAGAGTTGGAAAACTCAAGATCTACCCACACTGGAAGAGTGGCAGATGCAGCTGATGGACTATATGCAACTGGCCGAGATGACTGGTAGAATTCGAGACCTGGGAGAAGAGAGGGTTGAAGAAGACTGGAAGAAATTCAAGATTTATTTACAAAAGTATTGTAATTTGGCAGAAGGCTAAGAAGGATGCTAGATCATAAATAACTGCCTACCATTGAATTAGATTTGAATTTGACGATAAGTGAGATTGAGGAAAATATAAAATTTTTGGAGAATTATTAGATTAAATTAATTGAACGAGATTTAAGAATGTAAACAAGATGATAAATTGCTGGAAAAAGGTCATAATGATGTAAGTGGGAGTGGGAGACGTGAGGGAGTCCAAAGAAGTTTTGAAAAATGTGTTATGATTCATGTTATATTGTTTATCATTTTTGCATTTTGTATTTGAAAAATCTTAATAAATATTTATATATATAAAAAAAAGAAAGCCATCCCAGTTGCTGTCTGTGCTGGTCCTGGGGGCTAACCGAGAGGCAAGGTCCAAGTCCAGTCCAAGGTCGTTGGTACGGTATGGAGGCTGTCTGTCAAAGCTGTAGCTGGGTCCAAGGCAGGGAGTCAGGTGAGGTCAGGAACTCTGGCAGAAGAGCAGGAACAGGCTACCAACAACGTTGCTCCCACGACCTGGGATTGGGGCTGGCTGGCTTTTATCTGCCCCGAGACATAGGGTGGCCCCGATCCTCTGGTGACTCGCCTCTCCTGGCCTGGAGGCGAGCATTCCTCCTGCAGGAACTTAGTTCCATCCGCCTCTCTGCCCTGAGCCTCTGGAGCTCAGGAGAGGCTGGAGGGTTACCGGACCCAGAAGCAACCTCAGCTTCCTCTGACGGGGCTGAGAGTGGAGCACCTGCAGGCAATGGGTCCTCCATCACCTCAGAAGCCGGAGCAGACTCAGCTGGTGCCTGCACCTGAGGACCCAGCAGAGGTGAGGACCCTTCAGGCTCAGGCCCCAGCCCTGGCTCAGCTGGTTCTGGAGGCAGGGACTCTTGTGCAGACTGGGATTCTTCAGGTTCAGCCTCTGAGTTCGAATCCCAGGCCATCATCACACTGTCCTTCACTGCCTCCCATGGGAAAGACTTGCCCAGTTTGACTCTGTTCTGTGTGAATAAGTCCTTTCTGTCCAAATTTTCCAACATTCAGCTTCATTGGCTGTCCAGGAATTCTAGTGTTGTGAGAGAGGAAGAAAAACCTTTCTCTGTTCAACTTCCTCATGCCCTGCCTGGTTTTATAAACTCCTATCATCATGACTGGGACGCGGGTGGCGCTGTGGGTAAAACCTCAGTGCCTAGGACTTGCTGATCGTAAGGTCGGTGGTTCTAATCCCCGCGGTGGGGTGAGCTCCTGCCAACCTAGCAGTTCAAAAGCACGTCAAAGTGCAAGTAGATAAAGAGGGACCGCTTTATAGCGGGAAGGTAAACGGCGTTTCCGTGTGTGGCACTGGTGCTGGCTCGCCAGATGCAGCTTCATCACGCTGGCCACGTGACCCAGAAGTGTCTTCAGACAGCGCCGGCTCCCGGCCTCTTGAGCGAGATGAGCACACAACCCCAGAGTCAGTCACGACTGGCCCTGACGGGCAGGGGTCCCTTTACCTTTATCATCATGACTCTTACTCGCTTTCCCACAAAACTAAAAACTCTCGGATGCTGCAAACTCTCTTCATAGCTCCATCCCCCTGATCACTTTCCTTGCCCTTTTCCACTCTCCGATACATTATTTGAAGTGAGGCTGAAGGACCTTCCTTTCTAGCCTTATCTGATACTAGGAGCATCAGGGACACTGCAAGAGTCAAACGACAGCGGAGAAAAAGTTTTTTTTTTTTTTAATTTTGTGAAGCAATTGCTTGGACACAAAGGCACAGACAGGCTCATGCTTCGAGTCTGCCTACCCCTTTCTTAGCGTGCCAGCTTTTTATACATTTGCAGAATACAATACCACCTGATTTCTTCTAAAACCACCTGATTTCTGGGAAACCGAAAGGAATATAGTTAGATCCTATTACCATGTAACATCTTGGGCTCCCTCCTTTCCGCAATCTCCCTTCTCCCTTCTATGGCTCCACCATACCAGGCAGCGCGCGTGCCTGAGTCTGCTCATCTCTTTACAACCTTGAATAATAAACATTTAAGCCTGTTCCATCAGTGCCAGCCTTGTTCTCCTGACGGACCTCTCCTTTCTCAGAAAGGCCATTTTTTTGGGGGGGGGGTTCTTATGGCCCTACAAGGCAACCCGATCTGTACCCAGCATTACATTCAGAAGAGAGGGAGCTCCTTTTAATGTGTCTGACCTTCTAGCAGAGGGTCGTCCCCAGAGCAGGAATGGGGAACGCTTTGAATCTGAACTACAATTCTCAGCAGCTGCAGGAAGCAGAGGAGACGAGGGCTGTAGTTTGGCAATGTCTGGAGGGCCGGAGGTTCCCCACCTCTCTTCACCAGAAAGAAGGATTCCCTTTCCAGGGTTTCAGGGGAACACCTGGCTCTGCCAGACCTGCCTCATGCAGGAAAGGGTCAGTGTGGCTGGAACAAGGCAGCCCTGAGTCTCAGTAATCCAGTCGAGATGCAACAGGGGCAGCAGGTGTGACCATGGCCAGAGCAGCTTTCTCCAGAAAGACAGGGAACAGGGACACTAGGCAAGGTTTTGCAAAACCACTCAGGACCATGGCTGCTATCTTCTTTTCCTAGCTGGCTCCAACCATGAAAGTACCCAGTTTCGCATTTCTAAAAGCCCCAATACAACTCTAGGTTAGAATTTCCTGTTGAGCCCTAAACAATCCCAGTAGCACAACTCCTTGGGTGTAGAGATTTGAGTTCTTCTTCCCAAAACTGCTTCTTGTCTCTCAATTGACAGCTAATTGAGTCAAACCAAATTTCAAAAAGATCTCTGTTCCATAATCAAAGAGTTCCTTCCTTCTCTCCTCTAAGAACCAATTCAGTTAAAGACAACTTACCAAGTGATGGAGAAGCCAAGTGACAGGAGAGAGGAGATGTTTCAAGGCACTGGTGGAAAAGCCTTTTATATGGTTTCTTTCTGGACTTTTTGGGCAACAGTTTGGCATGGCGTCACTAATTTGGCTAAGTATACCCCACCTCAGTCCAGTCTAGACGTTACCAGAATGCTCCTGGCCACCCTCCCAGACCATGTAACCCAATTCTAAGATGCTATCTTTCATGTCAGGCGGCGTCTTGGCTCAGGAAACTGCTTTGCTTTTGGCTCAGCTTCATCTTGGAAGTTCTTTGTGTTCCTCTTTATGGGATTTGGGGTTCCTCCTTCTCCTCATGGCCTGTGACTGGACTGGCCAAGAGGGAGGGAGGGAGCACTCTGAGGAGGACAATGAATGGAAGGCACCTGCCTCTCCTGCTGCATCTTCCTCACGTTGCCTTCCTCCCACCCAAGGCCCACCGACAATCACCAATCCTAGGAACCAGGAGAAACGCTCCTCCACTGCTCTTGAGGCTTCAGAACAGGAACTGCCATGATGGCCACAGCATAAGTATCCACCGTCCTTTTGGTACATATTATCCCTTGAATGGGACGCGGGTGGCGCTGTGGGTTAAAGCACAGAGCCTTGGGCTTGCCAATCGGAAGGTCGGCGGTTCGAATCCCCATGACGGGGTGAGCTCCCGTTGCTTGGTCCCTGCTCCTGCCAACCTAGCTGGGACGGTGGATACTTATGCTGTGGCCATCATGGCAGTTCCTGTTCTGAAGCCTCGAGACCAGTGGCGGAGTGTGTCTCCCTGGTGCGCAAGATGAGTGCGTGTTGGTGGGCCTCGGGTGGGAGGAAGGCAACGTGAGGAAGATGCGGCAGGAGAGGCAGGTGCCTTCCATTCATTGTCCTCCTCAGAGTGCTCCCTCCCTCCCTCTTGGCCAGTCCAGTCACAGGCCATGAGGAGAAGGAGGAACCCCAAATCCCATAAAGAGGAACACAAAGAACTTCCAAGATGAAGCTGAGCCAAAAGCAAAGCAGTTTCCTGAGCCAAGACGCCGCCTGACATGAAAGATAGCATCTTAGAATTGGGTTACATGGTCTGGGAGGGTGGCCAGGAGCATTCTGGTAACGTCTAGACTGGACTGAGGTGGGATATACTTAGCCAAATTAGTGACGCCATGCCAAACTGTTGCCCAAAAAGTCCAGAGAGAAACTGTATAAAAGGCTTTTCCACCAGTGCCTTGAAACATCTCCTCTCTCCTGTCACTTGGCTTCTCCATCACTTGGTAAGTAGTCTTTAACTGAATCGGTTCTTAGAGGAGAGAAGGAAGGAACTGTTTGATTATGGAACAGAGATCTTTTTGAAATTTGGTTTGACTCAATTAGCTGTCAATTGAGAGACAAGAAGCAGTTTTGGGAAGAAGAACTCAAATCTCTACACCCAAGGAGTTGTGCTACTGGGATTGTTTAGGGCTCAACAGAAAATTCTAACCTAGAGTTGTATTGAGGCTTTTAGAAATGCGAAACTGGGTACTTTCATGGTTGGAGCCAGCTCAGGAAAAACAGATAGTCAGCAGCCGTGGTCCTGAGTGGTTTTGCAAAACCTTGCCTAGTGTCCCTGTTCCCTGTCTTTCTGGAGGAAGCTGCTCTGGCCATGGTCACACCTGCTGCCCATGTAGCATCTGAACTGGATTTTTGAGGCTCACTCTATGCAGGGCTGCCTTGTTCCAGCCACACTGACCCTTTCCTGCATGAGGCAGGTCTGGCAGAGCCAGGTGTTCCCCTGAAACCCTGGAAAGGGAATCCTTCTTTCTGGTGAAGAGAGGTGGGGAACCTCCGGCCCTCCAGACATTGCCAAACTACAGCCCTCGTCTCCTCTGCTTCCTGCAGCTGCTGAGAATTGTAGTTCAGATTCAAAGCGTTCCCCATTCCTGCTCTGGGGACGACCCTCTGCTAGAAGGTCGGACGCATTAAAAGGAGCTCCCTCTCTTCTGAATGTAATGCTGGGTACAGATCGGGTTGCCTTGTAGGGCCATAAGAACCCCCCCCCCCAAAAAAAATGGCCTTTCTGAGAAAGGAGAGGTCCGTCAGGAGAACAAGGCTGGCACTGATGGAACAAGCTTAAATGTTTATTATTCAAGGTTGTAAAGAGATGAGCAGACTCAGGCACGCGCGCTGCCTGGTATGGTGGAGCCATAGAAGGGAGAAGGGAGATTGCGGAAAGGAGGGAGCCCAAGATGTTACATGGTAATAGGATCTAACTATATTCCTTTCAGTTTCCCAGAAATCAGGTGGTTTTAGAAGAAATCAGGTGGTATTGTATTCTGCAAATGTATAAAAAGCTGGCACGCTAAGAAAGGGGTAGGCAGACTCGAAGCATGAGCCTGTCTGTGCCTTTGTGTCCAAGCAATTGCTTCCCAAAATTAAAAAAAAAAACAAAACTTTTCCTCCGCTGTCATTTGACTCTTGCGGTGTCCCTGATGCTCCTAGTATCAGATAAGGCTAGAAAGGAAGGTCCTTCAGCCTCACTTCAAATAATGTATCGGAGAGTGGAAAAGGGCAAGGAAAGTGATCAGGGGGATGGAGCTATGAAGAGAGTTTGCAGCATCTGAGAGTTTTTAGTTTTGGGGGAAAGCGAGTAAGAGTCATGATGATAAAGGTAAAGGGACCCCTGCCCGTCAGGGCCAGTCGTGACTGACTCTGGGGTTGTGTGCTCATCTCGCTCAAGAGGCCGGGAGCCGGCGCTGTCTGAAGACACTTCTGGGTCACGTGGCCAGCGTGATGAAGCTGCATCTGGCGAGCCAGCACCAGTGCCACACACGGAAACGCCGTTTACCTTCCCGCTATAAAGCGGTCCCTCTTTATCTACTTGCACTTTGACGTGCTTTTGAACTGCTAGGTTGGCAGGAGCTCACCCCACCGCGGGGATTAGAACCACCGACCTTACGATCAGCAAGTCCTAGGCACTGAGGTTTTACCCACAGCGCCACCCGCGTCCCAGTCATGATGATAGGAGTTTATAAAACCAGGCAGGGCATGAGGAAGTTGAACAGAGAAAGGTTTTTCTTCCTCTCTCACAACACTAGAATTCCTGGACAGCCAATGAAGCTGAATGTTGGAAAATTTGGACAGAAAGGACTTATTCACACAGAACAGAGTCAAACTGGGCAAGTCTTTCCCATGGGAGGCAGTGAAGGACAGTGTGATGATGGCCTGGGATTCGAACTCAGAGGCTGAACCTGAAGAATCCCAGTCTGCACAAGAGTCCCCGCCTCCAGAACCAGCTGAGCCAGGGCTGGGGCCTGAGCCTGAAGGGTCCTCACCTGTGCTGGGTCCTCAGGAGCAGGCACCAGCTGAGTCTGCTCTGGCCCCTGAGGGAATGGAGGACCCATTGCCTGCAGGTCCCCCACTCTCAGCCCCGTCAGGGGAAGCTGAGGTTGCCTCTGGGTCCGGTAACCCTCCAGCCTCTCCTGAGCTCCAGAGGCTCAGGGCAGAGAGGCGGATGGAACTAAGTTCCTGCAGGAGGAGTGCTCGCCTCCAGGCCAGGAGAGGCGAGTCACCAGAGGATCGGGGCCACCCTATGTCTCGGGGCAGATAAAAGCCAGCCAGCCCCAATCCCAGGTCGTGGGAGCAACGTTGTTGGTAGCCTGTTCCTGCTCTTCTGCCAGAGTTCCTGACCTCACCTGACTCCCTGCCTTGGACCCAGCTACAGCTTTGACAGACAGCCTCCATACCGCACCAACGACCTTGGACTGGACTTGGACCTTGCCTCTCGGTTAGCCCCCAGGACCAGCACAGACAGCAACTGGGATGGCTTTCAAAGAGGATTAGAAAAATTTTTAAAAGAGGAAGAGGAGGAAGAGGAGGAGGAGGAGGAGAGGGCTATTGATGGCTACCAGTCACCAATGTTATGCTTTCCCTGCACAATTGTGGCCAGCAATGATTCTGGACATTAGCCGCTGGAAACCACAGGCTGGAAGAGATGTCTTGGGCCTGATCCAGCCGGCTCTTCTCGTGTTCTTATGGAAGAAGAAGGTTGGATTTCATCAGAGGGGACAGGGAGGGACAGGGAGCAGAAAGAGGAGACTTTGTCAAAATGGCGGGGAGGAGGGAAGAATCTTTCAGCATTTCCTATTTCAAAATCCTTATTGAATTTCTTATGCCTCATTCACCCTAATGTCCCAGGCCAGGCTACAGCAATTAAACAATGTTAATTCAAACTCTTATTTCTTTAGGAATCCACATATTTCTGAAATTCTCTATGAAAATGTCTCGTTTCAGATTTCAAATCTTCCTCCAAGATGTTCAGTGTCAGCCCCTCTCTGCTGCAGGAATTGCCACCCATGGATGGAACTGTTACTATTACTGTCATAACTCCAACAGGAAGATACGTTATCCGGGTTTAACCTCTTCCTCTCTGAGGATTCCCTTCTGCTGCCTCCTTGGATGCTCCAGGTGACCTCATGTTCTGAAGAGAAGGCAGAGTTTCAGCGTCACTCACAATACGGACCCAACTGAGAATCCTCCACATTCCCCATCCTAAAGGGAAGCTCCAAGCAAAAAACTGAGATGGCAAACCTGGATATGATTTGCTTTCTTTTCAGGGCAGGAAATCAGGAATGATGAGCATTCGGGATCCAAAGCAAAGATGGTCTCAGGTGCTCATCTTTTCTGACACCTGCAGCTGCCAATGCCTCACCTTTGCTCAGTTGCCCTTGGCTTTTCCTTTGCACATCTCCCTTCTTCCTCTGCTATCTCTCCTCCATTTATGCCCAGCAACCCTCCGTTCTCTGAGTCTGAATAAGGAGAGCCACACATCTACTGTACTACTGTAATTCGCTCTATGTGGGGCTGCCCTTGAAGCTGTCCCAGAAAATCCAGCGGGTGCGCAATGCTTCAGCGAGGCTCCTCACGGGGTCCCTGCCATGGGAGCATATTCACCCAGTGCTTTACCAGTTGCACTGGCTCCCGGTGGAGTATAGGGTCGGGTTCAAGGTGCTGGTCTTGACCTTTAAAGCCCTTTGTGGCTTAGGGCTCTCGTATCTACGGGACCGCCTCTCCTGGTCTGCCCCGCAGAGGACCTTAAGGTCCATGAATAACCATACTTTAGAGGTCCTGGGCCCTAAGGAAGTCAGACTATCCTCCACCAGGGCCAGGGCCTTCTCAGTGATGGCTCCGACCTGGTGGAATGCTCTGTCCCATGAGACCAGGGCTCTGCAGGATTTAACCTCCTTCTGGCGGGCCTGTAAGACAGACCAATTCTGCCTGGCCTTTAATTTGAATTCAGCTTGATCTTTTATTTCCCTTCCCTTCCTCTCCCCTTTTATGAAGACTACCCGCTCTGAGACCCCACAGCTAACTCTCCCCTGGCCTCCTCGCTGGCCCAAGTAGGACTAATTTAGCCAGCTAGCCTTGGGGATTATCTAATGCTTATTAGATGGATTTCCCCTAAATTGATTTCTGAACTTTGAATTTTATTGTTATTCATGTTTTTATACTGTATTTTATGCTGCTTTTACAATTAAGTGTTGTTAGTCACCCGGAGCCCGGTTTTTGAACCGGAGGGGATGGGGTATAAATAAAAATTCAGATTTTTTTATTTTTTAAAAAATACTGTCAGAGCTGCCTCTAGGTCCCAGCTCACAGAGGATCAACGCTAGGCTGTCGCTATGTACAAAAGTCTTTATTGAGGTTCAGTTTCCATTTCAAAGCCACAGCGCGCAGCTCTATGTCTTAAAGCCTAGACCGGCGAAGTACCGTCTGAGTCTCCTCCCCTATGACACCAGTTTAAGATCCTAGCCCTGCTCCACCTTTTACACTGCTCTCTCCTCCTCTGGGTCCTCCTGCCCGCTGGGGCATTGCCCTTTCTGGACTCTTCCGACGCTGAGTCGCTTAGCTCCTCCCCCTCCCTCCGGCGGGCTTTAGGACCCGGTTCCCAATCCTCATTCTCTGCTGTCCCGCGCTCCTGTACATTTGAACTTGCCTCTCGCGCCAACCCAGTGACCTTCCTCCTGACCGTTACACTACTTCTGCTTCCCTCTTCCAGGATACTGGCCGGATCTGACCTCCCCTCCGTTGTCTGACTCTCTGATGGAGGTGTGGTCAGCCCTGCCTTATCTTCTCTCCCTGGTGGGGAATGCACTGGCCCCGATCCTTGGGACTCTTCCCCCCCACTCTGCTCTGGTGGGGAAGCTGGTCCTGATTTCCAACTACTGCTCTGGGAGTCCCTGCTGCCCCCTTGCTCCTGGGGCGTTCCCCTTGGGAACCCCCTACCCCTGGCCACTGGCGCCCCCTTCTGTGAATCTTCCGATTCGCTGGAGAGGCTCATGGAATCCCTCGGTCCACTGTCCTCTTCTCCTACGCTCCCCTCGGATTCTTTCCCTTCGCTCTCCATCTCCTCTCTTCCCTGTGCCTCTGCTCCTGAACCCCTGACAAATACTTTGCTCTTTTTTGCATTTTATTTATTTATTAACATTTAAATATAATAACTAATGTCTCTCTTCTTTGCAATATTTCATATATTCCTCCTTACAAAACTTTTTGTAGTCCTACTAGTGTAATTTGTTGATTACAGTTGCTCTTCAAATAGTTCGTATATTTCTTCCAATCTTCTGTGAATTTCCGGTCCCGCAGGTTTTGAATCCTTCCTGTCAGAGATAAAAGACTTTTTATGCATTGCAACGACGGCAGCGAGAATACTACCAGCCCAGAGATGGAAGGAAGGGGAGGTAACAACAAAAGAAGAATGGCAGACAAAACCGATGGAATTCGCAGAAATGGCGAAGCTGACGGGGAAGATCCGAAACCAGGAAGATCGAGTATTTTTAAAAAGCAGGAGTAAATTCTTAATTTCTTTAAAATACCACTGTAAACAGTTAAAATCATTGGCAGGGATGCAATGACACTTGTAATGTGGAATTCACCACGGTAACTATGGATATACAACAGATGGATAATGGTAAAAGAGGCAGAAAATTTAATCTTAAATATGGAACCCGTGGAGGGAGGGAGGGAGAGGAAGTCTGAAGGTTCAAAAGAACCTTTTACTTTAAGGTTTGAAACGGTTAAAGTTAAAATGTACAACATTGTGTAAAACCAATTTGAAAAATTATTTGAAAAAAGATATACAGTGGCACCTCGGGTTAAGTACTTAATTCGTTCCGGAGGTCCGTTCTTAACATGAAACTGTTCTTAGCCTGAAGCACCACTTTAGCTAATGGGGCCTCCTGCTGCTGCCGCACCGCCGGAGCACAATTTCTGTTCTCATCCTGAAGCAAATTTCTTAACCTGAGCTACTATTTCTTTTTTCTTTTTCTTTTTTAATGATTTTTATTGGTTTTCCAACACAAATAAAAACAAACAACACATTCACATACACAAACAAAAACATATAAAACATGTATAATTTCATAGTCCTGTTTTCATACCCCTTATTTCTCCGACTTCCCCATACCTCCCTTTTACTGCATCCTTAATTTTTAACCTTTTTTTTTAGCAATTCTCCAATAATTAATTATTTAATTCACTTTCATTACATTCTTTTATCTTTAACTTATTAGTTACAGCTGCAATTCTCTATTTCTTCTTCCCTGACATCTAACACTCCTCAATTTTGCAATAATTTTTAAGATATATCTTGAATTTCTTCCAATCTTCTTCCACTGTCTCTTTCCCTTGGTCACGAATTCTGCCGGTCATCTCTGCCAGTCCCATATAGTCAATCACCTTCGTCTGCCATTCTTCCAGAGTAGGTAGTTCTTGTGTCTTCCAATACTTTGCGAGAAGAATTCTTGCTGCTGTAGTAGCATACATAAAAAACGTTCTATCCTTCCTTAACACCAATTGGCCGACCATGCCCAAGAGAAATGCCTCTGGTTTCTTGTGAAAAGTACATTTAAGAAAGTCTTATACATTTAAGAAAGTCCTAAAGTGGACTTTTCCTAAGAAACCTGAGGCTTTTCTTCTGGGTATGGTTGGCCAATTGGTGCCAAGGAAGGATAGAACCTGAGCTACTATTTCTGGGTTAGTGGAGTCTGTAACCTGCAGCGTATGTAACCCGAGGTACCACTGTATATCTAGCCATCAGTTCAGGGTCCTTCTTCCTATCTCTGATGAAACGGTTTCAAGCACTTGCACCATAATAAATTGCGCCAGCCTCCAGGGCGCCACAGGACTCTTTGATGTGACTGCCGCAGCTGACTTAATGTCACAGCTTCTTCTGTGAAAGGAATTTCAGGATGACCTTGAAGGCAAACTGCATTCCAGTGAAACTTTTAAGAGTTTCAATACTGCCTTCGAGGCGCCTTTGTTGCTGCTGGACAGGCTAGGTGGGTTTCAACCTGACTCTTTTGGTCATATTTTTCCCCCAGGTGGTTGAATGAGGCTATTGCTTTGTATCTTTCTCTGTTTGCTTCCGCTTATCCTGCCCTGAAACTTGACGGTTCCTGTCACCCTCAGCCATCTTACGTGAACATAGGAACCTGCCTTAAACTGAGTCACCCCACTGGCCCATCTAGCCCTGGGTTGTCTACACGGGCCGGCAGCATTTCTCTGAGACAAGGGATAGCATCCCCTCTGACCAGAACGCAGGGGGTGGAAATGGGACGTGTGAGAAAAACTGGGACCAGCGTGAGATCATGGTCCCCCAAAGATGCACGGCGCCCCGAAAGCACACATTTGTGGGTGCTGTGCAAGATCTCGCCCCGGAAGAAAGCGCTTTGTTCAAGGTGACATTGTGAGACCCAAAATGCCCCCTAGTCTCTCGGTTCAGTTTCCTCCAGCCAGTAGTCATTATGGTTCTAGCTTCCTCCTCCTTCTTGTTCCCAGAACACCTTTAGATTTCAAAAGGGACACATTTTCCTGTGACATCCCGGGAGCAATATAATATATAATAATAATAATAATAATAATAATAATAATAATAATAATACTACAGTGGTAGCTCAGGTTACATACGCTTCAGGTTACATACGCTTCAGGTTACATACGCTTCAGGTTACAGACTCCGCTAACCCAGAAATAGTGCTTCAGGTTAAGAACTTTGCTTCAGGATGAGAACAGAAATTGTGCTCCGGCAGCGCGGCAGCAGCAGGAGGCCCCATTAGCTAAAGTGGTGCTTCAGGTTAAGAACAGTTTCAGGTTAAGTACAGACCTCTGGAACGAATTAAGTACTTAACCCGAGGTGCCACTGTAATAATAATAATAATAATTTATCATTTACACCCTGCCCATCTGGCTGGGTTTCCCCAGCCACTCTGGGCGGCTTCCAACAAAAGATTAAAAATACATTAAAACATCAGTCATTAAAAACTTCCCTAAGCAGGGCTGCTTTCAGATGGGGGGGGGGGGGCTTTTTGCATTGCCAACGGCCCAGCACCTGACTCCCCATTATTTCTCAATGGCTCTGCAGTTAGCTAGCCTGGCCACTCTGGTTTGCCTAAGCTAACCCAGGAATTTCCTGTCTGGCGCAGTTCTGCAGCTTTCTGTCCCAAAGATTATTAATTTCTAACATTTGCTAACAAACTCCGATACCCTAGATCTATGATAATATATAGATGTGCACACTGAGGAGGAGGCACATTCCCATTCCCTGTTTGTACATGGGGTGGAAAGCCAAGAAGGGCCAGCCAGCCAGCCAGGGGTGCGACAGGCACCCTCCCTTGAGGGTGCACCAATCTGCAGCAACACATGGACCCAGCCGTGCAAATGGGTGCAGCAGAATCTGAACAGAAAAAAGGAGAGGGCAAGGGTTGTTCATGCAGGGGTGCGACGGGGAACCTCTTCTGCAGGCGGCCTCCACTTTCGGCTCTGCGGAGCCTTTAACAATGGCCTGGAGGAGCCTGCGGCCTTCCATCTGCAGCTGAACTCCCAGTCCCTATCATCACCCCTGACCACTAGCCAATAGGGCTGATGGGAGCTTTTGGGGGGTCAAACGACTTCCGCATCTGGCTCAACAGTTTTGTGGAACACTCCGCATCGCATTTCTGAAATCTGGGGTCTGTCTTTGCTTTGTAACTCGCTCTACGTGGGGCTGCCCTTGAGACTGACCCAGAAACTCCAGCGGGTGCAGAATGCCGCAGCGAGACTCCTTACGGGGTCCTCGCTGCGGGATCACATTCACCCAGTCCTATACCAGTTGCACTGGCTCCCGGTGGAGTACAGGATCAGCTTCAAGGTGCTGGTTTTAACCTTTCAAGCCCTATACGGCCTAGGACCCTTGTACCTATGGGACTGCCTCTCCTGGTATGTCCCACGGAGGACCTTACTGTCTTCAAACATCTTGGAGATCCCGGGCCACAGGAAAGTTAGGCTGGCCTCGACTAGAGTCAGGGCCTTTTCAGTACTGGCTCCGATCTGGTGGAACGCTCTGTCCCAAGAGACTAGGGCCCTGCGGGACTTGACACCTTTTGAAAGACAGAGCTGTTCCACCAGGCCTTTGCCCAATGCACAGTCTGACCCCCTCACTTCTTCTGTAATCCTCACAGAACTCTAGCCCAATGGTTGCCATCAATTTGATTCTGAATTGATTTTAGAATGAATTGGTTTTAGAATGCTGTGTTACTTTTATAGTTGTTAGCCGCTCTGAGCTCGGCTTCGGCTGGGGAGGGCGGGATATAAATAATAAAATTATTATTAATTATTATTGTTGTTTCGCACAGCTGCCAATGGCTCTCTCCTCTGCTGAGACGCCCCACCTTCTATATTTTGTATTTTCTGCAGTTCCGATGGACTGATTAAACAAACACAGCCCCCACCGAAATAGCCTGCCGCTTTATGAAGTCTCCGCTCAGCAAAACTTCCCCTTATCTGCCCCTCACTCGTGGCTTCCTCTAGGCTTCTTGCGGTTTTGCTGGGTGCTTCCTCTATGCAGTCGCAACCACCGCCTCGCATTTGCACGTCAAGCATTAGAAGAAGTCTTATTTAGAAACCCCAAAGCTATCTGCCCAATCAGCAAAGATCAGCCAGAAGAAGAAAGGGGGTGTAATTGCCCCTGTGATTTGGGGGCGAGCATCTGCTGCCGCTCAACAGGTCTCCTCTTCAGCACAGCGTGGGAGAAAGCGTTTCCATCCCCTTTAAAAGATTTATCTTCATTTCTCGGTGCTCAGAAAAATAATCAGCCACCCTCCTTTCACTCGTCCATCACGGAAACTTTCGATTTCCGGGAGGGGAGGACAAGACGTCTTCGGAGAGAGTAAAACGTTAAATCAATCAATCATGCTGCTTCTGCTTCTGTGAAGCGAATCAGCTACTGAATCAAACCCCACGCCAGCCAGACAAGGTGGGACACATTTGTTAAGGTTTCGGTCGTGCTTGAAATGCATTTCCTGTTGTTGTTTTTCTGGTTTTTAATTATGGTGTATGCAAACTGCCTTGAGATGGTGGTTTAGGAGGTGATGAATAAATGAAGAAGTAGAGAAATCGTTGCGACTGAAGAGCCTACCTGCTGGATCGGGGCCGAAGATGTAATTCATCCAGCACCTGGTCCTCCAGACACTGCTTAAAAACTAGGGCTGTGCACACAGTCACACACACACACAATCCAATTTGGGGCCGGATCCAGCACTTTGGAGCAGCCCTGATGTGACCCTGGGCCAACCTAGCCTAGCTCAACCCGCTCTGGCCAAATCCTGGGCTGACCCAAATCGCATTGGGATGTGGGGTTTGGCCGAACCCAACACAATTTCCCCTAACGTAATGCATTTCTGTACGCGAGGTTCATTCATACTTAAGGATTTAAGTTCCCTCTTTACCCCTGGAGACCTCGCTGGAGAACGGCGTTGCAAAATTCAAAGTGCAAAACTCATTACTTAGCTGGGGTAACTACGCTGCAAAATTCAAAATGCAAATTTCAAAGGCTGGTTGCATTTCTGCATTGTTTTGGAAAGTGGAAATAGTTCCAGCCTTAACTCCAAACTGAGGTCACACCACATTAACAGTAATTCCCAAAGAATCCTGGGAATTGTAGTTTGTTAAGAGCGCAGCTGAGAGTTGTTAGTAGACCCCCCCACACACACACATTCCCCTCACAGAGCTACAATTCCCAGAGTGCTCCAACAACCAATCTCTCTCTTTTTTTAATAATATTTATTAAATTTTAACAAAAAGAAAAGAGTTACAAAACAATAAACAGTAAACAAAAAACACACACAGAAAAATACAAAGATCAAAATTTCACATGAAAAGAAAAATAAAAAATAAAAATCCCTCTTTCTAATATCTTACCACTCATTTATTTATTTTCATGACTTCCTCACACCTTCCTTTCTTGTATTCCATTTAGAAATTTGTTCAGCAAATTCATACCATCTTAATTTACCCTTAATTATTTCTCCTCACATATTCTAACTTCAAATTTTCATCTGATATTAATCCATTCTTGCATATTCTTATTTTACCTTATTGCTAGAACCACTTTGTTTCATTCCAACCTCATTAACATTCAAAAATTTTACAACGTTTCTGTAAATAAATTTTAAATTTCTTCCAATCTTCTTCCACCAACTCTTCTCCCTGGTCTCGGATTCTGCCGGTCATTTCCGCCAATTCCATGTAGTCCATTACTTGCATCTGCCATTCTTCCACGGTGGGTAGATCTTGTGTCTTCCAATGCTTTGCGATGAGTATTCTTGCTATCCTTTGGCACCAATTGGCTGACCATGCCCAGGAGAAAGGCCTCTGGTTTCTTCAAGAAGGTATATTTAAATACCTTTTTCATTTCATTATAGATCATCTCCCAGAAAGCCTCCAACAACCAATCTCTCTTCCCAGGGAACTCTGGGAAATGTAGGCCTGGGAAATAAAATAGGGCCCTTAACAAACTACAGCTCCCAGAATGCTTTGGGGGAAGCCCTGGCTGTTTAAAGGGCTATCATTGTGCTGTAAATCTATAGCGCTTCTGGGCCTGAATATGATTTCTGCCTCCTCCTTACTGTCATTGGGCATTATCTTCACCAACCTGGTTAACCTCCTCTGGTTACACTAAGGGTGTTCAACGTCCTTCATCAAATGATACCCCAGTGGTGGGCTGACCCCTTCCTAGGAGGTTGGAGGGGAGTAAGAGTCCCAGGCCAGACAATTTCTCCTCCAAACCCTCCTTTCCCACGAGGTCATTGGCTGAACCCCATTTTTGTCACAGACACCTTATTCATTCATGCTCAGCCCTTGAAGTGCTACCCTTTCTCTCACCCACCCCTTTCTTACCTTTTTTTTTATAATAATATTTATTAAAGTTTCAAAAAAAAATTACAAAAATGAAAAAAGAAAAAGAAAACAAAAAATACAAAATACAGAAAAAGTAAGAAAACAATTAAAAACATTTCAATCTTTCCATGTCTTGTCTTTCATTTACTTATTTCCCTGACCTCCTCACACCTCCCTCTTTTGTATTCTAGTTCAATAATTGTTTCAGCAAGTCCTTACCCTTTTTGCATTTATCTTGATACTTTATCGTAATATATTATAACATTACATTTTTACATGTTAACAATCCATTTTTACGTACCTCTTAACCACATTATTGCTAAAACCACTTAGCTTCATTCCAACCTCCCTCTAACATTCCTTAATTTTACAGTGTTTCTGTAAATAAACTTTAAATTTCTTCCAATCTTCTTCTACCAACTCTTCTCCCTGGTCTCGGATTCTGCCAGCACCCACCCCTTTCTTACCGTCAAACTGAGATTGTGTAAGCGGCTTGCGGGCAGAGACTTGTCCCTTGGCCCATGTTCGGCCTTCACCTCTTCCTGTCCCCTCCCCTCTGCCGCATTCCAACGTCCAGCATAGATTGTCAACTGCCTGAGGGCAGAGATCCTGCTCCCTTTCCTCCTCTTTCCTTTTCCTTACGAGACGCCGTAAAACAGGGAAATATATGGCGGGGCGCCGTATAAAAGCACTTCGGAACTCCCTGCCCATTGACACATCCGGCAGGCCCCTTTTCAGCACCCGCTAAAAGCATTTTTCTTCAGACAACGCAACCCTGTTGATGTCTGCGTTTTGCCTGCTTTCAGTTTATCAGTGCAAACGCTTTCGAGTGTTTGTTTTTAGCTGTTTCCGACCCACAATTTTATTGTCTCCTTCTTTCCGCTGCTGTGGGTCCCCAGATGTTGTTGGACTACAACTCCCATCATTCCTAGCCAGCATGACCAGTGGTCAGGGATGATAGGAGTTGTAGTCCAACAACATCTGGGAACCCACAAGTTGAGAACCGCTGCACTACGTGATGAAATACCATATTTTCCCGTGTATAAAATGCCCCCATGTATAAGACGACCCCTACTTTTTGAGCCCACAATTAAGAAATAAATTTATTTATATATTTAATTGCAACATTCCGTGTACAGTCATATATCGGGGTTAAGCATTTTGGGGTTGTTCTCCACGGCGACCCGGAAGTAACGGGGCGCGTTACTTCTGGGTTTCGCCGCTCGCGCATGCGCAGATGCTCAAAATAACGTCACGCGCATGCGCAGAAGTGGCAAATCGCGACACGCACACACAGAGACATGGGTTGCGTTCGCTTCAGGATGCGAACGGGGCTCCAGAATGGATCCCGTTCACATCCAGAGGTACCACTGTATAAGACGAAGCCTCAAATTTAAACTTAAAAAAAGGGGGGGAAATAGTATTATACACGGAAAAATACAGTAAATAAATGCACCAAATGCTCTGCCTAATCAGATGCCGCTGCCGCCAAAGCACTGCACCGGCATCTCCGTGGGCACCAGGGATGCTGAGAAACACACACACACACACACACACACACACACACGAACGCTCAGGTATGCAGGTTAGGCCTTGTCTGGTCAAGTCTAGAGCCGAACCTCCCAGCAGGAGAGGGTGGAGAAGCCTCCAGGCTACAGATGCTAACAGAGCAGAGGCGCAGGTCACAAAATAGGCAGACGGTTGAGGCAGCCGGCCAGTCGCTCTGCTCCCTGGGCACCTTTCAACAGGCAGCTGTGCTTTCCGCCTCTGAAGAATGAAGCCGAGATCCGTCAGCTGACGCAGGGCGGGCCTGTCACTCGAGGAAGTCTCCCCGAGGCCACCCGACAGCCTCGCTCCTGCCTGCTGGGTCCGGGCTGCTTCTCCTTTTGCTCCTCGAAGCCTGGCGAGGGGCCGCTCGCATGACCTGCAGAGCATCGTGGTCCCCCGGTGAGTGAGGCGCGCTTTGCCGGGAGGGCTTAATAACAGAGGTGCTTCAGAGCAAGGGGCAGAGAAGGCAGGTCTGTTTGAGCAAGGAGACGCCCGCCGGTCTCTTTTCTGTTTTCAACAAACGCTGAGCATTCGTGCTGCTCCCGGGCGAGCCACAACAAGTCGGCGGGGTTGAGTCACCGGGGCGGCGAGAGAACAAAAAAACCAGAAGTGTGTCCGCAGGTTAAGATCAGGGAAAACTTTGGCCCCAGAAGCTAAGCTTCTAAGTCAGGGCTTTTGCTTAGGGCAGGCTAAGTCTTCCGAGAGAACCGCAGCGCCCCTGGGCATGGGCAGAGTGCATCAGCACCCCACGCTGAGTAAATAGACCTCAGGCATTTGAGGCTGGGCACATGGGAATTAATGCGCCAAAGGCCCATGTAAAGCGCGACAGAATCGTAGAGTTGGGACGCCAAGGGTTCACTAGTCCAGCCCCCTGAAATGTTGAAACTCAGCACTGCTGGGAAGCTAGTCTGGCTCCCGGTGGATTACAGGGTCGGGTTTAAGGTGCTGGTTTTAACCTTTAAAGCCCTATACGGCCTAGGACCCTCGTACCTACGGGACCGCCTCTCCTGGTATGTCCCACGGAGAAACTTACGGTCTTCAAATAAAAACATCTTGAAGGTCCCAGGCCACAGAGAGGTTAGGCTGGCCTCAACTAGAGCCAGGGCCTTTTCGGCTGTGGCTCCGATCTGGTGGACTAGGGCCCTGCGGGACTTGACATCTTTCCGCAGGGCCTGCAAGACAGAGCTGTTCCACCAGGCCTTTGGCCAGGGCACAGCCTGACTCCCTCCCTCGGCAATCTTCGCGGAGCTCTGGCCCAATGGTTGCCAGTGGCTTAATTTGAATTAATTTTATAATGAATGATTTTAGAGCATTGTGTTGTGTTTTACTTTTGTACTGTTTTATTGTTGTTAGCCGCCCTGAGCCCGGCTTTGGCTGGGGAGGGCGGGATATAATTTGTTATTATTATTATTATTATCGTCCTTTAAGCTGAGACGACGTGTGGGCAGAATGTAGAAAGCATTTGCCAGAGGGCATCTTCCAGGGCTGTGGGCATTTGGCCACAATGCTATCCCAATGGAGAGAATGGTTCTGGGTGCATGGTTGAGTGCCTTACTTTCTTTGGAAAGTGTACAACAAGGTGCTAGTCCTCAAGACTTGAAAATGCAGCTGCACAAAGGTGATGCATGGGTGAGGCACAGATAGGCTTTTTCCCCATTTTTTGGACCTTTGGCAAAGGGAGTAGGCCACAGTTTTCCAACGTGAGGACAGCTTGCCTCAGCCCTATAAGAACTGCTTTGCCGTATCAGACCCAAATAGTTCCATCTTGCTTTGCACCCAGGTTCCTGACACTGTGGACAGCCAGGTGTCTCCCTGAGAAACCTCCCTGCCACAATTTGTGCCCGCTATCAAATGTTCAAAAAGGTAGCCTATCCCTGTATGTGGAGGTTCCTCTAGACAGACGAAGCCTCTCCAAGAATCTGTGCAACCCTTTCTTTGAAAGGCAGTTGCCACCCCGTCATGTGGAAGGAAGTTCCACTGGTCAACCACAAGTTGCCTTTTAGGGCCTCCCGCCAACCAAATTTGCTCGGCAAAAAACCCTAAATTCCACGTTGTGAGACAGGAAAGTCCCTCCCCACCCCCTTCTCTCCCCACGCTGTTCCCAATTTCAAAAGCTTCGCTCGCGTTCCCCCATCGACGCCTTTCAAGTTCCGCTTCTCTTCTTTTCGCTGAGATGGCGGAAGTGTGGAAAAACAGTTTCGCCTCGCAGTTTTGCCTGTTTCTGCTTCTTTTGCCACTAACCTGAGTACGCCGTTGAGGAGACAGCCGGGAATGGCGACCCTCATTTTATGTTGCCTTGCTGTGACTCTAGCTGAGTGACCCAGCCCTCACAGAACGAGAGCAACGTACGAGGGCTGCACCTGTTGGATTTCTGCCTGCTGCTCAGCTACCCAGACCCTGCCAGGATACAGTGGGGGGGTGGCACACCTAGAGAAAATGGTTCTCCTCCCAGGTATGCCTTCTGAGGGCTTGCGCCTGGGTCCACACACCATCAAGGATGTCTATTTCAGTCCCCTGCAATTAAGACACACTCATTCATTATTACACGGAGCCAGGAAGCCATTAAGTGGCAAGGCTAAACTGCGGCTCGTCAGCCAGCTAATTAGCATCCTCCCTCCTGGAACAGAGGAATCGTTAAAAGGGGACAGGATATGCAAGAGGCAAGGAAGTAGCTGCAAGAATCTTTTTTGTTACTCGTTTTTTTTTTTTTTTTCCCTTTGCAAACCACACAAGGATCTGGAACACAAGAAGAAGAGAGTGTGATGCCTTTGTCAGAGTCAGGCTGGTGGGGTTCATCTAGCTGAGTGTTCCCCACACTTACTGGCAGGTGGTCTCCAGGGTTTTAGACAGGGGCCTCTTACCTGGATATGCCTTTTGGGACCGTCTGCCTGCAAAGCAGAGCAATAATAATAATAATAATAATAATAATAATAATAATTTATTATTTATACCCCGCCCATCTGGCTGGGTTTCCCCAGCCACTCTGGGCGGCTCCCAATCAAGTGTTAAAAACAGTACAGTGGTGCCCCGCAAGACGAATGCCTCGCAAGACGAAAAACCCGCTAGACGAAAGGGTTTTCCGTTTTTCGAGGCGCTTCGCAAGACGAATTTCCCTATGGGCTTGCTTCGCAAGACGAAAACGTCTTGCGAGTCTTGCGAGTTTTCCCCCTTTTTCCCCCTTTTTCTAAGCCGCTAATAGCGCTAATCCACTAAGCCGCTAATAGGGATGCTTTGCAAAACGAAAAAAACGCTAGACGAAGAGACTCGTGGAACGGATTATTTTCGTCTTGCGAGGCACCACTGTACAGCATTAAATATTAAAAACTTCCCTGAACAGGGCTGCCTTCAGAAGTCTTCTGAATATCAGGTAGTTGTTTATCTCTTTGCCATCTGGTGGGAGGGCGTTCCACAGGGCAGGTGCCACCACCAAGAAGGCCCTCTGTCTGGTTCCCTGTAACTTGGCTTCTCGCAGTGAGGGAACCACCAGGTTTGCCGCTTATGTATCCCGAAGGATACGTAACCAGAGGTGAATGTAAGTAGATGTACCACTGGACTTTAACCATTGAGTTCTGCTGCTTTCCTTCAAAAATAAAATAAGGTTCCAGTCTTCATTGGCCTGATATAAGCGGCCGATTTAAACAGCAATGTCGGAAGCCGCCTTAAGTCGAGGTTGGACGGCCATCTATCTTGGGTGCTCTACGATTCTACAAAGTCCAACCAATGACCCATTTAGAGATATCACTGGGGATTGAGCTTCTGCATGCAAAGCAGGTGCTCTAACCACTGAGCAGCGCAGTCCTCCCTTCAAGGATCCAAGAAGCACTGCAGGGTGCGGCATGAGCAGATTTTAAGGGACTACATTTCCCCGCTACTAAAGACTGGAGGCTCTCGTCATGCCAGCCACCAAAAAGTTTTCCTTGCAAACAGGGACCTCAACTCCGCCTTTTCCCGGGGCTGATGATTCTCTCACTCAAGATGTTCGTCCCCAAAAAAGAAAGTACCGTATTTTTTGCTCTATAAGACTCACTTTTTCCCTCCTAAAAAGTAAGGGTAAATGTGTGTGCGTCTTATGGAGCGAATGCAGGCTGCGCAGCTATCCCAGAAGCCAGAACAGCAAGAGGGATTGCTGCTTTCGCTGCGCAGCGATCCCTCTTGCTGTTCTGGCTTCTGAGATTCAGAATATTTTTTTTTCTTGTTCTCCTCCTCCAAAAACTAGGTGCGTCTTGTGGTCTGGTGCATCTTATAGGGTGAAAAATATGGTAATTGGGCAGAGGGTCAGAGTGAAAGGTCAGGCGGGCTCCATTGTGTGCCGCTCAGCCGCCACCTTGAAACTCTGAAACAGACTTCAGGAAGGAGCTGAGCTTGTTGGCTTGTGACAGAAGGATAAAAACAGGAAACCCCAGTGCATCTGTGGGGGTGGCGAGGAGAAGAGAAGGGAAGGAAACGCTGACTTTTAAAAATATATTCCGAAGCATCGTGAAAAGGCAGGGTTTTAACGGTGCCTGGCAGATCCCTCTCGGACGCTGGTTTTAAAAAGAAGAGGAGACAGAAAAAATCAGCTTTGCGCTGCAAGCCACATTTGGAGATTTGGCGGTGCACTGGTTCACAGGAGCGGAAGGAGAGGCCTGTTCCGTCGCGGTGTTGGCGCACGAAGACTGCCACAACCCCACGTTCTTTGCTGGGCATCCCAGAACATCTCACCCGATTGAGGAGGTATGGAGAGACCAAGCAGAGATTAAATCATTGCAATTAATTTTTTTAAAAAGAGTCAAGGTAGGTTCGGTTCCCAGAGGGGTAGCTGTGTCCGTCTGTGTTTCTGCCAAAGCAGCGGCGTCTTAAAGCAGGATTTATCTAAGGCCCACTTCCTCACAGCGAACAAAAACCACAGGCACGTCATGTGCAGAAATGCAGAACTGCCCCGGTTTGCCACATCACTCCGAGACTCTCAGATTTAGCTTCTTCTTCTGAACCCAGCCGGCATTTTGGGTCCGTCGTTCATGCCCAGCATCAACCGCCTTGTTCCTTATCTGAGCATGCAAAGATACCTTCCTGCGGTCAGTTCTGCAGATGTTGGCTGTTCCCAGTGTCCCAGGGATGGATGAGAATATATTTTCTCTCCAAACCCACCCCCTCACAGAAACACAAGCATACACCCTTCCTTTTTTGCAGGAGTGCGGAATATACAGTGGGCGTTCGGGTTGCGAACGTGATCCGTGTGGGATGCATGTTCGCAACCCGCAGCGAGCGGCGTGTCTGCACACGCACGGGTTGCGATTCGGCACTTCTGCGCATGCGCAAAGTGCAATTTAGCGCTTCTGCGCATGCGCGACCGCCGAAAACCAGACGTAACCTGTTCTGGTACTTCCGGGTTTTGGCGGGTGTGTAACCCGAAAAAACGCAACCTGAAATGGCTGTAACCTGAGGTATGACTCTGTGTGTGTGTGTGTGTGTGTGTGTGTGTGTGTGTATACTGTATTTTTTGCACCATAACACTCACTTTTTTCCTCCTAGAAAGTAAGGGGAAATGTCTGTGCGTGTTATGGAGCGAATGCCTGCGGGTGGCCGGGGGGGGGGGATCTGCTGCAGTCGTGAGCAGAGGATCCATGGTTCCCCTTCCTTCCCTCCTCCATGGTTACAAAGCATGGATTCCACATGGATCCTCAGGATTTTGCATTGGTCTGCTCCAAACTCACTGCCAGATCACATGTCTGTGGCCACAGCATGAACCACAAAAATCATATATCCACTATTTCGTTTAGAATATTTTTTTTCTTGTTTTCCTCCTCTAAAAACTACGTGCGTGTTATGGTCTGGTGCGTGTTATAGAGCGAAAAATATGGGGTGTGTGTGTATATATATATACACATATATATATATTCCCTGTTCAGGGAAGTTTTTAATATGTAATGCTGTACTGTTTTTAACACTGATTGGGAGCCGCCCAGAGTGGCTGGGGAAACTCAGCCAGATGGGCGGGGTATAAATAAATTATTATTATTAATATATATATATATATATATATATATATATATATATATATATAATATACATATATGTTTCTGTCGAGGGCCACATTAATAGAATCATAGAACTGTAGGGTGAGAAGGGAACTCAAGAGTCATCTAAACCAAACCCATGCAATGCAGGAATCACAGCTAGAATCATAGAATTGTAGAGTTGGAAGGGACCATGGCGGTCATCTAGACCAACCCCGCTTCAATGCAGGAATCTCAGCTAAAGCACCCATCCAACCTCTGCTTGCAAACCTCCAAGGAAGGAAAGTCCTCCACTCTCGATCAGCTCTTACTCTCCAAAAGTTCTTCCTAGTGCTTCATTGGAATCTTGTTTCTTGTACCTTGAAGCCGTTGATTTGGGTCCTCTCTTCACGAGCAGCAGAAAAACAAGCTTGCTCAATCTTCCACGTGACACGGCCCTTCAGATATTTGAAGATGGCTATCACATCTCCTCTCAGTCTCCTTTCCCCCCAGGACAAACACACCCAGCTCCCTCAACCATTCCTCATAAGGCTTGGATCCCAGATCCTTAACCATCTTGGTCGCCCTCCTCTGCACATGTTCCAGCTTGTCAACATCCTTCTTAAACTGTGGTGCCCAGAACTGGGCGCATAATTCCATGTAGGATCTGACCAAGGCAGAATAGAGCAGTATTATCACTCCCCTTGATCTGGACACTAGACTTCTGTCGATGCAGCCTAGAATTGCATTGGATTTTTTTTTTTTTGCTGCTGCTGCAGCAAAAAGGAATATCTGTCTGGGGCTGCATGCTGACAATGGGCAAGGTCAGAGCCACTGGTAGGCGGTGTTATAGACTTCTCCCTGTTTGTTTGTCTGTCTGTCTGTCTGTCTGTCTGTCTCTCTTTCTGTCACCCACCACCCACTTTTCCTGCTTTGCTTCTCTCCCTCAGTGCTATCCCCACCCCCATGAAATTACCCCAGGGGCTGCATGCCCACCCTTGATTTTGTTGTTGGCAAGGGGAAAAAAATAGTTATATAAAAGCAGAATTCCATGGAAGCCAAGATCCAGGTTTGGGGCAAGTACTCTTTGGTAAGAGAACCCTTCCAGAGATTTAAAATCACAAAATAAGTGTGGATACATAGGTTGTGAGGCTTTTAAAATATGCTTTCATGAATGAGCTCCAGAATAGCATATTCCCCTAGTATAGAAAAAGGCAACATGTTTGGTAAGTTAAAAATGGTTTACTTACAAACTCTCTAAAGGTCATATTCATGTGCTTTTTCCATACAGCATTCAGAAAACAATGCACAGCAAGTAAAAGATGGCTTCATTACAGTGGTGAAAGTTCTTAAATTATTGGTATAGGAACACAAGAATGGCTTGTAAGAGCCATGCGGTCTGAGCTTGGAGCAACCAGCTCACTGAGCTTGTCAGGTAGATTGGAAGGGAACACTGTCCTGAGAAGTCTCTCTCAGCAGCCATTCTACCTCTCACACACAAACAGAAGCCAGTTAAAAATGACAGTTAGTGGAATAACAGTCACAACAGAAACGGAATGCCGTTCTCATGTGACTCACAGTCAGCATATCACATGAGAGGGGGGAAACCCCATGTTAAAAGTACACAGTAATTTAACGTAAGTAAATATTCCAATTTTGGGAAATTAAGTAATCATCCTTAACAGTGGCCTGGAGAGAGGGGGGTTATCCTGGGGCGAGTCTAGACAGCCTTATAAAACCTCTCTGTTGCCTTTTCCAGGCAGCCACGATGGAGGCGTTCAGCTCCCGCAACTTGGCCATGCAGGCCGAGAAGAAGATTCTCAGCCGGATGGCCAGCAAATCCATGGCCAATATGTTCATTGACGACACCAGCAGCGAGATCCTGGACGAGCTCTACCGGATCTCCAAGGAGTACACGCAGAACCGGACCGAGTCCCAAAAGGTCATCAAGAACCTCATCAAGGTGGCGGTCAAGATCTCCGTCCTGTACCGCAACAACCGCTTCAGCCCCGAGGAGCTGGGCCTGGCGGAGGAGTTCAAGAGGAAACTCCACCAAGGAGCCATGACGGCCATCAGCTTCCACGAGGTGGAGTTCACCTTCGAGAAGGCCGTCCTGGCCGAGCTGTTGAGAGATTGCAGGGACCTGCTACTCCGGCTGGTCGAGAAGCACCTGACGCCCAAGTCTCACGGGCGCATCCGCCACGTCTTCGACCACTTCGCCGACACGGAGCTCCTGGCCAAGCTGTACAGCCCTGGGGAACCCTACCAGCCGCGGCTGAAGAAGATCTGCGAGGGGATGAACCGTCTCATCGACGAGGGGAAGTTGTGAGACCCACCGAGGAGGAGGAGGAGAAAATAGGTGGGAAGGAACGCACACGAGGGGTGGGGAGGGGGAGACACGAAATTTAACATTGGCCAAATCCTTCAAGGACCTAGGGATTCAGATAGACTGCCTCTGGACCTGGGGGCTCCATAAGAAGAGAGCCCTGCTGGATCAAGCGAGAGGGGACTTGTTAAGTTGTGGGTAAACATATCAGACGACACAGCGATTCTTCAAACAGCTCTTGTTTATTCACAGGCCAGGACAGAACTGAACTGAAGGGCTCAGTCAACCTGCTTATATAGAGCTCCAGTACAACGTTACTGTAACAACTTTCTAAAACTATCCAATCACTGAACGTCACTTTCAATCCTTCATTTGCATAACTATCTACAGTATCCCCCTGCTGGCCCAGGGTGAGAACTTCAGTACGTAACAGGACTCATCCACTCTCACGGTGGTCAAATGCCTGTAAGAAGCTAGGGGGTCCAGGTAGACTGCTTCTGGGCCTGGAGGTTCCATCAGGTCCATGAGACGAGCCCTGTTGGATCAGGCCAGCTGGAGAAGAATAAATGGTTTCGCCCTGCGGTGAGAAAACGAGATGAGGGGTGCTTCTTATGATCTCTTTGGCAGGCTGGTTGCACCCACAGACCTTGTTTGCGGGGTGGCGCTATCAGAAACTCAGCCCCTCCCAGCCTCCCTTCCTATGTCTTTGGAAGCCTGCGTGCTCTGCAGCTCATCTCTGCAGCCGGTAAGGACTAGAAACTTGGGAACGAAAACCGAGTTTCGAAAAATCTGGAGGGGAGAGTGACGGGCAGTAAACCGCAAAACCACCTCTGGCTGCGTACACCGGACTTATTACAGCTCCATCCCAAACCTTCCTGGTCCATCATCAATGAGAAGAAATGTGTTTTATATTCTTTAAATGCTGTTTGCAGATGTTTACTTTGTTATGTTTGGTGCGGGGGGAGTGGGAGAGACCTTGCCACTATTTTTTAATTATTATTTTTTGCTTCTCCTCTGAAGTAACAGATCCTTTCAACGTCTCTATCACCCCCTCTGGCTGTTGATCATGATGGTATCTGAGGAGGTTGATGGGAACCATAGAGCTCAAGCGCCAGTTGATGGGAAAGCGTTCCCTAGGAAAAGGGATCGTTTGCTAAACCGCTCTGAGAATCGTAGCTCTATGACGGGGTTGGGAGGTCTCCTAACAACGCTTAGCACCCTTAGGAAACTATAGTTCCCAGGATTTCTCGGGGGGAGGGAGCCACGGCTGTTTAAAGCGGCAGGCACAGAGCTTTAAGTGTATTGCGGCCTTGGTGAGTTGCAGGCGACAGTCCATCCTTCGCTGCAAGTTCAGCACCCTGGACAGCTGCCTCAGTGGAAGACCAGCTTGCAGCAAAAAAACCGGGTTGCTCTCTCTTTCTTCCCTTGACCAAAACAAAATAAAAAAATTCCTTCCAGTAGCACCTTAAAGACCAACTAAGTTAGTTCTTGGTATGAGCTTTCGTGTGCATGCACACTTCTTCAGATAAGTGTGCATGCACACAAAAGAAGAAGTGTGCATGCACACGAAAGCTCATACCAAGAACTAACTTAGTTGGTCTTTAAGGTGCTACTGGAAGGAATTTTTTTTATTTTGTTTTGACTATGGCAGACCAACACGGCTACCTATCTGTAACTTCCCTTGAACATCTGGGAAGCGTTTTGCTCAAGATCTCAGGGATTTCGACTCAGGGATTGCACAGACTGAAAACCAAACAAATAAAGGTTTCTTTTCAAATGCACGGTGTTCCCATTTCCTTAAGACAGGCAGCCATGGCGGGGCAGAAGAAGAAGGGGCAGCCCAAACCGTGAGCCCCCTTGCAGACCCACCTGGCCCAGTCCTGCCGTCTAGGATAGGGAGGTTGAGAAACGGCCTGTTTTTGTTTCAGTAGCTTTCTCATTGGTCCTTCTTCGGCTCCTCAGATTTAAACAGCCGCTTGCAATTTTTTATTTTTTTTAAAAAAAGGAAAGTCCTCGTGGAAGTTCTCTATCATTTTTGGCATGTGTTTATCCCAATGCACAGGATTCTGTAGCGCATTGCAGTAGTCCAAGCGGGAGATAACCAGAGCATGCGTCACTCTTGCAAGACAGTGTGTGGACAGGGAGGGTCTCATCCTGCGTACCAGATGGAGCTGGTAAACAGCTGCCCTGGACACAGAATTAACCTGCGCCTCCATAGACAGCTGTGAGTCCTAAACTACTCCAGGCCCTGCACCTGGTCCTTCTGGGGGCACAGCTACCCCATTCAGGACCAGGGAGTCCCCCCCACCCGCCCGCCCCCTGTCCCCCAAGAACAGTACTTCTGTCTTGTCAGGATTCAACCTCAATCTGTTAGCCGCCATCCATCCTCCAACCGCCTTTTTGTCCTCTGTTGCTCTTTTAAAGCCACTCAAGTTGCTGGTCCTCACTGCCTCCCGCGGCACCCAGATCCATAGTTTCACTATCCTCCCATGTCAAGAAACGCTTTCTTTTGACTGTCCTGAATCCGTCCACATTCAGCTCCGTTGGGTGGGCTCTCCCAGCTCCTAGCATTAGGAAAAAGGTAGAAAAGCCTCTTTTCTCTCTCATCCTTTTTACTCAGGAGCATGAGGCCTAGAATCTTAACTTTTTTTTAGATTTGCAAGCAGCTGGCATTTGGAGGTAGACTGAACACAGCCATGGAGGTTCCATCTAGCTTTAACAAGCAAATCAGTGCTTACACAAGGATTTAAGTGTACAATAACTGCACCGGGTCCTGCCAAACGGAGAAGCCATGCAGACCTGTTTTCCTGTTTCACAGAGCAGCCCGCCAGCTGCTTCCGGGAATCCCACAAGACAGGAAGGAAACAGACTTCCCTTGTTTTCCCCCTCCACCACCACCAGCAACATCTGCTATTCAAAGATAGATTGTGCTTGGACACAGAGGCTTGATTAAGCTATAATAACCCTCGCAGGCTAAATCATTAAAAAGGAAAGGAGGAATTGCCAGAGGAATCCCAGATTCCACTTTACGGATGTTTCCTGTGGGTGGGAGAAAGAGTTGAAGTGGCGAAGGACCCTACTAGATCAGGTCAAGCTGGGTTTGGCTAGCCTGGGCTAAAATTGTCTATCCAAAACTTCACTCTTGTGGTTTATCACCACAACAGCTACTCACTTTCGGTTTTAGTAAAGCAAACAGTCTAATTTGTCACTGCCTAAATGATATTGAAAGGATGCGGGTGACGCTGTGGTCTAAACCACAGAGCCTAGGGCTTGCTGATCAGAAGGTTGGCGGTTCGAATCCCTGCGATGGGGTGAGCTCCCGTTGCTCAGTCCCTGCTCCTGCCAACCTAGCAGTTAAATAGCACGACAAAGTGCAAGTATATAAATAGCTCTGGCGTGAAGGTAAACGGCGTTTCCGTGTGCTGCTCTGGTTCACCAGAAGCGGCTTAGTCATGCTGGCCACATGACCCAGAAGCTGTCTGCAGACAAATGCCAGCTCCCTCAGTCTATAGAGCAAGATGAGCATGCAACTCCAGAGTTGTCCACCACTGGACCTAATGGTTAGGGGTAAAGGTAAAGGTAAAGGGACTCCTGACCATTAGGTCCAGTCGTGGCCGACTCTGGGGTTGCGGCGCTTATCTCGCTTTACTGGCCGAGGGAGCCGGCGTACAGCTTCCGGGTCATGTGGCCAGCATGACTAAGCCGCTTCTGGTGAACTAGAGCAGCGCACAGAAACGTCGTTTACCTTGCCGCCAGAGCGGTATTTATTTATCTACTTGAACTTTGACATGCTTTCGAACTGCTAGGTTGGCAAGAGCAGGGACCGAGCAACGGGAGCTCAGCCCATCGCGGGGATTCGAACCACCAACCTTCTGATCGGCAAGCCCTAGGCTCTGTGGTTTAGACCACAGCACCAGCCGTGTCCCTAATGGTCAGGGGTACCTTTACCTTTAAATGATATTGAGCGTCAGAACAACTTGGCCACAATAAGGAAATTTTGCCCAGGGTTTGACTATTTTCCACCTTCCCATTTTGACACTCTGGCACCCTAGCTGCATAACCTAGCAATTCTAAAATATAGACGTGCTTTTACTCTCGCAAGATTGAACATTTTGCCCTCGGCTGTGCTTGAGACGATTCCAACAGATTCCACATGAAAAACGCTCATGTCCCTGTGAAGATAGCAGCCCCGAATCGGTGGCGTGTGCCCTTCTGGCTTGCACTCTTTATAAAGACTTGAGGAATAAGATTATCAGCCCTCTTTTATTGTCCATTCCGGGTCACCCAACCACTGCCACAGTGCCCTTTCTCTTGGCAGATCAAGATGAGCAGGTGACAGCAAAGGCTACAAGGTTTTTAGCTGGGGCAATCACAGTAAGATCCACTATTTGACTATTGATTCAATACCCTGAAATGTAAAGTTTATATAATTGACTTTTTATTTATATTCTTTGCATATCGTATTGTTGTTTTATTGCTATGGGCAATGGCTGACGCAAATATTCATTCATTCATTCATTCATTCATTCAAAGCTGGGTTTAGCTAACCCATTCCCCCACAGAGGCAATGTCGGCCTCAGCACATCAGGTAGACTGCCCCTGTCCATGGAATCCCAGCAAACATCCCAGCCTGAAGAATGCTCTCTCCCATTCCTGGGATATTGTATATTGAAGGAGGATTTATTTTTAAAGTATGAGAGTTATTGTAAAAAAAAAAAACCCTCTGGATGGCACATCCTCCCCCCTTGGCCTCTATGTGCCCCCCACTGAAGAGGGAAAGAAATCTAGCCCAGAGCATTGACTCATGCAGAGGGGCGGCAGGCAGCCTCTTCCAAAGGCAGCCTGCTCCACTGCATCCCCAGATTGGGGGGAGGCAATGGGACACTAGGACCCCCGTACCTACGGGACCGCCTCTCCTGTTATGCCCCGCGGAGGACCTTAAGGTCCACAAATAACAACACTTTGGAGGTCCTGAGCCTCAAGGAGATTAGATTGGTCTCAACTAGGGCCAGGGCCTTTTCAGCGCTGGCCCCGACGTGGTGGAACGCTCTGTCACAAGAGACTAGGGCTCTGCGGGACTTGACATCTTTCTGCAGGGCCTGCAAGACAGAGCTGTTCCGCCTGGCCTTTGGTTTGGAATCAGTCTGACCCTTATGTTTCCCTCCCCTTATGATTTATCAGCTACTTTAAAATGAGGCTGCATTTTAAATTGCATCTTAACTTGTATTTTAAATTGGATTCCCCCCTCTCTTTCCCCCCTATTATGTTCTTACTGTGATTTTATTGGTGTTAGCCGCCCTGAGCCTGGCTCTGGCCGGGGAGGGCGGGGTATAAATAAAATTTATTTTTATTTCATTTATGGGGAGAGGCAAAACCCCCAAGGACAAAAACCCAGCGTGTTGCTCGTGGACATGCTGTGCAGCTCCCAGGTTGCCAGTGACCGCCGCAGACAAAAAACAGAGTCAGACAGGCACAGAGACAAACCTGGAAGTCAGCAAAAACTGCCAGTTGTTTTAATCACAGGGGAGGCAGTACAACAGGAGGACAGGAAGTCTGCGGGGTGAGGAGATGGAGCCTCGGAAGTGGAAGGGGTGTGTGTGCTGGAACGGCTCAGGGATCCCACCGTTAAGTCGAGCACAGACCCAACAAGCCCTTGCCCAACGGCCAGCCACACCGGGGATCCCACGGCGGCCACCCCAGCCCTAAACTGAGCGCCGGAAAACAAGGGAGAGGTTTCCCCCAGCACAACAGCGCCCCCTTTGCTTCCATTCAGCCAGCCGCTCCATATATACCACAGGGGGGCATTAAGAGAAGGTTATCCTTGGACTTTGAGGACAGGCAAGAAAGCACTTAAGGTGATAAATATGATGGGAGGAGAAGGGAGGAAATGAAGATACGCAGAGACAAAGACACACAAAGAGTCTGCTCAAAATCCAGGCGGCAAGAATGGGTTGTCAATGATGCTGACGCCGCGGAGGCCCCTTCCGAAGCGCCCGTCTATGGGGGTCGTCCGTCCTCCAATTCCCGGCTCCTTGGCTGTTTGCAGCGGGAGAGTCCCCTTACCAGTGGGTCCGGTGGGGTGGGGGGAAAGGGACGGGGAGGGTCTCTTGCAGTCGCCGGAGCCCCACGGACAGCGGAAGGAGGGAAGTGGTGTCGCTCAGAGCTTGAAGATTTCGTCCTCTTGGTCGCGGAGGGTGTCGGCACGGGCGATTTTGGTGAGGGGCACGGGGCCCAGGACAGTGCGGGAAGAAGCCTCGTTCTGGTAGGAGGAGGGAGAGGAGGCGGCCGTGGCGTGGGGAGAGCCTGGCTCGCTCCCCGAAACCCTGAAGGGAAAGGGAAATATGAGAGAGAGAGAGAAAAAGAGAGAGGGGGGGAGGGGGTACGTTCTGCTGCAGCTGCTGTTGAGAAGGATTTGCAGTTGTGCCCCTTGTGGATGCTGGTGGCGCTGTGGGTTAAACCACAGAGCCTAGGACTTGCCAATCAGAAGGTCGGCAGTTCAAATCCCCGTGAAGGGGTGAGCTCCCGTTGCTCGGTCCCTGCTCCTGCCAACCTAGCAGTTCGAAAGCATGTCAAAGTGCAAGTAGATAAATAGGTACCGCTCTGGCGGGAAGGTAAACGGCGTTTCCGTGCGCTGCTCTGGTTCTCCAGAAGCGGCTTAGTCATACTGGCCACATGAACCGGAAGCTGTGCGCCGGCTCCCTCGACCAATAAAGCGAGATGAGTGCCGCAACCCCAGAGTCGGCCACGACTGGACCCAATAGTCAGGGGTCCCTTTACCTTTACCTACCCTTGTGGATCAGACCCACCTAGCCCAAAGTGGGTCGACCGCAGGCCTGTGGGAAAACCGCTGGGGAAATTTTAGTTCAGGGTGGAGATTGCTCAGAGACTCTACATATGGTGGCAGTCTATTTCCAAGCACCAGGGGCAACCGGCTCAGAGAAACCGTTGCTTTCATACCTCACTTGCAGACTTCCTAGAAGTCTTCAGCTGACCAGAGGTGCTGGGCCAGGCAGAGCAGCCCACAGCCTGATTCAACAGGACTCTTCTCCCCTCCAGCAGGGGAGGCCCCTAAAGTGGAAACAGGGACCCCGGGCTCTTCCCCAATCTAGTTGGCCTCAAGGGAGCCTCCACGCTATGGAGCAGTCTACCTCTGAATGCCCACATCCAGGGCACTTGGAGCTGGAATTGGCCATTCCCTGCTTGCCCTTGGCATCTGGTGCTCAGGGGAGCAGTACACTGCCCCTGGAGACTGGATTTCTATTCGGCCAACCCAGTTAACAGTTGCTAAAGGTAAAGGAAGCCTGACCACTAGGTCCAGTCGTGGCTGACTCTGGGGTTGCGGCGCTTATCTCGCTTTACTGGCCGAGGGAGCTGGCATACAGCTTCTGGGTCATGTGGCCAGCAGGACTAAGCCGCTTCTGGCGAACCAGAGCAGCGCACGGAAACGCCGTTTACCTTCCCGCCGGAGCGGTACCTATTTATCTACTTGCACTTGGATGTGCTTTTGAACTGCTAGGTTGGCAGGAGCAGGGACCGAGCAACGGGAGCTCACCCCGTGGTGGGGATTCAAATCGCCAACCTTCTGATCGGCAAGTCCTAGGCCCTGTGGTTTAACCCACAGCGCCACCCATGTCGCTAACAGTTGCTAGTAGACCTATAAATTCCTTTATAAATTCCACTTCACTTATAAATGAATGAAGTGCCTCGGTGGGCTCCAAATCTGAGGCAGGGGCAGGGCTGGCTCCAGCTTCACTCAAGGACAATTCTGGCCCTTGCAATGCCAGCATGTGGCCCCCGAGAGACTACTCTGGAGAAAATGTGGCCCTCGGTGGCAGGCAGAATGCTGCATTAATTTTATTTCAAGGATGCCCATAAATGCTGTGTTTGCCCAAGCTGAGGACCAGAGTTGGATGAGACCTCAAAGCTTTCCACGCCACCCACGCCCATTAGGCAGAATCACAATGTTCCGCAACAAACACACAAACGCACAATTCCTCCTCTGATCACCCGGCAACGGATCCACCGATACAGAGGAAGGTTGTGGAAAAGAAAACGCAGTGCACTGGGATTGTTTTTAAAGCAAAAGGCGCTCTCAGGTCGCTCGCGCTAGCCAGCCAAGCTGCGTGGAACTGGGTGACGGTGTTTGGGGGAAATGACCAGAATCTCTGCCGGTCTCCCGGTCTAAGGATACCCCATTTCAAAACTCGACATGCTCTCAAGTCTTTATCTTGCACACTTCTGCAGAAATCCATTAGGATGGGAAGGAAATGAGAATATCAGCGTCAACAAATTCGAGGATGGAGCAGCTCTGCAGCAACTACGCCCTCTGGTGGCCACAGAAGCTTAACAGGAGGCAAAACCTCCCAGGCTAAGACTTCTTTCTCTCCCGGAGGACTTGGAACAAGGTTTTAATAATAATAATAATCACCAGGCTGAGAGCCAATACCTCTTTTTGGCCCTGGAGAAAGGAGGAATCTAAGCATGCCAGAGTGCCAGCTTTGCTACTTCACAGCTGCAGCCCGCTTCTTATGCCAAATTAAGGATTTAGGCCTCAGTTAGAAAAAACCCACAGTTAGAAAAAACCCACAGATAAGGTTTCCAGCTTTGCTATACATATTGCAACCCAGACATGAGTCCCTTGGGACAGGCGGAGCTCCAAAATGAAAATTAAAACGCATGTTATTATAATTACATCGTTTTAGTCGATTTTAGTATCGTGGGTGGTATCGCCAACTAAGTTCCACTCACAACTTTTAAAAACGGGCCTTTGGAATATCTTCCCCAGATCCTTCCTTCTCTGCCCGCCCCCCTCAGATTGGGCTGTGCTGTGCTGCAAGCAAGATGCAACAGGAGTCTGAGAATGGAGCGTTGTGTTTAGGTCGCTCGGGGCAAGTGAGTCAAGCTGCATTGTGGGGAAAGGGCAGTCTGAGTGCCGGATGGGTGGGGAAAACATATCGACCCCTTTTTGTGCAGCTATTCAAGAGACCCCTTTATTGTTGTAAACCACTCTGGGATCATATGGTTCAAGTGCAGCCAAATAATAAATAATAATAATAATAATAATAATAATAATAATAATAATAGCCTTCCTCATAAAGCCTGTCCTTAATTTTTGCCATCTGTGAAATGGGTACAATTGCCTAGGAGGAAAATAGGAAAATGGCCCGGCACTCTGTCTGCCCTTTTCCCACAACGCAACTTGACTCACTTACCCCGAGTGACCTAAATACAATGTTCCGTTCTCAGGCTCCTGCTGCATCATGCTTGCAGCGCAACACAACCCAATCTGGAGGGCAGGGGAAAGCAGAGGAGGAAGGATCTGCTTTGTGCCACCCTTGGGACCCACGGAAAAGGGAAAAAGCAGCGTCACTCACAAGCTCCCCCCTTCCCGCAGCTTCTTCGTGGCGGCCTGCTTGGATCGGCGGATCTCAGAGTCCAGCTTGAACAGGAAGTCCGCGGCGGAGAGATCGTGCTTGGGGGCAGAGGCCCCCGACGCCCCGTTCTTCCGCGGATGCTTCTGCTTCTTGGGGGCCTCGGGCTGAAAGGCCCCCGTCTCCCCTTCTCCCACCTTCTCCTTCTCCTCCTCATCCTCCTCGAGATCTAACCCGTTGGACAACAGCGCCTTGGGTTCGACCGGTACAGGGATGTAGAGAGTCTTTTTCAGGAAGATGGAGTCGCTGGTGTACAGCCGGTTGGCTCTCTTGATTTGCTCGGTCTGGAACGGGAAGGGGAGGGCTGCTAAAAACAAGGCTCTTTAACAAAGCAAAGCTGCTAGACCTCATGGATGTGGAAACATGCAAAAACAGCAGAAATTGAGTGGGGGAGAGCTCACTTTGGGATAATTTGGGCAGAGCAAGGGCCTCGTCTTTTTGCTGGAGCACCTGAGTACAGTGGTACCTCGGGTTAAGTACTTAATTCGTTCCGGAGGTCTGTTCTTAACCTGAAACTTTTCTTAACCTGAAGCACCACTTTAGCTAATGGGGCCTCCTGCTGCTGCCGCACTGCCGGAGCACGATTTCTGTTCTCATCCTGAAGCAAAGTTCTTAACCTGAAGCACTATTTTTGGGTCTGTAACCTGAAGCGTATGTAACCTGGAGCGTATGTAACCCAAGGTACCACTGTATAGCGTTGTTAAAATTTTGCGATGCCAAGTGCTTGATCAAGCTGGGGTACGCCACAACGTTCTGGAGCCCCGTTCGCATCCTGAAGCGAACGCAACCCGGGTCTGTGCGTCTGCGCATGCGCGGGTTACGATTCGCCGCTTCCACGCAGGCGTGTGACGTCATTTTGAGCGTCTGCACATGCGCGGGCAGCAAAACCCGGAGGTAACGTATTCCATTACTTCCGGGTCGCTGCGGAGCGTAACCTGAAAACGCTGAAGCATATTTAACCCGAGGTGTGACTGTACTCCCACAGAGACTACCTTAAAGGTAAAGGGACCCCTGACCATTAGGTCCAGTTGTGGACAACTCTGGGGTTGCGGCGCTCATCTCGCTTTACTGGCCAAGGGAGCCGGCGTACAGCTTCCAGGTCATGTGGCCAGCATGACTAAGCCTCTTCTGGCGAACCACAGCACCGCACAGAAACGCCGTTTACCTTCCCGCCGGAGTGGTACCTATTTATCTGCTTGCACTTTTGGCATGCTTTTGAATTGCTAGGTTGGCAGGAGCAGGGATCGCGCAATGGGAGCTCACCCCGTCGCGTGCATTCAAACCACCGTCTTTCTGATCGGCAAGCCCTAGGCTCTGTGGTTTAACCCACAGCGCCACCCGCGTCCCCGAAGAGTTTAGTCATGCTGGCCACATGACCCAGAAGCTGTACGCTGGCTCCCTCGGCCTATAAAGCGAGATGAGTGCTGCAACCCCAGAGTCGGTCACGACTGGACCTCATGGTCAGGGGTCCCTTTACCTTTACCTTACTCTGAGTAGGACTAGCATTAGATACAGTTGGGTTGTCGTTAGTGTGCTATCTAAAAGCAACTTACCAACCACGTAAAAACATTTGAGAGCACTTAAAATTCTTTTAAGGGATGCGGGTGGCGCTGTGCGTTAAACCACAAAACCTAGGACTTGCAAATCAGAAGGTTGGCGGTTCGAATCCACGCGACGGGGTGAGCTCCTGTTGCTCGGTCCCTGCTCCTGCCAACCTAGCAGTTCAAAAGCACCTCAAAGTGCAAGTAGATAAATAGGTACCACTCCGGCGGGAAGGTAAACGGCGTTTCCGTGCGCTGCTCTGGTTCGCCAGAAGTGGCTTAGTCCTGCTGGCCACATGACCCGGAAGCTGTACGCCGGCTCCCTTGGCCAATAAAGCGAGATGAGCGCCGCAACCCCAGAGTCGGTCACGACTGGACCTAATGGTCAGGGGTCCCTTTACCTTTATCCATCCATCAATCTCCCTCCCTACAGCAGACATGAAGAGGCGGACACGACTAAACGACTAAACAACAACAAAAGACCTCTATTGAAAAGGCCCTTCCTGAATCTCAACAGTATTGGATATTTATCAGCCAGATTCCAATATCTCATTTCAGAGCAAGGAACTGGCATCTCAGCTCCAGGGGTTTCTGGAGGAGATGGTTCTCCTCTTCATTCTAGAGTCAATCTTGAGCTAATCTATATATGTGTATATTTATTTTATATATTTTTTTGCTGTTAAAATGATTTATCAGCTGGCTTCGTCCAAGGACAGTTGTGCTTAACATAGAAGGTCTTATAGCTACTGCTGGTACATAAATAAGCAGGTAATGCATCAATAAAAGATACATGTCTCTTGTCCCATAGAAGTTGTATCAGAAAGAATATTTCTACCAGCTTCTATGCTTCTTCCATCATTCAAAGTTCTGGGGTAAATGCATAAGATGCACCTGGTGGAATTTTCCCTTCCAGCTATATTATACCAACAAGCATATATATGCACATTAAAAATGCTACAAGCCCGTGGTACCATGCAGCGATGTCCTATGCATGCTTACTCAGAGTTGTTCAACTGTAAGTATAATGTGTACATATGTATATGTAATAGCTTAATGTTTTATTCATTTCATAAAATTTATACACTGCTTGATTGCCCCCTCCAAAAAAACCCCTCAAAGTGGTTTGCAAAAAAAAGGGGGGAAGGAAATTGTTGCTAAGAAAAATTAGCAACAATAATTTAAGACATTTGAAAAGTTAAACTAGCAGTAGATCTCTAAAGATATTAATCTCTAAAGAGATTAAAAACTCACGTCACATTTCTAAGAATCTGGATAGGCCAGTCTAAACAAAAATTGGTTGTTTTTTTGCAGGCACTGAAAAGGGTACAGCGAAGGCACCTGCCCAATATCAATTGGCAGGGAGTTCCAAAGACTGAGCTCTTACAAATGCAAAATGGGGCAGAGTCGGCACATATGGGGTAAGGCGATCGCAGGTAAAATTCTGGTCCCAAACTGTTAGGGGCTTTACATATGAACGGCAACAGCAACACTGTAAACACCATTTCTGAGTGTACGTGTAAGGATCCTGACCCTTCCCCTTTCTAAGCAGACTCACCGTGACCCCATACTTGACCGCCAAGCCCTGGAGGGTGTCCGCAGGCTCCAGCCGATGCTCCAGCCGCCTCTCTCGCGCCGGCGAGCTGACGGTCTTGACCAGGCTGCCGTAGGATCGGGTCCTGCTCCCTTGCAGCAGCCCTGCCCCGCCGGGGGACCCCTGTTTGGACGGAGAGGCCATCCCCCAGCTGCCAACCCTCCCCTTACCTGGACGGCCCCAGCTTGAGGCCAGGAAAGGCTGACCTCTCAAGGGCTGGTCCTACTGCAGCCACCAACCCCTGCAGCAGCCAAATAGGCCCATTTCACAGGAGGCACCCTCAAGGCCCGTCCCCTGAGCGAGGCTGTGTCCACCCAGGACGCCTCTCCACGTCCTTCGCCCTTCCCCACCCCACCCCCCAAAAAAATATCCCGTCCCTCCAAATATAACCTTTCAGTGCAGCTGGGCTTTCACTTTCAGAAACACCCCATTGCAGTCCAGCCTCCTCTTGTTCTCCCAGAAACCAGATCCCCCAATGGATCTCCTGCTCCCACGTCGGTCCGCTTTTCCTCTGAAAGATCACCCCCCCCCTCCGCCCCCTCTTGCAAAGCAAAAGCCCCCTAACCTATCCAGTAATCCACCATCAGGTTGCCCGGCGGCTGCGCTTTCTGTTGCAAGCAGTTGAAACAGAACCCAGCCTAGCCCCGGCCCCTCCCTCCCACCTGCTCTCGCAAAGGCTTCTGGGAGTTGTAGTATTTGGAGGGGCTGCTGAGTAATCTCCCCCCAACCACATTTTCAATTATGCTGCACATTTAGGCATGCACAAACACACAAAATGAGCCTTCTCCCAGCCTGGGGTGGAAGGGAGCCACTGGGGGGGGGGAGAGACTACATTTCCCATCATGCTCCCTACTTAAAGGCCAGTCCCTCCCGCAGCATGACGGGAGTTGTAGTCTTCCAGGAGCAGGAAAAAAAAACAAAGGCTGAGATTTGCTTCTCCCCTGTTGCATTTTGGGGGATTTCGCCCAAGGGCAGCTGGGAATTGCAGTCCAGCCAGTTAATGGATTTTTGAAAAAAGATTCTCATAAGAACTTCTAACGGTCAAAGGGACTGCAGAAAGAAAGGTTATAAATTTGGGGGCTTTTAGTTTGGAGAAGCGGCAACACAAGAGAAGTGTATAAAATTATCCTCATATGCAGTATGATGGCATGCATTTTAATATGTTTTTTTTTTAGTTTACCATTGGCTTTAAATATATTTTGATTTTTTTTTTAATGCTTGGGTTTATTAATTTTTTAAAAAACTGATAATTTAATTGCTTTATTGTTTTCCTAAACCACTTGGAAGTTTGTTTGTTTTACAATCAAGTGGGATATCAAGTGCTATAAAGGTAAAGGTAAAGGTAAAGGGACCCCTGACCATTAGATCCAGTCATGGCCGACTCTGGGGTTGTGGCGCTCATCTCGCTTTATTGGCCGAGGGAGCCGGCGTACAGCTTCTGGGTCATGAGGCCAGCATGACTAAGCCACTTCTGGAGAACCAGAGCAGCGCACGGAAATGCCGTTTACCTTCCCGCCGGAGCGGTACCTATTTATCTACTTGCACTTTGACGTGCTTTCGAACTGCTAGGTTGGCAGGAGCAGGGACCGAGCAACGGGAGCTCACCCCGTCGCGGGGATTCGAACCGCCAACCTTCTGATCGGCAAGCCCTAGGCTCTGTGGTTTAACCCACAGCGCCACCCGCATCCCTTATCACTGCTATGAAATAAGTCAAATTATACACGGCCTGCTTGGGGGGGTCTTATGGAACCTCCAGGTCCAGAGGCAGTCTATCTGCATTACTAGCTTTTTAGGAGCATTTGGCCACCTTGAGAACAGGACACTGGACTAGAGCTCTCTCCTTGGCCTGATCTAGCAGCCAGCCTCTCCTGGAGCTTTTATGTTGCACTTTCCATACACACTTACCTGAGAGTAAGCTTGGTTATATTCACGCAGAGGTGGTTGGTTTTTTTTAGCAGAGTAGCCCCTCTGAAGTTGACCAACATGGCTAATTTTAAGTTTTTTTCACTGGGTTAGCTCTGAGGAAGACCCTAGTTAGATCCAACTCTTCTTTAGGCTACAAACGCAGGTGGTGCTGTGGGTTAAAGCCTCAGCGCCTAGGACTTGCCGATCGAAAGGTCGGCGGTTCGAATCCCTGCGGCGGGGTGCGCTCCCGCTGCTCGGTCCCAGCGCCTGCCAACCTAGCAGTTCGAAAGCACCTCCGGGTGCAAGTAGATAAATAGGGACCGCTTACCAGCGGGAAGGTAAACGGCGTTTCCGTGTGCGGCTCTGGCTCGCCAGAGCAGCGATGTCACGCTGGCCACATGACCCGGAAGTGTCTCCGGACAGCGCTGGCCCCTGGCCTCTTAAGTGAGATGGGCGCACAACCCCAGAGTCTGTCAAGACTGGCCCGTACGGGCAGGGGTAAAGGTAAAGGTAAAGGTACCCCTGCCCATACGGGCCAGTCTTGACAGACTCTGGGGTTGTGCGCCCATCTCACTCAAGAGGCCAGGGGCCAGCGCTGTCCGGAGACACTTCCGGGTCACGTGGCCAGCGTGACATCGCTGCTCTGGCGAGCCAGAGCCGCACACGGAAACGCCGTTTACCTTCCCGCTGGTAAGCGGTCCCTATTTATCTACTTGCACCCGGAGGTGCTTTCGAACTGCTAGGTTGGCAGGCGCTGGGACCGAGCAGCGGGAGCGCACCCCGCCGCAGGGATTCGAACTGCCGACCTTTCGATCGGCAAGTCCTAGGCGCTGAGGTTTTAACCCACAGCGCCACCTGCTTCCCCACGGGCAGGGGTACCTTTACCTTTATCTTTTATGGTCCCATCAATGAGCATACTTACAAAACAACAATACCCCAGCAAAAAGACAATAATAAATATAAAAAAGGACAAAAAAAACCCCCACCTTCAAATAATTCCTTTATAGAGAAACAGCATAATGTAATTTGCAGTTCTGATTTAAAACACACTTTAAAAGCCAGGGTGAATTTAAGTATATATTTATAATATATTAATTAAATATATTACATTAAATATCTATGTTATCATCTAATATCATTGATAAATAGATGTTTGATACATGTCTTTACTAGGTTTTCTTTCTTTCTTTCTTTCTTTCTTTCTTTCTTTCTTTCTTTCACCCCTTCTCTGATAACATTTACATGGCCAAACTGGCACGGCCAAACTGACCCTCCAGGTGTTTTTAGAACTACAACTCCCATTATCCCTAGCTAACAGGACCAGAGGTCGGGATGATGGGAATTGTAGTCCCAAAACAGCTGGAGGGCCAAGTTTGGCCATGCCGGTTTAGGTAGCTAAAAGCCATGCGGCATGCTGGGAAATCGAGTTTTGCGCGCGTGCTCCATTTCCGATGGCCGCGCAAGCCTGCTTGGGAAATGTAGTCCCTGAATCCTGATTGGCTGGGAAGGGAAGGAAGGCAATAGGCCGGCATCAAGGTGCATGCTGGGGGTTGTAGTTCTGGAGGGGATGGAAAGGCCAAAACAGGAAGTGTTGGAGGAGACCACCTGCTCCTTGCTCAGTCTTCGGAGCCTGAAGGAGTGAAGGGGGCGCAGCATGTCTTTCAAGAGGGAGGGAGACGACCCCAGCCAGCTCAATGTGCTCCAGGTGAGTGTAGGGGAAGATGGGGGGGGGGTGTTCAAAAAGCATTCAAGGGATCTTGTTGTTGTTGTTTAGTCGTTTAGTTGCGTCTGCCTCTTTGTGACCCCCCTGGACCAGAGCACGCCAGGCACTCCTGTCTTCCACTGCCTCCCAGAGTTTGGTCAAACTCATGCTGGTAGCTTTGAGAACACTGTCCAACGATTCCATCCTCCATCGTCCCCTTCTCCTTGCGCCCTCCATCATTCCCAATTGTTGCTATTTAGTTGTTTAGTCGTGTCCGCCTCTTCGTGACCCCCTGGACCAGAGCACGCCAGGCACTCCTGTCTTCCACTGCCTCCCGCAGTTTGGCCAAACTCATGCTGTTAGCTTCGAGAACACTGTCCCACCATCTCGTCCTCTGTCGTCCCCTTCTCCTTGCGCCCTCCATCATTCCCAATTGTTGCTATTTAGTTGTTTAGTCGTGTCCGCCTCTTCGTGACCCCCTGGACCAGAGCACGCCAGGCACTCCTGTCTTCCACTGCCTCCCAGAGTTTGGTCAAATTCATTTTAGGAGCTTCGAGAACACTGTCCCACCATCTCACCCTCTGCCGTCCCCTTCTCCTTGTGCCCTCCATCTTTCCCTACATCAGGGTCTTTTCCAGGGAGTCTTCTCTTCTCATGAGATGGCCAAAGTCTTGGAGCCTCAGCTTCAGGATCTGTCCTTCCAGTGAGCACTCAGGGCTGATTTCCTTCAGAATGGAGAGGTTTGATCTTCTTGCAGTCCATGGGACTCTCAAGAGTCTCCTCCAGCACCAGAATTCAAAAGCATCAATTCTTCGGCGATCAGCCTTCTTGATGGTCCAGCTCTCACTTCCATACATGCCTACTGGGAAAACCATAGCTTTGACTATACGGACCTTTGTTGGCAAGGTGATGTCTCTGCTTTTTCAGATGCTGTCTAGGTTTGTCATTGCTTTTCTCCCAAGAAGCAGGCATCTTTTAATTTCGTGGCTGCTGTCACCATCTGCAGTGATCATGGAGCCCAAGAAAGTAAAATCTCGCTGCCTCCATTTCTTCCTGAATGATTTAGGAGACGTAAATATCAAACCAGGCTTAGAGAGCAAGCTGAGCCACTCCACTTGTTCTCCCTGCCCCAGGAGAAAGCAGCTGCGCTCTGCGCATGCTCCCAGTCACCGTGGACTCTGTACAGGATCCCAGTCCTAGCACTGTGCAAACGCTCCCTGTTCCAGAATTTCTGCCCAAGGCCCCCATCTCCAACTCTCTTCTCCCTTTTTCAAGACCCTGTGGGCTCACACCCCTAATTCTTCTCTCCTTCTGTGACTTTGCCTGTAGCTAAACCCAGGTGAAATATTTCTCAACCTTTATTCATTTCCAGAAAAGAAGAGTTGCTGACCTCTTGGCCAATTATATCCCTGAGGATGAAGCTTTGCTGTTGAGAGATGGCAGGTCAGAGCTAAAGAACACTGGATACTCCACTGTTATCTTCATTGATTGATAACAGATGGTGCAGGTTTGATGCGCAGCTAACAGTGGGCAGTTAGAGCAAACTGGGCACTCTGCACATGCTCCCCAGTCCCAGATCGCTGATGTAGCAGGGCAGCAAAAAGAAAGAGACCACAGTTTAGCTCTCACCAAACTGGCTCTCTTATGGCATGTAGTTCATAAGTCAATTTTAGTTAGAATACATGGAGTAGAGGAAGAGAGTAATATGATTTATCGTTTTCATTTTTATTAACACCCCATTTTGCAGCCAAGACGGTGGCCCTAAGCTGTTTTAAATTAAGCAAAGTTGTTTGAGAAGAAGAGGAGGAGTTTGGATTTGATATCCCACATTATCACTACCCTAAGGAGTCTTAAACCACAGAGCCTAGGACTTGCCAATCAGAAGGTCGGCGGTTCGAATCCCCGTGACGGGCTGAGCTCCCGTTGCTTGAAGGAAGGAACAGGGAATCGAACCCACTTCACCAGATTATGAGTCCACTGCTCTTAATCACTATACCACACTGGCACACTCTGTGGGGGGGGGGGCACTTCAAAGAAAGATTTTTAAAAACCATATGGATAATTAGAGTATCATAGAAAATGGAGTCTTTTAAAAAATGGGTAATGAATTCTTGGAAAAAGAAAAGAGAAAAGCTACATACAGTGGTGCCTCGCAAGACGAAATTAATCCGTTCCGTGAGGCTCTTCGTATAGCGGTTTTTTCGTCTTGCGAAGCAAGCCCATTGACAGCTTAGCGGATTAGCGCTATTAGCGGTTTAGCGGCTTTTAGCGGATCCGCTGATAAGCGGCTTATCAGCAGATCAGCTGATAAGCGGCTTAGGGCTTAGGAAAAGGGGGAGAAAAGGAAAAAAACCCCGCAGGAACTCGCAAGACATTTTCGTCTTACGAAGCAAGCCCATAGGGAAATTCGTTTTGCAAAGTGCCTCCAAAACGGAAAACCCTTTCGTCTAGCGGGTTTTCCGTCTTGCGAGGCGTTCGTCTTGCGGGGCACCACTGTACTCAAGATCACAACTGTTCTAGCATGTTTGTCATGATTTATTTACAGAGCAACGTTGTAACAAACCTGCTTAGAACTCAGTCCCACAGATTGAATGGGGCTAAAGCTGCCCCACTGAATGTAATGAAGTAAGTTCTAATTCAATTCTCTTTGCTTGTTCCTTCGCCCCAGCAGATATGCCTGCACTGTCTGCTTCCACCGTCCAGTTTTTGACACTCTCGACATGCTCACGGTCCACCGTTCTGGAAAGAAACACCTCCTCAGTAAGTCTGCGGAAGCTTTTATTGAGCCCTCAATGCCTCCATACTCCCTCATCCGACCTTCTGAGCAGATAATACCCAAGCTTTATACCACGTTGCTAAGAGCACCGTTGTGGTGGAGGAGCTAAGCCATCTCATTGCTCCATTGGTTTTCAGGCAATTTGCTCAATTTGCTGCTCGGGGTAGTAAAAGAAGGGATCTGTGTGCGAGGAAAGGTGTGCTACCCGGTACCAAAATTGGAGAGGTCAAAGGGTGGCTGAAAATTAACATCACCAGCCACTTTGTCTTGTGACTGCCCATCTTGGGTTTGTTTTAATTTGCAGTGATTTCGTTCATCCTCGCAATGGTCAAGTAAGGATGTCTGGTCCCATTTTACAGATGAGGAAGACTGAGGCGTAGATGGAGATTTTGCTTTAACCAAGGCAGCCCAGAGACTTGAACCGAGACCCTGCCATGTTTTTCTGTCTCTCGCTTTGTAATAGGTTTGCAGAAGTTCTATGGGAAGAAGCGTTCGCTTGAGAGCGAGGTCCAGAAACGCCGCCACCAGGCATACCTCCAAGCAGAAGAAACTGGTGCCCAGGTAAGTCTGCATGCTCCTTGCCACCTCTTAGTTGCTAAGAATTGCAAACTAGAATGGCGGCCTCTGTGTCGGCTAAGTTTTCTTCCACTGCAATCCTGGGCTCATGAGTCCCACAGACTTCAGCGAGACTTTCGGAGAGCAACCTTAGCATGGAAGATCTGCCACTAAGCTGTAGTTTGCCCTTTAAAATCAATATGATTCCAGTCTTCGTGGTTCTGAAGAAAGGGTCGATATAAATTGGAACAGAGGAGGCTGCTTTGTACAGAGTCAGATCCCTCTAGTCTTGCTTACACTGATTGGCAGCTGCTCTCCAAAGAAGGTGCTCTACCACCTTCTACCACCTAATAATAAATTATTATTATTATTATTACCAGTGGGCTGCGTTTTCATATACAAATGTGTTTGTGTGTGTAGTTTTTAGTGTTGATGATTTTATTGCTAAATTGCTTTGAGACATTTCATAAGAAAAGATTCATTCGTGGAAATAAATAAATTGATAAACCCTCTGTCTTTAGGTGAGTCCAGGCCCTGCACCTTTGCTTGTGGAGACCAGGAAGATTGCCCACAACGCTTTGCTGAAAAATGTCCCTTATAGCAGCTGCTGCCGGCGCAACAGGTAACGTGCTTTGCTCTCAAACCATGGCCCCATGAACCTTAATGCAGATGGTGTCCATGTTCCCCGTTGGCTGGGGAGTGACACCCGGTGGCCCTAGATCTCCTTCTGAGGACCTCCTTCCCCAGGTTCCCTCTCTGAGGCAGGCTCAGAGGATTGTGACAAGGGAGAGCGGTGCCTTTTCAGTGGTGGCTCCCTGTCTGTGGAATCCTCTCCCCAGCGAAGTCCACCTGGCACCTTCACTGACATTTTTTTTTTTGTACCAGGTAAAGGTTTTCCATTTCCCCCAAGCCTTTTGATAGTCTAAGATGTTGTTACTGTGTTACTAAATAAATAAAACATTATTATTTATATTTATTATTTACTAGTGTGCAGCTGACGCTTCCCGTTGCTGTTACACAGGCTGTTTCTTTCTGTACAATGCATTTAAATTTATGTATTTAAAGTTGCTTTGAAACCTTTAGATAACGTCTGATTAATATTTATGGCATCTATATCCTTTTTCGGAAAGGAGCTCAAGGTGGTATATGTGGTCCCCCCCCCCATTTAAACCCCATAACAACCCTAGCTTAGGCTGAGAAGTAGTGGCTGGCCCAGGGTCACCCAGGTGGGGGATTTGAACCCCAGACCAACATGCGCCAGTGTTTCTCAGACTTGGGTCCCCAGCTGTTGTTCCACTACAAACTCCCATCATCCCTGACCACTGGTCCTGCTTACTAGGGATGATGGGAGTTGTAGTCCAACAATAGCTGAGAACCCAAGTTTGAGATACAGTGCTTTCACTGCTACACTACATTGAATCTCAATAATAATAACAACAAGTATATCTGAAGAAGTATATCTGAAGGTACAGTATATCTAAAGGAGCGTCTCCCCCTCCATCATTCTGCCCGGACGCTGAGGTCCAGCGCCGAGGGCCTTCTGGCGGTTTCCTCACTGCGAGAAGCAAAATTACAGGGAACCAGGCAGAGGGCCCTCTCAGTAGTCAAAGAGATGTCAAAGAGAACAACTACTACCAGACTTTTAGAAGACATCTGAAGGCAGCCGTGTTTAGGGAAGCTTTTAATGTTTGATGCATTACTGTATTTTAATATTTTGTTGGAAGCCGCCCAGAGTGGCTGGGGAAGCCCAGCCAGATGGGCAGGGTATAAATAATAAATTACCATCATTCTTATTATTATTATTAACAACAATAATATAAGGAAGATGACTGCTTTCTACAAGGCCTCAACATGACCGATTTATTTGGCACAGGGTGGCAGGAAGTGACATTGTCCCCAGTACCTCAAGGACAGATGCAAGCTCCAGAGAGTCTGAAGAAAATGAGCTATCAAAACCCAAGAACTCCGTTCATGCAGAAGAACATAGACTTCCTTTGCCAGAAGCCACTTCTGCTGTGGATTTGCCTGGGTGCGCGACTTCCATGTCAGGTAGAAAATTGCTTTGGAGCAGTTTGGTTGTGGTGTTTCCTCATTGGTTTCAGGCTGTACCTCAGTCATAGAGCACTGTTTTGCATGCAAAAGCCCCCAGGTTCAATCCCCACTGCCAGCGTAGAATCATAGAATTGTAGCGTTGGAAAGGACCCCCAAGTCATCTATTCCAACTCCTTGCAACGCAGGTATCACAGCTAAAGAACCACTGACAGGTGGGCCACCCCAGCTCTGTTTAATAACCTCCAAAGAAGGAGAGTCCACCACTTTCTAAGGGAGTTCGTTCCACGGTTGAACAGCTCTTGCCATCAGAATTTTTTTCTAAGGTTTCGTTGGAATGTCCGTTCTTGTCTGGAGCAGCAAACAAGCTCGTTTCATCTTCCATGTAGCAGTCCTTCATGTACTTGAAGACGGCTGTCATGTCACTTTTCAGGCTTTTTTCTGCAGATTAAACTGCAGGTTCAACTGTCCTCATAATAATAATAATTTATTATTTATACCCTGCCCATCTGGCTGAGTTTCCCCAGCCACTCTGGGCAGCTTCCAATCGAGTGTTAAAAACAATACAGTATTAAATATTAAAAACTTCCCTAAACAGGGCTGCCTTCAGATGTCTTTTAAAGATAAGATAGCTTCTTATTTCCTTCACATCTGAAGGGAGGGTGTTCCACAGGGTGGTTCCCTGTAATCTCACTTCTCGCAGTGAGGGAACCGCCAGAAGGCCCTCGGCACTGGATCTCAGTGTCTGTGCTGAATGATGCGGGTGGAGACGCTCCTTCAGGTATACTGGACTGAGGCCGTTTAGGGCTTTAATGGTCAGCACCAACACTTTGAATTGTGCTCGGAAACATACTGGGAGCCAATGCAGATCTCTCAGGACCAATGTTGTGTGGTCCCAGCGGCCACTCCCATAAGACTTGGTCTCCAGGTTCTTTACCATCTTGGTCGCCCTCCTCTGCACACATCACACCGTTGACTCGTGTTAAGCTTGTGGTTTGCTAAAACCCCTAGATCTGTTTCACATGTGCTGCTGGCAAGCCAGGAGTGCCTTTCAACTTTCAACTTCCTCTTCTGGTCTACTCTCCCAAATCAATCCAGAAGGAGGAGACGGACCTGCAGGTGTGGATAAAGTTGCCTCATCTGCAGTTGTTATTGTGAAGTGGGCAGGATTTTACGGACGCCAACCCCATCCCAAGTTGCCAGTGAGCAAGGAGGTGCAACTCCTAAATATCAATCTCTCTTGACTCCAGAATCGGTGAAAAGATCTGCAGCTCTGGGTAAGGAGCGTAGCCGTAAAAGGAAAGCCCCTCATGGTGTAGCACCTCATTCTGACACTGGTGATGTTACCCCGGAGAAGCGCCGGGCTTTGGAACACTATCTGAGGCTGAAAAGGTAGGTTAGAGGTTGCCCAGAGGTTGCCTGTGTTAACTAAGTGCCTTCTTTGGTGGGATCACAGGTACTAGATTTGCAGGCTAGGAACCGAAAAGCATCAGGGGAGCAAAGTTGCGTCTGCACTGTTTTCTTTGTTTCAAGACCTGTTTTTGCAGGGGAGGGTGATCAGGTTTTACTATAAAGTTCGATTTCAATGCATCCCTTCCAGTGTAGACACAGGCAAAGCACTATTAAGGCTTTTAAGGGCTACTGTACTCTTAATTAAAAGCTTTTAAGGGCTATTGTGCTCTTAATCAAAAGCTTTCTGTTGGCAAGCTCAGCCTTCTTTATTGCTTTTTATAATATTATGTCTATATACAGTGGTACCTTGGGTTAAGTACTTAATTCGTTCCGGAGGTCTGTTCTTAACCTGAAACTGTTCTGGGTTAGTGGAGTCTGTAACCTGAAGCGTATGCAACCCGAGGTACCACTGTACTAGGAAAAAAGAAGAAACTGAGTAATGTAAAGCACCACCACCACCTGCAGCAAACAGAAGCTGGCATCTCCAGATAGGGCTGTGAGAAACTACCTGAAACCCTCAAGAGCCACTGTTTGTCAGCATAGACAACACAGAGCTTGCTGGTCTAACTCTGCATTAGGCAGCTTCTTTTTGCAGGTTCTGAACAGGAAACATTTAATTAATGCTACGCGGCTGTCTTGCACTTAAACGTTACAGAAGTATCTCAGCCATGGTGTACGGCAGTGCAGATTAATATTGTGTTCTGCAAGTGTGCTTAGATCCATTATTCCAGAAAAATGAGCATCCCCTTCTCAGATGTGTTTATTTCCTTCCTTTCTCTGGCAGTTCTGGTTGGGTCCATGATGGTTCTGGCAAGTGGGTAAAAGACGAGAATGTGGAATTTGACTCTGACGAAGAGGAACCTCCTGCACTGACTCCATCTTGACAACATGGTTGCTTACTTTCTGAGGGGGGCGCCTTTGGAAATGTGCTGCTGGTTGGACATTCAGGGACCACTCATTCAGGAGCAAAATTTATTTTTTACCACGTACTGTATATAGGATGGTTTATTTTTTAAAAAAAGGGGGGGGTATGAACGCAGGTTACATTGCCTGGTTACTTCCTTTGTTGGTTACAGTCTCTGATTTTGTTTCACTGCATAGAGACTGCCTTTCACAACAACCCTGCTAGGTAGCTGGATTGCAAGAGAAAATGTGTGTGTGTGTGTGTGTGTGCAACTTCTGTGGTTGAATGGAAATTTGAACCCGGGTCTCCCTGGCTGTAGCCCAACAATCAGACTGCACCAAACATGAAAAACACTGCTTTTGAAAAGCTTGCTTAACGCTGGCCAATTTTCTTTCCGTATTTGCAAAGGAAAAGCAGCTGCATGGAGTCCTGAACTGGACCAATTCCCAAACTAGTTTCCTGCCCCCAAAATCCTGCTTTTCCCTTTTTTAAAAAATAAAGACAGCTTAAGTACGGTTGTTGTTTTTTTAAAGTAAGAACTTAAAGCAACATTTCATTTACCCCAAGCACTAATCTCTAGGCAGCACTGGTGTTCAGCCTCTACTGCATTGTTGGGGAAGCTTTTCCCACTCGATTGCCAGATGCTGGTAATGGGCCCCAGTCCAAAGTGACCACTTTGTACAGCTGGTTCCACCTCTCTGTCCAGGTAAGCAAGAGGTACAATCGCCCCTGAAATACACATTCCAACCAGGTAAAAGTGCTCAAGGGAGGGCTGGGGAGATTCCTGAGGATCGGGTCGAGAGGCCCAGAGGGCTGCCCTTGGCACCTAGCCCTGAGATTCCCCAACACTATATTGAACCCTTCAAAAAGGAATCTGTTGGCAGCACAGCCTCTGGCTGGCCATTGTCCGAGCTGCCCTGATCTCACAGAGGCACACCAGGGAGGGCAGGCAGACCTTTTGACTACCACTTGGCTCACACGACATTGCAAAGGGGCCAGAGCAAAGCATTGGACAGGGGGCTCTTCAGGAAGGAGGCTTAAATGTGTGATCCAGAGGAGGCCAACGGAAAACGTCTGGGTCCACTAATACAAACAATGTCCACAGAGCCAGGACCTTCAATACGCAAGGATGCTTTGAAATCCACATACAGTTAAGCCCAGTCAAAGGCGACTATGGGGTTGCAGCACTCATCTCGCTTTCAGGCAGAGGGAGCCGGCGTTTGTCCACAGACAGCTTTCTGGGTCATGTGGCCAGCACGACTAAACTGCTTCTGGTGCACGGAGGACCGTGACAAGTGCCTTAGCGCATGGAAACACCGTTTACCTTCCCGCCACAGTGGTACCTATTTATCTACTTGCATTGGAGTGCTTTCGAACTGCTAGGTTGGCTGGGACAGAGCAACGGGAGCTCACCCCGTCGCGGGGATTCGAACCGCCAACCTTCTGATTGGCAAGCCCAAGAGGCTCAGTGGTTTAGACCACAGTGCCACCCACGTCCCATATTAAATAATATTTTTTAAATAAGCCATACGCGGATGGTTGGTGTCTAATTGTGGGCCTTTATAAGTGGGTTTAAAGCCAAAGAGAAAGGGCCTCATTCCTTCCACTGTCTCTGAGCAAGAGTGGGTCTCGGAGGCAAAATTATAAAGTTGGCAATCGTTCCCACCGCAAGTGCCATCATGTCAGCCTAGCATTGACCAACCTCCACTGCCCCGTCCTCTGCTGGCCATAGCTGTCAACTTTTCCTTTTTTTTGCGGGAAATTCCCTTATTCCAACGCTGCTTCCCACTGCTATCCCGGATTGTTAGATATCCCGTAGACTGTCCCCTAGACAGGTGAGGCTGCTGAGCCCTTATTTTCGAGGCTGCTGATCCCTTATTTTCAAATCTGAAAGTTGACAGCTATGCTGCTGGCTGGCACATCCATCCAACCAAGCAACGCATTGTGATACATTGCAGGTTGCAGAGGCCAACCCATGGTTTTCGCACACACCCCTTTTGCTGTCTGCTCTGACGCCACCGCCGCTTCTTGACGTGGGTCGTTTCCATTGCCCGCTTGCGTCAACTTCGGGGCTGGTGACTTTTACCCGCCTAACCTAACTCTTCCCAACCCCCCCCCCCCAAGCCTAACAGCTGTCCATGTCAACCACGGAGGACAAGCCGCGAGAAGCCGGCTGCATTGACAGGCGGGACACATGTGACACCTCCGGCCTGGGGAGGGGAAGGGAAGCCCCTAATTTAAGACCGGGACGCCTGCTCCTCCTCCTCCTTGCGGGGCCTGGGCCAAGATTTCGTGCAACCCGATCCCTTGGGTGTCCATTTCGTCTGCTGATCCCAGTGGGGGGTATAAATACATTGGGAGGGTGGGGGGGATTCTTCTCTTTCCCCCTCCCCACAATCTTGCTCCGCAGCACCACCTGCTTGGAATAACTCTCTATAAAGTGGCAGGGCTCCTTGCAAGATTCCTGATGGGACACCCTTCCTTGACGCTGCTTGCGCTTCCTATTATATAAAGCGCCGGGCGGCTTTTTAAATCTCCTTTTCTACTGCTGGAGATGTGGGAGTAAAAATGCAAACTTAGTACATATGATGATTAGCTGCCCGGTGATAAGATCATTTTGGTGTGGGGGTGAGGATAGTTCTAGCAAGAGTAATAAAAATAAATTGTTATTTAGGGGAATTGAATTTAATTCTAAATTCCGAAAATGTGGGAGATTACAAGGGGTCAAAAAAAATGGATGTACCGTGCCATATTGGAAGCAAAAAAAAACTTGTTTTGATGAATTGGAAGAGCTGCAAAAAGATTCCATTGAGCACATGGATTGATAATATGGACATGTCGACGCAAATTAAGAATGGATAAATATGAAGAAATCTGGAAGGAATATTTAAGCGATAAGGCGGGCAGTCGTGGGAAGTAGAGGGAGGAGAGGTGGGGAGGAAATTGTTAAAAAGGTGTAGTCATAGGTATATCAGTATTCAAATTTGAATTGTCAAATCGTGTTAGTAGTGTTATTATGGTTTTTGTTGTATGTGTCTTGTGCGGTTGTTGTTTGTATTGAAAAAATGGTTACTTTTTTTTTTTTTAATCTACTTTTCTTCATCGGGCACCAAGCAGAGTTCATGGAAAGCCAGATCCTGACTTCAAATAAAGGATGTTGGAAATGCACTTGTTTTATTCGACGGCTGCTAGCTCTTTCTTTACCCTCCCCCTGAGGAATTCAAGATGGAGAAGTCAGCCCTTCTTGTTCTGAGAGGGAAAGAGAGTAGCTGTCCCAAGGTCACTCAAGGAGCTTCATGGCTGACTGTATAGGGTCAGCGTTAGGCCATCTCCATTGAACTCTAACCACTATACCACACTGGCTCTCATGGGGCAGCGCCTCAGCAATGGAAATCCTGCCCTCAGCCCCTACATAGCCAGCCCTGAGAGCACTTCCACCATTTCAGGCTGTTTCTTCAGTCCTGAGGACTAGAAACTTGGTTAGTGCTGTGGCTTTGAAGTGAAAGCTGTTGTTCTAAGTGTGCTGGATTCTCCAGATACCAAACCAGGTGTTTTGGAACACACGCCTTTCATTCAACACGCTCGTCTGATTTTTGCCTTTCTGTTAAATATCAATGTGTTGGTTCCCACTGAAGGCGTTTCCCGTTTTCGTGCCTGGAAAAAGAAAACCCTTGTAGGGTAGCAAAATCGCGTGCCATACTTTCACCTAGGAAGAGCCGAGTTCAGATCCCACAGACTCAGCCATGAAACTCTCACAGGGATCCTGCCCAGCCTCTTTCTCACAGCTCAGCCTACCTCATGGGCTTGCTTTGAGAAAATTATCTCTGTGAACACCACCCACAGCACCATTTTGTAATGAAACAGCTTCCCCTCAAGTCATATCTCAAGTTCCTCACAGAACTCTAGCCCAACGGTTACCATTAATTTGATTTCAACTGATTTTATAATGAATTGATTTTAGGACGCTGTATTATTTTATTGTTGTTAGCCACTCTGAGCCCGGCTTCAGCTGGGGAGGGCAGGATATAAATAAAATTATTATTATTATTATTATTATTATTATTATTATTATTATTATATCTCCCTCCTTCAGCAAGCTGAGGTGAGACAGGGCAGCTTAATTCAATTCAATAATACTGGTCCAGAGCCACCAGAATGTTCCAGAAGGGTCTCCCTCATCTGTCCTAGTTTCTATACTATTTCCCTCACAGCCCTTGTTTCCTCATTTTTCATTCTCATCTTTGCCTTGCCCGTCTGAGGTAAATCATGCTGCCTGTGGACAGTTATATTACTTTTCTCCTGTCACTTTTTATGACAGAACTTGGTTAGCCCTAGTGGCGCTAAGGGAATTACAAACACCAGTTTCCACCTAAGATGGCGGCCATCATCAAGGCCGTCTGTGAGGACGTTGGACTGTAGGCCTTGTTGCCTGGCAGACCTCTGTCACGCCAAACAAGTGCAGGGAAACAAATTTGTTTATGATGCCCTCAGGCTCTCTGAAATGGCTTAATGACTAATATCTCATTGGGCCCATAAAAACTGTCATCCTTTTAGCCTGTAGTTGCCTTTGCCAATTTAGGAGTGTTTGTTGACTCCCGAGGCCCAAATGGGTGCCCTCAGTTTCCATATTTTCACGCGCACACCTGGCACCGCTGAGGAAAAAATTGAATTTGATCCTGTTGGCGCTGGGGCTCGTTTGGTGTTCTGTTTCCGCTATAGTTCAATTTTTAAAAAGGGGGGAAGGAAACCTCTTTCTTCTTTGTCCAGCCTCTTAAAATGCCAAAATGACATTTTGGAGACTCTGTGATCCTGGTTTCTCCACCCCATGTGGCATCTGATGGCAGATATTAGCTGACAGGAGTGAGGCCATTGTTGGCTGACTTTTGTGAGGGCGGCTTTGGCAGATCTCCAGGCCTGCCTCTTTTTATGCTATTTCCTTGCTAAATTCACCTCAAACTTATCTCAAATTTCCCTTTTGTAGTAGAAGAGCAGGCGAAAGGACCTAGATTTAATTAGACACCTTCAAACTTGGTGTGTCACGAGATTAATGTCTCCACCTGCCCCTCTTTTCCAGAACAATTCTGGGACATATTTTCCAGAACATTCCAACCTAGAATGAATGAAATTGATTTCCACCTGGCTTGTGTGCTAGTGTAAACCCCAAATGCCAGGCTCATCACCAGAAAATTTATTATTTCTGATGCTGTGCTTACGGGCACAAATGCAGAACCCCTATGTGAAAATGAAGGCTGGGTCCGGTGCCAGTCACCATTGCCAGCAGCACCAAAATAATAATAATAATTTTACTATTTATACCCCACCCATCTGTCTGGGCTTCCCAAAAGGTGATGGGGAAGAGGCCATATCTCAGGCCCATTAAAGAAGGGGGGCAAGCATTTCCAAATGCGAGCTGACGACCCAAGGAATTTGAGATAATATAGGTATTCAGGTTTCGATCAGCGAGATGGTGCCGAATCATTTAATAATAGTAGCTTGTTTAGGAAAGATAGGAAGATTGCAACTGCCTTTGGTCCTTAGCGGAGAACAAAGCCAGTTCTTTGGGGCAGGGTGGGCGTCTCTCCGAAATCTCTCTTATTTACAGAGGTAATCAAAAGACGGGGAGCCTGGATTCGGAGAAAGAAAGAACCTGAGATTGCAAGAAATTGGGGTGTGGTGGGGGTTGTCGGTCGCCAAGGTGGGGGGGGGGAACAGCAGGGCCAATCTCTCCGAGAAATTCTCTTCTTGAAATAAAATAAAAATCCTTGCTGTTGGCAAAACTCTGTCTCTGGGAGGCAGGCAGAGCTTAAAAGGCTGCTTAGAGACACATGAGGAAGCTTAAGGGCACTCTGGATTCGGTCGCAGGGGGTGGGCCATTATGTTTTCTTCTGCTTGCGGCCTGCAAAGGAAAGACGAGCAAAATGAGGATACCGAACGCTGCCTTATATACCTCGTCGGGCCATTGAGGTCCCATGTAGCTCAGTAGACTCTACACTGACCGGCAGCAGCTGCCTGGGGTTTAGGACAGTGGGTTGGATCCATTGGGAGTTGAAGCTGGGACTTTTCTTTTTTCTTTTTCTTTTTTTAAATGATATTTATTAGAAGTTTAAAAATTACAGAGAAAAGAAGAAAAGAAAACAAAAAATTTAACAAAACATTATTTTTTTCTCTTTTTTATGTATTGTAATATATGTTTTTTCGAATGCAGAGCAAGTTGGGCAGACAGAGGGAAGGACTTCTTTGCACAGAGCATAGTTCATCTTTGGAACTCATTCCCACAAGAGGTAGCGATGCCTACCAATGGGGATGGCTTTAAGATTAGACAAATCCATTGAGGACAGTATGGCTATCAAAGGCTACTAGTAGCCATGACAGTCATGTTTCCCGCCCCCCCCATTGCTGGAGGCAGTATGCCTCTGAATAGAGGTTACTGGGAATCACAGGCGGGGAGACCACTGTTGCCCTCTGGCCCTACTTGCGGCCTTCCCAGTGACATCGGGAACAGGATAGCCAGCCATGATGTCCACCCACTGAAAATGACCACTCAATTATCCAAGAATTAGGACCAGCAGCACTTACGTAATTCATTGTTCTTGGTTATCGCGATGGAGGCTCTGGCCCTTGGTCCTTGCTGCGTGAAGTGATAACCAAAGCGGACAATGGAAGGGCAATTTTCCAACATGGCGGCCATCTCCATCTCCACCGAATCGCCCAGTCGCTGGCGCTGTGTGGGGAGAAGGAAGAAAGAGAAATGAGAAGCCCCACACTACTGGTTTTTTTTTTGTTTTAAAAGATGACATTAGGTTTGTGAGGAGACAAGAGGATGTTGCGGGCTGAACTTTGCGAATTCATGCATGTAACCAGAGCATGGTTTGAGGATGCACGAAGCAGCCACCTTGCTGAAGCAAAGCAGGTCTAGGGCTGCTCATCTCCAGGAGAGGGAGAGAAGGCAAGCAGGTCTTTTTGATCGGTGCTGCACAGAGACTATCATAGAATCATAGAATCATAGAGTTGGAAGAGACCACCAGGGCCATCGAGTCCAACCCCCTGCCAAGCAGGAAACACCATCAGAGCACTCCTGACATATGGTTGTCAAGCCTCTGCTTAAAGACCTCCAAAGAAGGAGACTCCACCACACTCCTTGGCAGCAAATCCCACTGTCATACAGCTCTTACTGTCAGGAAGTTCTTCCTAATGTTTAGGTGGAATCTTCTTTCTTGTAGTTTGGAGCCATTGCTCCATGTCCGCTTCTCTGGAGCAGCAGAAAACAACCTTTCTCCCTCCTCTATGTGACATCCTTTTATATATTTGAACATGGCTATCATATCACCCGGGACGCGGGTGGCGCTGTGGGTAAAAGCCTCAGCGCCTAGGGCTTGCCGATCGGAAGGTCGGCGGTTCGAATCCCTGCGGCGGGGTGCGCTCCCGCTGCTCGGTCCCAGCGCCTGCCAACCTAGCAGTTCGAAAGCACCCCCGGGTGCAAGTAGATAAATAGGGACCGCTTACTGGCGGGAAGGTAAACGGCGTTTCCGTGTGCTGCGCTGGCTCGCCAGATGCAGCTTTGTCACGCTGGCCACGTGACCCGGAAGTGTCTCCGGACAGCGCTGGCCCCTGGCCTCTTGAGTGAGATGGGCGCACCAACCCCAGAGTCTGTCAAGACTGGCCCCTACGGGCAGGGGTACCTTTACCTTTACCTTTTATCATATCACCCCTTAACCTCCTCTTCTGCCTTTGCTCGCCGTTTCATCTGGCTGCAGAGGGGAGAGTGCAAGGGGCTCTGACCCCAAAACGGAGGGCGGCTAACCTGGTTGTCCACCTTGAGTTCAGTCAACGTGGAGTTCTCCTTCATGGCTTTAATGACTTCCATCATCCCAGCGCTGGTGATGAAGTTAGATTCAATGTTGAGGCTCTGAAGGGTCTTGTTCTCCTTCAGCATCTCGGCCACAGCCTGGGGGCGCAGAAACAGGCAAAGTTCAGGAACTATTGCAAGTACAGTGGTACCTTGGTTCTCGAACTTAATGCGTTCCGGGAGTCCGACTCCCAAAACCATTTGAAAACCAAGGCGTGGCTTCCAATTGGCTGCAGGAGCTTCCTGCACTCAAGCGGAAGCCGCGCTGGACGTTCGGCTTCCGAAAAACGTTTGCAAACAGGAACACTTACTTCCGGGTTTGCGGCATTCGGGAGCTGATTTGTTTCACAATTAAGCCTTTCGAGAACCAAAGTACTACTGTATTGTTTTCAGCCTCTGTCTCCAACTCCCAGCAGCTCCAGCAGCCAGCGAGGGCAACAGTCACAGAGGATGATGGGAGCTGGAGTCCAGCAAAGTCTGGAAGGTGTTGAACTACCCCAACATTTGATGTTTCCACTATCCCTTTGGAACTCCCTCCCTCCTGATATCAGGTAAGTGCCTTCGCAGTACTCTTTTCGGCACCTGCTAAAAATATTGTTTGTTTAGATAAGACTATCTGGATGTGTAGAACACTGACATGTGCTTTCACCCGCTTTTTAGCTTATTGTTGATTTTAATTTGCTTTGAGTGTTTTCAAATAGTTGCTTGCAACCTTTCTTTAACTGATCATTTGATTATTCCATTCTTTTCGTAACAGTTTTGAGGGTTTGTTTGTTTTTACAATCATGCGATATATAAATTTTATAGACTAAAATAAAGAAATGCCAGAGCAAAGGCCAGGCTGGCCATGACTGATGGAAGTTTTGGTTCAGCATCACCTGGAGACTCTCCCATCCCTGCTTAAGTAGGACTAAATCAGGGCTCTGGTCCTGATTCTGTTTTGGTCCTGTTCACCCAGTATTTGGTTAACCACAAAGCCGACATAAGTTGTCCTAAATTGGGGCTATTCTAGCCTAGAAGGTTCCATGAGTGATCACAGGGAGTCATCCTTCTCCAATTCTGTTCTCCCTCGCCAGTTCCCTGTTAGGGTTCAACTCTAGCCAAAGCTCCAGATTGCCTGTTAAGGGCAAGGAAGTTTTTCAGAGGAGGAGCAACCTCAAAGCTTACATGTGCCACTGGGTCATTACTCCGGGTTGCAACCAGGCTGAGCTTCTTGATGACAGTGTTTCTTTTCATGGAGTCGCAGATTTCTATCAGCGTCTGAACGGGAATGTCCTGTTGGAAAGAAGAGAGGCCCATCTGCACCACCCAAAATCTCGCTTCAAATCTTAACTGTTCCTGCATTTGGTGGTGAGGCACCACATGACGTTACCCTTCTCCTGCTGACATCTCGCATGTCTCAAAGCAAAAACCCATTTTTTTCCTAATAGGTAGTAGCACAAAATTTATTTATAATATGCTTAATGACACTTTCACAGGGTGGTGTGGAAGAGCCGTAGGTCACCGCATCCTGCAGGAGAGTTTCTTCTTCAAATCCCTAAAATATCCACATTTGCTTAGAGCAGGGCTTTCAGTGTGGCTGTCCTGGTTCTGTGGGACAGCATCACAGTTTGAGACATAGCTGTTGTTTCTTAATGTTTTTAAAAGTATTTTTAGCTGCTTTTAAGGTAAGTTTGTAAATCACCTTGAGGCACATGTAATTTCTCTGATGAAAATAGGGACGTCCCATTCGCTAATGAGAGTTTTACTATTTATACCCCACGCTCTGACTGGGTTTCCCCAGCCACTCTGGGAAACTTCCAACATATATTAAAACATAATAAAATATCAAACATTAGAAAAACTTCCCCATATAGGATTGCCTTCAGACGGCTTGGGGGTCAGATAATTCCATACCCTCCAACATTTCTGCAATGAAAACAGGGACGTCCTAAGGAAATGTGGGACATTCCAGGATCAAATCAGGAACTGGGACGGCTTCTCTAAATCTGGGACGTCCCTGGAAAATAGGGACACTTGGAAGGTCTGCCATTGTATTTCTTAACCTTTGAAGGACCGTCCCACTCTCACACTGGTCAGATCCCTATCCTCTGACAATTAATCCTTTTAATTGTTCATAACCATGAGAACTGGAACTTTAGCTTACGCTTAGAGGAAAGTGGTAGAGCATCTGCTTTGCATGCAAAAGGTCCCAGGTTCAATCCCCAGGTAGGTCCTGGAAGGAACTCTCTCTGAAACACAGCTGCTGCCTGTCAGTGTGGACAATATTGAGCTAGATGGACCAAGGATCCCGCTCCATATGAAGCAGCCTCCATGCTTGACTGGAAGCAAGGAACAAGCAAGGTGCTTGTTTCTGCCACCAGAGAGGCTTTTAAAAAATCAGCTAGATGTGCTTGAGCCCATCGACATCTTCAAAGCATCTGCTCTTCTGACAAGTGACAGACTCCAAAACAGGGGCTGTTCCATCTGTTGCCTGCTTAAACACCCAAGTGTGTCCTCCTGGGACTCGGCACTGACCTTAATGTTATTAAGGTTCACTTCCTCGAGTTCCTTGTCGTTGCTCTGGATTTTCGTCAAAGTTTCCTCCACATTTGTGGGGTTTGGAGGCTCATCTGGGACAGGCTTGTACTTATCAGGCTGCACTACGCCTGAGAGAGAAATAAAATAGAGAGAGAGTGTGTCTTGAATAACAGAGGGCAGAACCTCAGGACCAGGGGGCAAATGTGGCTCTCCAGTCTTCCCTTTCCAGCTCTCAAGACCCTTCCCAGGCCACGCCCCTTCTCTCGAAGCCTGTTCTCATTGGTGAGTATTTTGCTTAGTCTTCCTAGGATTGGGACCCTAGCCCCCAAGCATGTCCACTTGAGTTTGACAGTTGCTTCTGGTTCCCGGGCAACAGTCTCTCCTAACTCCTTGGTCATTTGCCACCCTCTGTAAGATGCAGACCAAGGAATCACTCACTGTTTATGCCTTCCGTGTTTGTGATGTTGCCGCTGCAGATGGCATCATAATACTGCTTGTTGCTCATGAGGGTGTACATGCCCAGGATAGCTGCAAGGAAGCAGAGAAGGAAATAGCCAGATTTGTATTTTCTTTAAAAAAACAACAACACACCACAATATTCTGATAATTTATTTTGGATTGCCAACCATGTGCAAGGAGCTGTACAGAGCACTGAGGCCTGCCCCTCTTCGGATCACTAGGCCTAGCTCTCCCTGTATCAATGCATTTTTAATTCCCCGCACATAGAAGTGTAGCATGTCGTGGGGATAGTTTAGCTAGAATCCTTGACACACTAGTATTCTACATGCGGGCTTGATGTTTTTTAGCGTTATTTTTACTTCCCAGAGGAGCATCTTCAGACTACAGGCAGGGACTCCCCTGTTTTAGCTATCAAGTCGATCTACAGACTGTAAACACCAAACACAGTGTCAGGTTATCCAGACAACCACATGAAGCAGTCGATAGGATAGAGAGCTGCACATAAATGACACCTTTCAAAATTAGAGTATGACAAAATCCATAAATAATCAGATAGTTAAAAACACCAGCCTGTGATTGTAAATGCAGAAATGCTCCCTATGCATTTTTTTAAAAAAGCTAGTCTGTCAGGGCACTGACAGTTCCAGATTTGCAGGGGGCCTTGGACAAGATGTCTCCTGTGGGCTCCCTCCCTCAGTGTGTCCACCCACCCACTGCCATCATTGCCATCTGTTCTTGCTCCTCTGCCTCAATGTTGTTGCCACAGGCTTGCTTGCCAGTGAGTGCCTCCGCCTCCTTCTTGCCACCACTAAAAGCGGTTCTCAACCTGTTGTTGGACTACGACTCCCATCGTTCCTGAGCTCTGGCCTTGCTAGCTAGGGGTGATGGGAGTTGTAGTTCAACTACATCTGGGGACCTACAGATTGAGAAAGGTTGGATGAGCAGGTTGCAACAGTGGAAAGGAGACAGCAGCCAGAGGGGGCTCTTGTCAGTGGGACCCGCTGCCTGGGTTTGGGACCCCAGCAGGTGCCTGATCAGCCCAACCTGTGCTGCCGGACCTATGCCTGGGAGAAGGAGGCTTCTCCATGCATTTCCCTTTTTCCATAGGCACCGACATTTCAAAAAATCCTTTGCGGAAATCCATTATTTACAGGGACAGGAGCAACCTGCTTTGTCAGGATAGCAGCATAGCTAGTGGGGACATTTCTGCTCCGGTGCATCCATGCCGCGTCCAGCTCCGATTCCCAAAGCTCAGCAGCAAGCGGAGAGTAGGGCTGGCTTAGCGCCACGCAGAGGCTAAAATCAGACACTTCGGGTGCTCTCGCCCTATCGGCTTACGCCTGACAGGGAGCCATGGGGGCAATAAAAATACGTGAGGCTTTGGCAAGGAGGTGACATCAAGGGACTTTCCCGCCCGGTGGTCACCGGCCAGCACGGGAGACCCACCTGCTTTTTATGCAATACAGGTTGTTACAATTGTCCTGGGCTACCTGCAACAGAGTCCCCTCCTAGATGGGGATGTCAGAGAAAATCCAATCAATATAAAAATGGGAGCAGGAATTTACGATGTCCGCTCATTCATCCCATGTCCATAACAGAAATCAATCCAGCAAATAGGGTTAGTGTTTGCTGTTGTCATTGCTTTCCATCCACTAATGATGTGCAATTGACTGGTTCTCTTTTGCATAGATGTTGTATTTCCTTTGCATGACGAATGTAAGAAGAGGGAGTTCTACCATTTAGCTATGTGCTGCATGAAAATGGACAATGCAAGAAGCATTCTTCATTCCTGCTAAAAAAACATTCTGGTTTAGACAAGCCTACCTAGAAGTTTTAAGGCAGGGTTGTAAATGCTTGTTAATTTTACTGTTTTATCTTCTGTGAACCGCTTTGAGGGTTTTTTGTTTACAATCAAGCAGCACACAATATATATTTTATGGAAAAAATAAAAAAAATAAGTATTACATCCCCAATCCAGAGCAGCGGACTGCTCCAGATATCTAATTACAGATAGGTAGCCGTGTTGGTCTGCCATAGTCAAAACAAAATAAAAAAATTCCTTCCAGTAGCACCTTAAAGACCAACTAAGTTAGTTCTAGGTATGAGCTTTTGTGTGCATGCACACTTCTTCAGATACACGTGTGTATCTGAAGAAGTGTGCATGCACACGAAAGCTCATACCTAGAACTAACTTAGTTGGTCTTTAAGGTGCTACTGGAAGGAATTTTTTTATTTTGTCCAGATATCTAAGTCAGTGGCTTGAGAAGGGGTTAAGAGGAAGTCCATGCACAGACCCAAGCTGAAGGTTGTAGCCAGATAAGTACCACATGGATAGACCTGTTGGAAATAACAGGCCTAAGTGAGTCACATTCATTAATGTCAGTGGGTCTACTCTAATATTGGCTACAAGCCCAAGGACCTAACTGGACAGTGTACTGGGTGCATTTGTACTTCTGTGCTTCTTTTTGAGCTGATGGATAAATGCCAAGAGGTTTCTGATGAGATGAGTTTCCTTTCCCCCTATTCGGAGCAAACTTCCACTGGGATCCGATACACCTCACTGTTGTCTGTGCCCCCAACATGGAGCAGCTCTCTGCCCACCACCCTCCGGCCGGAAATACGCTTTTTACCTGCAATGTCGCACATCTCCGCATCGGTGGCATTTGCTAAAGCTTCTTCCAGTTCAGGTTCCAGCGTGATCTGCTCTTCTTTGGGGATTTCCCTCTTGGGGTTTTTCGGAATAAAGGGTTTTCCTGGTGTTTGAGGTTAGGGGAGGAAATGAACTAAATTAAAAGTGGCACAACAAAAGGCCATACGATGCAGTTCATTCAAGCAATTCCCCCCTCCCAAATTCTCCAAAATGTCCCCATTCTGAAATCCAGCCAGATTTGGTAAAATGCCCCCAAGCTGAGCTCAAGGTTTTTGTAATTAATTAGCAAGGCCCTTAAACAACTTGGGTTCTAGATAGCTCAAGGACTGCCTGATTCCCTTATATCCCTGCTTGATTTCTGATATTTTTGGGTGAGTCACTGTTAGTGCCCCCCACCCCATGGCTTGAATCCACAACTCAAATCACTCGGGAGCCATGTATTTAGTATAGTGGGCTCCCTCCTTTTGGACTCCCTGCAGGCTGAGATTAGGCATACCCCTTTCTACTGAACTTCAGCAGCTAGACAAATACCTTTCTATTTCAGTAAGTATTTTAAGGAAACATTCTGTTTTTGTTGTTGTTGTTGTTTAGTTGTTTAGTCGTGTCCGACTCTTCGTGGACCAGAGCACACCAAGCACTCCTGTCTTCCACTGCCTCCCGCAGTTTGGTCAAACTCATGTTGGTAGCTTCGCGAACACTGTCCTCTGTCGTCCCCTTCTCCTTGTGCCCTCCATCTTTCCCAACTTCAGGGTCTTTTCCAGGGAGTCTTCTCTTCTCATGAGGTGGCCAAATTCTTGGAGCCTCAGCTTCAGGATCTGTCCTTCCAGTGAGCACTCAGGGCTGATTTCCTTAAGAATGGAGAGGTTTGATCTTCTTGCAGTCCATGCGACTCTCAAGAGTCTCCTCCAGCACCATAATTCAAAAGCATCAATTCTTCGGCGATCAGCCTTCTTTATGGTCCAGCTCTCACTTCCATACATCACTACTGGGAAAACCATAGCTTTAACTATACGGACCTTTGTCGTCAAGGTGACATCTTTGCTTTTTAAGATGCTGTCTAGGTTTGTCATTGCTTTTCTCCCAAGAAGCAGGCGTCTTTTAATTTCATGACTGCTGTCACCATCTGCAGTGATCATGGAACCCAAGAAAGTAAAATCTCTCACTGCCTCCATTTCTTCCCCTTCTATTTGCCAGGAGGTGATGGGACCAGTGACCATGATCTTCATTTTTTTGATGTTGAGCTTCAGACCATATTTTGTGCTCTTTCACCCTCATTAAAAGGTTCTTTAATTCCTCCTCACTTTCTACCATCAAGGTTGTGTCATCTGCATATCTGAGGTTGTTGATATTTATTCCGGCAATCTTAATTCTGGCTTGGGATTCATCCAGTCCAGCCCTTCACATGATGAATTCTGCATATAAGTTAAATAAGCAGGGAGACAATATACAGCCTTGCCGTACTCCTTTCCCAATTTTGAACCAATCAGTTATTCAATATCCAGTTCTAACTGTAGCTTCTTGTCCCACATAAAGATTTCTCAGGAGACAGATGAGGTGATCAGGCACTCCCATTTCTTTAAGAACTTGCCATAGTTTGCTGTGGTCAACACAGTCAAATGCTTTTGCTTATTCAATGAAGCAAAAGTAGATGTTTTTCTGGAACTCTCTAGCTTTCTCCATAATCCAGGGCACGTTTGCAATTTGGTCTCTGGTTCCTCTGCCCCTTCTAAATCCAGCTTGCACTTCTGGGAGTTCTCGGTCCACATACTGCTTGAGCCTTCCTTGTAGAATTTTAAGCATAGCCTTGCTAGCGTGAGAAATTAGTGCAATTGTGCGATAGTTGGAGCATTCTTTGGCACTGCCCTTCTTTGGGATTGGGATGTAGACTGATCTTCTCCAATCTTCTGGCCACTGCTGAGTTTTCCAAACTTGCTGGCATATTGAGTGTAGCACCTTAACAGCATCATCTTTTAAAATTTTAAATAGTTCAGCTGGAATATCATCACTTCCACTGGCCTTGTTATTAGCAGTGCTTTCTAAGGCCCATTTGACTTCACTCTTTTGTTGATTATGAGGGCCACTCCATTTCGTTTATGGGATTCTTGCCCACAGTAGAAGACACGATGGTCATCCGAACTGAATTCGCCCATTCCCGTCCATTTTAGTTCACTGATGCCCAGGATGTCAATATTTATTCTTGTCATCTCAATTTTGACCACAATGCTTTTATTACATTAACATTAATTGGCTTTGTTCGTTGTATGCTTTTTATAATTTTTACTGGCACCCCTTTGAGACTTCTGTGATTAAGCAGTAGCCGGTTTTCCCAAATTAGTCCAACATCTGAGGATACATTTTTTTTTCTGACTGGAAAAAAGGAGGGGGGCACTTTATTCTCTTACCTGGAAAGACTTTTCCCAGGGATGTGTGTAATAATAATGATAATAATTTTTATGCACATTTTCCCCAACAGATGCATTTTTTTGCTTAACGTTCTTTATAGCTGGAGAACTGCATTGCAAAATTTGGGAAAGTGTGGGTTGCCCAGCTGGAAAAAGACCGGAACAGTGATTCTGTTACATCACTGTACGGGGGAGTGACTAAATGATCCATCCCAGAGAGGCAGCAGGATTGTCGATTCTTAGCAGATGCCCAGAGCAGTAACTCATCCAGAATTTCAATGTGGAGGATTCAGGGTCCTCAGATTATTCCAGTTCTTCATTTCCCACGGCACACTAGCAGTTCTCTCTACACTATCTGACATGATCAGATCTAGAAACTTGCGCTGTTTGTTTTGTTGCTGGCTGGTTGTTGTTTTTTAAATCCAACATTAAAGTAGCTGGGATTCCAAAGCGGCCACACCAGACAGTTCCATTTCATGTGGCCCAGATCTAACCCCTCTCCATGCCCCCAAAACACGGTGATTTAGTTACAGAGAGGAAGCAAGGGATTTTTTAATCACAGCCAGATGTTTAATTGCTCAGTACTAAAAGTAGCAGCAGAAGAAGAGGTGCCATCTGTTTAAATTGTTAGAATATAAACACCAAGCCACTACGAGCTGTATTGCACTAATTTATATTGTGAAATTAAGAGAACAGGGGTGGGGGAGGGATAAAGAATATGAGGAATGTAGATACGGCGAAAACAGTTTTTCCAAGTATAAAAATAGCAGCAGTAATTAAATAAGGGTGGGGAGAGACGGCAATGCCTCAGATTGAAGCAAAACGACAGTGTGATGACTCGACGCTCAGGTTAGAAACATTAAGACATGTATCGCAATTACTAATTGCATTTCTTTTCTATTTTGCGCTGGTTTTCTAATGTTAAGAACATGAACCACAATAAGAGAGGGAGGAAAGAAGAAACGGACAAGGTTTCCTTTCAGAAAATCTCTTGACACCGTGAACTTTCAGGAAATCTTTTTTTAGGCCCCAATGAGACTGGGAAAAGGGAGAATCAAAGCTGCCCTTTAGAAACGTCCCGGCTCCGGGGTCTTTTCTTCGTTGCAGCGTGGAGAGAAGTAAATTAGCGTGGGAACCACAAAGTGAGAGGAGGCGCAAATAGGGTGAACCTGAGATGCCTTCACACACACACACACACACACACACACACACACACCAACCATCTTCCAATCTGCTGGCAAAGTCCACCTGTTGCTCCTTATCACCGGCACTCAGAATCTGACTGCTGCTGCCTCTCCACGGGATTGGCCAATGCACCGGCAAGATTCAACACAAACGCCATTGGTTAAGCTGCAAGATATCTGGAAAGGGTAGTGCTGCTGCTTTTGACACGCAAGGGATGTCAGAAGGCGACAGTTTCTATTCCAAACTGCATTAGTCATAATCGGGTCTGTTTCTCTTACACTGCGGTTCAGTTTCTGCCAAACACTACATTATTCATCTCACCATGACAGCTATTTAGAATCACAGAACTGTAAAGTTGGAAGTGACTCCAAGGGTCATCTAGTCGAACTCCCTGCAATGCACGAATCACAGCTAAAGGATCCATGACAGAGTGGCATCGGGCCTCTGTTTTAAAACCTACAACGAAGGAGAGTCCACCACCTTCCGAGGAAATCTGTTCCTCTCTCGAACAGTTCTTACTATCAGAAAGCTCTTCTTAATGCTCAATCGGAATCTCCTTTCTTGTCATTTGAATTCCCCTCCAGAGCAGCAGAAAACCAGCTTGTTCCACCTCCCATGGGACAGCTCTTCAGGCTAAACGTACAGCTGGATTGGGCCCTCAAAATGGGTGAGAGACACATTACTTCTGCTGTAATGGGTCCTGATGTACCAGTTGAAGACCAAATGGATCATGAATTTAAATCCCTGATCAGCCTTGTTGTTCACTGAAGGAGCTGGCTAGAGTAGTCTCTCAGATTGGCGTGCTTCACAGGGTTGTTGCATGGTGACACAGAGCTCCTTGGAGAAAGGGCAGAGTACAAATGCCACAGGGAGGAATTCAACAAGTGAAGAGGTTTCCTTGTCACTGTGCCTCCATGTACCAGTAGGTAGACTGGTTGGATTTCTGCCTGTTGTACTGCTCTTAAAGGCAGAGGAGCCGACCTGGAGTATAGGGGTAGAACATTTGTCCCCTGTCTATCTTCAGGTGATTGGCAGATAACCAGTGATCAGTTTCTAAAATGTCGTTTTAGGGATGTGTTTTCTGATGCACAATATAAAGTTTCTGCAAGTTTTGTGGTCAAAGGTGTAATGAAATGTATTTTAAAATTTTACCAATTAAGATGTGAGATATATGTACATTGGCTTTTTAAAAAGAATTTTTGGCAAGCAGAACCACTGGACAGCTTAAATTTATGCTCTCACAAGCTGATTATAAAACTTTGGTTCCTCTGGTTGGTGCCACACAGAGAGGACCTCTGCGAGTGAATGACAACAACCTTTGCCTGACCTGAGCAAAGCTACAGGACAGCTGAGATCTGAGGTCTTGCAGGGGAATCTCCTTGCAATACCTCAGCTCTCAGGGTCACATGCAAAATCTGCAGATGGAAGAACATCATAAAGAAGAATATGACGAACACCCTTAATGTACAGCAGCAGGACGCCCTGAAAGTGCTTTTAGCATATGTGAAGGATGCAACTCTGAATGAAGACAAGTCCTTAAAATCATAGAATCATAGAATCATAGAATCATAGAGTTGGAAGAGACCACAAGGGCCATCGAGTCCAACCCCCTGCCAAGCAGGAAACACCATCAGAGCACTCCTGACATATGGTTGTCAAGCCTCTGCTTAAAGACCTCCAAAGAAGGAGACTCCACCACACTCCTTGGCAGCAAATTCCACTGTCAAACAGCTCTTACTGTCAGGAAGTTCTTCCTAATGTTTAGGTGGAATCTTCTTTCTTGTAGTTTGGAGCCATTGCTCCGTGTCCGCTTTTCCGGAGCAGCAGAAAACAACCTTTCTCCCTCCTCTATGTGACATCCTTTTATATATTTGAACATGGCTATCATATCACCCCTTAACCTCCTCTTCTCCAGGCTAAACATGCCCAGCTCCCTTAGCCGTTCCTCATAAGGCATCATTTCCAGGCCTTTGACCATTTTGGTTGCCCTCCTCTGGACACGTTCCAGTTTGTCAGTGTCCTTCTTGAACTGTGGTGTCCAGAACTGGACACAGTACTCCAGGTGATGTCCTCCTTTTCACGCCTTTCATTGTGGGGTCAAGCAGCTGCAGTTGAAGGTCAAGGATGAAGAACATGCAGCTGCAAATGCGCCATCGTCTACTCAGAAGGAAGTCCCAAATCACTTTGGTGCCGACATGCATGAGAGAGGGCTACAAATTTGATTCCCCCCCCCCCAGGTGTGTTGATGGATGATTTGAAGAGATGCCGTGAGCCTTTACCAGGAGCACTTAGGAACCTTTTGTGGGTCAGGACATCTGAGCTACACACCGGGCTATTTTGAATCCTCGGCGTGCTCCCGGCCGAGCTAAATATAACTTTTCCTCTCAATCCCATCTCAATTCTGGGACAGCACGCACAGTAGGATTCTGGCAACACTCAGGAGCAGCTTTTGCCCGGCGCCAAGCTGGGACAGAGCTGGTCTCGAAGACCTATGGAGTGTACGTGATTGTCTCTCTGCACATGCCTCCAGCACCTCTTGCCCCCAATCAAAATGGCAGCCATGGATTTGGTACCACCAATAAAACTGGTGCTAGCACCCAGGGTTTGTTAAGGATATTGCAAATGGCAAATTCCAAAATCCATATCAGGCAATGGCATTCTTAGGCCAATCAAAGTGTCACAAAGGAGTGTGGAAGCTTTCAAGGCCAGGACAGTTCAGAGATGGCTCCCCAAGCATGGTTTGTGCTAATCACAGTTTATAATCAAAGTACAAGCAAACCAAGGTTTACAGCTGCTTGCCTGCTTTTGTTTCCCAATATCTCAGAGCTCAAGCTGATACATTTCCTTTCATTTTGATTGTGCAGTGGTTTCTGGAGACAGGAAACTAGTAGTCACTCTGCTCTGTCAATTTGAACATCCCATTGAATCATACAGCACACAAACCAAGGTTTCTCAGCCTTGCTCACCAGATTATCACAAAACATGGCTTGCCAATTCAAATGTCACAACCCAGCATACCTCAGGCCCATGGTTTGCAGACTTGTCAAACCACGGTTTCTGGCGTCAGACGCAAACCATGCCTAGGAAAAGCCTGGTCTGGAAACATACAAACCAATGGATTCTGGGGCTGATGGCAAACCATGCTTTCTCAAATTAGTCTCATGCCTAGCTGCTGACCACAGTTTGATGTGACATTTGAATAGAATGAATTTCTACATCTTTGTAACAGGAGAAATGCTAGCGAATGAGGCTACTCCAGGCCCTGAAACACAGCAGGCAGAAAATAAAATTTATTTGTCCAAAGGCAGATGTCCAGGCTTCTGCTATTTAAATCAGACCTGGCCAATCCAGATGCTCCATACAATTCACCAATCACAGAGGGTATAATCTCATGCAGCCCCAGTAGCTCAGTAGTAACTCAATAGCAACCATTATGGTAGTAATGGTTAGAGTGTCAGACTATGAGATCAGGGTTCAAATCTCCACTCAGCCATGAAGCTCACTGGATATCACTGCTTCTCAGCCTAACCTACCTCACAGGGTTGCTGTGGGAATAAAATGGGGAGAACCATGTACACCACCTCGAGCTGCTTGGAGGATATAAATGCAATGAATAAATAACTCACTGAAACTGACTTTTAGGGTTGCCAGCTGACCATAAGTTTTTTGGGGGGTTTAAATGGGATGCTCCTCTGCCTTCAAGAACAGCTCAATCTGCAAAAATCTGTAGGTGGCACTTTGTGCAGCACAGTTGCACGTCCTTCTGCTGCAGATGGGACAGCCCCAGAAGATAGCTGGGAAGCTTGGCAGTCCATCCACCCAGGCTTGGAATCACAGCATCCAACTTGGAAATTAGATAAATACCTTTTTTCTCTCCTGTGAAGGGCACCAAGTCTTCCCGCTCCTTCACTTCCATTGCCTGCTTCTCCAGGTGCTGCATGAGGGCATCTCGATCCAATGGACCCGTCGGGCTCTTCTTCGTCTGGTCTCGTTGCCGGAGACCCGCTGGGAGCATCACATTCTATGAGGCAGAGCAGAATGGGGGTGAGTGAGTTATACAACAGTGGCATTGTATCGCCCAGTACTGTAGAATCAGAATCATAGAATCATAGAGTTGGAAGAGACCACAAGGGCCATTGAGTCCAACCCCCTGCCAAGCAGGAAACACCATCAGAGCACTCCTGACATATGGTTGTCAAGCCTCTGCTTAAAGACCTCCAAAGAAGGAGACTCCACCACACTCCTTGGCAGTAAATTCCAATGTCAAACAGCTCTTACTGTCAGGAAGTTCTTCCTAATGTTTAGGTGGAATCTTCTTTCTTGTAGTTTGGAGCCATTGCTCCGTGTCCGCTTTTCCGGAGCAGCAAAAAACAACCTTTCTCCCTCCTCTATGTGGCATCCTTTTATATATTTGAACATGGCTATCATATCACCCCTTAACCTCCTCTTCTCCAGGCTAGGATAGGGCTTCTGGTTGTATTAGAACACGGACTTTCAGCCGGGCCATCAGAATTAACTCAACTGGGCATTGTATCGCCCAGTACCGTAGGGCAGGGCTTCTGGCTGCATCAGAACAAGAACTTTCAACTGGGCCATCAAAATTAATTCAACAGGTGAAGCTTCGGGCTTTGTTATATTTCCCTGTTAGGTATCATCTGCTGAATGTGCCTGCTCCCCTCTCCCACCTAACAACACTGGCAAGGGGAAATTACTTGTGTGCTACTGGGGAGTGACATGACACGGCTACTACTTTTAAACTTTCCGCGCTCTTGTTCATCACCACAAAACTTGGCCTTGGGGTTGTGAGGGAGGGGTTTGTAGGGGTGGGCAGCAACAAATTCCCTGGAAAATAGCAACCTAAAGTTCCTTCCACACCTACTGCCTAGATGTGGGACTATTTCCTAATCTGAACGTATGACAATGATAATTGATAATATTCGGTCTCGATACCCGTACCCTCTTGATTCCCAAGCAAATGTTCCTAAGCTGAATGTACATTGCAAAAATCCAAATTAGTATTCTCCTAAACTTGATTCTGTCCTGCAACCTTACCCCTTTAATGTTAGAGTTATAGGCTCAATGGCAGAGCAGAGAGATGGAGAGGAAGAAACCACCCAAAAAAATCAGCATGGCTAATCTTTGCAAGATACTTCACAATTTTGTATTTAAAATGGGTGCATTTGAGGACCTATAAATGCTATAATAAAAATAAAAAGTTATCACCAAGACTTAAAAGATGAAACTTTAAGCAAACTCATTCTCTGACGGTTGATCTTTATCATCCATGCACAGGGATCAGCAGGCTTGGGAGAACCCCAAAATTTGAAGAAATACCATATTTTTTGCTCTATAAGACTCACTTTTTCCCTCCTAAAATGTAAGGGGAAATGTGTGTGCCTCTTATGGAGCGAATGCAGGCTGCGCAGCTATCCCAGAAGCCAGAACAGCAAGAGGGATTGCTGCTTTCACTGCACAGCGATCCCTCTTGCTGTTCTGGCTTCTGAGATTCAGAATATTTTTTTTCTTATTTTCCTCCTCCAAAAACTAGGTGCGTCTTGTGGTCTGGTGCGACTTAGAGAGTGAAAAATACGGTGCTATGCATCTCTCTTTAGAGGAGGGAAACCTGAAGGAATCCCCCTCCCCAAAACAGTCCAGACAGTTGGGCATGCACAGTGGTCACAGATTGCCTCTGATGTCAGGGCACAAAAGTGGAAAGTGGAAAGTGGAGGGTGTGTGGAATGGCATGCCCTGGAAAGGGATGGCAGGATCTGTCAATTTTGGTTCTTTCAGTTTCACATCCCCCCCCCCAATCTTAGATTCATTTATCCACATTTTGCAGCAATTTGTAATTATAAAAAACATCCTCATGAAAATTCATCAGCGTTTAGTGCGAATTTCTCATAACAAACACATTTTTATAAGCTGTTTTTAATACCATACGTTTGTTGCAGTCTCACTTGTTGCCCCTAAGGAAAATAAAGTTTCAACATCTTCATATTCAAGAGGGCTGTGAATTTTAACCCAAGAAAATCTTTAATAAAAATTATAAAAGAAGAAGGCAGCTATTAATGTTTTGATTCAGCACTAGAGGGTTTGCTTCAAAAACTATCTGGATAGGTGAATCTGCTGGTTTCGGTTGCTTTCATTTTATCAGTCTTAAGTTCAGTTCTCCATATTAGCTTGAAATTTCTTTTAAACCCCTCGCAAAAAATTGTCAACATTTTAGTGTGAATTTATTTCAGCATACACATTTTAAAGCATTTTTGCATTGTGTACACACTTTTGTGAGCAAATTTCTGTAACATAATGCATTTTGTACATAAGTTTCCCTAATGTATACATTTAGAGGAACATTTTACCCTGTCAAATGCATTTTGTTGCACACGTTACTTAGCTGGAGAACTGCTTTGCAAAATTAGAAGTGAAATTTCAAACGATATTTGCAAAAAGTGCAAATTAAGTAAGTTTGTCTTTTAATTGTGAATGAGACGGAATTTCTCCCCCATCTCTAAAATCATGTCTAGGCAGTCGTATTTCCGTTTCCCTCAAAAACCTAAAATTAAATCTAGAATCTTCAAGAATCCCACCCTCTACCCCAAATTTTCACACATACCCCCCCCCCCAATCTCACTTCAGGGTCCATTTCCTGAAGCTCTACATCAAGTTGAGCCAGCTCCTCCGCAGATAGTTCATTCAAGATCTTATCTTCATCAATGTCTCGATATTTCTCCAGCTCTTTCTGGTATGAAGTCGTCATGGTTGCTGCGGTTTATGCAAAGGTGGTGTCTCTCCCGTGATGTAGAATGAGGAGGATGAAGCTGGATTTAGGGGGATAGAAAGAAGTCTCAGTGAGTAACTAGGAGGCAGCTCTAGAAGATCCAGTGTAAAATCAGACACAGGGCAACATGGAACACTGTTGGGGGGAACCAGTGGAACTCCTTGCCTCTTGATTTTTCTGACTGGTCAGCTAAGTTGGTTTCTGGGACCTCTTACCACTATAAATTAGTGGTAGTATTGGGGCTGGCACCTGATTAAAGAAAACATAGTTAATTAACCCTATGTGTGTCAATTGATTACTATTTAATTACTTGATTGAATCAGCCTACACTTCCTTATGAAAAAAGTGGAAAGCAAGGGGAGAATTCTTTCTGTGATTTTGAGATGCGTCATTCTCCATTCACTCTCAAACCAGAAGGGATGCTTGTTTTGAAATGGGGGTTGCCAACTGTCTTTTTAAAATATATAACTGCCTTCTACAATCTGGTTTGAGTGCTCCTGACTTTGGGGGGGGGGGGGACGGGACACACCAACAAGGCTAAACCCAAATGTTAATTCAACCATGGTGCTTGTGACTTGAGTTTCTTTGAAGAGCAGGGTCTCCTGGTAAGTTTATATCTTGTTCTTGAAACTCTCAGCATCCAATTTTGGTGTGTGTGCTTGTTTAATTCAAATCAAGTCACATTTCAGTCTATGGCCTTAATTGAATGATCCAGACGAATAGATCAAGGCAGGCATTTATGGCCACATCAGAGTGTTCAACAAGCAAACAAGCTTATCCGTTCACCCAAAAGAAAATGACTGGTATTTCGCACTGTACTTTAATTTTCTGTCCTGCCTAAAGGGCAGCGCTCCATTTGCCAGAAGCTTGTGCATTGGCGGGGGGGAGGGGGAGGTGTTGAATGAGTCCCCCAAAACAGTTGTTTTAAGCCACCCCATTCAGCTGATTGTCAGGACCTGGTTCTCAAAGGCTGAGAACCAGTGGTCTGGGATGATGGCACTTATAAGTCCATCATCATATGGAGGGTCACAGGCTGCCCTTCCCTGGGTTTAAGGTATAAGCCCCCCCAAGGGACTGTACCACTTCAGACTGCAAATACGGGATGGAATGGGTGCCCCTGTGCCCTATGTCAAAAGTGCCACAGAAAACAAGAAGGAAGAACTTCCCTTTGAAAGTGGTGGACTCTCCTTCCTTGGAGGTTTCTATTTTTATTTTTTTTAAAATGATATTTATTAAGATTTCCAATAAAAACATACAAATACAAACAGCAACAATTAAAAAAAAAACAAGTATAATTTCAAACCTTGTTTTCTCAACCTATTTTCCCCGACTTCCTCATACCTCCCCGTTTTGTATTCTAATTTCATGTATCCAATCAGCAAATCCATTCCCTTATTTCCCAAAAGTTTTTTACTAATTCCATTCCTTTTCTTGATCAAGACCTCTGAAAACCACGTTATTTTTAAACCCCTGTCAAACTAGCATTCATTAATCTTATAGTATTTATTAAGGTAATCTTTAAATTTCTTCCAATCTTCTTCCACTGTCTCCTTCTCCTGGTCTCGGATTCTGCCGGTCATCTCTGCCAGTCCCATGTAGTCTTGGAGGTTTCTAAACAGAGGTTGGATGGTCATCTGTCGGGGGTTCTTTAGCTGTAATTCCTGCACTGCAGGGGGTTAGGCTGGATGACCCCCGGGGTACCTTTCAACTCTACCATTTATGATTCTTAGACCAGGCTGATTCTTTAACATGGTTGGGATTTGGGGCTTGTGGGGAGAGGACACCCTGTTGTGTGCTGTCTGAAGTCGTATCCTCTCTGGAGGGCTGCGCCATGCAATGTTTTTAAATATGTAATATCATTCACATATGTCTGTGTGCGCACACTCTGTGTCTCTTAGCTATGCATTTGGACATTTCTTGAGATATCATAACCAAATTTTGTGCGTTGGTTCCTGAGATCAACAGCACGTTTCTGTCTACGTTTGGGTACTGTTGGGCGCTGTTTTGAATCAAGATGGTCAAATGAACCTTTCAAAACTATGCCGATTTTTAAACACAGGTCTCAGAATTGGTTTCCTAGAATTCCTGAGGAACCCCAGGCTAGAAACCTTCTATATCAGATTAAATGACAGATGCAAGAAGGCTCTGAAGCCTAATGATGGAGAAATCAGATTGAGCCGTCCCATTCCCATAATTAGTCTGTCTGCTTATCACTCTCTTACAAGGCAGGTGGGGAGTGCTGCAGAAAAATGCTCTCAATCTGGCTCTTCCTCTCTTCCCCTCCCTCCTTCATTTCTGGTCTCACCTTCTCTATCACAAAATGGACCCAACCCACCACACAGGGCTGTTGCACAGGACTAAATGAATGCAAAGGAACCACTCTGAAGTCTGATACACATGGTGCCTTTTTGAGCTGGGGTGTATGTGCATGTTTTTAATTCTGTGATTCTCTTTTTAACCTTTTAATCTAGTTCAAGGACCCAGTGGCGCAATGGGTCAATGCGTCTGGCTGATAACCAGAAGGTTGGTGGTTTGAGCCCACCCAAGGACAGCTGTGGCCAGAAGTCATGCACTGCAGGAATTTCAACACTATCATTCTGTGATTCGACGTTTTGTTCATCTTTTTAAGAACCTAGGAAGCTGCTTTATTCTGAGCCGGACCCCCAGTCCATCCAGCTTGGTATTGTCAACACTGACTGGCAGCGGCTCTCTAGGATGCCAGGCAGCTTTCTCTTCCAGCCCTACCTGTAGATAGCAGGGACTGAACCTGAGACCTTATGTATGCAAAGCAGGTGTTCTGACCACTGAGCTGAGGCCCTCCCTTATACCAGATGGACTCCCTGCTTTTTCTAGTACCTTTCAAATAATGCCTTCCTGTTTTCCAACCTACTTCTTTGATCTGTCTCTTCCTCTCCTTCTCACTTTCCCCCAAAAGATAAGAAGCTTTCTGAAACAGGAGTCCTGGAATCGAAGAGTTCTTGTGTGCTCTCAGAATTCAACCTCCATGCAAATGAGGAGGAGGTCTGTGTCAGCAGATATAAGGGGTGACAAACTCAGCCAGCCCTCTTCCAGCGAGATCTAAACTAAATAGGTTTGTTTGTTTTCCCCAAGATGTCTTAAACGATGGTCAAACTTCCATTCTCCATTTCCTGTGCACTTTAACAGCCTGCGGCGGATAGAAGTTCAACCACTGTGGGATAGCTTTACCAGTGGAATTTCTGCCTGTCGCACAAGTTGGTTGTGTTTCCAGCAAGCGATGTGATAGGCAAAGAAAAGCGGGGAGGTGGGGAGGTGTTTCTGGAAACACAGGTGTGGGGACCCTTTGACCCTCTAGATGTTCATAGAATCACAGAATGGTAGAGGTGGAAGAGATACCCAAGGATCATCTATTCCAGTGGTTCTCAACCTGTGGGTCCCCAGATGTTGTTGGACTACAACTCCCATCATCCCTGAGCTCTGGCCTTGCTAGCTAGGGGTGATGGGAGTTGTAGTTCAACAACATCTGGGGACCCACAGGTTGAGAAAGGCTGATCTAGTCCAGGAATGTTCCTGGATTATAACTACCCTCTTCCTCCCTGGCCCTCAGGAGCGCTGGGGCTGACAGGAGTTGTCATTCAGTGAAACACCCGGAGGAGAGGGCCAAATCTTCCCCACACCTGCTGTAACGTTGCCATGCAAGTGGACATTCAGCTGGTGAAGCGTCCCACCTGTCAGAGTAAAAAGAATGCCCTGACAAGCCTCCGGCAGACAGAGAAACCATAGCAGAGAAACAACAGTGGCATCCCCAACTCCCACCATCCCTAGCTAACAAGACCAGTGGTCAGGGATGATGGGAATTGTAGTCCCAATCTGGAGGGCTGAGTTTGGGTTATGCCTGGTATAAATGAACGTCCACAGGGGCACATCTTTCCATGCTGAAATATGTTGTTGGTGGCGACAGCCCACCTTTAGATGACTCCCACATTCTTATCTTGGCCAATCAAGTGTTTTGGTTCAATATCTGCATTTTTCCTGCCACCATTTTGGAGGAGATTAAGCTCCTACTTTGCATTGCCAAAAATAAATAAATAAACGTTGGCCATGTCATATTCCCTTCGATTGACAGGAGAAAGATGAAAGAGGCTACCTTTTTTTCTTTCTCTTTTAAAGCCACACTAGACAATTTTTACCTCCTCCCACCGAGTGGTACTCTAGACCAGTGTTTCCCAACCTTGGTCCTCCAGCTGTTTTTGGACTACAACTCCCATCATCCCTAGCTAGCAAGACCAGTGGTCAGGGATGATGGGAATTGTAGTTCAAAAACAGCTGGAGGCCCAAGGCTGGGAAACACTGCTCTAGACGTCTGCCCTAAAGTCTCACTCTGACAGCACCACAAAGAACGTGTCCATCAAGACTGCTTTGTCTCTGACAGGGGCAAACAAATGCCGCTGGGAAGCTCCGCCTTTCCCAGATTCACCTGAGCCAACATCCCATTGCCACACGCCAGGTTTAGACATAAGAATGTGAGACGGGCCAAGCTGCTTCATCTAATCCAGCCTCTTCCCTCAGCCCAACAGCACAAAGCAGGTAGGAAAGAGCCTTTTCCTTTGTTTGCTTTCCAGAATCTGGTGCTCTCTGAGGTGGAGTGCCCCTGAAAGACCCATTCCAGCCATCGGGACTAACAGCCCTTGATAGGCCTCTGAATTTGTCTCATCCCGTTTTTAAAGCCAGTTTAAATCAGCACCCATCACCTTCACATCTTGTGGCGGTGAGTTCCGCACATCAGTTTCACCCAGCCACCCCATATTCTAGTATTACGCAATGCTGGAAGGTGGTGGATTCTCCTTCCTTGGAAGTTTTCGAGCGGATGTTGGAATGGCCATTTGACATGAATTCTTTAGTTGTGGTTCCTGCATTTCAGGGGGTTGGGCTGGATGAGCTTTGGGAACCCCTTCCAACTCTACAGTTCTATGATTCGCTGAGCTCGGTTTCCCCTGTCTCCACACTGCTCGTGATTTACTAGATCTCTATCTGGACTCTTCTTTAGGGTTTTTTTTTCTTTTCCTCCTCCTCCTCCCCTTCTCTAATCTAAAACGTACACAAGGAAGGAAGATTTTACATCCATAAGAAAAACACACACACACAGAGAGAAGCCAATTCTCTTTTGACACCCTCTTGCTCCCGACTTGGGTCTGGAGATCTGCCCTGCCAGGTGGTCTAGCATTGTGCGAGGGTTAATTAACAGCGAGGAGGGGGCTTAGCTGGACTTCCGAGTAGGAAGCAAGGACACAGCGACCCGGAGCCCTCCGGGAAACCTGCCACACCATCTCTGTATTCAGCGTGGCGCTAGAGTCTCTCCCTTCAGTGCCTGTGAATAATACCAGGCGCTGGGATTCACAAGCAGGGAGACTTGCTGCTGCTGTGCTCGGGTGCTGCTTGTGGGCTTACAATTCAGGGCATCTGACTGGCCACTGTGGAAACAGGATAGAATCATAGAATCATAGAATCCTAGAGTTGGAAGAGACCACAAGGGCCATCGAGTCCAACCCCCTGCCAAGCAGGAAACACCATCAGAGCACTCCTGACATATGGTTGTCAAGCCTCTGCTTAAAGGCCTCCAAAGAAGGAGACTCCACCACACTCCTTGGCAGCAAATTCCACTGTCAAACAGCTCTTACTGTCAGGAAGTTCTTCCTAAAGTTTAGGTGGAATCTTCTTTCTTGCAGTTTGGAGCCATTGCTCCGTGTCTGCTTCTCTGGAGCAGCAGAAAACAACCTTTCTCCCTCCTCTATGTGACATCCTTTTATATATTTGAACATGGCTATCATATCACCCCTTAACCTCCTCTTCTCCAGGCTAAACATGCCCAGCTCCCTTAGCCGTTCTTCATAAGGCATCGTTTCCAGGCCTTTGACCATTTTGGTTGCTCTCCTCTGGACACGTTCCAGTTTGTCCGTGTCCTTCTTGAACTGTGGTGCCCAGAACTGGACACAGTACTCCAGGTGAGGTCTGACCAGAGCAGAATACAGCGGCACTATTACTTCCCTTGATCTAGATGCTATACTCCTATTGATGCAGCCCAGAATTGCATTGGCTTTTTTAGCTGCCAATGATGGACTAGACGGATGCTGGACTAGACGGATGCTGGACTAGACGGACCCCCATTGGCCTGGTCCAGCCGCCAGGCTATTTTGATGTCCTGATAGAACCTCCAGGTCCAGAGGCAGTCTATCTAGATCCATAAATTCATTGGGTGTTTGGCCACAGACACTGGAGTGGATGGGCCCCCCTTTGGCCCTTGGGGCCCCTTCCAATTCTACGGTTCCATTATTCTGTGCATTGCCTCTAATGTTGTCTTAATGCAGACATTGAGTGTGCAGGTGTCCTTTGCAAAGTTTAAAGGCCTTTCCTGAGCTACAGCCCCTTATGCCTGCAGGGATCCCTTTCCAAATCTCCAAGACTCTGCCCTTTGGCCCCAAATCTTCTTTGTATAAAAAATTGCCCCGAGTGTTTCTGAACTGGTAATGAACTCGGGGGAAACTGGTGATCTGGGTCACTGGGTAGGTTATTAACTGGAGGGGGAAAACAGGTTAATTTAAGATTATGAATTATTATATGAATTATATATATCTCCCACCTCTTTTTCCCAAGCCGGGGCTCAAGGTGGCTTGCGCAAGTTAAAAGAGCACAGATAAAATGCAGAAGGCTAAAAACGTATTAAAAAATAATAGTTAAAAGGTTGTTAAGCTCTAATAGAATTAAAAACAAAGTAGAAACAAAACTGTTTAAATGTAGGTAGTAAAAATAGTGCAGCCCTTTCCTTAAATAAATAAATAACCACATACATGCAATCACTCCTCCAAGTCTACCTGCCAGCAGAAGAACAACAAGGAGGGAGCCAGTCTGACTTTCCCAGGGAAAGAGTTCCAAAGTTGTCTGGGAGGAGCCACCACTGAGAAGGCCCTCTCTTGTGTCCCCACCAAGCGTGCCTGTGAGGGTGCTCAAGCAGGTTTGTATGTGAGGATACAGTCCTTCAGATAGCCTGGGCCTAAGCTGTATGACTTTACCTAGAGATGATTTGAGAGATTGGGGGATTGGGGAGGAAGGCAACTGAATGACAATTGAATCAGTTGGGAACAGAAGTGTTGGGAGACGGCAGGTGAATCGGGGGGGGGGGGGGTGCATTAAACGAAAAATTCATCAGTGGGGCAATTTGGATGGGAAGTGAATTGGCTTGCAAAGTCTGTATCCTCTGAAGTCTAAATTTTAATCTATGTACGTTGTTAGTGTGTTCAGATTTTATGCAGCTTTGGATAGGAGTGATGGGTCTCCTGCTCTAGAGATCTTTTAGGTATCTAGGAATACTCTGGCTTTATGTCTGCAATCCCCTCCCTGAAACACGGTGCAGCTTCCACCTCCACCCCTCCTTCCATTCCCCCAGTCAACCCCTACCTTATCCCAAGTCAGACGCTTGGTTCTATCTAACGCGATGTTGTCTACACTGACTGGCAGCGACTCTCCAGGCTTTCAGAGGAAGGCCATTCCCTGTCCTATCTATTTATTCTTACTAAGTTATTTATTGCATTCCTACCCCACCTTTTCCTCCAAGGAGCTCAAGGTGGCGTACACAATTCTCCTCCTCTTCCTCATTTGATCCTCACAACAACCCTGTGAGGTGGGTTAGGCTGAGAGGCAGTGACTGGCCCAAGGTCACCCGGTGAGCTCCATAGCTGAGTGTCAGGATTTGAACCCTGGTCTCTCCCAGGTCCTAGCCTACCACTTTAACCACTACACCACCACTGGCCCTCCTACCTGAAGATGCTATTGGGGATTGAACCTGGAACCTTCTGAAGGCAAAGCAGGTGTTCTGCCCTCAGATACAACCCTTCCGTTCTAGTCGTCATAGGTAAAGGTAAAGGGACCCCTGACCATTAGGTCCAGTCGTGGCCGACTCTGGGGTTGCGGCGCTCATCTCGCTTTATTGGCCGAGGGAGCCGGCGTACAGCTTCCAGGTCATGTGGCCAGCAGGACTAAGCCGCTTCTGGCAAACCAGAGCAGCGCATGGAAACGCCGTTTACCTTCCTGCCGGAGTGGTACCTATTTATCTACTTGCACTTTGAGGTGCTTTCAAACTGCTAGGTTGGCAGGAGCAGGGACTGAGCAACGGGAGCTCACCCCGTGGCAGGGATTCGAACCGCCAACCTTCTGATCGGCAAGTCCTAGGCCCTGTGGTTTAACCCACAGCGCCACCCGCGTCCCTCTAGTCGTCATAGTTCTCAATAAAGGGCCAATTTGCAATGAAACCAAGGAAGCTGCCTTATACTGAGTCTGGTCACTGGGGTCTGTCTAATGTTGTTTGCTCTGACTGGCAGCAGCTTCCCAGAGTTTTAGGCAGCCCTAACTGAAGGTGTCAGAAATTGAACCATGGACCTTCTGCTTTCAAGGCAAGTGCTCCATGCCTGAGCTGCAGCTTTTTCCTACGTGATCCCCACCTTCTCCGCAGCCACAACTTGGCCCTCGGCCGCATTTCCCAGGCAGACAACTGAGCTTGCCAAAAGCCCTCCCGCCTTTGCCCAGATCTCTCTCTCTCCCTTCTTGGCTTCCAGAACCTTTAAGGCTGCGAGATGCTCAGGGTGGGGCCACTATCCATAACAATTATCTTTTGCGCTTTTTTTGCTATGTCACTCTGCCTAGCGCTCCATCGACGGCGTCATAAAAAGGGTAATAGCTGTCCAGTTTCACACCATTTGAGAGACAGTGGCTGTGTACAGTTAAGGCATATCACCCCCCCACCCCTTCTCGAAGAATCCCGGGAACTGTAGTTCACCCTTGAGCCTAGCTGCAAGTCTCAGCTCCTGCAAACTGCGGTTCCCAAAATTATTCAAATGCAGCTTGCCTTGGGGAAGGTTCCAGGATAGGCTCAAATCTGTTTTGAAGATTCGATGCCACTTTTGAGTCCGAATTCAATCGCTTGGGGATCTCCTTTGACCCACCTATACTTCCTCCGTCTGGATTAGAGGATCCACCTGTTTCTAACCTCACCATCAAGGCTTAAAACATTACTTAAGCTCTCCTCCACCTTCAGCCCATAGATCTGTTTCCTCGCAAGCCCTCCTCCTCTCTTCCAAATCTTCAGTTAGCAAGAGACAACTGCGTTTTGTGATGCCCACGCACACCCCTCCCACCAGACATGGGGTGGGGCCTGCTCTACACTTTTGCAGCAGGAGGAAGTGGTAGAGTCCTTGCAGAGCAGGCTGTGCCACTTCAGGCTGCAGGTATAGAGTTGAAAGGACCCTGCCTGGATCCCCTTGAAAGTGAACCAAAATCCTTTCTGAGAGATTTCAGCGACCGTCTGCCAACTCCCAACTTGCAGCTTTTTTGTGGTACAGTCTATTCAGGTTTGAGGGCAAGCCCAGCAGTGGGGGGGGGGACACCCCACCCCAGGCTTTGACCCTTTCTAACTGGTCACGTAGTGAGCTACTTGCACAGAAATTCATTTTGTTTGATTTTACTGGACACACACAGACATTTGCAGGGGGCGTTGCCTGTGCACAAGGCAAAACGGTACAGTCCTCGCTGATATCATGCCAGGATTCTACTGCCTTATCTGTTGCGTGTGCCGACCGGGCCTGTGTGTGTCCGGGTGTATAGAAGAGCTGTTCAGTTATCCTTCAGCAACACTCTCCACCCCACAAGGACTCAGCCCAAACATAGCCGGCGACTTCCCCTGCCTTTGCTTGGCGTACAATTTTCTCGCCACCCGCTTGCTGCCTCTTAAATTCCCACGAAGCCAAGGAGGGGGGAAAGGGGGGGAAAGGGACCCAGACTTACCTCCCAGGCAGGCTGTGTCGGCCTCTGCCTTTTTTCTCCCCCACCCCGAGCGGTGTGAACCTAGCAGGCAGGGCAAACGGGGAGAGAGCGAGAGAGCGGCAAGCCCAGGAACTGTGTGAGATCAGCATTTTATTATTTTAGCTTTCCAGCCGGGCAGGCGGGCGGGGTGAGGAGCGCAAGAGCGAGAGATCACATATACAGACTCCGTTATCAATCACTCCGCAGACCTGCCGAGCGGCCGAGTCAAGACCTCCAGCGGCCACAGCTGAGAAGTGCCAAGCCGAAGGACCGGTTCAACCGGGAAGATGCTGCTGGTGCTTCTGTTTTGTTTCATTTCAAGCCTAGCCAGGCCTCCACTGCAGCTGGACTACTGCTGTGCGCTCTGTATGGGGCTCCCCTTGGAGCTGGTTCCGAAGCTCCAGCTGGGTCAGAATGTGGAGGCCAGACTCATGATGGGGAAATCTGGCTGACAGCATGTGGCACCGCTGTTAAAACATCTGCACTAGCTGCCATCTACTACCCAGCTGCGTTCAAGGTCCTCATATTAATTTTTGAAGCCCTGAACTGCTTAGGCATGGGTAGGCAAACTAAGGCCCAGGGGCCGGATCCGGCCCAATTGTCTTCTGAATCCAGCCCGCGGACAGTCTGGGAATCAGTGTGTTTTTACATGAGTGGAACGTGTCCTTTTATTTAAAATGCATCTCTGGGTTATTTGTGGGGCCTGCCTGGTGTTTTTACATGAGAAGAATGTGTGCTTTTATTTAAAATGCATCTCTGGGTTATTTGTGGGGCATAGGAATTCATTCTTTTTTTTCTTCAAAATATAGTCCAGCCCCCACAAGGTCTGAGGGACAGTGGACCGGCCCCCTGCTGAAAAAGTTTGCTGCCCCCTGTGCTTAGGTCTCAGGGACCGCCTGAATATAAATCTCAGCTCGGTCACTGAGATCATCTGCAGGAGCGGCATTGGTGAGATGAGGCTCAGTCGACAAGAAGAAACACTTTAGTGCCATCGGGCCCAGTCCTGTGGAACTCTATGCCACTGGAGATTCAGCAGGCGCCTTCCCATTTTTAAACACCTGCTGGAAACTTTTATAACCTGCCCTCTCTATGCAAGCAATTAAGAAGACATCCTTGCACAATTGTTAATTGATGTTTGTTTTTAACTTCTTTAATGGTTTTTATTGTATGGTTTTATTGCTGCAGACCGCTTTGATACATTGATATGTTTTATGACAGAGGTTTACAGGTATTTAAGAAAAAATACGAGAAATTTGTGGTGCAGAAATGAATAAAATAATTATCATGCTACCTCACAGATTCAGCCCTCCACTTTCCAGGATCCTCAGAGTTGCCTTCCTCACCCCTTCTCTCTTTTCCCCCCTCTTTTTAGACAGTTGGTTGTGTGCAAATAGAAACAAAAGCTTAGCCTGCTGAGATAGTGAACTGGTTGGGGGAAGCTCAGGAAGTGTCTTGCCTCTGTAAAAGACCCAAATTCTGTGCTGTCTGATAATAATAATAATAATAATAATAATAATAATAATAATAATAATAATTTATTTGTACCCCGCCCATCTGGCTGGGTTTCCCCAGCCACTCTGGGCGGCTTCCATCGAAACCAAAAATACACTAAAATATCACAGATTAAAAACTTCCCTGATGTCTTCTGAATGTCAGGTAGTTATTTATCGCTTTGACATCTGATGGGAGGGCGTTCCACAGGGCAGGCACCACCACCGAGAAGGCCCTCTGCCTGGTTCCCTGTAGCTTTGCTTCTTGTAATGAGGGAACCGCCAGAAGGCCCTCGGCGCTGGACCTCAGCGTCCAGGCAGAACGATGGGGGTGGAGACGCAGATGCAGAAAGGGAGGATGCAAAAGGAACCGCAGCCTTCTATGCAACGGCTTCTGGTGAAGAATATCCCCAGTGCTCCTTGGAGATGTCATGGGCTTAACCTGAGACCTTCTGCATGCAGAGCAAATGTTCTCTCCACCGAGCCAAACCCCTTCCCCTAAAAGCAAAGTAAAATCATCATCCACATGGTTCTGAATAAAGGGCTGTTTTTAAATAAGAAACCTGGGAAGCTTCTTCATACCTAGCCAGACACTTGGGTCCATCCAGCTCAGCATGCTCACTTATGGCTTATGTGTGTGGTACGGAAGCTGTACTACCCAGGACAGGATGGGGTTGTGCAGAGTTGTTAAGGCAGCAGAGAGCATTGTTGGCTGCCCACTCTCCACCTTAGAGCAGATTTATGCCACAAGGTGCCATAGGAAGGTACTGGACATAGTAAAAGATCCATCGCATCCTGGTCACTGTCTCTTCGAGCTCCTGCCGTCGGGACGGAGATACAGGATGATGAAGACAAGAACGAGCCGTCTCAAGAACAGCTTCTTCTCCAGAGCGGTCTCAGCCCTGAATGGGAAACCTGGACTTTGAAAGTTATCTAATCTTCCTTGCTGTGTTATACTGTATTGTTTTAATTAATGTTTTTATAGTTGTTCTGATTTTGTGTGGAGTGCCCTACCTGGGTGGATGGAGCAGCCAAGTAAATTTCGTTGTCCCTGAGAGGGGGCAATGACAATAAAGATGATGATGATGATGATGATGATGATGATGATGATGATGATTATTGCCTGCGCTGACTGGCAGCAGCTCTCCAGGGTTTCGCACCAGGAGCCTTTCCCAGATGTGCTAGGGATCAGACCTGGGACCTTCTGCATGCCAAGCAGATGCTCGACCACCGAGGCACAGCTGCTCTGCGACCAAGAAAAAAAGCACTCTGCTCACGTTCAGAGGAATGAACGCCCCTTGCAAATCCTGAACGCTCCTTCGCTGGCTCGAATTAACCCACAGCTTTTATACCTCTGGAAGCTCCTCTGTGAGTATCGGGGAGAGAAGGGGATCCCCATGGCTGGTAATGGTCACTCTGATAGGCATGAAAGGCTGTGTTTTGGCCTATGATAGGAATCGTGGTGGTACCTGGTGTGGTGTCGCCCCCTGGTGGACAATCAAAGCAGAGCAGATGAAGGCAGCCACTAAGTGATTGGGGGGGGGGGGGGACACACCTGTCCCCCTCCATAAGTTCATAGAATGAGAGTTGGAAGGGACCACAAGGGTCATCTAGGAATCTTTTTGGTCCAACATGGAGCTTCAACCCACAACCCTGAGATTAAGAGTCTCATGCTCTACCGACTGAAATATCCCAGGCTTTAGTGTGACGCAGTGGCATGAGTCATAGGACCAAGCCAAGGACCAGCAAGACCTGGGTTCAAACTGGTCAGGGAGTTGCAGTTCGGCAACATCAGCCTTAAAATCGAGGAGGGCAACAGACGAGGATGAAGACGTCACATTAAAGCCATTTATTTTCAGAGAAATGTTCTACAGGCTGTTGAAACTGTTTTAAAAAAAATGATAGTATTTTTTTCAGGTAATAAAAAAATCCAGGACTTTGTCCCGCTAACAGTTCTCATTCGCTGGCTGCAGACTCATGTTCCCACACGCCTGTGTCCTGCTCAGACGCTCAGCCTCGTTTGACCATCCAGTCAGACTTGAAGCATTTTTCTTCGACCCAACAAAAATAGCTTTCCCTCCCCCAATTTGCAAAGAAAGACAACCATCTGGCCCTCATGGAAAGACCCCCACAAAACCTTCCCCTCTCCTGCAGCAGGCGTGGGCCTCATTTGGTCTGGTGTCCAACTTTTCACCCACAAGGCGCCCGAGTTCATACGTGACAACAAAGAAGGATACGGCTACAAAGGAAATACAGGCTGCTCCTCTGAAAGGGCTCTCTGATAGCAAGCCCCACTGCAATCGCTGCGCCTATGAGTTTCCCAATGGAAACTCCCCAGCGAAGCTGAACAGGGACCTGACACCTGTGGCAACGCACTCTTTCAACGGCGGCCCCACTAGGACGCAGATCCGTTCCATAGCTTGCTGGATGCGTAACGCCCACCGTTTGGACAGGCAGCCAAAACAAATCAGCTAGGAATAGTGGGCGCTTTTCGAACTGTGAGCAGTCAATAGAAGTTTGGCATCAACCTTTGTGCCAAAAATTTGGGGCGATGGTGGTTGGGTTTTTTAAAGGAGACATTTTGATTAAAATGCCTTGGTTGCCTGGTCTGAGAGCCTTGCCCAAATCCCATTGCCGGGTTTATCTTTTAAACCTGGGATGGGAAACCTGTGATGCTTCAGCTGTTGGTTGGACTCTCCTCTGCCCCAGTCAACCTGGCCAGTGTTCAGGCTCCCTTCTGTGTGCTGTTCCTGAAGCAGAGACAATGGCAAGCTTTCAACACCTCCCAAAGACCCATCTTTTAAAGCAGCCATTTATATACGTTTATATTAGTTATTGATATTTAAAGGAATGTTTCATTGATGGCTTCTCCATTTTTTACTGATGCATTTCTTTGTATTTTTGGTTTTAAATGCTGTATATGCATTTTTTCTCTCTGAATTAACGTCCTGTGTAAGCTACTCAGGGACTTTGCATCTTAAGCTGTATATAAACATTACTGGTGGTAGCATGATAAGAACGGATCGCAAACACAGAGGCAATCAAATCAGGCATTTCAACACGAGGCCGTTGTGGTGCAAATGAAATTGGAGGTGGTTAGCAGCTGATTTGTGAATCTCGGGGAATATCTGGCTTGCCAAACGCCGGAAACAAGATGGTCTGTTGCCGACAGACGTCCTGAAAATGACCACATTACTGGAAAAGGAATTATGACCAGAGATTATCTTTCTTCTAACGGTTTTTGAACAGAAGGGAGCAGAACAAAACTGGAACGTTTGAGAAACTCTTACAATGACCTTATAACCAGGCTCTGTTTCTCCCTTGAAGGCCAATTCTTACTGCCATGCCTATTTATTTTCTCATGTTTGCTATGAACAGCCGTTTTGCGGAAACAGGACGTGGAGTCAGCAAGGAAGGTCCCATGCCCTACGTATTCGGAACGCTTTGCTTGATGATGATCTTCTGTCTGGTGGCTCGGACATTGGAGTCGGCCATGGGAGGCCCTGCCCCGAGGGCGGCCGCGGCAGCGTTGGGCAGGCCATGGGCTGTGATGTACTTCTTGTAGGCCTCGCGGATGATCTTGAAGGCCCGTATGTTGGAGTACGGGATGTCGGTGATGGGGTCGCGGTAGATGGCGGCCTTGTGGGTGACGGGGCAGACCTCCTTCACAGGCAACTTGGGGGCCCGAGACTTCGGGAAGACGCGCTCAAAAGTCTCGTCGTCACTGAAAGTGATGAAGGTCCGTGAACATTTGGCGGCCGAGGCGAAAGATGCTGGCGGGGCCTCCAGGGGCGGGGGCTGCATGTCCTGGTCCAAACTGAAGCAGGCGGGAAGGGGTCCAGTGTTATTTGTAATTTCACAAAATTTATACACCACCTGAATATATATATTTTTTTGGGGGGGGGGAGCCTCAAACAGCTTCACACAAAAAATTATCTACAAGCATTTAAGATGTACGAAAAGTTAAGATAAAAACCAATTCAAACTGGCACCAACTTTCTAAAGGCCTGATTAGGCTTGCCTGAAGAAAAACGTTTTTAGCAGGTGCCAAAAAGAGCACAGTGAAGCCACCTGCCTGATGTCAATAGGCAGGGAGTTCCGAAGTGTAGCTGCTGCTGCACTGAAAGATCAAGTTCTTGCAAATGGGTATTATGTGGCACCTGTTTGTCCTGCTCAGAGTAGCCCCACTGAAATGAATGGACATGGAGTTGTATTCAACTAAGTCCTAGTGAGACAGGCTAGTAGTCTATTTATCTCAGGACTGTCTACACTGACTGGCAGCAGCCCTCCAGTGGTCCAGACAAGGGACATGGAAAGCAGATGCTCTACCACTGAGCTATAGCCCTTCCACTTAAAGTGTAATAAGATTCTAGTCCTCATGGCTCCAAATGAATGGCTGGTTTTAAATAGGAACCTAGGAAGCTGTTTCATACTTAGCCACGCCCTTGGTCCACCAAGAACAGTATTGTTTGCACTGACTGGCAGAAGCTCTTGGAGGTCTCAGAGAATAGTATTTTCCATCCCTACCTGGTGATGCCAGAGATTGGACCTGGGACCTGCTGAATGCAAAGCAGACGCTCCAATTCTGAGCTAGAGCCCTTCCCTTAAATGCTTGAAGGGAAGGCGTATGATCTCCCATTCTACCAGTTGTGGTCGCCCAGCGAGAAGGAAAAGAAAATTTGCACATGCTCAGAGGCACAGTAGTATTCCAGGCTTCAGTGGTGAAGGTAGATAATGGGTAGAGAGGCCCGACTGAAAATAGTAATAATCGAGCCTCTCTGTCCGTACGCTAGTTTAAGCAATGAATACCCGCTATAAAATTTAGAGTGTGTTCTTAGTTTGCGACTTGCAGAAATGCAGGTATCTAAAGGACTGGATGTACAATTGGCCTGGATATAGAACTGAACCCAAGGCTGTGAATAACCACTCGCCTAGTCACTTTTGGTGAGTGGAATCCCCACCAGGCGACCAGGCAGTTTCTGTGCACTAGGAGACAAAGTGGGCACTCTCATTTTCTTTTTTAGGCCAACAACGCTCCCAGATTCAAAATATGCCTGGAAAGGCAAGCCATGCCTGACAAAATTCTTAAGGACTAGGAACTTGGGCCTACTGCTTCACACATCCAGCTTGCTCCATCCCAGGGGCAAGCCGAAAACCCTTACCCCTCAACGTCCACATTCTCTTCCTTGAAGCCGAGGTCAGACACGAGGGGCATGGTCCCCGAGTAGTAGCGGATGGTGGGCCCCACACATTTCCTCTTCTTCTGCACCTGTCTCTTCTTGTCTGCTTCCAAGCGCTCGTACGTCTCTGCACAGAGGAAAGGAAGCGAAACTCCTGACAACCCCAAACTTTTGACATAAGGCACATCCGTTCCTGGATAATTCTTATGGACTAGTAACTTTGCCGGACGCAGGTGGCGCTGTGGGTAAAACCTCAGCGCCTAGGACTTGCCGATCGCATGGTCAGCGGTTCGAATCCCCACGGCGGGGTGCGCTCCCGTCGTTCGGTCCCAGCGCCTGCCAACCTAGCAGTTCGAAAGCACCCCTAAGTGCAAGTAGATAAATAGGTACCGCTCTGGCGGGAAGGTAAACGGCATTCCGTGTGCTGCGCTGGCTCGCCAGATGCAGCTTGTCACGCTGGCCACGTGACCCAGAAGTGTCTGCGGACAGCGCTGGCTCCTGGCCTCTAGAGTGAGATCAGCGCACAACCCTAGAGTCTGGCAAGACTGGCCCGTACGGGCAGGGGTACCTTTACCTTTACCTTAGTAACTTTGCTAGGCTAGGGGGATGCGGGTGGCGCTGTGGGTTAAACCACAGAGCCTAGGGCTTGCCAAGCAGAAGATCGGCGGTTCGAATCCCCGCGGCGGGGTGAGCTCCCGTCGTTCGGTCCCAGCGCCTGCCAACCTAGCAGTTCGAAAGCACCCCTAAGTGCAAGTAGATAAATAGGGACCGCTTACTAGCGGGAAGGTAAACGGCGTTCCATGTGCTGCGCTGGCTCGCCAGTTGCAGCTTGTCACGCTGGCCACGTGACCCGGAAGTGTCTGCGGACAGCACTGGCTCCTGGCCTCTAGAGTGAGATCAGCGCACAACCCTAGAGTCTGGCAAGACTGGCCCGTATGGGCAGGGGTACCTTTACCTTTACCTTAGTAACTTTGCTAGGGGGATGCGGGTGGCGCTGTGGGTTAAACCACAGAGTCTAGGGCTTGCCAATCAGAAGGTCGGCGGTTCGAATCTCCGTGCCTCGGTGAGCTCCCGTTACTCGGTCCCTGCTCCTGCCAACCTAGCAGTTCGGAAGCACGTCAAAGTGCAAGTAGATAAATAGGTACCGCTCCAGTGGGAAGGTAAACGGTGTTTCCGTGCGCTGCTCTGGTTCGCCAGAAGCGGCTTAGTCATGCTGGCCACATGACCTGGAAGCTGTACGCCGGCTCCCTCGGCCAATAAAGCGAGATGAGCGCCACAACCCCAGAGTCGGCCATGACTGGACCAAATGGTCAGGGGTCCCTTTACCTTTACTTTAGTAACTTTGCTATACCGCAGCACCTGACTCACCCAAAGAGCGCAGGTTGAGCTCCTCTGTGATCTTGGCCTCTTCCAGCAGCTCCTCCTGGGTCAGGGGCCGTTCGTAGCTGGGGCCCGCCCCCTTTTTGCGTTTCGACTGCACCTGGCGCTCCTGCAGGCGTAGGAAAGTCTGCCGCGTGTGTTCGGTCGTCGACTGGCGCATGTATTTGCGGCCTGGGCAGGCAAGGGTTAGGAGGAAGGAGTTTGAAACAAGAAGAGGGAGAGCAAAGAATTTCAAATTGGGACTTTCAAGCACGGCCCTCCAGGCCTTTCTAACTGGCCCTTGGGCCTCTCCACAAGCCACACATCCACTCCCCAAGCCACCCCACTTCTCCCTAGGTCTAACACCTCACAGGCCCTGATTCACACCCTTCTGGAGTGTTTCTGCCTGGTAGGAAGGCAACTATAAATCACTTAGGGATGCCTCCTAGGAAGCGATCCATAACTAAAATAATCAAGAATGACAGCATGCCTTTGAACAGCGATAAGGCCTTGCCTGAATGGAAAGGTGTGGAATTGGATATGGGGAAAAGTTTGTCTGCCTCTCTCGTAACACGAGAATTTGTGGAGATTCAATGAAGCTGGAAGATTCAGGACAAATAAAGGGATCTGATTTCTTTCCGCAGGGCCTGTAAGACAGTGTTGTTCCGCCTGGCCTTCGGCTTGGAATCAATTTGATTCCCCCCCCCACCTCTTCTTTTTTCCTTTCTCCTCCTGTGATGGAACTCTTATTTGGGGACTTCCCTGGCTTTTTTCTGCCCCATGTAGGACCAGTCTGGATAGTTAGCCTTGGTGAAGACTTGACGTTTTCATCCCAAAAAAACTTTTTGATTTGAGTTTCCATTGAAATGAGGCTGTATTTTAATGTTTTAATGTTGTATTTTAATCTTGTTTTTGAGTTGTATTTCAATCAATTTGTTTTTATATCGGGGTGTTAGCCGCCCTGAGCCCGGTCTAGGCTGGGGAGGGTGGGGTATAAATAAAATTTATTATTTATTATTATTCAGGCAGTGCACAGTTAAACTACAGAACTCGCTCCGGCAGGAAGCAACAGGGATCACCAACTTGGGAGGGCTTCAGAAAAGGATTGGACAAATTCATGGTGACAGCAATGGCTACTAGCCATGAGGGCTCTGCTGTGCCTCCACTGTCAGAGGTGTTTCTGAAGACTAGCTGCTTGAAGCTGTAGGAGGGACAAGTGCTATTGTGCTCAGATGCTGCTTGTGGGCTTCCCATTGGGATTCTGGACTAGATGGGCCCCCTTTGGCCTGATCCAGATGCCAGGCTGCTCTTACATTCTTTCATGTGTGTAGAATGCTTAGAAATCACTGGTTTTTGTGTAGCTGTGACGTGGCCTTCCGTGCAAAGGTTGAGCATCACATTCTTCGCTCTAGCACTCTTCTTCTGGCCCTGCCCAGCAGCCCCTGGAAAGTCGCCTATGAAAGGATACGGCCTTCAGGCTGAGAAAGATTCCTCATCTCTGGTTTAATCTGAGACTTTTTAATTAATGCACACTCAAAATGGGCACTCACTGTCTCCGAGGTCATCCTGGAGCTCAGCTGGGGCCAGCCTTTCCTCTCTCACTTTCTGGGAGCTGCTTACAGGCGCATCTGCCTTCTTGGGCCTCAGGCTCTTGATGGGTTCCTACGGAGGATTCAAACAACAGAAATTAGGAAGGGCGGTTTATAGATGTGATTCATCAGCAGAACAAAAAGCCACCAGGTGTTTAAAAAGCATGAAAGGTCAGAGCTTACATTTTCTTGACTTTGGAGAGACCTAAAATAACTAGAGAGCACCCTACAATTAGAGTCATGGGCCCCTACTAAAATGACTCCAGACAAAACAAACCAAGTTTAAGATGCATTTATTTAGAGCATTCCCCACCCCCAACTCTTCAACCAACAAAAGATCCCAGAGCAACTTATGTACAATCAAAAACAAGACAGTCCCTTCTAGATTTATGGTCTAAGAAAGCAGGACACAAAAAGAAAAAAGGAAAGACCTGCCAACGAAAATGAAGAACATATTTATGTATGCGCCAACGGCAGCAAGAGTTTTAATAGTACAAGGATGGAAGAATGAAGAAACCCCGAAAAAAGAACATTGGCAAGAAAAATTGATGAACTATGTGGAACCGGCAAAATTGACGCACAAACTGCACGACAAGGACGACTGTGACTTCAAAGAAGAATGGGAACCTTTTACAAAGTATTTAAAGAAACAACAAAATGAATTGGACTCCCTGGCAGGTTTTGAATAAACATACACAAATTTATTTGTTAATATAATAGATGGATAACTTAGAGATTTTTACATTTTTATAATATGCAGAAAACAAAATGTGCTAATAAATCAGAAAGAGGAACTGAGGGAAGTGGTAGTGGGGAGGGGGGAAATTGGGGGGAAACATAATTGCTGGAATAATTTGTTATGTGAAAATAGTCAATAAAATTTCAAAAGGAAAAAAGGAAGGGGGAGGAAAGAGGAAAAGCAAATTCAGGTCCTTAAAAAGCTAAATGGTAGTTCTTAAAATGACTTCCCACAGGGGCTCCTCGCAGGTGCTGCCCATTCTCCTCAAACCATAGGCAGAAGGTTGCCAACTCCACCCCCCCCCACCCCATGGATAATCCCACAGTCCGCAGGGGACAGGAGTATTGCCTCTTGCACACAAACATCTCCCTCACCACTTTCTTTTTCTGCACTCCCAGCAGTCTCCGTTGCAGCAGTGGGGGCAGTTTCAATGCAGCCGGGCAAATGCCTCGCTCCACTTTGCTTGCCTCTCAGTGGAGACACAAGAGCAGCTCAGACACTGCTGCAGTTGGCGCATAGCGGTCAACTGTCCCTTATTTGGCGGGAAACTCTCTTATCCCAGCGCCGTGTCCCGCTGCTGTCCCTTGTTGATGATGTCCCTTAAATTTCCCGGGTTTCATGCTCGCCCGGCTTGGGAGGAAAGCAGAGGCTCAGGGTCCTCCGCCGCGTGAGAGAGAGCGCGCACGTCGTGAGGAGACGGGTGGCGGCGGGTGGACAGCCAGCCTCTCTTGTGAGACTTCCGCCATGCTGCCAGGGGAAGCCGGAAGTGGCAGCAGCGGCTGAGGAGGCGTCATGAGGGAGGAGGAAGAGGAGGAGATGGGGAGGGATGCAGAAGGGTGGCGCTTCAGCGGCCGCCGCAGTACCACAACTGCCTCATGCCAGGCTTGCGGGCGGCATGGGCAAGAGTCTCTCCCTCCCTCTCTCTCTTGGGCAGGGAAGGCCGATGGAACTCCTCGCACCAGGACGACGGCAGCCCCGACGTGCTACTTAGCATGCCCTCCAACCAGTGCAGCATCTTAATGTAATGATTTCCCCCTCTGCATCCCTTTCATAACTGTTATTTTTATAAATCATTTGTCTATCCATAGTTCAAATTTTTACTACAAGTTTTCTGTCAATCCTACCAATGTAAGTAACTCTTTACAATAGCTTTTCAAATAAATTATAAACTTTCCCCATTCTTTATTAAAGAGGTCCTCTTCCTAGTTTCTAATTCTGCCTGTAAGCTTTGCCATCTCGACGTCGTTCATCAGTTTTGTCTGTCACTCTTCTTTGGTGGGAGTCGTAGACCCTTAGGATCATCTAGTCCAACCCCCTGCAAAGAACAGTCAGTCGCAGCAAAAGCAGCATGGCTCCATCAGTGCAAATGTATAAGCTAAGCCAAAATCCCTTATTTTGGCTGCTGATCCCTTATTTTCGAGGCTGCTGGTCCCTTATTTTCAAATCTGTAAGTTGACAGCTATGAGTTGGCGCTCAGCATTCCCACCAGCCCTGCTCTCTCCCATTAATGGATTTGGAATTTCAGGAGGGCATCAGTGTGCCCGGCTCTGCCCATCTCCTGTTACACCTACCTTGTAGGCTTTGGTGACAACCCTCCGCTTCCTCTTGGGCTCGTTGTCATCCTGATCACTGCTGGGCTCATCTCCCTCGTCAATATCAAAGTCGGAATCTACTTCGTCGTCACTGTCCGACTGGTCGCCTTTGTACTCATCATCACCAGATTCCTGCAGGGCAGTGAGAGAAGATGGTTGAGTGGGGAGAGCTCTCTTTCTGAACAGCAATGGCAAGAGACTCAATTTGCCATGCCCTGTCCCCCCAAGCCAACCCCAGCAGATCTCTGCCCACCCCTCTAGCCTTTGAGCCACACCTTGTATATCTTCGCTCCACCCCTTCTGAGTCATATCTCTGCAAAAAAAAAACCCACAGCCAGCCAGCATGGTGTAGGGATTTGGGGCTTACAGTAGTCTAATTTCTCAGCCTAAACCTTGAAGGGGGTTTTGAAGCTAAAAATGGGGGTGGGGGTATCACGTATACCCCCCTAAGTTCTCTGGGAGAGAGGATGAATAAAAAAGGAGAAAATGAGAAAGGACATCCAAAGTCAGTGTGGTTAAAGTGTCATACTAGGACCTACGTGACCAGGGTTCAATTCCCCACTCAAGCCATGAAGCTGACTGGGTGACTGCCTAGCCTACCTCACAGGGTCATTGTGGGAATTAAATGAGGGGGAATAATTATGTAGGCTACCTTAAGGCTCCATAGCTGTCAACGTTTCCCTTTTTTTAAGGGAAATTCCCTTATTCCAAATAGGACTCCTCGCAAGAAAAGGGAAAAGTTGACAGCTATTTTGAGCTCCTGGCAGAAGGAAGGTAGGATGTAAATGAGATACTTCCCTCTCTCTACCAAAATGACTTATTCAGCCACCATCACTAAAAGAAACCACCCTGTCCAGGAGCAGTCTACCGCCAAGCAACCTGTTGCAGTAAAGAAGATGCGGGTAGAACTGCTTATGGGCTCCCCAAGTGCAGCCTCCTTTTGGAGAGAAAGTGCTGGACCTTCTTGGTTCAAAACTTCCAGAAATTAATATTTCTATTCTACGTATTGCACAAACAAAACTGGACCTATGTATCTGTAGCCCCGCCCATCCCGCCTTCCATCCAGCCAATCACAAGCAAGCACCGCCTCGGCCAGGAACTCGGGGTCCCGCCCACTCGTGACCTACCCCGCCCCCTGCCGCTGCCCATCAACCCAAGTCCCGCCCCCTACCTCCGTGAAGCCCCCGTACGTCGTCTTATAAAACTCGTCCTCTTCCTCCGCTTCGAGCAGCCCCGAGAGCCGGTTCCCTGCCGTCCGCCGCGGCGCTCGGCCTCCAGCCAGGCCCGTCGAAGCGGACGCCGCCGCCGCCATTTTAGAGCGCAGTGGCGATCGATGCCGTCGGCTCGCAACCACGCGCCCTGCGTTGCGGGGCCATTCGCAACGCCTCCGCTTGAATGACTGGAGGGATGAGTCATCGAGCGCCGAGCTAACGGACGCCGATGGTGGGTAGACGCGATTAGTTGAGTGTCGACGCAGAGATTGGGAAGGGAATGGGGGAATCGAACGCCGAGAAAGTCGATGGGTGAGAAACAAGCCTAAGAGGATTCAGCATCTTTCCAACGAGACGCTTCCGGGGAGGATCTGAAAGCTGGGTGTTCAGAAGACACCTTCCTTTTATTAATGCCCTTGCAGAAACTAGAAATTCATTTAGCAGTCATGCTCCGATAGGCCTATTTTTCATGCATTTGCTTAATCCCCTGCCCTTTGCAAAGTGGTAAGTATGTAGATGCCTGGGACGCAGGTGGCGCTGTGGGTTAAAGCCTCAGCGCCTAGGGCTTGCCGATCGAAAGGTCGGCGGTTCGAATCCCTGCGGCGGGGTGCGCTCCCGCTGCTCGGTCCCAGCGCCTGCCAACCTAGCAGTTCGAAAGCACCTCCGGGTGCAAGTAGATAAATAGGGACCGCTTACCAGCGGGAAGGTAAACGGCGTTTCCGTGTGCGGCTCTGGCTCGCCAGAGCAGCGATGTCACGCTGGCCACGTGACCCGGAAGTGTCTCCGGACAGCGCTGGCCCCTGGCCTCTTAAGTGAGATGGGCGCACAACCCCAGAGTCTGTCAAGACTGGCCCCTACGGGCAGGGGTACCTTTACCTTTACCTTTAAGTATGTAGATAAAGGTAAAGGGTAAAGGGACCCCTGACCGTTAGGTCCAGTCGTGACCGACTCTAAGGTTGTGGCGCTCATCTTGCTTTACTGGCCGAGGGAGCCAGCGTACAGCTTCTGGGTCATGTGTCCAGCATGACTAAGCCGCTTCTGGCGAACCAGAGCAGCGCATGGAAACGCCGTTTACCTTCCCGCCGGAGCGGGACCTATTTATCTACTTGCACTTTGACGTGCTTTCAAACTGCTAGGTTGGCAGGAGCAGGGACCGAGCAAGGGGAGCTCACCCTGTCATTGCGGGGATTCGAACCGCCAACCTTCTGATCAGCAAGTCCTAGACTCTGTGGTTTAACCCACAGCGCCACCCACGTCCCTAAGTATGTACAGTGGTACCTTGGGTTAAGTACTTAATTCGTTCCGGAGGTCCGTTCTTAACCTGAAACTGTTCTTAACCTGAAGCACCACTTTATCTAATGGGGCCTCCTGCTGCTGCCGCACCGCTGGAGCACGATTTCTGTTCTCGTCCTGAAGCAAAGTTCTTAACCTGAGGTACTATTTCTGGGTTAGTGGAGTCTGTAACCTGAAGCTTGTGTAACTTGAGGTACCACTGTAGATGGTGCTGTGTAAATAATAGTGAGGAGAGTAGCAAGAATAAAACTTGCTTGGTTGACTAAAGGCCACTTCCATTCAGCATTCTATCTCCAAAAGCAGTCAGAGACGATGCATTCATGTAGCCCGCGAAGCAGCACCACTCCAAAGTACACTAGCTTTGCATTTGGAAGTTTCACCCACCTCTCTTTTTTACCAATTAATGTTTATTGCTCTTCAAAAATTGTAACGAATTTAACATCAAATTTAATAAAAAAATTAAAAATTTCATCTGCCTCTTGTGGCTAGTATCTGCAGGTGGACTCTTCCAAGAGTGCCAGCGCTGCTCTGCTGAATGAAGGCTAACCCACCAGCCCACCTCCGACACTGGTGAAATGGATTCCTCCAGGAAGCCCACAAGTCCTGCAATTTGCCCTCTTCCTCCACCCAAAAACTGATATCCAGAGGTTGACTGCCCCTTTGAATGGAGGTTCCATTCCACTGGTGACCATTCTCAGAGCTGAAGAACCATCTTAGCTTTTCATGTATTGGTACATAGAATCATAACAGTGGAGAACTGGATCATCTTGTCCAATGATCATCATTCTAGTCCAGCCCCCTGCATGTACAGTGGTGCCCCGCAAGACGAATGCCTCACAAGACGTAAAACCCGCTAGACGAAAGGGTTTTCCGTTTTGGAGGTGCTTCGCAAAACGAATTTCCTATGGGCTTGCTTCGCAAGACGAAAATGTCTTGCGAGTTCCTGCGGTTCCCCCCCTTTTTCTAAGCCGCTAAGCCGCTTATCTGCTTATCCGCCAAGCCGATAAGACGCTGATAGCGCTAATAGTGCTAATCCGCTAAGCCGTCAATGGGCTTGCTTCGCAAGACGAAAAAACCGCTAGACGAAGAGACTCGCGGAACGGATTCTTTTCGTCTTGCGAGGCACCATTGTACTGTGGAACCACTGTTGAAAGTCTGGGAATCAGATAATAGGCTTTTTTCAATTGGAACTCGCTGGAACTTATTTCTGGCACCTCACAGGTGGGCGCCATTGCCATTCTAAGAGAATGAGGGAGGTGTTCATGGTGAACACCTTTTTTTCTAGAAAACATCTTTTTTCTAGAAAAGTAGCACTGGATAGAGGCAATATAATTCAGATTCAAGACTGGGACAAAATAGGGGCCACTCATCCATTAAAATCAGTTTCCAGTTCTGTTTGTGAAATTTCACTGACGTTACTTCATAGATGGTATCACACACTGCGAGAAATGAAGTTACAGGGAACCAGGCAGAGGGCTTTCTCGGTAGTGGTGCCCGCCCTGTGGAACAAGCTCCCTTCAGATGTCAAATAAATAAACAACTATCTGACTTTTAGAAGGCATCTGAAGGCAGCCGTGTTTAAATAAAGTTTTTAGATATGTTGTAAGCCACCCAGAGTGACTGGGGAAACCCGGCCAGATGGGCAGGGTGTAAATATTATTATTATTATTAGTCAAATTATCACACGTTTTCAACATTGTCACCACTTTGTTGGTGAGGTCATGATCAATGTGACATGTACTTTCATTTATGGTAGACTATTTTACTTGAAAAGTTTCAGGATTTGGTTTATAATGAAATGTGTAGCATGGCGGCTTACCACTGGGGGTAAGTAAGAACTTCAAAATGTGCTTTGATGGGGTCACTGAAACTTCCCCCCAGGTGGGAGTATAAGATTACCGGTGATCTGTTGAGTTGTAAGGGGGCTATGAAGCCTAATTATGCCACAAAGGTCAGAGAGTTTGAATTAAGCTGCCATTCAGGTCCATTTATATCACACACACCCCCCAAGTTTATTGGTTTTTATAGGTGTTTGTGATTCCAGGGCCTAAAAATGTGATGATGAGCAGGAAGCCTCTGGAGTTTCCCTGCTGAGCTTTCCTCCTCCTCTGGGAAGCTAGCCAAGATTTTATCTGATGTGATCTGAGCCAGCTGCCCAATGAAACTGAGCACAGCGACCTCCACTTTGTCGTTTAAGCTGCTGGTTTGGCCTTTGGATTGTTAGCCTCTTAACACCGTCTGAAACCGAAAGGGGAACCAAGCTTGCGTAAGTGATGCAAGTCTTCCTGGTAAGGGTTTTCTCTCGCTTCCAGTTCCTGTTCAGAATTGTGCCTGGAGCAAAACAGGAATCTGTGCCTTCCACCGAACAGCACCTCCTTTAAATAGACTTTGTTGTATTATTTTACTGTTGTTAGCCCCTCTGAGCCTGGCTTTGGATATAAATAAAATATTATTATTATTATTATTATTATTATTATTTTGAAAAGATTGCACAACTCAGCAGAGTTAGGTCCATTTTATACAGGTGTGGTGTGAACCATTTTCAGGCCAAGGGCCATATTCTGTCAGAGGCAGCCTTCTGGGGGCCACCTGTCAATAGCAGGCAGGGCCAGAGGGAAAAGTAGGTGGAGCTAAAGATAATGAGACTTGCTTTTATATAGTAAGCTACAATACAGCCACATAGAAGTCAGAACTTTCCACATACACACCCACACACTTCTTTCAACCTGTTTGTTAAACTTCAGGTAAAACTCATCAGGGTGGAAGGAAATGGTATGGAGATATTGCTTTTTCTTGCAAAGGCTTGGGCTACAAGGCCAATTGTAAAATGGAGTGGTTTGATTTCATTAGGTGATTTTGGACTGTAAAATATCTATGGAAGCATTTCTCTGATCTCTGGACAGCAACAGAAGGAATGGCTTTCAGATAATCTCTCTGTACTGCTTTTAAAAAAGGGGAGAGGGCGATAATCCTTACTAATCGAGATAAAAGCAAATGCATTATGCAGCTAGGGGCAGTGAAGAGATATTAAAGTGAACAGTACAGTAGTTAGATCTGGATTCCTCTGTCACCACTAAAATCGTGTTAAACAATGCCAGAGACCCAGTGCCTCATGTTAATTTGCTGTAATGCCAGTGCTATTTTTTTTAATCACATTGCTAATGTTATTTATTTTATTGCATTTCTATCTCATCCTGACACCGGCTACGATGTGATGTCGCTGGTGTGTCACATTTGATGAGGCCTTCATGAGGCAGAGATTATATAAAACTCTTTTGCTAATTTTGATACAATAGTAGTGGCGGAGGTTGTTAATCTTTATTAGTGTTTCTGTTGCTATTTTTAATAATAATTGAATAATAATAATAATAATAATAATATGTGGTGTCACATCTGATAAGGTCAACCCACTGCACAGATTGAACAAGGCCGCGTTGCCATGGCAACGGTGTAACTGCATCAGGTAGCATCCCTCAGGGGGCCGGGGTAGCTCAGCCTGGCGTTGCTATGGCAACGTCAACGAGGCCAGCGCTCGTTGAGATGCCGTGGAGCCCCGCCCACTCCCACGCGACGCATGGCTGCCTTCTCCAGAGCCTCGGCCGCCCACTTCCCTCTTGGCGCATGCGCAGTACCGGTCCCCTTACCCGCGGTCCGTTATAAACAAGGCAGAGCTTCCCGCCCCCCCCCATCTCGCCTAGCCGCCGCTCTGACGCTCCACCCTCCCCTTTGCGTGCATTGGTTTGCCCCGGCGCCGTTTGGGCGGGTCCACGAGAGGAAGCGGGGGGTTGCGGACGTGAAAAATCGGAGACGGGTCGGGGGAGGAGGCGTGGCAACCCCTCGGAGCGCGCGGGTGGTGCGGCCCGCAGTCGCGGCTCGAAGCGAGGCGGGCGAGACCAAGTGAAGAGGCTGGGGGTGTGTGTGTGAGGATGATGATGATGATGATGAAGAGCGGTGTGGAGAAAGCAACAAGAAAAAGAGGATTCCAGCCGTGAGGCAAAGCGAGGCGGCGAAAAAAATACTATTTTTTTAAAATTGATAATAATACGGAATAGTTTTTTTTTTTTAAAGAAAAGGAGGCGGAAAGGAGGGTGAAGCGGTAAAATGGCGTCGGCCGGGCCCGAGCCTGGGGGGAGCAGCGGCGTTTCCTCAGGTGAGGGGCGAGGTTGTGACTCCATTTCTGTGGCGGAGGGGGGTGTTAAATCTCGGAGAGAAGCGTTGGTTTGGGGGGGGGATTCCCTCTCTGTGGGGGGGGCAGGGTGGATATTTGGGGAGGGGGTCTTAAAATGTGTTCCTCTGACCCCCCCGTGTGAGTAAGGGGGCTGCATGGAGGGGGGAATAGAAAGCTGGGGGGGGGCTTTGCATCTTTATGTGGGGTAAATGAATCCCACACAGGTGTCTGGGCGGGGGGGGGGGGAAAGCTGTTTTATTGAAGGGTCTCAGCTCCCCCAATTTACAGGAGGAGGAGGAGAAGAAGAAAGAGACCGGCTCCCCCTATGAGTGGGGGGCAGTTTAGAGTGGGGGAAATGAATGAGACCCCCCCACTCACAGTGGGGTGTCAGTCTCCCCCACCCCTTGTATATTTGGGGGTTCAGATCCCCCCCACAATAGAAAATCTACAGCTTTCTTCTCTCCTCCCCCCCCCCCCAGCACTCAGTGGGGAAGATTTGGAAGAGGGGTACTTCGTGGGCTTCTTATGGGAAGGGATTTGGGGTGTGTGTGAAAAGTGACTTCTGCCCCGGGGGGGGGCAAATGAGAGGAAATGGGGGAGAAGGGGCAAGATAGCCTGTGGGTCTTATGTTGCTTGTGAGGGAATATATATTTGGGGTGGGCAGGGGACGCAGGTGGCGCTGTGGGTTAAAGCCTCAGCGCCTAGGGCTTGCCGATCAAAAGGTCGGCGGTTCGAATTCCTGCGGCGGGGTGCGCTCCCGCTGCTCGGTCCCAGCGCCTGCCAACCTAGCAGTTCGAAAGCACCTCCAGGTGCAAGTAGATAAATAGGGACCGCTTACCAGCGGGAAGGTAAACGGCGTTTCCGTGTGCGGCTCTGGCTCGCCAGAGCAGCTTTGTCACGCTGGCCACGTGACCCGGAAGTGTCTCCGGACAGCGCTGGCCCCTGGCCTCTTAAGTGAGATGGGCGCACAACCCCAGAGTCTGTCAAGACTGGCCCGTACGGGCAGGGGTACCTTTACCTTTACCTTTATGAGACTCCCTCCAAAGAGGGAGGAAGGAAGGTGGTTGTGGGTTTTATTTGGGGAGGGGGCTTCACGTTAAGGGTGAAAAGGGCAGTGGCGTAGCGTGGGGGGTGCAGGGGGGGCGGCCGCACCGGGTGCAACATCTGGGGGGGGGCGCGCTCACCACCTCCGGCCGAAGAGCCTCGGGCGCAGGCTGTAGCAGAGGCCCATGTCTCGCGGAACCGACGAGCTGTGCGCGCGTCCGGGCTGAAGGCGTCCGGCAGGCAGCGGCTCTCAGCGCTCACCGCGGTTCCCGCGCGTCAGGGCCGCGGAGGGCGCGCCAGGCAGCCCCTCCTCACAGCCCCGCCACTGCTGGGCCATGTCCATGTTGCATTTTCCTCGCCTCTCTGCCCTCCTCCTCCTCCTCCGGGCAAGTGGCATCGTTTGGGCGCCGGCGCCAGCGCCAGCGGCAACTCGCCTCCCATCCCCTGACACGGACCTGCCGCCGCCACCACCGTGGTTACCTTACCGTAAATACCCCAGCCCAGGCAGCAGCAAGAAGAAGCTGGCAGCGGCGGCAGGTTAGGGGTTAGGGGCGCAAATTACTTGCCTTGCCCCGGTTGCTGACAACCCACGCTACGCCGCTGGAAAAGGGTGATGGGTTTGGCGAGGGGGAGCCTTTATTTGAGGAGCGATCAATGAGGGGTGTGTGGAAGGGCCTTTTTCTTATTTCTCAGAGTACTGTAGTTGGCCTTGAGTGTGGGGTGTATGGGAAGGCTCCAAAGAGTTGGGGGGGGTGTATTCCACCACCCCATGGCAGATTCCATTAATTGAAAAGATACGGTACCTTCCTGCTTGTAAGTAGCACTGAGTTCAACAACAATTTGTTTAAAACTGTAACCGTATACTAAAATGGCAGATTTCAGAGAATAGGAGGTTTGGGTTTAATCTTGCCGTTAAATAAAAATTAAATAAAGACGGAAGGTTAGAGATGGCAGAATCCCTAGGATTGGCGGGTATGTATAGGGTGATATAATGAACCAGACCCTTTCTGCTGAGCAATGGGGAGGCAGTGAATCCCCTTCTTTGGGGTGGAGCGTCCTGGGGGTCGTGTTGCATTGATGAATGAAATGCCTCCTTCAGTGTGGGGCTCATTGCCTGAGAAAGGGGCTGTCATGGTGGTCCTTGATCTTCCAGTAACTGGGGGTGATTGCTGGGTTTTGGAGAGGGATCTCCCAAACGGGGGCAGTGGGAGCCTGACACTGAGCATATGGTGAGTGAGTGGTTGCACCTCTTGGCATAAGGAGAGAGGATTCTGGGAATGAACATATTTTTGTGTGGGATGTGGGGTCGCTTTGGTGGGGGTGTTCAGGAGGGGCCATCCCCCTTTCCTGGAGGAAAGGAGTGGGACCTTCCTTATGGTGGATGTGGAGACTGTGGTATAACTTGTGTTGTATGCAGTTCTCTGGGCAGTAGATCCCAAGGAACGGCCCTCGTGGAGAAGCAAGTGGTTGGTGGTTTGAGGTTGCGGGTTGAGTCCTCAAAGTTCCTTCTGTGTATGAATGACTTTCTTTTTTCCTTTTCAGTTTAGCAAAAGCGTTGTGGGGTAGCACTGTCACTCATTGGTAGGGCACCTTCTCTGCATGTAGAAGGTCCCATGTTTGATCCCATCATTCGCTGCTGGAAAGCCTGGAGATCTACCAGTTAGCGTAGACAGTACTGAACTAGACAGACCCAAGCTTCTGACTGTCTTAAGGCAGCATCTTAGGTTCCTAGCGTTTGAGGGTGGGGAAGGTTAATGCGAGCAGGGGACACAGGGAGGTCCTTCGGGCAGTGGCTTCCAGTCTGTTCCCCCAAGGGAGCTTGTGTGGACACTGGGCACTCTCTAAAGGAAGGAGTTGGCTGACTGGTTTGCAGTCTGAGCTCATGCATTTGTGTTTTTTCTGGAGTTGGAGGAGTATTATTTGCAGGTCAGGAGGAGTTGAGACCCTTTCATGGGTGGTGGGAGGCGGACAAAAGCAGAATGGGAAGTGGCGGGGCTCCTTCTGTGGGGTCCAGCCCACTTCCTGAATTAGGGTGAGGGGTTTTTGCTGTTGCAGTGCCCGGGGTCAATGGGAGCATGTGCATAAGTCATCCTTTCCCTTGATGTCATTAAATGAAGGGGAGGTGTGATCTGTCTTTTCGGAAGAAGGGTGGTGTAGTTGGTTGCCACAGAGTTGTGGGCAGGCTTCAGAGGCTGGGTTGCTGGACTCCTCTGGGTGGGAGTCCACCATTCCTGAGGGAAGCTTCTTACCTTTCTTCTCCTATCAGAGAGCAACAGGCTGCAGGGCTGAAGTGTACATCTTGGAGGGACATGGGTGAGATAACTGAAAAGGGAGATTTCTTAACCTTTGAACATCAACCACCTTATTGGACTTCGGGGGATGGTATGTTTCCCTCTTTGTATTCCATGCTTTAGGAAGGAATGAGACCTTGAATCCCCCTGAGTGATTATAGGGTGTGGATTTTATTAACATTTATATTCGCAAGAATAAGATTTTTTTTATTTTTAAACAACACTATGACATATAGAAGGCAACAGTTTAAACCTGCAGTGTAAAAACATTGTAAATCAGAAAGCCTGGATATATATATAGAGAGAGTGTGGATTTAATTAACATTTATATCCGCAAGAATAAGATTTTTTTATTTTTAGACAACACTATGACATATAGAAGGCAGCAGTTTAAACCTGCACTGTAAAAACTGTTTAAGTCAGAAAACCTGGAGAGAGAGAGAGATGTCACCTCAGTAGTGAAAATTTGAAATGGAGTATTATTGGCTGCTTCCAAACAGGACACTTTCAGACAGTAAAGAAGTAGTTCATTTTTTTTCTCTCTGTCCCCACCCGCTTTCAAATGCATCTTTCCCCCACCCCATAGCAGCTGATTTCCTGGGAGCTGCTCTGAAGAGCTGGTTTGAAAAGTCTTGATTTTGTTACAATTTCCCTCTAGCTCATTCTCACACATCGTCTGGAGTCAAAGTTCTCAAGGGATGAGCAGATAATATGGTGGTAGGCCTTTGAAATGTACCACTTCAGGGCTACATCAGGCCTTCCAACACCACTCACAGCTCCTGGTGTGTTTCTTTGTTGGGTAAGATTTTTGGCAACTGAGACTTGTCAAACAGGCCAGGGAAAGTTGTGCAGCCATCTTCTTTTATTTTTGTAGCACTGGTACCACAAAGTTATTGTTGCTGGTCTTCTATCAAGGGGGCTGATCAGTCCCTACACCTGTTGATTTTCAGCGGTGCTTGGGGTCATCTTCTGAGCCCAACCCTCCTTGGTATGGCATACTAAGTAGAGCCTTTTTAGTGCTGGCTCCAGGGCAGTGGAACATCCTGCCAAAAGACACTCTCAGCTGAAACTTGCCACTTTCTGATAGGTTTCCTTCTTCATCAGGCACTTTCTTCTCCTATTGTGCAAGTCTCATATTTTTTATTTCACCTTAATTTTGAATCTGGTCTTTCTCCCTCTCCTCCAGATGTGCTTTCAATCTCTGTTTGGTGCCTCAAGTATTATTATTATTTTTAGAAAGGCAGGATGAACAAAATGAATCAGCTGTTCAGTTTTTGGTCCCTTGGGTACAACCCTCATGGTGTCCTTTTGGTATCCTGCCCACATAGAATCCAAGGGCTTTGCCTATCTCTGGCTTTATAGATAAAAGTTAAAATTTGTCTGGTCTGCCCTTCTCTCTCCATCCTGCCCACCTACCAGTAAAGCCACTCTTTGGGGATTGTCTGTGTCTAGATGTTGGGTGGGGGAGGGGGAGGATAGAGAACACCCACCAGGGCTGGACAGCCCTTTCCTTTCGCTTTGAAATAGGTCATGTGCCAAAAATAACCAATTGCAATGCGTCTGTCTGTAGACGGCACTCTTAATTCAGTAAATGATATAATTCAAGCTTTCTGCAGCTCTGGACCACTGACCCCTCCACATGTTTACTTGGAAATATGACTGACGCTGTTTAAACTTTCTAGTGAGTTTGGTTTTTTTTAAGGTGGCAGCTTCTAAGCTCTTTGCAGCCTTGGTTATGTTAAGATTTACACCTTCCATATGCAGTGGGATAATGTTAAACCACCTTTTTATAGATGGGGGGGGGGAGGTGGGAAAATCTGACAAAATCCCACACCCAGGGGTGCAGCTCAGAAATATGGCTCGCCTAAGCCTCACTCTGTCCCCTTGTCCTCTGAGCTCCTAGCTCCAGCTTCCTGGCTCACAAACTTTGTTTTTAGTCTCTAAACTAAAGCTGCAGTCTGCTATACACTTCAGCCCCTTTGAACTCTGTGGGGCTTAAGTTGCGAATAATCATGCTTCCGATCAGGCTGTGCATCTCCTTGGAAACTATCCTGTGAGGGTCATTAACTGCGGCTTCCATTTCATAGATGACTTGGTCAGATGCTAAACAGCCCCCACCCCAAACTTTGTCCTTGCCTAAGGCAGATTTTGAACCCATGCCTCTAAACGCGGTCCATTTGTAACAGCAGCACAGCTCCCCCCCCCCCAATCACTTTGCATCTTAAGGCCTTGTTTTGCTGGTGCTGTTTTGTCATTCAGCTGGGGAGGATTCCCTCCCCCCCCAACACAATGGAATGGTGCTTCCTGAGTGTCCTTCAAACAAATCTGCCTAAATGGAGGCACTTGTCTTCTGTGGGGAAACAAACCAGAGAGCCAGAGTGGGAAAGTACAGATGGGTTGTGGACTTTCCTCATCGCTTTTGAAAGCTGTCTCTCCAAATGCTTCCTCTTGACATAGTGAAAAATGCGAAAGCAGAGGTGGGGAACATCTGGGGCCCTCCAGATGTGCTCAGATTCCCGTGTACTCCTGCGGCCAGCATGGCTAGTGGTCTGAGAGGATGATGGGAGTTGGGAGTTTGACAACAACTGGAGAGCTGTAGATTCTCCCCCCCCCCCAATTTTGAGAGAGACATAGGAAGCTACCTTATACTGAGGCAGACCTTTGGTCTACTTAGCTCAGTACTGTCTACACTGACTGGCAGCAGCTCTCCAGGGAATTCAGGCAGGGTGCCTTTCTTACCCATACCTAAGGATTGAACCTGGAACCTACATGCACAATGGATGCTCTCCCACTGAGCTATGGCGCTTCCCCAGGCATTTTGTTTTTCTCTTGACAGCTGTGATTCAGGTCATAAGGGGGCTGGAGATTTATTTATCATTTATTTTATATCCTTCCTCTTTAGGATCATGCTGTGCAAGCCTGCTTAACAAAAATAGCTTAAAACAATGAAACAGTACAATTCTTGAGATAACAAAAGTAACACAAAACAGCTCAGCTTTTTTTTAAGGGTCAGCAGAGTCCCCTGCCAGCACGTCTAGATTAAAATGAATTGTAAATATATTTATCCTAAATAAAAGTGATTTTTTAGAGAGTGCTTAGAAGGTGTAGAGACTGGAGGGGTGTGTGTGTGTGTGTGTGTGTGTGTGTGTCTCCACGTTTGTGAAGGTGCTGAACTACTCAGCTGTGGAGCTGAGGCTGGAGGGAGGTACAGCGGGAACGGTTTCATGCAAGTTATTAGAGATTGAATAGAGGTGTTGGAGTAGAAATTCGGGATCCAGAGTGGCAACTTCCTTTCTGCATGTAGGCTGAACAGTGAGATTAATCTGTTTAAATGGTTTGATAGATTCTCTTCTCTGTCCCCTCCTCCTTTTTATTTTTTGCTCTTATATATTTTGTACTCTTAATTTATTCTTCCCCTGTCACGATGTTGAAACATCTACCCAGACGCACTCGAACTTCAGTTTTTTCCCTCTCCTAAAAATAATTTCACTGCTTTCTCTCTCTTTTCCTCCTCTTTCTCTGTATAGCTTTCAGCTTCCTTTGCTGTTCACTGATGCCTTCCCGAAGATGTATGGGTAAACCGAGGCACGAGCATGGGCTTCTCCCCCTCCTCTCTGATTCCTAGCCGCTAAACAGACTTGGCTTTCTTAAGTTTCATGTGTGCATGTGTGGTGTGGAACCGAGCCTTTACTTAGGAGTGGTGAACCTTTGGCCTGCTGGACATTGCTGGACTCCAGCTCCCATCAGCCCTTGCAGGCATAGCTGAGTGATCAAGGGCAATGGGAATTGTAGTTCACTGACATCTGAAGGGCCAAAATTCCCCCATTTGCCTAAGGTTACTGGATTGATGGTGTTATTGCCTTATGTGAGAACTGCGCTCTAATTGAACTGACCTCCTTCCACTCCCCAGTTTTTAAAAGTCCTTAACTTATCCTCAGGTTAGAGCAGGTGGTCCTAGAGCTCTTCACTGGAACCCTTTGTGGCAATACTATTGAGGTGCTCAGAGCACAGAAGTTTATTACATCAACCCTGAAAGGCATTCTGATACTAACCTGTCCATTTTACATGAGACTTCCAGGTATTGGTCGCCTAGAATCTGCCATGGATCTTACCTTTGCCTGCATTATTGTATCTTTCCCAGTATTATCTATCCCAAGGATTGGGAGCACTTGTGGGGCCCTGCAGATGTTGCTGGACTACAACTCCCCATCACCCTCTGCGACAACTGGTCATGCTGGCCTGTGACTACTGGTCATGCTGGTTGCTGGGAGTTGGAATCCCACAGCATTTGGAGGACCGCATGCTCTCCCCCATCTGTGATCCAACAACAGCTTGCAGAGGATCTCTCAAGTCTCTTAAATAAGTCTTCCACTGCTCCCTGGGGTTTCTTAGAGATTAAACCTGTGGCCATCTGGTGGTAAAACATTCTCTCCCAGAACCATGAGTCATTCCTTTTGTACCAGTCGTGGTAGAGAAGTTCTCATTTTAACTCACGTTTTGTTCACACCAGGGTTGGGAAACCAGTAGTCCTTCCAGATGATGTTCTGGAAGGTGTACAGAGAGCCCAGAGCCAATGACCTCTTCCAGGTCCTGTCTGGCCATTGGCCGCAGGGACCCCGTCTTTGATTTAGGTCAATGGTTTTCACCCACTCGTTGTACCTATGCAGTATTTAATGTCTGCCTCAAGAGTCCTCTTTTGATGCCTGAACATTTGTGGCATTCATTCTATATTTGGAGAGGAGGGCGACATATTTGTCAGTCTTTGGGCCAAATGCCCCAGGTGGGCAGGGCCAGAGGCAAGAGTGGGCAGAGCAAATTCCTCCACACCCTCGCAGGCCCTTGTCTGCCTTCCATCCAGTCAAGTCAAGGGCACGTTCCAGCCAGGTAGGAAGCAGGGTTGGTGAGAGGGTGTGGCCTGAAGAGAGGAGGTGTGCCTAGGGAGGAGGCGTGGCCTGAGGAGAGGCCTGGTGGGTTGCATTTGGCCCCTAGGTCTGGGGTCCCCCACCCCTGTTCAAAATACAGTGCATTTTTTAAAAAAATGTGTGGGTAAGAGAAGGTGGTTTGTTCTGTTCTGCCTCCGTCCTGTAACAAAGCGGCAATTCTGCAGCTCCTTGATGCACAGACTTGGTGTGAAGTGCAAGATCAAGGGCGCCAGTGCTGGTGACACATCTTCTCCAAATAGCTTTCGCAACCTCGCTGCATGTTTGTTTGAAGCAGCCACCACCCTCCTCTGCTTGAGCAACACTTCTCCATGCTTTTAAGCCCTAGAACTCGAAGCCTGCTGGTATCGGCTGATGTCCATGCTTTTCATTTCTGTCAAGCTTGCTGGATTATTACACAACTCTCCTTGCCACGGCTAGTGTCCTCCCAGCCTCTGGCAAGCATAAGCAGCTCTCGCCTTTCAACCTGGGAGCCAGAAGGTGGCCATGTGTCGACCCTGCGGTTGTGCTGTGTTTCCAAAGGTGCTTGGAATGAGGCTGTGGCAAGAGTCACCTCTTGCCTCCAGTTTTAGTGCTAGAGAAAAGACCAAAGAGGTTGCTGTCCTTGCACTGAATTTCAGAGATGGAGTACGAAGTTGGGGGTCAAGATTCGTCACCTGCCTTGAGGAAGGTGTTTCATTCTGCTCACCACATTTTTCTTTTTCTTTTTCACTACCAAGGAAAGGGGGAATGTGTGAAACCTTGGCAGCAGGAGAGCCACTGTCGCTTGAAAGTTGAATAACTCACAAGAGCAAGAAGCATAGAATCTTTGAGTTGGAAGGGGCATCTAGTCCAGCCCCCCGCAATCTCAGCTAAAGCATCCATTACAGCTAGAACCTCCTAGGCACGAGAGTCTACCACCTCTTGTGGGAGTCTGTTTCACTCCTGAACAGCTCACTGTCAGAAAGTTCTTCCTGATGTTTAGTCAGAATCTTTGACGCCATTGGTTCTGATCCTACCCTCCAGAGCAGGAGAAAATAAGCTGGCTCCATCTTCCATGGGACAGCCTTTAAGATATTTGAAGATGGCTCTCATATCTCCTCTCAGTCTTCACTTTCCCAGGCTAAACATACACAACTACCTCAACTGTTCCTCATAAGGCTTGGTTTCCAGACTTTTGGTCATCTTGGTTGCCTTCCTCTGCACGAGTTCCAGGTTGTCAACATCATCCTTAAATTGCAGTGCTCAGAATTGGACACAGTATTCCAGGTATGGTCTGACAAAGGCAGAATACAGTGGTACTATTACTTCCCTTGATCCGGACACTTTACTTCTGTTGATGCAGCCTAGAATAGCATTAGCCTTTTTTGCTGCTGCTGCACCACACTGTTGACTCATGTTAAGCTTGTTGTCCACCAAGACCTCTAGATCCTTTTCACATGTGCTGCTAGTAAGCCAGGTGTCCCCCATCCTATATTTGTGCATCTGTTTTTTCCTGCCTAAGTGCAGAACCTTAACATTTGTCCCTGCTGAGATTAATTTTGTTTGTTTGGGTCCAGTTCTCCAGTCTGTTACGGTCATTTTGAATTTTCATTCTGTCTTCTGCAGCATTAGCTATCCCTCCCAGTTTGGTGTCATCTGGAAATTTGATGAGCACCCCCTCAATTCCTTCATCCAAGTCATTTATAAAGATGTTAAACAACAAGAGGCCCAGGACAGAACCCTGTGGCACCCCACTTGCCACTTCTTTCCAAGAGGACAAGGAACCATTAATGAGTATCCAGTCAGTCAACCAGCTACAAATCCCCTTAACAGTTACAGTCGTACCTTGGATCTCAAATTTAAAACCATTCAAGAACCAAGGCGCTGCTTCCAATTGGCTGTAGGAGCTTCCTGCACTCAGTCGGAAGCCGCACCAGACGTTTGGTTTCCAAAAACCGGAACACTCGCTACCGGTTTTCAATCTTCCAGGAACCAAAATGTACGGGTCCCAAGGCGTTTGGCATCCAAGGTACGACTGTACTTAGTTCAGCCCACATTTTATCAACTTCCTCATGAGAATATCATGGAAGATTTTGTCCCATGAAACTATGCCCACAGCATTTCCCCGTTCCACTAAGTTTGTAATTCCATCAAAAAAAGAGATCAGATTGGTCTGGCATGACTTATTTTTGAGAAACCCATGCTGGGTCTTAGTAATCACAGCATCATTTTCTAAATGCTCACAGACAGACTGTTGAATTATCTGTTCTAGGACCTTCCCTGGTATGAGTGTCAAGCTCACTGGTCAGTAGTTATCTGGGTCTTCCTCCTCCCCCCCTTTTGAAGATGGGGGCAACATTTACCTGCCTCCAGTCTGTCGGGACCTCACCTGTTCTCCAAGAATTCTCAAAGATAATAGACAGAGTTTCTGAAATTACATCCACGAGCTCCTTTAGTACCCTTGGATGCAGCTTATCAGGCCCTGGAGATTTGAATTCATTTAAAGTAGCTAGGTGTTCCCTTACTACCTCTTTTCCTATCTTGGGCTGCAGCTCCCTCCTTACACAATTTGTTCTGTTATCACCAGGTTGGGCATCACTTTCCGTTTGGGTGAAGGCAGAGGCAAAGTAGGTGTTGAGTATTTCTCACCCAATAGTATTTCTCTGTGTTCCCCACGCAGAGGACCTACCACTTGCTTGTTCTTTCTCTTACTTTGGACATAGCCGAAGAAACCTTTTTTTTATTCTTTTTAACCTCTCTTGCAAGCCTGAGCTCATTCTGAGCTTTAGCCACCCTGACTTTACCCCTTGCAACTTTTGGCTACTTGTGTATACTCCTCCTTTGCAATTTCCCTTTTCTTCCATTTCTTATACATGCCCTTCTTAACTGTCAGCTCATCTGTGAGCTCCTTATGCAGCCACACCGGTCTCCTTAGATGCCTCCCATTTTTCTTTCTTGTTGGTATTGTTTGTATTTTGACCTTACTTGTTTTAGAAGCTCCCATCCTTCTTGGACTCCCTTCGCATTGAGTATTTCTGACCACAGGATCACACCCAGTAACTTATTCGGCTTTTTGAAATTGGCCTCCTTAAAGTCCAGAGTGTGTGTCTGACTACACTTGGTTTTCCCTTGCCTCTGTATCCTGAAACCCAGGAGAACATGATCATTTCCTTCCAGGTTTCCCAGCACTTCCACTACATCAGTCAGTTCCTCCCTATTGGTGAGGACCAGGTCCAAGATAGATGGTCCCCTTGTTGGTTCTTCCACTTTCTGGGAGATGAAATTGGAGGAATTTGTCAGACCTTGCACTCTGGCAGAGTTTGAGTCCCAACAAATATCAGGGAAGTTGAAGTCCCCCACGATTACTATTTCTCTCCTTTGAATGTTTGGTAATCTTCATAGTAGGTTAGGTAAAGGTAAAGGGACCCCTGACCATTAGGTCCAGTCGTGGCCGACTCTGGGGTTGCAGCGCTCATCTCGCTTTATTGGCTGAGGGAGCCGACGTACAGCTTCCGGGTCATGAGACCAGCTTCTGGCGAACCAGAGCAGCGCATGGAAACGCCATTTACCTTTCCGCCGGAGCGGTACCTATTTATCTACTTGCACTTTGACGTGTTTTTGAACTGCTAGGTTGGCAAGAGCAGGGACCGAGCAACGGGAGCTCACCCCGTCGCAGGGATTTGAACCGCTGATCTTCTGATCGGCAAGCCCTAGGCTCTGTGGTTTAACCCACAGCGCCACCCGCATCCCTTTATCATAGCAGGTTAGCTTCTACTTAAACTATTTCAGTTAATATTTGTGTGCTCCAGGCCTTGCCTACATATGGTGGGTGAGGCCAGAAGCCTGTTCTCCTCCTCTCCCCCCCCCCCCAGCCCCCAGTAAAAATGACATTTTTCAAACCTTGGGCAGAAGGCTCCATAAAGGCCCTTCTCCAAACACCAACAATCCTTAGTTACCGCAAGGGTGCCATAGGTAAAAGTGTTGGTTGATTGTACTGCCTTTCCATTCTGCTTTGTGAATACTAGTCACGCAACTGAGATGTGGTGACTGTTGCTTGCCCAAATAGAAAATAATTGGTTTTTTAAAAAAAAGCTTTTTCACCCCACTGCCTTTTGTATACATTCCTGGGCCTCTCATTGTTATTTTCCATGGTTTAAGTTCTCCTGAAATGAACTGAGTAGCCTCCCGCAGAGTAGCTGGTTTTTTTGGAAACATTTGGGCAACCAAGTCTTTTTCTTAGGATGCCTCCTTCATGAATAATCACTCTCTCCTCATAAATCCTTCTTTACTGGACCCGTTTATTGTATGATTCTTGTTAAGCAAAGAGGATATTACCGCACTGTATGAGAATGGAGTAGTCCAAGTTGACAACATGACTAATAATTTGTCATGTAAATAAATTTTAATCCTTCCTACTCTTATGTTTCTGTGAGTCTAAGGCTTTGTAAAAAAATGCTGTTGCCATTTCCCTTGTCCACTAGGGGGTGCCTTTTTATTTTTTGCTTGAAAGTTCCCTAATATTTTTTTCCAGCTCTCTGTACACCCTAAACTAATGTCATCCAGCAGTTTCAGACTATGACTTCCACTAGCCCACCTATGTTCACAGGCCACTGAAAACCAGGAGCCTGGGGGAGGTGAAAGGGTTTTTTTTTTGCCCTCTGTGCCCTTCCTGAGGTCTTTTTTGAAGGCCTATGATTGGCCATGTTCGGACATGGGATACAGGACTAGATGGGCCTTCAGTCTCATCCAGCAGAGCCAGTGTGGTGTAGTGGTTAAGAGCGGTAGTCTCGTAATCTGGGGAACGGGGTTCACGTCTCCGCTCCTCCACATGCAGCTGCTGGGTGACCTTGGGCCAGTCACTTCTCTGAAGTCTCTCAGCCCCACTCACCTCACAGAGTGTTTGTTGTGGGGCAGGAAGGGAAAGGAGAATGTTAGCTGCTTTGAGACTCCTGAAGGGGAGTGAAAGGCGGGATATCAAATCCAAACTCCTCCTCCTCCTCCTCTTCCTCTTCTTTTTCCTCCTCCTTATGCTCTCAATGTCTCCTAGAGCCGAAACAACTGTGCGTATTCCAGAAGCAGGCAGCTATTCGGAGTTTGATTCTCAGGGATGAACGGCGAGCTCTGAGAGGTCACCTGGGGAAGTTTCCCCTCAGCATCCTTGGCTCATTCAAGCTCCCGGGCTGCTTCCAGGCAGCAGGGAGCAAGCTGGACTCTTAGGAGCGCCCTTCCCCTGAACCCTCGGCAGATTGTCTCCTTGCCGTTCATGCCAGCCTCCCGCTTGCCGAAATCTCGACACGCGTCTCTGCATGACGGAGCATGCTTGGCAACCCAGCAGGCTGATGATTCACCCTTTTTCTTGGGAGCGCAGGATGTGCGGGGAGGGAAGAGTGTTCAAGAGTGTGATTGAACCTCTGAGCGCATACTGGAACCTGTCTCAGGCCGCCTTCCAAGGAGAGAGTGCTGGCAGCAAGCTGAACGCAGCTGCGTTCATTGACTGCCCGTGACCAGGGTGGGCGGGCCTGCCCAGTATAATTGGCGGCTACTGAGTGGTAGGGTAAAAGTTATGCAGGTCTTATGGGTGGTGGCTGTGAGAATGCAGGGCAAGGCCTGGCGAAGTCACGTTGAGTCGAGTTAGGAGCTGTGAGGCAGGTGTGTGCGAAGGGCAGCGTGTTTTCCACCCTAAAACCCATTGGCTGTCTGCACAGAGAAAAGCTATGTTCTGTGACCTGTATAATTTATGCAAACTAAGGTTGCGCATGAGAGATATACATATATTTATCTCCTACGTTGCATCATTCAAAAAGAAAAAAAAATCTAAACATGGGCTATAGAAAGCCTACTCAGCCACCCATATTGCTGATTTTCAGCCAGGCAGTGTTCCTGCATGTGTTGAAGCATATCTTTGTAACGATGAGGTCTAGGAACGTGCTTTAAAAAGCCCAACAGATTCTTAGGAAGCTGAATTCCGTGTTTATATGCCACAGGCTTTCTGCATTCATGTGGGATTTCGGTGCATGATACAACTGCCTTATTCCACATGTGTATTGTGAAAACACTGGGAAAGGGGCAGAAACTATAATTTTGAGCCTGACCCTTGAGAAAGCCCTTTCTCCACTTTCCTACCCCCAAAATCCATCTTGAGGAAGAAAGGGGTCCTACTCCTAGGGAAGTCAACATCTTACAGCATTGGGTACCCTGGTATTTTGTATTATTTATTTGCATGTGTTAGAAAGCTATTAACCTATTCCTGTGGGCAACAAATGATCATTTTAGTCATCAAAGAACCTACAATGCAAATTGGAGAATATAATAAATACAATATCAAGTCAGGTAAAAATACAACATCGGCTCCAGTGTTGTGTTCGCTTAATTTCGGGCTGATCTGCCTGTTTAATATTTGATGGTACCTGCTCTCCACCCCACCCACCCACCCACCCCCCACTGCTGCCACCGTCGCTGGTGTGTTCCACCCAGGACTACCTTAGGCCAGGGGTGGCTAACTGGCAGCCAGGATACCTGTCCCCTGGTAGGGCTACCATCAATGTTGTTTTCATGTTGAAAGAAGCAAGAGACTCTGGAATTCTCTTCTGGATAGTGTCGTACATCTTTTTGTGCCCAAGGACGTGTGCTCCATAATTGCAAAGCCCTTATGAAGCAGACTGCTCTCTCCTCCTCACCTCACCCATTCCCTAAAGCAGGGGTGGGTGGCTAACCAGCTGTCCTCCAGATTTTGTTGTAGTACAGCTCCCAGCACCCCTCCCTCTTTGTTGGTCAGCCGAGAAAGATCAGAAATATTTCCTTGAAGCTTGAATTTGTTTTATTCTGAATTGTTTTGTTTCATGTTTTCATGTGTTGTTTGTTTATTAAATTTATATACCGCCCTTCCTCAAAAGATCTCGGGGCAGTTCACAGAATAAAATGCAAGATAAAACACAAGTAGATAATTAAACCAAAACAACAGAACCATAATCCCACCCCCTTCCCACAGTCACATTTAAAAGGCTGTAGAATCTGAATCACCCCAAGCCCCTGGTTGAAGAGGGACATTTTTGCCTGGCGCCTAAAAATAAACAAGGTGCTAGGTGAACCTCCCTGGGGAGGGCATTCCCCAGACAGGGAGCCACTACGAAAAAGGCCTGTTCTTGTTTTGCCACTCTCCAGTCCTCACGAGGAGGCACACGAAGAAGGGCCTCAGGTGAGCAGCGCAGAATCTGGGATGGTTTATATGTAAACCACTTTGAGATTTGTTCTTTAAAATATAGGTATAATAATCATCATCATCACCACCATCATAATAGTAACAAAAATTAAATAATTTATTATTATTATTTCCGGAATGGGAATGGTGCCTAGACAGTCCATTGTGGCAACCGCAACCCATGTTTAAGGTGCCATTAGGTGATTAGCTTATATATCTGAGTTTCTATCACTGAGTTTCCTGAGCCTGGGCCAGATGGATTCGCAGTGAGCTGGGTTGTGTGTCCTGTGTGTGGAAAAGCACTTAAGCTGTTGGCATCTGGCTGAGTCATATCTCTGTTGTGTATGTCCCTCAGTTTACACAAGATCTGAGGAATTTGAAGAATCCGGTTGAGCCCGAGTCCGGTATTGATGCTTCTTGATGCTTCGGGCAACAGTTAGACTGGGGTGACATTGTGATAAGCCAGTTGTTGACCTCACAACTACGTATTGGCTAAATATATTCTTTAGCTGTGATACCTGCATTGCAGGGAGTTGGACTAGATGGCCCTTCGGGTCCCTTCCAACGCTACAATTCTGTACATTTATAGTTACAGTGCTGTTCTCCCTGGACATTTCTATTTCCATATTTCATTCCTACCCTGCCTGCTCTCCATGGAGCCCAGGGTGCCATTTTCTTTCTCACCCCCCCCCCCAAAAGACCCCATTGTTGCAATATCCCTGTGGTGGAAGAGGGAAATAACTGAGGGAGCCAGTGTGGTGTAATTGTTAGTGTCGGACTAGGACCAGGGACACCAGGGATTGAATCCCCAGCTCACTCATTCTCGGGTCTAATCTACCTCACAGGGTTGTTGTGGAGACGAATGAGGAGGGGGAGAAGCAGGTAAACCGCCAAAGATGCATGGAGAAAAAGTTGAGATATACACGGAATAAGTAAGCTAGCTGGCAAATTTGTGGCGCGTTAGGCTATCAATGGCTACTAGCTGTGATGGCTGTACGCTATCTCTGGGGTCCTCAGCAGGATGCCCCTGAGTTCCAGTTTCTGGAAATGGCCAGCAGGGAGAGGTGCTGCTGAGCTTAGATCCTGCTTGTGGGCTTCTCATAGAGCAGAACAGGGTGCTGGGCTAGATGCCCCCCCCCACTCCGTGGCCTGATCCAGTTGCAGGGTTCTCCACCCGGCAAGGTTTATGGCTGGGCAGGGTTCTCCTTGAGCAGCTAGGAACAGAGCTCCTCACGTCTTCCCTTTCTTTCTTCCAGGGACACCTGGAACAGCAACACTTAAAAAAACTCTCGAGGTAAGTTGCGATTGTGTGTGGGGGGGGAGGACAACGCAAGAAGCAAAACAACTGCATTCAAAGCATTGCAGGTGTGGGTTCTGAAAGCTCCACTTTCTTAGAATCAGTTTGCTAACCGTCAGTCGGTCAACACCAGTTTTCTATATGGGTGCCTGTGTGCAGTAGAGGAGTGTTCGGTGCACAGAACATCTTGCCCCCAAATAAGCAGGCATTTTAGGCCAAGGATTCCAAATATTGACTTGGTTTGATGTATTCATGTATCACCACATAAATACAGAGTGGGAGCCCAGTCTTTGCCCTTAGGAATATATTTGCGTGCATTTTCCTGGGGAAAGACACAGTTGTCTGAGTTACAGGTGGGTAGCCATGTTGGTCTGCTGTAGTCGAAACAAAATAAAAAAATTCCTTCCAGTAGCACCTTAGAGACCAACTAAGTTTTTTATTGGTATGAGCTTTCGTGTGCATGCAACCCATCCGTGCCCTCTTCCTGACAGGTTGGGGCTCCCTCCTGCTTTATAACAGCTCTCCAGAGCAGAAAAACATCAGTTGCTGAGCGCACACCTTTCACATCAGACTTGTCTCCTCTCCCCTCTGTGTCTCCTTGCTCTTGCAGCTAAACACATCCTTGCCTATGACCTCTACTCTTTCAGCTCCACCCCCTCAGCTGTCTGAAGGCTCCCTGCTCCCTCAGTTTGTTCATCATGCTGCCCCATTACCCCTAGAAATGCTTCCCAGAACATTTGGGTGCTGCTGTGTATTCCCCCACCCCCTTAAACCTCACATTTTCTTGAAATTCTTGCACAGTCCCTAGTCTCCATGTCTTCCTGCAACTCAAGTACTAAATAGGTATAATTGTGTTTTTGCTATCTCACTCCATTTATCCCTCCCCCATGTGGAATTTTTAGATTCTACCTGCTCCTGTTCTGAAAAAAAAAGCACATTCCTCTCTTGTTTACCCCATCTTAATTTTCCTCCCTTTTCTCTTCTGTATCTGTTGTTTCTGTTGTTATTACAGTTTATATCCTGCACTCCCTCCCGAAGTAGCCGAGAGTGGTGAACACATCAATAATATATTTTAAAATATCATATAAGGTTTTTTTTAAAAAAAAGTTATAAAAACAGTGATCTCAGGGTTGTTGGCAGCAATATCTTTTCAAGCATCAAATGTTAAAAAAATTAACATGAATGATTTCCAATTCCTCCTAAAAGTCAGTAATGAGGGAGAAAGGCACAATTCATCAGGGAGGGCATTCGAAAGCGGAGAATCACTGCTGAGAAGCCCAGTCACGGGTCAGTGCCAGCCAGACAGTCCCCAGTCCTCCTGCCAATAAAGGATCTGTAGGGTACAATCAGTGTCTGGGTTGTAAGCCAGCTGGGGCAGGGATCTGTCCCCTCTTTCTGTTATAAAGCCCCATCACTTTATAAAGTGTATGGATGACTCTAGAACAGATGCTAGAACAGCAAATCATGGAATTGTAGAGGTGGAAGAGACACAAGGATCATCTAGTCCAACCTTCTGCAATGCAGGGGCTCTCTTGTGGGACTCATACCCACAACCCTGAGATTAAGAGTCTCATGCTCCTCCAGCTGAGCTATCTCAAATGTGCCCAACTCCCTTTTCTCTTTCCCTCTGCTTATGCCATGGGTCGGCAACTAGCAAACCTAAGGGCCAAATCAAGCCCCCTGAAGTTTTATCATCTGTTTTCAGCCAGGGATAGTAAGTGTAGAAACATACAGGATGATACTTAAAATCTCACTGAAGCCTGTATTTCACCTCCCCCCTTTTCCTTTTTGCTTCCGATTCCAGTTGCCAGGTGCCTCTGGGCACTCCTCACAGACAATCAAGAAAGGCCACAGGGGTGTGGACTCCACTGGCGAAACCACGTACAAGAAGGTAAGTGCTCTTTTCCACCTCTCTGTGTCTCCGTCTCCCTCTCTCTTCCCTGGAGTGTCTGTTTGTGTGTGCATGTCCCTCCCTCCCCCTCCGCCCCTCCTCCCTCAGCAGATTCCGCCCAGCAGCCTCCAGCACCTGAGTCATCCGGCTGAGCATAAAAGGCTGGAGAAATCCAGGTAAACGTCAAAACTTTGCAAGCAGCTCTTGATGGTCACATGTCGGGAGATCCCAGGGGCTCAAAGGCCGAACCGTCCCACTGCTGCGTCACTGTCCCAGCACAGAGATTTCTCTTAAGCCTTTGGAAAGAAGGTCCTCGACTTTCCCTCCCAGCCCCCAGCCCCCATTTCAGGAGTTTCTCAATTCCCCCTTGCTGTCGGGAGACAGCACTGGCCAGCCAACCTGGGATTTCTTGCTCCTTTTTGAACCCCACTATGGTGGACGTGTATCTCTCTTGCCGGCATGCGGGCTGAACGTGGGACTCTTCGGGACCCAACGTAGTTTGGCGTTGAACAGCTATGCTCCAACTCGCTCTCACCCAGAGCCAATTCCCTGCACCTGGATGAAATGGAGGTTGACACGATCAGTCCGTTCCGACGCCTGTCTTTTTCTGTAAGTTGCAGCCTTCTGGGTGGGGATTGCCGATCTCTTCTGGAATTCAAAACATGTGCAAAAGACTGTGGCGACAGGAAAGGGAGGAACTCGCGAATTGTAGTAGAGAGGAGATACTCCTGGCATTTGGGAAGAGTCATCGCTAGTGCTCCCAACATGGATGAGCTGGAGAGGCCGTTTTTGATTCCCTCATTATTTCAGAGTACTTCCCCCTGACATTTACTCAGAGGCTCTTGAGTTCTGGCACTGAAGATCAGGCTGCAAATATTTATGTTCCTTTTTTCATTTGTGTGCTCTGGAATCTCACCAGGGCAGCTGTGCTCGAGAGAGAGATCCACTTCCTGTTTCCTTTTGATCTGTTGTTTTGCGCGTTTACCGGCACCCTCCTTCCCCCAAGGCGGTGGGGGTTGGCTTCTTCTTGTGTGGCGTTTGCTCTTCTAGCTCCAGTAGCACGCAAACATTGCAACCCCACACGTCTGTTTGTAAATCAAGGTAGGCACTGAAACTTGTAACCAAGAGCGGACGGTCTTTGGTGTGGATTTTCCCCCCTGGGGTCTCCTTCCGTCCTGCCACATATGACCCATCTCCCTAGCTCAGCCTCCTAGTATCAGTCTGTTTATTGGACAGGCATGGGCGATCAGAGCTCTGTGACACAGGCTGTGCCTGTTGCTCGGTTCTGCTTTGCAAAGTGCTTGATAGTACAGGGCAGTTTTATGCTCAGAGTCTTCCAGCACCTCACAAGTCACTGCTTCTTCTGTTTCTTAGCCCAAAGGTACCGAGCGTGGTGCTGTCTGGATGCTGTGGTTTCAGACCGCAACTGCCATCATCCCTGACCATTGATCACACTGGTTGGGGCTCAGGGTAGCTGGGAGTCCCAACCACATTTGGAGGGGCCCCATGCTCGCTACCCATGTCCAAGCCTTTACATATATTGGCTCAGGGATCCTCGACGACAACCCTGTAGAGTGGGTCCAGTTTGCTTTCCTTGTGTTTCAGATTTAGAGAGGCTGAAGTGGAGAGAGTAGGGTTTTAGCTGAGGGAGTCCGTGGCTGTGGAAAGGGCTGTAGCTCAGTGGGTGGAGCATCTGCTTTGCATGCCGAAGGGCCTAGGTTAGCATCTCCAGGCAGGGCTGGGAAAGACACCCTGCCTGAAACCACGAAGAGTTGCTGCTGGTCAGTGCAGACATTACTGAGCTAGATGGACAAGGGCCTTGATATAAGGCAAATTCCTACTACAGTGGTACCTCGAGGTTAAGTACTTCATTCGTTCCGGAGGTCCGTTCTTAACCTGAAACTGTTCTTAACCTGAAGCACCACTTTAGCTAATGGAGCCTCCTGCTGCCGCCACGCCGCCGGAGCACGATTTCTGTTCTCATCCTGAAGCAAAGTTCTTAACCCGAGGTACTATTTCTGGGTTAGCGGAGTCTGTAACCTGAAGCGTATGTAACCCGAGGTACCACTGTAAAACTACTGTAGTCCTTTGTTCAGAACCATGAGGACTAGGATCTTATTTTTAGGTGGAGCATCTGCAGAAGGTCCCAGGTTCAGACCCCAGGGGCATTTGCAGGCAGGGCTGGGGAAGACTCCTTTCCTGCAATCCTAGAGAGCTGCTTCCTATCAGTGGAGACAGTACTGAGCAATATGGACCAAGGGCCCTTCTCAGTATAAGGCAGCTTCTTACGTTCCTATTTAACCTTTTTATTTAAAGATCATCATTTACGTGCATGGAACTTTTTCCACACTGTACAAATAAACAATCTATAATCCAGTGGTATGCCATTATTCCAGCTGCGTGTGCTTGCACTTGGCTAAAGTGGATTGTGGGGGTTAAGAGGTTGCGGCAGAGGCTTTGCAGAAAGGGTGGGCTTTGAGGAGGGGTCTGAAGGTAGCGTCGCACAGGTACTTCTAAAGGCAGTTCCACACACTTTAGAACTAGCTGGGGGAGGACTTCTGACTGCACAGTTAGGCACAATCTCAGCTTGACACCCTTCCTCTGATCCATAAGAAACGCAAGCAGTTCCCTCTGTGGCGTCCGAGGGTCCCACTGTTGAGCCTGTCTCCCTAAGAGTTAGAAACTGGGTGGTGGTGCTTGTTTTAAAAAGCCTTCAGGTTCTCAAGACTTGGCTTTCTTCAGCACACAGTCCTAGATTCTACTCTGGCGTGGTTCAGTAGCAAAGGCTGCTGAGCTTCTTGTTATCTTTTCTCCTCTCCCACCGTACCCGCCTCCCCCCAAAAAATTCTCCAGCAAGGAACAGGACTGGTAAGCAGTCCTAACCTTACAATTATCCCTGTGTTGATGAGTCTCCAAGGTGGAGCTGCCTCCACCTTGGATCTTTATCTCAGCAGATTAAAGAGTGAAGCTGAAGCTTTTTTGTCTGACATTGGAGACGAATGATGGCTGTTGAAGGCAGGTCACAGGGTTTCCTTTCATCCTGGGCTTGGGACGGGCGGAAAAACCCCAGCACCAATTTGGCTGGGATCTTCGAAATCTGATCTTGGCTCTTAGGGAGTTTGCATTGGGATGGGAAGGCGAAAAGGAACAAGGAGCAGGGGATTTCCCCATGAGCAGCTTGTACTGTTGCTAGGAGCCCTGCAAGGAAACTCACACTCTCAAGAACCGTTTGGCACCAGCCTTGCCAATAGGCCCACTTTCCTGGTCTCCTGTGGCGAGCAGGAATCGCCCCTAAGCACCCAGCCTGGAAAACTTCCCCCTTGTTTTCATTTTCTTTTAAGGCGACAAATGTCTAACCTGGGTAAAGTAGGAGTTTGAAAAGGTTTCCAGCCAAGGCAAGAAGTTTTGCCTCCTTCCAACCCCACCTAAAGCAGCAACACTTTTTCCTTGAGTGTTGTCTTGTAGTGGCGCTGCCTGATGACATCATGGGCCTGTAGTTGGTGTGGGGGGGCAAATTGAGCTGCCCTGATAGGCCCCGCGCTCTGCATACCTGCTATGTATGGGGAGGTGAAACCCCCACCAGAGCAGGATGAACCTATTTTCCCAGACCCAGGAACCACCCACAGCTTCTATGTCTTGTCAAGATTCAGCTTTGGTTTATCAGCCTTCCTTCAGCTGCTGCAGAGTCCAAAAATGCCTGTCTGCAGGTACAATCAGATACTATGTTCTGCCTCCACTGTCGGGGCAGGGGGCCTCGAAATGGCAGCTGCTGGGAATTGCAAGTGGGGGAATGCTGCTTTTGTGCTCAGGTTTTTGTGCTGCTTTGGGGGCATCCACTTGGCCCCTGTGAGATCAGGAGGCTGAGCTAGACAAGCCTTCAGCCTGATCCAATGGGGCTCTTCTGAGCCCTACGCAAGGCATAGCGAAACAGAGGAATTCACTATGTTCTGCTTCTACTCGGAGCCAGCAATATGCCTCTGAATGCCTGTTGCTGGGAACCACAAGAGGAGAGAGTTGCTGTTGCGCTCGGGAACAGCTTACTGACTTTCCATCGGGGCATCTGGTTGGCCACTTCAAGAACCGGCTGTTGGGCTCCCTTTGGCCCGATTCAGGTGCAGGCCCCTTCTTGGGTTCTTACGCATTTGTGAAGGATAGCAAACTCTTGCCTTCACCCCCAATAGCTAAGTGGAACCTCCGTCTACAAAGGAAGTCTACCAAGGCTGGATGCTAAGGGCAAAAGGGAGGTGATTTTTCTCCTTTGCAGCTGGCTTGTGCGTTTCCCAGAGGCGCACAGCCTGGCTGGTGTTAGAAATTGCCGAACGAGACGGAACTTGAATCCAGTGAGGCCGTTGTCGGGGTGCGTCCTTCCATCACATTCTCAGACAGGCCCGATAGAAAACAATGAATAATATTGGGCACCGTGCAGCAGGCTTGCCTGGGCGCACCCATTCCCCCAGACAGCCATGTGTTTTGAATAGAGCTGGAGCTTCGTTTTTCTCCTCGGTCCTGCAACATACACAGATTTATCTTGTTTCTCCCTTTTGTGAAATCCTCTGTTTCACAGCATTCAATTCAAAACTGGCTGTTGATTTGTGGTGTTCCACCATTTGCCTCTCCTGTCCCCATCAACGTGCTGCATGCCTCTAACTTAAGACAGGCGTGGGGAGGAACCTTTGGCCCCCGGATGTTGCTGAACTCCCCTCATGATCCCTCACCACTGACCCTACTCGCTGGGACTGATGGGAGCTGCAGTTAAGCAACACACTGACTTAAGGGTTGTTCTTGGTTACAGCCCATAGTCAGTGAGGGGCGAGTTTAGCTATGAGCCTTGATTCAGACAAACTTCACCCCAAGGAAGATAATCTGAAGTCTGCTTAGTATCTCCCATGTTCTGTCTTAAATCTCTCATCAACAACAGGCTTTGGGACTGTTCAGCATTTTCTTTCTATCCCGTCTCCTGCCTTTTGCTTAACGTTCTGCCTGAAGAAGAATTTTGACAACTCGAAAGCTTGCTCACAATTGTTAGTCCATCCAAATAAAATGGTGTTTCCTCTAATAGACCAGCACAGCTACCTAGATCTTTCCTAGCAAATTGCTAGCCCTGGCCAAGAGCTGTCAATTACCTTCTCAAGGGCCTTTTCTTCCACTCCCTTCCCCCTTTTCATCTTTTTTCCTTGTTGGTTTGTTTTTATGTGTGTAAGCCTAATGCCAGGACACCACCACCCTCTCCTTCTCTTGTTAAATATTTGCGAGCCACAGTTGGAGGCGATAATTGTCCAAAAAGCCAGATAAAAGTATAGTACGTAAGCGCTTCTTGCAGACGGAGACGCCTGGAGCCATTTGGAAGATAAGCGGTGATCTGATCTGGGCCTGGCAGTAGCAGATATATATTTACTTGGATTTTGTCTTAAATGCAGCAGCTTTTATGTTTTTTGTGGGGGGATGGGACGGGGACGGTTTGCGTCATGAGGTTCCAGCAGGGTTCCCAAGGCAGATTTATTTTATTTTATATCAAAAGGATGTGTATATTGCTTTTTCTTTTAAGGAAAGCCAAAACGCAGCCATAAAATCTCAATTAAAATACCAGAATGAGCACCTTGAACTTGGCTTAGTAGCTAACTGGCACAGTTCTTTTCAGCATCAGTGTTCTGCATGCATTCTAAGAAGCTCCGCCGAGCAAAAGCCCGTTGCCGTGTTCTGCAGCGGCTGGGCTTCTTTTATTATTTTGCAGATTAACTGCCTATTTAAAAATGCAACAGAAAGTCTTGTGGAACCTTGAAAGACTGATGGATTTATCGCAGCAGAAGCTTCTGCAGGCTGTAGTTGAACTATGAAATTCACTCCCACAGGAGGAAGTGATTGCTTACAGCAGATGCTTTAAAAGAGGATTAGACAAATTCATGGAGGAGGAGAGGGCTATTGAGGGCTGCTAACTGGGATGGCTGTGTTCTTGAAAAACCTACATTGGCTCCCAGTACATTTCCGAGCACAATTCAAAGTGTTGGTGCTAACCTTTAAAGCCCTAAACGGCCTCGGTCCAGTATACCTGAAGGAGCGTCTCCACCCCCATCGTTCTGCCCGGACACTGAGGTCCAGCGCCGAGGGCCTTCTGGTGGTTCCCTCACTGAGAAAAGCCAACTTACAGGGAACCAGGCAGAGGGCCTTCTTAGTAGTGGCACCCGCCCTGTGGAACTCCCTCCCACCAGATGTCAAAGAGAACAACAACTACCAGACTTTTAGAAGACATCTGAAGGCAGCCCTCTTTAGGGAAGCTTTTAATGTTTGATGTATTACGGTATTTTAATATTTTGTTGGAAGCTGCCCAGAGTGGGTAAATAAATAATTGTTGTTATTGTTGTTATTGTTGTTGTTGTTGTTGTTGTTGTTGTTTTCCACAGTTGGGGGCAGCAATCCTTCTGAATACCAGTTGCTGGAAAACACAGCAGGGGAGAGGGCTCTTGTGCTCATATGCTCCTTATGGGTTTCCCACAGGCATCTGGTCTGGTTGACCACTGAGAGAACAGGATGCTGGACTAGATGGGCCATTGGCCTGATCCAGCAGGCTTTTATGTTTTTACCTCATCAGACATAGGTGTTTTCTTCAGTTGGTAGGTAGCTTAAACATCAGTATAGATGGGGAAGGGGAGATGGCAAACTGGTGGGTCACTTGGCACTGAAATGTAAGCAGCACAGCTTGTAATAATTCACTAAGTGCACCTTGACAACAACAATACAGTTGTACCCCGGGTTAAGAACTTAATTCGTTCTGGAGGTCCGTTCTCAACCTGAAACTGTTCTTAACCTGTGACACCACTTTAGCTAATGGGGCCTCCCACTGCCGCACAATTTCAGTTCTCATCCTGAAGCAAAGTTCTTAACCTGAGGTTCTATTTCTGGGTTAGCAGAGTCTGTAACCTGAAGCGTATGTAACCCGAGGTACCATTGTACTTGGTAAGGGTAGGATAGCTCCAACGCAGCCTTTTCCAAGCTGGGCTCTCCAGATGTTTTAGACTGTAGCTGGCACAGCCACATCTTGTGGTCAACTCTAGTTCAGCAGTGTTGTGTGAAGTTCTCATAGGAATAAGACCGCTGAATCAGGCCAGTGACCCCCATCTAGTCCAGCATCCTGTTCTCACAGGAACTTTTTCTTCTTTCCATCTCTGGGCTAGTGGCATCTGTGCTGCTGTTGTCACATACATAAAGAGTCTTTTCTGTTCCTTTGGGATATCAATACCTATAATTCCTAATAAAAAGGTTTCTGTGTTTTTTACAAAAGTTATTTTAAACATGTATTTTCAGTTCATTGTATATAATGTCCCAGAAAGCCTTTATTTCCTTACATGACCACTATATATGATAAAAGGTACAGTGGTACCTTGGTTTACAAACTTAATCCATTCTGGAAGTCTGTTCTTAAACCAAAACCGTTCTTAAAACAAGGCGCACTTTCCCTAATAAGGCCTGCCACCAACAGTGCCCTTCCACCATTCGGATCTGTTCTTGGACCGAAGTAAAGTTCTCAAACCGGGACACTACTTCCGGTTTTGCAGAGTTCGTAAACTGATTCGTTTGTAAACAGGAATGTTCTTAAACCGAGGTACCACTGTACCTTCTTTTCCTCCACAGTTTAACTATCAACAGCCTTATCATCCACAGTTCTCCCTTTCCCATTTTCCTACAGAGGAGTTTTCAACCTTTAAAAAAAAAATGCTTTAATCAGCAGAGTTAGGGTAAAATTTGGAGTTCCCGAAAGTGTGGTGGAATGCTGATGTTCTTCGCTTGCATCCAAAAGAACGTGCTTGGAAGTGTCTTGCAGAATCCCACAAAAGAGACACTAATGCCAGTTCTCTTGTTTCCCCCTCCAGACAACTTCGTCGGCCCTCAAAGGTGCCATCCAGCTTGGGATCACCCACACGGTGGGGAGCCTGAGCACCAAGCCAGAACGAGATGTCCTCATGCAAGACTTCTACGTAGTGGAGAGCATCTTCTTCCCGGGGTAAGTGTTTTTACATTTTCCGGTTGTCCCCCTCTTGAGTGCAGGCAGCAGGCGGGGCGTAGGAGAAGGGGGTCCAGCGACACTTTTTTAAAATGGCAAAACCAGTAGAAATAAAAGAGGCACCGGGCTGTGAGCCCTGGGAGAGTGCGTGGTTGCCACACAAAAACTCCCAGCTTCAACCTCCGGCATCTCAGGGAGCAGGTTCCAGGACACACGTTGCTTGTCTCAAGACCCAGGAAACAGAGGATGCTACCTAATACCGAGTCAGACCACTAGTTGGACTAGCTTAGTATTGTCCACACTGACTGGTAGCAGCTCTCCTGAGTAGCTGGCAGGTGACATCCCCAGCCGTAGCTGGAGATGCCGGGGACTGAACTTGGGGAGCCACCAGTGATCTTACCACTGACTTTTCCTCTAAAAATAAAGTAAGATTCTAGTCCTCATGGTTTGGGATAAAAGAATGCTTTAAACAGGAAGCTGGTTGAGTCAGGCCATTGATCCATCTAACTCAGTGTAGTCTACACCGACTGGCAGCAACACTCCAGGGTTTCCCGAGGGGATTCCCCCCACCCCGCCGCAGATGCCATGGGGATTGAGGCAGGTACTCTACCACTCAACCACAGCCCTTTCCATAAAATATGCCCCTTCCCTGAAAGTTGCTGGTAGTCAGGGTATTGGACACAGTGGGCCAATGGTCTGTCCCAGTATAAGACCCCAGCTGACTAGGTAGCTCAGAATTTGAGGCTGTGGACAAAACATTAAGGCACAGGGGCCTTGAGCCTCCAAGGGAGCTTGCAGTTATCCAGATGTTTTGGGCTTCCACCTCTCATTAGTTTATTTGCAGCATTTGAATCTCACCCCATTTCATAGCATTTTCTGGGCTGCTTACCATAAATGCCTTTTAACAAATCCATTGGAACACAATATAAGAAACAAACCATTTTAAAAGGGGGATTCAAAAACACAACAGAGTTAAAGAAAAGGGGTCCCAGGCCCAGTGTGACCTATCATCAAAGATGATGGGCATTAGAGTCTAGGAGTGTCTGGGGGGATGCAAGTTTCCCACCCCACTGGAAGAAGAAGAGCCCCACTTTTGGGGGGTCACCACTGTTTTTACTTTGTGACGCACAGAGGCTAAGGGACACCATTTCTCCAGAGCTCAGCAGTCTTCAACAAAACTCTTGCAAGGAACCCTGATGGCCTCCCTGGAAAGTTTACTAGCGGTTCCACATGAATGACAGACTGGTGTCCCTGCGGCAAATTCTTGGGGGCACATCTTTAGCTCACACAGGGGTGAAGGCAAGGCTCAGCGGGCCAGTGTGGGCCAACGATGCTCCTTAGGGCTTCCCAGAACCCTCTGCTCTGTGTACCAGTTTCATAGCAGAGCCACAGATACAGACTCACTGATACGGAAAGTGACCGTGCAGGTAGAAGGTTTGAGAACTAGCCGCTTTTAGCAGATGGCGGCAACTCAGAAAGAGCGTGGTTCTCATTTGCCTCTGTCCTCTCAATCTCCAGTGAAGGCAGCAACCTCACCCCGGCCCATCACTACAACGATTTCCGCTTCAAAACCTACGCTCCTGTCGCCTTCCGCTATTTCCGTGAACTGTTTGGGATCCGGCCAGATGACTACCTGGTGAGTGGAGGCAGGTGCCTGTTTTTAAAAAAATTCCCCATCTTCTCTCCAGACAGAGATGAGTTGCGACGGGGTGGAGTGGGTAGACTTCAGTCTGATTTCTGTACTTAAAACGGGCAGAACAGAGGTTCCTCTGGTGGGGTGATAAAGATCAGTCTCTGTACACTTTGAGCGGCATTGAGCAGGAACAAGCAGCTCCCTGAGCGATGGGGGCTGGCTTGGAGAAAGAGCGCCACTGGAATGTCTTTCGGTTGCCTTTCGTTCTTGTGGGGCTGTAACTCAGCCTTGCGTGTAAAAACTCTCAGGTTTTAATCCCTAGCATCTCTGGGTGGGGCTGGGGGTGCCCCTTGTCTGAAACTATGGCATTGTGTCCAGAGAGGCAAGGCTAGAAGCCTGTGAGAATGTCCTCCTCCATTTCTTCTGTTGCCTCCTCTCCCCGCAGTGCTCCCTTTGCAGTGAGCCCCTCATCGAGCTCTCCAACTCCGGAGCCAGCGGCTCCATCTTCTACGTCTCCAGCGACGACGAGTTCATCATCAAAACAGTTCAGCACAAAGAGGCAGAGTTCTTGCAGAAGCTGCTGCCGGGTTACTACATGGTGAGTCAGCCGGGAGGAAGAGCTGGTCAACTTGGGATGCGACAGAACAATCCGATGTTGTCTCTCTGGTTTTTTGTTTTTAAAGCAGCATACGATGAATGAGAGGTTTTATTAAATATAATGATGCTTAAACTACTCTTCATTCTGGGAGGGGTGACTTTTTGTTCCTATCCAGCTCTGAACTTGTTGTTATCGTTATTTCCCTTTGACTTTGCAATGAGAACTTTGGCTTTTTTCCCCTCCCCGCCCCCACTATTGCAGAACTTGAACCAGAACCCCCGGACCCTCCTCCCCAAGTTCTACGGCCTGTACTGTGTGCAAGCTGGCGGCAAGAACATCCGGATTGTGGTGATGAACAACCTGCTGCCCCGCTCAGTGCGTATGCACCAGAAGTATGACCTGAAAGGCTCCACCTACAAGCGCCGGGCTTCCCAGAAGGAGCGGGAGAAGGTCTTCCCCACCTACAAGGACCTGGATTTCATGCAGGACATTGCCGACGGCCTCTTCCTGGACGCTGACATGTACAGCGCCTTGTGCAAGACTCTGCAGAGAGACTGCTTGGTACGTGGGAGGAGGAAGGTTGTTTCCACCCAAGGCTCGGGGGTCACCAGGCAGCTTCTGCTCACACTGAGTTGCTGCAGCTGGGGTCTCTGAGCCAGGTGTGGAGCTTGCAAATGTAAAGAGAGTACTGTGGAACCTCAGTTTTCAAGCGTCTCTGGAGCTGAACGATTCAGAAACTGAATGCCGAAAACCCGGAAGTAATTGCTTCCATTTTTGAACATGCCTTGGAAGTCGAACGGCTTCCGCTGTGTGTTTTTCCATTTTTTCAATGGATTTTGCTGACCGCCCATTGATCCTCGGTTTTCAAATGTTTCAGAAGTCGAATAGTCTTCCAGAATGGATTATGTTAGAAAACTGAGGTTCCACTGTACTAAAAAAAATGGCTAGGAACAAACAACATAGCACAGACTCCCCTTTGCTAGCTCAGGGGAAGGAAATTTGATGCTTGGCAAATCTAGCTGGATTCTAGCTCCCATGGAGAGGGGTGGGCCACAAGTTCCCCATACCTCAATCTAGTTAGATCCTGGTTTTTAGAACATACTGGCGGCATTGTTACCTGTGTGCTTTTGATATTTCAGGTTTTGCAGAGCTTCAAAATCATGGACTACAGCTTGCTTGTGGCAGTCCACAACCTCGACCTGGCTCAGCGGGAGCGCGCCGTGGCGGATGGGGCGGCCGTGGCAGACACGCGGCGGCCAGCCCCCCAGAAGGCCCTGTACTCCACAGCGATGGAGGCCATCCAAGGGGAAGCCCGGCGAGGCGGCACCATTGAAACGGATGACCAGTAAGTCTCTGGCCACTTTGGAACGGGGCTGCCCAGCCAACCAGGCGAGAAGCAAGATCTGAGTCCCTTCAAGAAGATCCTGGTTTTGTTGCCTTCACTGAATTATGCAGATGAAGGACATCTGCATATTTAGCTTTGTGCAACATTTCATGCTGATGGGAAAAGTGGGCTGTAGCTGTCCTAGAGAGCAGGTTGGAGCTCTAAATTTCAGGGGGCTTGCGGGGTTTGGCATCATTTCAACCACTAGCCTTTGAAATGGGGGCCCCGGAAAGTTCACCTGCTACAGTCTTCACTTTTCCTCCTATATCTGTTATCTCCAAGGAAGCTGCCCTATGCCAGATCAGTTATGTTTCAGAAGCAGGTCTCTGAAGCTAAATGGCTCTGAATTCAGAAGAGGTGCATGCAATCCCCATAAGATTTAGATGCTTGGATTGATAATTCTAACCTATAGGAGGCATGACCGGGGGGGGGGGGCAGACAGATGCTAGGGGGAGAGGTGCTAACCTCTGTCCTCTGTGTTGTCTTGTGAAGTCCAGGGCTTGGATCCTGTGAGCTGCTCCTTCCCCTCGGAGGCTCCTTAGATCAGCCGTTAAACCAGCCCAACTCAGTGCATTTCCAGCTGCTTTGGGGGTTTCCGGGAGTCGTTCATCTCAAATGACCGGAGGGAGCAGCGGGTTGGGGAAGACCTTGTGACAGCTGAGCAGCGGTTATCTCGGCCTCAGACCTCACAAAGCCTTTTGTTCAAGAGCTTTCCAAATGCCTCTCCCCAAAACTGTTGACCTGGCTGTTCTCATGCTGTGAGCCAGTCCTTTCCCCGCTTTGTGTGTGGGCATTTGGCCAAGTGGCAAGCCAGGCCCAACTGTTGCTAGTGGGCTCTGCGTGGGGCTGAACCACAGGGGTGGGAGCAGTGGGTGAAAATGCCTTTTGGCTGGGCTCGGGCACCTTCTGAGACTCGACTCTTTTTTCTTTTTCTCTCGCCCAGAATGGGAGGGATCCCGGCCCGGAACGCCAAGGGGGAGAGGCTGCTTCTCTACGTGGGGATCATCGACGTGCTGCAATCTTACAGGTGAGGAGTCTCCAACTTTGTATCATGATGGCTTTGCTCGGCTTCCACAATTGCAGGCAGCATTGCTTCTGAATACCAGTTGCTGGAAACTCCTGGAAGTGATTGTTGTGCTGGAATACTCCTTGGGGGTTTCCCACAGGCATCTGGATGCTGGACTAGATGGGCCATTGGCCTGATCCAGCAGGTCTCTTCTTATGTTCCTGCCACTTCAGCCATTGCCAACCTGGGGCCCTCCAGAGGTTTCTGGAGTACAACTCCCATCATCCCTGACCAGCACAGATGGCAAAAGCTGAAGGCCAAATGCAGCCCTTTGGGCTTCTCTGCCCAGCCCTTAAGACTCACCCAACAAAGGAACTCTTCCCCTTGAGAACTGTGATCGTGCCTCTCGCTTGGCTGGTTGGGGAGAGGTGCCTTTGTGTGTGTAAAGGTTTTCGGCATCTGCATAGGCTGGCCTCAACCAGAGCCAGGGCTTTCTCAGCTGTGGCTCCCATCTGGTGGAACGCTCTGCCACAAGAGACTAGGGCCCTGCGGGGCTTGACATCTTTCTGCAGGGCCTGCAAGACGGAGCTGTTCCACCCGGCCTTTGGCCAGGGCACAGCCTGACTCCCTCCTTTGGCAATCTTCACAGAACTCTAGCCCAATGGTTGCCATCAATTTGATTTGAATTAATTTTATAATGAAATGATTTTAGAATGTTGTATTATTTTATTGTTGTTATCCGCACTGAGCCCGGCTTCAGCTGGGGAGGGCGGGATATAAATAAAAAATTATTATTATTATTATTATTATTATTATTATTATTATTATTATTGTACAAAGACCGGCCCATTGTCCCTCCTGCTCTGACCTCTGGCCCCACTCACCACTGGTGTGTGTGCCCTCACCCCCAAAGTCTTGCCATGCAGAAAAAAATATCCCTTGGGTTGACAAATAGTTCCCTACCTCTGATGTGGCTAACCGCTGGCTCTCCAGATGTGGCTAGACTCCCAATTCCCATCCAGAAGTTAGAGGACCCCTCTGAAAGGGACAGGTCTTGGCCTTCCCTAAGGGCTGGGCTTTTCTGCGTTGGGATTTTATCTCAAGTCCATGGAAAACTGCTGCCTTGCATTCCCCCAGATACAAAACTTACTGTGGTTGTGAGGAGATGCAGAGGCAATCAGTTCAGCAGGCCAAAGGCCAACAGTTAAAGCCGTCAGAGGCGAGCCCAAAGAGGTGCAGGGCTGCCTTTGCCGCCTAAGAAATGGCGACGGGCAAGCGATGAATCTCCTGTTCGCTGGAAGTAATTAAGACTGACGAAGCAGGCTAAGCGGGCAAGCCCTCGCAAATTAGGCTGCACATCAGGTTGAGTTGTTGTGCCGAGGGAAGTGTACAGGAAGTGATAACGTGGGGTGGAAGGCAGGCGAGAGGAAAGGGAGCAGGCAGTGGCTTGCTCTGGCCAGGAATTTTCTCAGCGTATTGCATGGTTAGCAAAGTGTTTCTGTGGCGTCAAGGCAACAAACCACTCAGTGGTGAGTTGCAGCCAGTTAAACTTCAGAGTGAGGAATGTGTGCATGTGTTTGCAGGAAAAAACCACAAAAGTAGAAATCGGCCTGCTTTGTGTTTGAGATTCGAGGCTAACCAGACATGCTTAGAATCAGCCATTTTACTTATTAAGAATTGGGGGAATAGCAAAACCAGGGGATCCAGGAGCAGGCAAGGTAATCCTCCTGGCGAGGCCTAGAGCGTCCCTCTGGAAGGAAGCTGAATTTGGGAGGCTTGTATTACAGGCAAGATGGATGGCAGGCCAGTGGACAAAACATGGGGTTAGGAAGAGTGAAAGGTTGCTTTGTCTCCTCTTCTCTCCCTCCAAAAAAATGCACTGATTTTAAAATCTGTGAGGCTAACTTGTCCCCACCTTTCAAAATCTTCCTTACTAGGTTCATTAAGAAGTTGGAGCACTCGTGGAAAGCCCTTGTTCATGATGGGGTGAGCAGCCAAAACCCACTGCTTCTTGCTGTTCTGTCTTGTCTGGGAAGTGCTGGGTGGTGACGATTATTTGCTTTTCGTTTGAAGAGGGAGGAAAGGGGGGTGTAAAGGAGAGAGGAGAGAATGCTATCCCCCCCCCCGCTTTTGTATGTCATTTTGGGCTGTCATTTCTTTGGGGGGTGGGGGGAAACCAGAGCCTGCAGATACAAGGATCCAGTCATTTTGTGGTGTTTTTTATTTGTTAGCGGCCTTGGGTTTCTTCCTAGAACTAGATGGTGTAATAGTTTGTTGTTGTTTTCAGTAAATAGAATGAAGCTTTTGGGGTGAACTCTCCTTAATGCTTTGGGGTGGTTTCTCCAGAGAAGCCCACCTGACACCAAACATCTTTTTGGGCACCAGTTTTTGACTTCTTTTCTGGCGTACAATGGGCCCTTTTGTTATGAATTATCAGTTTCTGGTCAGTTTTTTTTTTCTGGCCATGTATTGCATAGATGTCAGCTTTTGAGGTGGCTTTTTTGTACTATGTGGGCAAATTGTTGCTGGTTTTATTCCGATTTAAATTTTGTTGCCTTGGTTGATTTTTTTGTTTTCTTTAAAGTCCCTCACACCTGCTTTCATCCTTGTTTACTTGATGTGACTCTTTGCCTCTTCATTGCTGTTTCGCAGGACACGGTTTCGGTTCACCGCCCCAGTTTTTACGCGGAAAGGTTCCAGCGGTTCATGTGTAACGTTGTCTTCAAGAAAATCCCTTGTAAGTTACTTAGGTTCACTGGTCACAAACGTGCCCTGTTCTGGGTGGGTAGAGCTCTAGCAGGCTTTTCTGGGCCCCCTCTGAAAATAGCATGACAATTCTGCTGCGTCGGTGCTTTGGAAGGATTCCCACCGGACCCAAAGTAAACCCTGCCATACTGGATGGTACATGATCTAAGCAGTTCTTAGCCCAGGCCATGGGACATTTGCCTCTCCAGATGTTTGCATCATCATTCCTATTATTTTTATTTTTATTATTACTTTCTGCCCTTCCAAAGGAGCCCAGGGAGACAAACATCAAAAAGTTAGAGCAGTACAAATTAAAAAGAATTGCAGAGTTAGACAATAAGAAACCATTGGAGCTTCTAAAAAACCTTGACAAGCAATAGCCATGCTGGCTGATGGGAGTCCAACAGCGCCCAGAAGGCCGCAGGTGATCGAGAAGCCATTGAAAGCTCTCGGTTTGGCTTTTTGGTTGGGATGTTTAGGGAGAGAGGCTGAAGCTCAGTCACAGTGCCAGGCTTTGCCTGTCGATGGCCCCTGGGTTGACTATCCAGCCTATCTGGTTAAAGCTGCCTGGCTTGAGGACCTCCAAAAGCTGCTGCCTGTTTGAGCACGTGACACTGGTGACGATGAACCAGTGGGCTGACTTTGGAACAAGGCAGCTCCTGCAGCCCCGGCTTCAGAGCCAGTGATCAGGCCCCACACCTTGAGGTGAAGGTGCAGGCCCAACACCTTATCTGTTTCATTTATTTCTTGCATTTCTATGCCACCTTTTTTCTCTTAAGGAGCTCAAAGTGGCACTCGTGGTTCTCCCCTTCCTCGCTTAGTCCACACAAAAGCCCTTTGAGAGGACTGAGAGGCAGTGACTGGTCCCCAAGGTCACACCTAGGCAGCTTCCTGGCTTGAGTGGGGATGTGTACCGTGCTCAGCAAACCCCCAAAAAGAGAGCATCAAGACCTTGGGAAACCACTAAACTACAGTATGTTGGGCATTTCAGTTCCATTTTCCTCCCCAGTGGTCCTAACTTGGTTATTTCTGAGTCGCAGCTACTTAAAAGGCTTTCTATTTCAAGTGATTTGAGTATCCTTCCACCCCCCCCCAATATATTTTGTGTTTGTTAAGCCTTGTGCCTTGCTTAATAGGCAAGGCAAAGGCTGCCAATAAGGCTGCATCTGGTATACACGTCTGTGGTTTCTCTTTCCCTTTCCAAGTTAAATCTTCCCCTTCGAAAAAGAGCCGGTCTGGTGCAGGACCTCCCCGGCGGCCAGGCCAGGGTGGCGCCCCATCCCAGGTGCAAGGGCTGTGCGAGGCAAAAGCGCAGTTCACGATGGAGGCGGAAGTCGAGCAAGGTTGGTGGCTCCCCAGAGGTTGGGGGGGGGGGAATGGGGAGGACGAGGAGGCATGTCAGGACCAAGGCCTTCCTGCCTGTCCCAGCCTGACAAGCCGCGGCGACACCCAGAGTTGTCTTCATCGGTTCCTCGGCTGCAGCATTCCATGCTTCAGGAGGGGAGGTTTCATGCTCCTTGCATGAGAACCCTCCGCACAGACAGGGGAAAGACTTGCTGGGGGGGGGGCAGACTCTTTTGTTCAGATGCTTTCATGCCCCTTCCGTGCGTAATGGCTTGGCCCAGTGGTGGATTTAGCCAGGGGTGGGGCTTCTCTTTGTCTCTGTAAGCATGATGCGGTTCAAACTACAGTGGTGCCTCGCAAGACGAAATTAATCCGTTCCGTGAGGCTCTTCGTATAGCGGTTTTTTTGTCTTGCGAAGCAAGCCCATTGTCAGCTTAGCGGATTAGCGCTATTAGCGGTTTAGCGGCTTTTAGCAGATCAGCTGATAAGCGGCTTATCAGCGGATCAGCTGATAAGCGGCTTAGGGCTTAGGAAAAGGGGAAAAATAGGGGAAAAACCCCACAGGAACTCGCAAGACATTTTCGTCTTGCGAAGCAAGCCCATAGGGAAATTCGTTTTGCGAAGCGCCTCCAAAACGGAAAACCCTTTCGTCTAGCGGGTTTTCCGTCTTGCAAGGTGTTCGTCTTGCGGGGCACCACTGTAGTCTGGGATGGAGTGGGGTAGGGCAGAGACCCAGAGGAAGTGGATAGAGCGTTTTCTTCCAGGTTCAATCCCCAATGGCGTCTACAGGCCGGGCTGAGAGAGAGAGCCATGGAGCTCTGGAGAGCAGCTGCTGCCAATCAGTGTAGACACCACTAAGCAAGCTGGCCCAAAGCTCTGACTTGGTACAAAGCAGCTTCCTATGATACTATCTGAAGCGAAGCAGGGATCTGTTGAGGAAGCCTCTCCCATCTACAGCATGGAACAACGCCAAGGGTTCCCCCAGCTGGGAGTGGGTGAGCAGCCAAGGGTAGAAATCCTGGCAGGTTCCAGACTAAGACATGAAAGGAAGAACGGGGAGGATGAAGATGCCAAATTACAAATTAAAATTACAGTGTCTTCAAATTACAGCTTTAAAGCTTGACCACCCCTTTTCCCTCTTCCTCAGGTTCCCAGCTGGGCCGCCCTGACCTTCTCCCCCACACTCCCCTTGCAGAGGAAATAAACAGCGACTCAGCTGCCACAACCTTATCCACCTCCTCCTTGGGGAGCAGAAGCCACGATTCACCAGCCAACAGGTAAGGCTGGGCCCGACTGCTGGCTTCTTGTTTTCCATGTGTGTATGTGTAGAAACCAGTCTGCCATAAGACTGTTCATAGTGAGGCTGGGTTTATTTTATTACAAAATTAACTGTCGCATCCTGCGATCTAGGGCTGAGGATCTGCAGGCAGTAGTCATAGAAGCCCAGATTTGCAGTTGGCTTTCCCTGATGGGAAGTGGGTGCCTTGGGAAAGTGACTGAGGTGTGCTGCACCAATCCTTTGGTCCCTCCCCTCCCCTGTAATAGAGCAAATTTATTTGGCTGTGGTTTGCATTCTTCCCACCCCCCTTCTTTTTGCCTTCGAAGCTGGCAGCTGGTGGGCCAGCTGGCATCCCTCAAGGAGTGGGTTTGCGGTCTGCCTGCTCTCACCGACCTTTAGTCTACTATAAGTCGAAGTTCAACAGGGAGATGAGGGACACAGACACCAGGCCGCACCCGAGGTTCAGAGGCAGGAAGCTATGGAATTTCAGGGGTGTGGGTGTGTAGGGGGCTCTAATAATATTAATTATTATTATTATTATTATTATTATTATTATTATTATTATACCCCACCCATCTGGCTGAATTCCCCAGTTTCCCCACTCTGGGTGGCTCCCAATTGAGTGTTAAAAACATCCTGTTTGTGAGCTTTTCAGGGAAGGCATCTGCTTGGGACGGGAAACTAGAGCAGACAGACTTTTGCTCTGATTCAGTCGGTCTGTTCTGGGAGCTCCCCAAGGGCTTTTCAGGGGGTGTTACGAGAAGCTGTAGGATCAGGACTTCACTTCTCCCTCGCAACTTCCCCTTGCTTAGGAAGAAACATCCAAGCAGGCTGCAATTCACATTAGATGCCCCAGTCTCCAGGCAGAACACCAATGTAGACTGGCTGTTTTGTCACAAAGACCCTTGGCAACATCTTCATTATCTCAAGATTTGCCTTTGCGGGGCAAGAGGATTTTGGCATGCAAGTTCAAAACTGCTCCTGTATTTAGCCCAGCCCCCCCCCCTTCTAAGCTTAGTCTTCAGCTGCACGACCAGCGGTATTGCCATTTACAACTAGCTTTAAAAAAACACCAACAACCCTGTTTTAATAGCAACAGGCTCTTTGCCAAAAGCAGTTTTGCTTGGGGGCCTTGTGACCTGAGTCAGCCCCTGCATTTGGGAATCTCCCCTTTTAAAATAAAAATTTGCACGGCATGAAGAGACAGGGATGAGGGAAATCACAGCTTCAGGTAGGGAGCTGTCAGGTTTTTTGAGGGTGCTTAATTGAAGTCACTCATCAGTTGTGGTTTAAAAGTCCTTGTCTTGCTTCTCCCCGCTTTTGCACCTTACTGGATGAAATGCAATTGCGCTTTCTTGACACAAATACACCACGCTAGCTTGATTTCTCTCTCGCCATCCTTTTCATGTAATGTTCCTTCCCTTCTCTGTTGCTTTATCACCAATCCCCAACCCAGCCTCACCCCCATTTCCACCCCCGTCTCCTGTATGTAACAAGAAGATGAGGAGATTTAAGGAAATAAAAAGGGGGTGATGCTGGGTTGGGGGTTAGTTAGCAGCTCCACCTGCTGGTGGTTTATTTTTAAGGGTGGGGGGAAATCCCTCCTGGACTAAAGATTAACATTTTATTGGCATGTCTTGCTGAATCAGCAGCTTGGAAATTGGATTGTGAATCGCAGGGGTGGGATTCTTCTCCAGGATAAAGGAGAAAAAAAGAGGGAGAATATATATGAACTTTTGTTTTCTTGGTTCAGCCATGCCAGCTGTTTTGGGTTTGGTTTTTTTGCTCCTTTTCAAAAAAGTATTGTGCAAAGCAGCTCAGATTCCTAGATCCTTGCCACTGAGTTCATTGCCACTGAGAATCAGGCATGCTCTCCATCTCTTTTCTCTTTTTATTTCTCTGTTTAGGTCGATAGGAGTGGAAGTGCACAAATCAGGTACCTCAAAGGATCCGGCTCCGGAGACCTCCTTCCCTAGGTGAGGGGTGGGGGGCCAAGACCTGAACCGTGGTTTAGTAGCTGTCTCTTTTTCACCTTTGAACTTGAGGAGGGGCTTTTCTGCTGTCCTGATTGGATGGTGTTTGGATTATTCTTACGTTGTGCTGAAATGCCTCTTTGCTGTGACTGTACGTGGCAGGGGCAGAGCAGGAATCCATGCCTTGTCAGCTCCCTGCCCTCCCCATCACCTGTAACCATCCTGCAAAGGTTCCTGTTGATTGCACCCACACCTGGGATGGAGAGTACCCCACAATGTGGACTGAACAGATTCCCAGAGACATCTGGCTAACTATTATGGGAAAGAAGGGTACTGGATTTGAGATCGGCCATTGGTCTGATCCAGCGAAGCTGCTATTCCTGCCTCCCTGCCCGCTCAGTCAGCCATACAGACTTCTAGCCCTCCTTCAGCTGCCCCAGAAAGCAGACTCTAAAGGCTGGGCCTGGCTGCTGTTCAGACGGCTTCCTTGGGTTTCTCACAGCTTGGTGTCCAGCTGTGTTTTCAGTCTCGCCCACATAGAATGATGCACTTAACCCTTCCCCCTTCCCCTTTTAATCTTTGCCTAGGTTACAGGCAGAGCTATGCAGACATGTGTTCTAGCAAGACCAGGTTCAGCCTCAGCAGTAGCCGTAGGTGAGATGAGACACACGCAGACCAGCCGGTGGGGCATTTTTGTTCTATTTATTCACAAGCTCGAAAGCTATTCCAAAAGGAAAAGAAAATTGCTTATAGATTAAGGGAGGTAGAGACCGCCTTGCTTTGTCTGTCTTTACACAAACCAGGAAGCCCTTAGGCAGGTGCATCTGAATCCGGTTTTTAGCACCCCTTCTCTGTAGGGCTCGGAACAGATTGTGGGATTAAAGAAATAAATAAGGCATGATAAGCTCCTGTCAGCCAACTTCTTTTATTTTGGGGGTTTCCGCCTTACCCTTCAGATAGACCCCCCAGGACATCTTAAGAAAACAACAGCCACAATCAAAACATACAAATGATATGTTTTGAGAGAGGTGTGTGAAGACTGCACAGAAATGAAAAGGCAGGGTCAAAAACACCTGGGGGAAACCAAGGCAGCTTATCCTGTCCTCAAAACAGCATCAAGAGGAGCCTCCCTGGGGATTGTGTTCGGGAGTTTGGGTGCCGCAGCTTCAAAGGCAGGGAAACAGCGTTGGCTGTGAGCAGTTCGCCTGGCCGCCTCCCTGCCTTGCACTGACCCCTCGGGGTTCTTCCACAACACATTCTTCGCCTCTTTCTCATGCACTTTTAGATGACCCAGTTGCCCCATTTTTGAGGAGCTTCTCCCAGCCCCTGTGAAGATTGGGGGGAGGGGGAGAGAGAGAAATTGGAGCTAGGTATTTGTGCCACCTTGTGAAAAGGCCAGTTTGTGTTTTGCACATGCTTTGGTTGAAAGACCGGGAGTAGGCTTTAAAAAGCCAGCAAAACAATTGTGTTTTAAAGCAGTCTTCTTCCTTAAGAAGCCTTCACTTCACTTTGTCCCTTGCTACACAAATAGCCCCCTATTCTGCCATCTCCCTTTTTGGCTGTCGCAGCACGTAGTGTGTTTTCTCAGCTGAAACAGGCTATAGAAATGCAGCACATTTTAGAGAGGCTGCCATCACTTGCCTCTTTATTTTTAAAAGAGAGGTTTCCTTAACCCGGAAGATCTTGGGGGAAGGGAAGGAGTTGGGGGGTCACTGGTGTATGTTTAATAGAGTACAGCCGTCTCAGGAATGATGAAAGGTCTGTCTCTTGATCTCCACATAGGTCACAGGAAAACAGCTTATCTTCAGAGGTAGCTAGTTCAACGTTCTCCCAAGTAGGTGAAAAACTCACCCTGTCAGACAAGGAAGCCATCAGTGTGCGGTGTCCCAATAATACCCAGGAATGGGAAGAACCTCTGGCCCTCCAGATGTTGCCAGACTTATAACTCCCATCATCATCATCATCATCATCATCATCATCATCATCCCTGAATGTTGGCCGTGCTGGTTGATGGGAGTTGGGAGTTCCAGCAATCTCTGCAGGGCCACAGATGATGGTCAACCCCATCCCTTAAGGCACAGTCTCGTCTTCCCCCCCAGCATGGAATTGCATGTTGGGCTTATTGCAAGTTGGAAACTGCCTTGGATTTGGTCCCCCCCCTTTTTTTTCTCGGGGTGTTGAGTCACATTAATCAAGGTCTAATTCCCGCACTCAAGACTTTTGCACAGTTTTAATTCTCCTGCATGCAGAAAGCTAGTTCATCAGGGAGAAGGGGAGGTTTCCTGCTTGCAGCCATTCTTATTTTTTTATAGAAGAGCCCCAGATCCCATCAAACTGCCACCTGCAGCTGGAAGCGATTGCAGCCAAGACACAGACTTTCTCCCTCTAGTGCGATCAGCTTCTGTCTGCAGCTGAACTCTCTCTTGGTTCAGGTTGGGGCAGAGAGTTGGTCTGGAGAAGTTAAGTGGATTCAAAAGAAGCGAGATCAGAGAAAGAGCAACAGGAACCTGGGAAGGGCTAAGCAAGCAGCTATACAGAAATAAGGCCCCACCTTTCATCCCCGTGTGCTTCAAGAGCTACTCTTGTTAGCAGCAATAAAAATGTTAACTTCTCAAACGCCCCCTCCCCACCACCCTCCATGGAAATGATGAATGAGAAGGTCAAACTTTCTCAAGCTTTGGTTGAGATTTTTTTCTGCGTGTTGTGGATTAAACTAATCAGCAAGGAGCTGATATTTCCCCTTCCTGCAGTGGAGGCAAAGGAAAGACTCAGCAGCCCTGAGACCCCTCTGGGTCCCAACGGGAAGCTCCTTGCATCTTGATGGTCTCCTCCTCTGTGGTCTCCTCCTCTGTGACTCTCACATGCTGCTAAAGAGCTTACCTTGGGGTCAACTGGTTGGCCTCTGTGAGAACAGGGAGCTAGACAAGATGAACCTCCTTTGTCCTGATACAGCTGTGGGGTTCTTCGGGGGAGAGGTCCTTACTACCGACCAGCTGGCCACTTATGGGGAGGAAAGGGATGCCTTTGTAGCAAACACCTGCCCCTGAAAGCTGGTACCATAAATGAACACCAGTCCTGTTTTTGAGCAACCACACGTCATAATCATAGTGCCCCTTTTTAAAGCATCTTATTTTCCCCCTCTCTCCCCTCTGCCGCCACCCAGCATTTCTCCAGGACCCTCCGCACCAGGACGTCCCTCTGAGCTGACGGAGCAATTTGAAGACTTGCCAGAGACGGAGATCAGCTTTGTAAGTTGTCCTTTTTTTTTACATGAAGGACGGGTCGCCAGCTTGGTGCCCTCCTGGCAACTGCACTGGACTCTTGGAACTCGCTGTTAGACCTAGCAAAGCACTGGCAAACCTCAGGCAGCCGCTTGTCAACTTTACCTGTGCTTATTTGTTTAATAAATTTTACACACCACTTCATTGTAAAAAGAAGAATCCCAAAGCAGTTTACAAGGAGAATAAAACAATAGAATTGCAGTCGTACCTCGGCTCCCGAACGCCTTGGGAGTTGAATGTTCAGGCTCCTGAACGATCAAAAACCAGAAGTGAGTATTCTGGTTTTTGAACGTTGTTTTGGAAGCCGAACCTCCAGCGAGGCTTCTGTGGCTTCTGATTGGCTGTAGGAGCTTCTTGCAGCCGATCGGAAGCCGAACGTTTCAGAAATCGAATGGTATTCCGGAACGGATTCTGTTCAACTTCAGAGGTATGACTGTATCAGTAAAAACAACTATTAAAATGTTCAAAAGAGAAACATCAGCTAAAAACACATTAAAACATACATCCACATTCTGCATCTATGTCTAGGAAGGCTTGTCTAAACAAAAATGTAGTCTAAACCAAAAAGAGTACAGAGAAGTTGCTGATGTCAATAGGCAGGGAGTTCCAGAGTTATGCTGCTGCTTGCAGCTGACCTGTTAAGGTAGCTCCCACTACTAGGGTAGCATGAGAGAAGTTCCTGTTTTAACCACAGTAGTTAAATAAAACCCCACAAGATCAGAACCGAACTGGATTAGGGGGTTTGCACTCTCTGATCCCCCTCATCCAGAACTGGTACTACTTTCCACTTTTTAAAAAATCCTCATTTCTTCCCAAGGATATTTCCGTTTGCTTCCTTCCAAAAATGGCATATCCTTTTCCTCCCGCAGTGCATCACTCCACCACAGAACAGGCACGACCTTCCTGAAACCTGCCTAACTCCCTTTTTTCTTTTTTCTTTTTTTGCAGTGAAATATCATGGGGTGGATTCCTTCTTTAGACGTGAGCGGAAGACTTTCCCCCATGCTCTCTGCGTTGTCTGTGGAGCACTGAACCTCCAGCCCTTCCCAGGCTGCTGATACCTAGAACTTTTAACTGATCTGAACAGACAAAACGGGGGGCTCAGCCCCTCTCTCACACACCTGCGGCAAAGTAGTGTTATCCGCCAACGTTCCTGAAGCCCGCCGGGTCTCTGATGGGGGATCCCAGGTTTCCTCTGGCGCAGGCGGAAGAGCTTCCCTGAGCCACAGGGGTTTCCCAGGCTGTGTCTCAAGAAGGGACAGGTACCCTTCTAGGTGGTCCCAAATGCCTGAGCAGAGAACGTCTTGATGCTGCGAAGGGGCTCCTCTCTGCTCCCGATCCTCCATGGGAGCAGAAGGGGGGGGGATCAGGGTGTCTGTTGGTCTTGGAACGCTTTGCAAAAGGATGAACGTTGACGTTTTATTTTTAACTTGTATTTAAACCCCCCCCCTTTCAAACTGCCGTATTGGGGTGTTGGTTCTTTAGGTTGTTGTTGTTTTTTTAACGTATGTCATTTTTAGGTCAAGAAACTTCTGACGCACCAAGAACAGCCTTTTCTCCAAGCGAGAAACTATCCTCTTGGTGGGGGCGAAGGGGTGTGTGTCCCACATCCAAGGACATCTTGCTAATTTTTAAATCTTGATTTTTATTTTAGCGCAAGCGATAGCACCTTGCCCTCTTTAAACTCTACTGTAAGCACGTCTGCTCAGAAGCAAAGACGGTCAGATGCTGGTTTTTAAGCCTTCAGCATTTTACTAGCGGACCAAACTTAATCCCCCCTGGCCTTTGTGAGGGAGGAAGACACCTCCCTTTCTCAGTATTAAGTCCTTTAAGGGACTCCAGACTTATAAACCTCCTTTTTTAAAAAAGAAAATTTTGAAATTCCCTGGTTTCTGGTTTGTTTCTTTTTAATTAAACATATATATACACACATATATATCTGTGCTCAGATCTTAGCACCGAGGCTTTCCAGCTCCTTTTGCTTTATAAAAACAGCCAACTTCCTCCTTTGTACGTAGTGAAAGTTTTCTATCCCGTTCCAAGTTGCGATGCCCTTCGACTCTGAAGAAAGCAACTAGGTCTTTAAACTAGGGGGAGAGAGCGTGGGGCAGAAGGCAGCATAAAACCTTAGTGTGAGAATCACTAAACTTTCCAAACAGGAGCCCCTTCGGCAGTTTGGAACTTGTGTCATGCCAATAATTTTTGGATTGTTTTTTTTTTATAAAGAAAAATAATATTCTACATATACGGTCAAGTTGAAATCATGACAGCCCTTTCCTCCCTAGAGAATTCCACCAAGAGGATTTATATTTCTCCTAAATGTATTTTTTTATATCCCCCTTGCTGTCAGTAATCACAGTAAGAAGCTTAGAGGCTTATGAAGACAGGCCAGTTTTATTCTGTTTAAAATGTTGGTGTATAGCGGAAGTTCCACCAGAACCTAAACTTGAAGCAAAACGCTTTCTTTTTTTCTGTAAGGAACAGGGAGTGCCCCACAAGTTCACATACCCCCTCCCCTTTTTCAGTGCCTGCTGTGGGCATAGCCAATTTTTGACTACCCATGGTTAGTTTTTCATAGGTGGGCTGCACCTTAGGGACAACCAGGGTTAGCCATTATACTCGGCCCAGGCTTGACAAGTGTACCTTGTTTAACCCTGAATAGGGGAGGAAGGACGAACGGAGCACTCCTGATCTCTTAGATACGGTGAAGAGATCAGGAAGTATGACGACATGTCAGGAATAATTTGTTGATTCTATTTTTTAAACAAAAAAAAAAAAAAAGTGGGGACAGGGACAAATCCTATTTTGCATTCATAATGCAGAAAAATAGTTAAATTCCTGCAGTTTTTCTAGCCATACAGAACTCCAGGTGACAACACAGCTTTGTGTTTGGAGGAATTACTTCCTTGCCTTACCCTGCCCTCTCCACAATTCTCTTTAAGAGTTCTATTTTAAGTAAATGTCTATATTAGACACCCTTTGACTCTTCGGAAACATCCCCAGAATCGTCTATTTTTGTCCCTCGAGGAGGAAAAGAACACAAGCTTTTTTTTTTGTTTGGTTTTTTTTTTTCCATAACGTTAATATTTATGAAGTTGTATTTAAGTGTATTCTTCCACACCCACCAAACCCCAACCCCCCCCCCCCCAGTTTCCATGGAGGGGAAATCAGCTCTTTGAGCTGAAGGTGAGAGGAGTGGGGTTCTTTCTATAGTGTTACGATTTAATGACTTTGCTTTGACTGGGTTTTAAGGAAGCAGCAAGCTCAAGTTCTGGCGTTTTTTAAAAAATTGGGGGGTGGGGAAGACAACCCTCGCCTTGGACCCGTTTTAAAAAGCTCCAAGTCAGCCTCAAGAAGTGAGTGGGACTGGTTTCTCATTCAACGCCGGGACTAACTGCCATTACCTCCCGTCACCGGAGGCGGGACAACTGAGGACTATCTGCTTCGCGCAGCCACATCCATGACTTGTTTCTGGCGCAGAGAGAGAGAGAGAGAGAATGAATGAATACACGGTTGGGTTCTGGACCTGCCCAAACATCCTTGTAGCCGCCCATCTCGATGTGCCGTGCCGTGGATTTTTGTCACTTCGCCCCTCGTGACTCTGAGGCATATCATTGCCTGTTCAAATGGATGTTGAAACCCCCTTCCCTTCTCTCTCAGAAAACAACAACACCCCATGCCTGTTTTATCAGCTTCATCTGTCGGACACGATGGGGCGTAACATGCCGTGTGCTACTCGGTCCAATAAAGCCGTCTTTATTTCTTTTAAGAGCGTCTGCCTGTGCAACCGCATTTGTGCATTGCTGTGATTTGGATTTCTTTTACATTACGCTTGCCTGCTCCCTGAGGTCGTCTCCTTACTCACGGGTAGGGTGTCCCCGCCGCTAAAAGGCGCCGATGGGGCTCTTATCTTACCCCACCTGGGATTGGATCTCTTCCCTTGCTCCGGGGGGCAGAGACCCAGGAGGTTTCCTTGCAGGATAAACCTGGTCTCAGCAGAAACGGAGGTGGCCTTGAAGCCTGAAACCCAATCTACCTCGCAAGGTTGTTGTAAAGCGTAAAAGGAGGTGAGGATTGGGGACCTGTGCCTGCTGCTCTGAACTCCATGGAGGGAGAAGGAAGAGTAGAATAGGCATTTAGTCCTTTACATTCCCTCCATGTCACTATCAGAGTTTTTCCCAAGACACACTGTTCTTGAGTCCTGCTTTGAACCCCTAAGTAGCCTTCATGAACTCTGTTTATGTCTCTTGCTTGTACAGTGGTGCCCCGCAAGACGAATGCCTCGCAAGACGGAAAACCCGCTAGACGAAAGGATTTTCCGTTTTGGAGGTGCTTCGCAAAACAAATTTCCTATGGGCTTGCTTCGCAAGACGAAAAAACTGCAAGACGAAGAGACTCGCGGAACGGATTCTTTTCGTCTTGCGAGGCACCACTGTAGGTAGAGGATAGATTGACGCGTGGTTCAAAACTAGGTAAACGTAAAGGGACCCCTGACCATTAGGTCCAGTCGTGGCCGACTCTGGGGTTGCGGCGCTCATCTCACTTTATTGACCAAGGGAGCCGGCGTACAGCTTCCGGGTCATGTGGCCAGCAGGACTAAGCCGCTTCTGGCAAACCAGAGCAGCGCATGGAAACACCGTTTACCTTCCCACCGGAGCGGTACCTATTTATGTACTTGCACTTTGACGTGCTTTCAAAGTGCTAGGTTGGCAGGAGCAGGGACCGAGCAACGGGAGCTCACCCCGTCGCGGGGATTCAAACCACCGACCTTCAGATCGGCAAGTCCTAGGCTCTGTGGTTTAACCCACAGCGCCACCTGTGTCGCGGTTCCAAACTAGCCTACTATAAAACTAAAAAATTTGCATTAGTTGCTCTGCACACTTTTGCCTCTGGCCCTCAGGAGGTTACTTAGAAGGCAATGCGGCCCTTGTGCTGAAAGCATTCCCCACCCCTCTTCTAAGGCTGCATCAGAGGGTAGCTGGGTCCCAATGGCCCCTGAGGCTGTTTTCTCCAACTCAAGTCCATCAGCTGATGTCCTTCATGGTGTCATTTGATGGGCAGGAGGGTGCTGTTAAATCCTGCCTTGACTCTGGGATGTACCCATACCTCCACTTTGGCTAAGTCATGGTGATGTCAGGTGATTGACAGGTCGGTGGCCCTGCTGACCCAGCCACCAGATCTGGCCCACAAGGAAGATGGATCTGAACCATAGAGCCAAAGAGATTTTCCAACCTTGGCCTGTAAGGGTCGCAGAGGCATTTTTTCCTGAACCAAAAAATTGTACTGTTGAAATGAAGGCAGCAAGGCTGTGAGATCATTTTGGTTTCAACACTGGCAGCTGCATAACCAGAGCTTCTAGAGACAGGAGTCCCTCTTAGCTGGAGATTCCAGGAACCGGACCTGGGATTTTCTGCTGCTCAACCCCTGATCATTGACACAGAACAGATGCACAAACACATAGAGGCATAAATAAATGTTTACATACCCAAGGATTTATACAAGCACAATACGCAAACATGCGTATATGTATGCACCCCCATGTTACAAAACGGACTATTTTTTCAGAAGGAAAAAGGCATATTTTGTGTTTTGGTGCTGTAAACCTCCCTGTGATTGGTGGAAGGACAGTGTATAAATTAAATTATTTTATTGCGTTTATGTATCCCACCTTTTTTATCCAAGTTGCTCAGAGTGGCCCACATGGTTCCTCCCCCTATTCATTTAATCCCTGCAAAGTAGGTTAGCCTGGGAGGCAGTGAACACCGCCCCCCACCCCGGTCCCCCCAGTGAGTGCTTAAGAGTGGGAGAATTTGAACCTGGGTCCTAGCCTGATGCTCTAACCTGGGGATGGATCTATTATGAAACAAATGGTATTAGGGGCCCCTTATCCCATAGGGACTCCAGAAGTAAGTTTAGTCCACATTGCTTACAGTTTTTGAGGCTAGTAGACCCAGTTTCAGTCGCATGACACATAACAAATTTTTTGTGGTATATATTAAGAGTCAGTAGCACAGATGTTGTAATGGTGGAGTGCTGTGGTAAATTGGCTGTTCAGCTGTGGCTAATGGATCCCCCCCCCCCTTTTAACAGAGGTCAAGACCCATGATAATAATAATAATGTTTATTTATACCCCTCCCATCTGACTGGGTTTCCCCAGCCGTCAGAGGAATTAACAATAAGTACTTAAGTGTTCAGCCTGCGGGAAGTGAAGTTACAGGGAACCAGGCAGAACAGGGCCTTCTCGGTTGTGGCACCCGCCCTGTGGGTCGTGGAAATAAAGAACTTAACATTTTAGAAGACAGCTCTGAATGCAGCCCTGTATAGCTTTTAATGCTTGTTTTTATTATGTTTTTAGATGATGATGATGATGATGATGATGATGATGATAATAATAATTACTTTTATTTATACCCTGCCCTCCCCAGCCCATGCTCAGGGCGGCTAACACCAGGTATAAAAACCAGGTATAAAAACCTTAGAAGAGTGACTAGTGGGGTGCCACAGGGTTCTGTCTTGGGCCCGGTCTTATTCAACATCTTTATCACCTGGAGTACTGTGTCCAGTTCTGGGCACCACAGTTCAAGAAGGACACTGAGAAACTGGAACGTGTCCAGAGAAGGGCAACCAAAATGGTCCAAGGCCTGGAAACGATGCCTTATGAGGAACGGCTAAGGGAGCTGGGCATGTTTAGCCTGGAGAAGAGGAGGTTAAGGGGTGATATGATAGCCATGTTCAAATATATAAAAGGATGTCACATAGAGGAGGGAGAAAGGTTGTTTTCTGCTGCTCCAGATTCTATGATTCTATGAAAAACGATTGAAATACAACTTAAAAACGAAGATTAAAATACAACATTAAAATGCAGCCTCATTTCAGTAGATATGTTGTTGTTTGCCCAGAGTGCCTGGGGCAATGCAGCCAGATGGGAGGGGCATTATTATTATTAACAACAACAATTTGGATACCAAAAATGTAAACTCGTGAGCAACCCCATTGATGAAGGTACCCTTGGTTACCCAGACCTCCTTGCTGGTTGCAAAGAGGTCTCCATGACAGATCAAGCCCCAGCCCACCCCCTGGAAACGTAGATCCACCACTGCTCTAATCCCTAGGCCGCCCTGTTTTATTCTCATTCATTTAAGCAGGCAGGCAGAGGTGCAACTGCGCCTGCGCCTCTTCCTCCTCCCGAGGACCAGGCAGGGCGGGGGCGGAGCCATGGGCCGCCTGCCTCGCTCTCCACCAGCAGGACTACATTTCCCGTCGGCCTCCGCGCGGGGACCTGCCAAGGAGCGCGCCTCTGATTGGCCCTCCCCGAAGGGCCGCCAATAGGAAGCGAGGTGAGAGAGGCCGACAGAGTGAGGCAGAGGGAGAGGGGAAGGGAGAGGCCTCCGAGGCTGCCGCTTGTCTTTCTCCCTCTCCTTCTCTTACTGGGCCCGGACTGGGAAGGGGCCGCGATGGTGCTGGAAAGCACGATGGTCTGGTGAGGAAGAGGAGGCGGCGGGGGGGGGAGGGGCTGGCGGGGGGGGAGGGGCAGAGGCCGGTTTCCCTGAGTCACGGTGGGGCCTGAGGTAAATTTTTGTGGGGGGGGAGGGGGGAGAGACAGTTGGGGGTGACGTGAGGCGGGAGGGGGGGGACACCCTATGTGGAGCCAGAATTATAAGGGGGATTTTTTTTGGGGGGGGGAGGGAAGGGGGTCTTTAGTTGGGGGAATTAAATGGGAGGGAGAATCGAGGGGGGGTCTCCTTGGGGGGCTTCGGGGGAGGGGGTCTGGTAAGGGGGAGGAGGGGTGCGTTTCAGGTCGGGGGGGGAGAGGCCAATGGGGAGAATGGGTGTGTTGGGGAGGGGGAGCATCCCCTTCATGGCTTGGGGGCAGTTCTGGGATTCCATGGGGAGAAGAGAATGGAAAGGGGGGGGACTCAGGAGGGGGGTGGGAGGTGCATTTGAAGGGGGAGAATTGGGGTGAGTTGGAGGGTGGGAAATGAGGGGTGTCTCCTGGGAAGGGAGGTGCATTTGACATAGGGGGCAGGATCCCCTTAGTGGCTTGGGGTAGAAATTTAGGGGGGTGGGGAATCGAGGGGGGACTGTTTAGGAAGGGGTTGGGTGCATTTGAATTGAGGGGAATTAGGGGGGAGAGCAACGATGTCACGCTGGCCACGTGACCCGGAAGTGTCTCCGGACAGCGCTGGCCCCTGGCCTCTTAAGTGAGATGGGCGCACAACCCCAGAGTCTGCCAAGACTGGCCCGTACGGGCAGGGGTACCTTTACCTTTACCTTTAGGGGGGAGGGAGAATTGGGGTTGGAAGAGGGGCTCTGTTCTGCCCAGACACTGCCATTGTTCTGCCCAGCGCTGAGGGCCTTCTGGCGGTTCCCTCCCTACAAGAAGCCAAGTTACAGGGAACCAGACAGAGGGCCTTCTCGTTGGTGGCACCCGCCCTGTGGAACGCCCTCCCACCAGATGTCAAAGAGAAGAACAACTACCAGACTTTTAGAAGACATCTGAAGGCAGCCCTCTTTAGGGAAGCTTTTAATGTCTGACGGACTATTGTATTTTAATATTTTGTTGAAAGTTGCCCAGAGTGGCTGGGGAAGCCGAGCCAGATGGGTGGGGTATAAATAATAAATTATTATTATTATTATTATTATTTATAATCTGTGGAGGGACATGGGTGGCGCTGTGGGTTAAACCACAGAGCCTAGGACTTGCCAATCAGAAGGTCAGCGGTTCGAATCACCGCAACAGGGTGAGCTCCCATTGCTCAGTCCCTGCTCCTGCCAACCCAGCAGTTCAAAAGCACGTCAAAGTGCAAGTAGATAAATAGGTCCCGCTCCGGCGGGAAGGTAAATGGTGTTTCCATGCGCTGCTCTGGTTTGCCAGAAGCGGCTTAGTCATCTGGCCACATGACCCGGAAGCTGTACGCCGGCTCCTTGGCCAATAAAGCAAGATGAGCGCTGCAACCCCAGAGTCGGTCACGACTGGACCTAATGGTCAGGGATCCTTTTACCTTATTATCTGTGGGGGGAGAGTTGAATGGAGGGCACTAAGTTGGGGAAACATCCCCTTGATGGGAGTCTCTGGGAGTGAAGTAGGATTGAGTGGAGCCTGCAGAAGAGTGTTGAGCAAGGGGACAGTCTATGTGAGTCATGCCCCTTAATTTCATGCCCAATACAACTCTTTCTGCTTTTGTTTCGTGTTTGTTGTCCTAACGTTTCATTATCTAGTGATACTTTATTTTAAAAATTTCAATTTGTTGCTTATTCTGATCTCCCTTTGCCTGGTGCAGCGTCGACAACAGTGAGTACATGAGGAACGGGGACTTCTTACCGACCCGTCTCCAGGCCCAGCAAGATGCAGTCAACATCGTCTGCCATTCGAAGACCCGTAGTAACCCCGAGAACAACGTGGGCCTCATCACTTTAGCCAAGTAGGTTTCGCTCAAATCACCCCATTGAAAATCGGAAGAGAGGAGATGATCAGGAGCTTCCCATTGGGTCATCTGGTTGACCAATGGGAGAACAGGATGCTGAAGTATTTATTTATCTGATGTGCCCCCTCCCTTCCTTCTGAAGGAGACTAGGGCACCAAACGTAGTCAAAATGAAACATTTTTTTTTTTTTTTAAGCTTTCTAAATTCAGTTGTGGTTGAAAATATTCTCGTATCCTGTGATGTCAGAGTAGCTAGGGACAATGCCTTTCAGCCACCAAATGCCTGGGTGAACAGGAAAGTTTTCAGATTCCTCTTGCAAGTCAGTAATAAGGGGTAGAAAACACACTTCACCATGGCATTCCACAAATGGCAACCCAACACCAAATAGGCCCTGTCACCATAGGTCAGTGCCAGCCAGGCATCCCCCAATGGCAACAGCACCAAAGAGGCCTCCCCTTCTGCCTTTAGGGTCTCAGTTGGTTAACAGTGAACGATTGGCCTAAACAGCTATGTTGTTTACTCATGTCCGACTCTTGGTAACCCCCTGGACCAGAGCACGCCAGGCACTCCTGTCTTCCACTGCCTCCCGCAGTTTGGTCAAACGCATGTTGGTAGCTTTGAGAACACTGTCCAACCATCTTGTCCTCTGTCGCCCCCTTCTCCTTGTGCCCTCCATCTTTCCCAAAATCAGGGTCTTTTCCAGGGAGTCTTCTCTTCTCATGAGGTGGCCAGAGTATTAGAGCCTCAGCTTCAGGATCTGTCCTTCCAGTGAGCATTCAGGGCTGGTTTCCTTCAGAATGGATCAGTTGGATCTTCTTGCAGTCCAGGGGACTCTCAAGAGTCTCCTCCAGCACCATAATTCAAAAAACAGCTATAGGGCTCTTCTAATGTTCTTTTGTTTAGCATGTTAGGCCAGATCATGATCCGCTATATATCATTGTACCCCCCTCCTCTCTGCCTCTCTTCTTTTCTGACACCCTAATCCTCAACCTGCCCATGTGTGTATTTGCCTGTTTCAGTAACTGTGAGGTGTTGACCACCCTGACCCCCGACACAGGCCGCATCCTGTCTAAGCTGCACTCGGTCCAGCCCAAAGGGAAGATCACCTTCTGTACAGGGATCCGAGTTGCTCATGTAAGTTGCAACTTCTCTCCTTTTCGCTCAATGGCAGCCCTCAGTTGAGATAGTAAACTAAAGATGAACATCCTTTTGGGGGCAGTGGAGAGGCAAGGAATCTGAAACAGCCCCATGCTAAGTTGGGCAAGTGAGGAGGGGGTCTGTCCTGAGAGCGGGGTCAGTGCTTGCAGGAGAACAGAGGGTGAAGAGCCCTCAGACTGCCAGACCTCTCCATTTGGCCTGTGGAGCTGTGTTGACCAAGCCTCACTCGCCTGTCTTACACCTGAAGTCATACACAACAGGGAAAGACACCTTGACAGCAAAGTTGCCTTGCATCAAGCCAGACCATTGGTCCATTAGATAGATAGATAGATAGATAGATAGATAATTTATTACGGTCGGAGACCAGCTTATAAAACACACTTGGGGGTACAATCCCAGAAGGAAAACAAACAGTTAAAACAATGAACAACAATAAATTTAAAATTTACAAGTGTGATAAGCATATAGACACTTAAAACTTTAAGATATGCTCAGTATCGACTACACCGATTGGCAGTGACTCTCCGAGGTTTCAGGCAGGGAGTCCTTCCTGGAGATCCCACGGATTAAACCTGGGGATTTCTGTATGCAAAGCTCCGATCAAGAAGCTACAGCCCTTCCCTTAAAAACAAAGCAAGATTCCAGTCCTCATGGTTCTGAATATATGGATGATTTAAATCAGAAGTTGCCTTCTAATGAGTCAGATCATAGGCCTATCCAGATAAATATTGTCTATCCGCTGACTGGCAGTGGTATGGGAGGGGGGAAATAAAGGGTTCGTTCAAACCCAGGAATGGGGGGAGACAGGCTGGGCAGAGGGCCTCTCCTCTCTCCATGTAACATGGCTGCTTCTGTTCCAGCTGGCTTTGAAACATCGCCAGGGCAAGAACCACAAGATGCGGATCATTGCCTTTGTGGGGAGCCCTGTAGAGGATAATGAGAAAGACGTGAGTGTGTACCTGGAACTGGGGGGGGAGGAACTCTCCCATTTTCAAAGCACCTGGTTTTCCGGGAAGCCTCTCCCGTTCCTGGTGCTCCCGCCTTGCTCTGCGCCCCTAATGGATCTCATCTCCTCGCAGCTTGTGAAACTGGCCAAGCGGCTGAAGAAGGAGAAAGTGAACGTGGACATCATCAACTTTGGAGAAGAGGTGAGAGGCCCTCTCTGAGCCCGTGGCTTGTTGTTGTTGCATGTAGTTGCCCACGACTCCCGGGTCAGTCCCTGACCTCTCCTTCCCGCCCACAGGAAGCCAACACCGACAAGCTGACGGCCTTCATCAACACCTTGAACGGCAAAGACGGGACGGGCTCTCACCTGGTGACGGTGCCCCCCGGGCCAAGCCTGGCTGATGCTCTCATCAGCTCCCCAATCCTCGCTGGAGAGGGAGGAGCAATGCTGGGCCTGGGGGCAAGTGACTTTGAGTTTGGTGTGGACCCCAGCGCCGACCCAGAACTGGCTCTGGTAAGCACCAATAATAATAACAATAATTATTATTATTTTTATTTATTTATACCCCACCCATCTGGCTGGGTTTCCCCAGCCATTCTGGGCGGCTTCCAACAAAATATTAAAATACAATAGTCTTGTCAAACATTAAAAGCTTCCCTAAATAGGGCTGCCTTCAGATGTCTTCTAAAAGTCTGGTGGTTGTTTTTCTCTTTGACATCTGATAGAAGGGCATACCACAGGGCGGGTGCCACCACCGAGAAGGCCCTCAGCGCTGGACCTCAGTGTCCGGGTGGAATGATGGGAACATGTTTCTATTACTTATTTCCATAAAATTTATACAACACCTGATTGTATAGTACTTTCAGATGGTTTTTCTTCAATAAAATAATCAGGAGAAACAGGGCGGGGGAACCAACTCTTTAAAACATTCAGAAAATATCAACAGCAAAAAGCAAGAAACAGATTAAAACACACACCAACATTATACCTGTCTGGACAACACATTTCTCCCACCCACGCACCCCAAAAGAATTGTGGGAACTGTAGCTTGTCCCTCGCAGAGCTACAGTTCCCAGCACCCTTTAGAAACTGTGGTTCTCAGAATACTTTTTGGGGGCGATGCTTTGATGTGGGTGTTAGCTGTTCTGTGTTACATTTGGGATACGCTCCTTGGTTTAGCAGCCCCTGTGCCTCATTTGGCCACCTTGGTTTGTCTGTTTTGTTTTCCCTCCCAGGCGCTCCGGGTGTCCATGGAGGAGCAACGGCAGAGGCAGGAAGAGGAAGCTCGCAGGGCTGCGGCAGCATCTGCCGCAGAAGCCGGGATCCCAACCTCTGGTGCGGATGGTAAGAAAAGGGGTTTGAGCCGGGAAAATCAGGAGGGGAAGTGACCTGACTTTCCTTTCCTCCCAGTCAAGTCAAATAACTCTGAACCACCTCGGAGGCCGTGTGCGGAAAGACAGGCTGTAAATGGCCAGCTTTGGGGAACCCCCGCCCCATATCCAGGCTACGGTCCCTTATGGGGCTGATGTTTAGATATGTGGAGTGGCTAGGCTGAGTTTCTACATTTTTAAGAAGGGGGAAGCCAGAGTGTGGATTTTTCAGTCAGCTTGGAATCAAGTCCCTTCCAGGTTCATCCGTGTGCCAGACGGTTGGAAAAGAATTGAGTTTTTCATTTAGGCAAGATGGAGGCTGTGCAGACCAGGGCAACCAAGATGACCAGGAGTCTGGGTAGCAAGCCTGATGAGGAACGGTTGAGGGAGTTGGGTATTTGTAGCCTGGAAAAGAGGAAACAGAGGAGATGGGGTAGCCATCTTCAAATATTTGAAGGGCTGTCACACCGAAGAGGGAGCAAGCTTGTTTTCTCCTGCTCCAGAGGGTAAGATCTCTTGCAATACGATCTGGCACCGAATCGTCTTCCCTCAAACGTGGGTCCTTGTGTTTCCTTGTGCTCTAGATTCAGACGACGCCCTGCTCAAGATGACCATAGGCCAACAGGAATTCGGCCGAGCTGGCCTGCCCGACCTCAGCACCATGACCGAAGAAGAACAGATTGCCTACGCCATGCAGATGTCTCTCCAAGGAGCCGGTGAGTTGCAGGCGAGAAGCACCCAGCGTAGGCCCCGCCTTCGGATCAGGAACACCACCTTTGCCAGTGGGGCAGGGCAGCTGCTGAGAAGGCCTCTGGGGGCGGCTTGAGCACTTGCCCTTTGTATAGTCAGGATTATTCTCTCCCTCCTCCAAAACACTAGAACAGTATCTCTCAGTTGTGCCCAGAAGAGAAGTATCGGCTGCAGAGGACCTTGCCCATTCCAACTCTGCATGAATTAAGTGTTCCAGCCTCATTTCCTTTTAGGGTTGTGCTCGAACAGTACCTCATGCAGGAACATGGGAGGCAGGTAGCAGCAGCATCCCAGGAGGAGGGGAACAATTCCTCTTGCAGACAGTAAAAAATAACGGGTGAAGGCTGCACCCCATTTTAATTCTGGTAAAAATAATAGCCACTCTGGGCGGCTTCCAGCAAAATATTAAAATACAGTAATCCATCAAATATTAAAAGCTTCCCTTAAAATGTGAATTGGTTACTAAGTTTGGGGGAACAGCTTGAAGTGTTGAGAGGGGAATGGAGTGTGGCCAGTGTTCAGACACGATAGGATCATTAGGAGGGCCAGAATATCCCCACCCTGAAATAATGGAGATAAAAATGGTGTGTTTTTGGGGTGGGTCTCAAGGAGACTGAATCTCTTCCCTCTCTTTAAGCCAGGCATGTCCAAAGTCCAGCCCCGTGGCTGGGGTAAAATCTGGAAAAGAAAAACCTCAACAGCTTCAATCTTAAAAAAATGCTCAACAACTTCAATCCGAAGAAAAGGTCAAAAACATGTTCACTTCATCAAATCTGGCCCTCTTTGAAAAAAGCTTGGACACCCCTGCTTTAAGCGGAGGCTCTGTGATTGGCTCTTCATTAATCTGGTTGGTGTTTGAAACCCACCTGTGGGCTTTGGTTGTAGCAGAGAAGAGGTTGTTAAAGTGTGCATGTTTTCTCTCCTCTTAGAGTTTGGACAAGGTGAGTCGGCGGAGGTGGATATCAGCACTGATATGGACACGTCAGAACCGACAAAGGTCAGTGGCCGCAGATCCTCCCTCTTTCCCCTGTGTCCACTTGCTCAGAGCAGCCTCTGCCAAACCAGAACCCTCTAGATCTGAACTACAACTCCCACACCCCCAGCCAGCACTGAGTTGTCGTCTAGAAGGGTACTCCGTTGGTGGAGGATGGGCTCTCCTGCCAACAGAGTTCTCCACCATTTTTTCTGCTATAAGCTATATCCAAAGTACCACTAAATCTCTTGCAAGGGCCGTTGTGACCCACCTTGAGACGTACCGCTGGAGGGCAGCTCAGAAGGGTGGCAGTGCCTCTGATGCTGATTTTTATCTGTTTCTTTCCCCCAAAAAATTTTTTATTACATTTTCCACAATTATAACAAATACAACAGAGAGAAGGGGGGGGGGGACACACAAGAGAAAACACATTACTAAAAAAGAAAAACAAAAAAGAAATCTTAAACACATATCCCTTGAAAACCCAATCTCTCTTACATTGCTAATTGACTTCCTCAGATCCCTCCTTTCTGAATTTCATTGTATCTGCATGTAACAGCTCTCCAATATCATTCTTAAACTAAAATTATTTCCAGCAATTAACTATCTTATTCTCTTTTCTTACTGTTCGAAAACCAACTTACTTGCAATTAAATCCTATTTTAATCCTAGGCCTATTTGGTGCTTTCAAGTGACTTCTAATTATTTATATTACAGTATTTATGCAAATAATCCTTAAATTCCTTCCAATCTGATTTTTATCTGTTTCACGGACGTTTCCCGCGTCCAGGAAGAGGACGACTACGATGTGATGCAAGACCCTGAGTTCCTGCAGAGCGTCCTGGAGAACCTGCCGGGAGTCGACCCCAACAACGAGGCCATTCGCAACGCCATGGGCTCCCTGGCCTCGCAGGCCTCCAAGGAGAACAAAGACAAGAAAGAGGAGGAGAAGAAATGATGTGGGGAGGAGGGGCAGGCCACGGGCCCTCAGTGGCGCCCCCAACTCTCCTCGGCCCCGTTACGCAGTCAAGAGCATCGCCAGCTCTGCATGCCCCAGTTCACCTAGCCTTCTAGCCATCAGTGTCCGTAATCTTCCCTCCGGGCTAGTTGGGGAGAGGCGGGGAGAGTCACCAGGTTATTATGGGTCAGGGTGGGTGGCGGTGGGTGGGTGGGTAGAACTTCTCTTCTTTTTTGGGTTGCGGTTTAGGGGGTAATAAAAACCTTAAATTTTCTTTGCGGCGTTGTTTTTCCACTGCCCGCTTCCATTAAGCTGTGGTTCGTGTATGTCAGAATGGCCGGTCTCCTAACCTCCCTTTCTTTTCCGACAAAACTGCGCCGTCCCCCTCCCTGCGTGCAGGCACCTTTGTTTCCGTGCCGTGAAATCGGCGCGAAGAGGTTGAGAGACGCGTCTGCGATTGCACTGCGGCCACCGGAAAACTTCCAGCTGCCGGCGGGACAGAGAACTCGAGTTTCTGGTTTCAACAGACGCAAGGCTTTAGCGCCTGTGACAAAAAAGGGGAAACTAGGAAGCAGGTGGGCTTATTATGGGTTGGAACACATTTTCCCCAAAGCTGCAGCCCTCCAGGTGTTCAAAGGATTTCCTTTTGCGCATCCTGAATCGGCTGCCTTTTGACTCAGTTTGACAGCTTGCACTGTGAGAGAGAAAAGCTTCTCTCTGCCTTTGCCACAGTTTGTTGCGTCTCCTCTGCCCTGCCCTTTCTTTCAAAGGCCGCAAACCTTCCTCATGGGGGGGGGTCACTCCACTCCCCTAGATCATTTCGGTGGCCCTTTTCTGGACCTTTAAGAGCTCTACAGTATCATTTTTGAGGCGAGGTGATTCGAACCACACGCAGCATCCCAAGTGTATTCTGTGTGTAGATTTATATAAATATGTGATGAGTTGCGGAGTTTTTTACGGGGCTTGCAGTTTTTGTATGTATTTATTTGCACCCCTCTCTTCCGCCAAAGAGGCTTCCAGACTGTCTTACGTACATGGAGAATAAGTCAGTCCCTACCTGAAGGCTTACAATTCTAAACCATTCAACTACGAACCTCATTACAAAAAACGGCCATCAGTTTGGATGGATTTGGATTACATGACTTGATGGGAGCCGAGGCCTTTTAGTCCTTATGGCTGAATGTCTACCATAGCCATGAATGGGTTCATAAACTCCTTCCCAACAAATACTTCCCAGCAGCCAGTATCAAAATTATATCATGCGGTCTGAAAAATTGAATTTTGCCATCTGGTGCTTTTAAATGACTGAGTCACTCTCCAAGGAAAATCCCTCTTTCCCCCCTTTTTAAAAAAAGTGTTGAGCCCCAAATGTTAGCTGCTTTCATTCCTATTTAACTAGAATCTTATTTTAAGGAGATGGGCAGCTTCCTTTGACCCGACAGGTACCAGCTGCCAATGCAAGGATGCCACATTCTAGCTGAGCAGGGGCAAAGCCAAGGGTTCAAGGTCCTGTGAAGTCAGAAGGCAAGCAGAACCTAAGATCAGCTTCCTTTCATAGAAAGCCGACTTATTCTGTTGCACAGGGCTCTGGCAGGAATCATGGTTCGCAGCCGAGTGGTTAGTTAAACAAGCCAGCCTCGTAACCCATGTCTGAAGTTGCCTTGTTTTGAAACTGAGCAGAGCATAAGTCCGCATTCCTGGTTTGTGCAATGAGGGAAACTTTTAGCAGATTGCAAAAAATTTGGTCGGAACTTCCTAGAGCGCTTCAGAAACTAACCAGGATAAGTCAGTGCCCCAAGGAACCTAAGTACCCCAGAAACTTAGCCTCAGGAGACATTTGCATAAACTTTTTATATATACATATCTTGGAATCTTTAGTGTAAGCCAGGAACCCTGGTTTGTGAGAGAGGGAAATATACATTTAATGCTCGGATCCAGAGGGAAGGAGTGAAGGCAGTGGATTCAAATGACAAGAAATAAGATTCTGGCTAAACATCAGGGAGAATTTTCTAACAGCAAGAATCATAGAGTTGGAAGAGACCACAAGGGCCATCGAGTCCAACCTCCTGCCAAGCAGGAAACTGAGCTGTTGGCAACAGTGGAACCGACTCAGAAGCTGGTGGATGCTCCTCGCCTTCATTGCTGGACGATGGACCAAATGACCCCCAACTCTTCAGTTCTCTGTTTCTATGAAATCAGAGCTTTGAGACACTTGTGATGAAGCAGTATATAAATAGCCTAAATGGATTAAAAAAACTAAGCTTGTTTTAATTTTACTGGAGGCCAGGGAAGTTTTCTGCAGCTGGGCAAGTGCAGAAAACTCCATCATTTTCATAGCCGATGGGTACTGCTGCTCCTGCAAAACTTCCTTAGCTGATGAGCCCAGATGTTCTGGTGAGGCAGCTGTGCTTCTGCAGGAAACACCGAAAGCAGCCAACTTGGGGACCCTCGGCTGTCAAGCGGCAAATTAGCAGCGATGCAGAGCACAAGAGGTTTATGCAAATATCATGCAAATGACCGGGCAGAGGGCCACAAATTGGCAAGTGCAGGAAGATATTTAATATTTGAGATAAAGTCCCCGGCAAGAGGGGCTGCTTGGCTGGGTGATGGAAACAAAGGGTAGATTTCTGTGTGATGCAATGATTCTTTCTCCCGCCAGAGGGCACATGCCACATTGAATAAGGGAGGCTGGGCTGCCTTGTGTTGCATTTTGCTCAGATTCTCAGGAAATTTAATATCGCGGTCCGTGCCAGTGCAGAATTGTGTCTGCGTTGTCCCAACGCTGCTCCTCAAGTTCGCCTTTTCAAAACCCTCTAGCATGAAACGGACACACAAACACCCTTTCAGTTTTTTTATCATTTTTCTTGTTATTGCTAATGATTTGGTTATGACAAGGAGTTGCAGGGGGGGGGGAAATCACATACAAACTTGAGCTGCAGTGAAACAGGGTCTCGGCCCCCTCCCCTCATACTTTCCTATATGGGGGAAATCAATAGTGACAGGTTCAGGCGAGGTCCTTTGTCTTGGGGGTTTTGCAGGGAGGAGGCAAGAGGAGATTTTGATTGCTGGTCTGCACAACTTCCCGACTTCTTTTAAGCAAGTCTGCTCATGGTGTGCCTTGGAGAAGCTGCAAAGAAATGGGGGAAATAAAATACAGTGGTGCCCCGCAAGACGAACGCCTCGCAAGACTGAAAACCCGCAAGACGAAAGGGTTTTCCGTTTTGGAGGCGCTTCGCAAAACGAATTTCCCTATGGGCTTGCTTCGCAAGACGAGATGTCTTGCGAGTTTTTCCGACTTTTTTTCCCTCCCCCCCCCCTTTTTCTAAGCCGCTTATCAGCTGATCCACTAAGCCGATAAGCCGCTAATAGCGCTAATCCGCTAAGCCGTCAATGGGCTTGCTTCACAAGACGAAAAAACCGCTAGACGAAGAGAATCGCGGAACGGATTCTTTTCGTCTTGCGAGGCACCACTGTATTTTTAAAGAAGAGGTGGGCTCAACAAGTCCTGTCTATTAGGAAATGCATCCCCTGTTGTGTTAGTGTGCGATGCTAGACCCTGTTCTGCCAAAGGGCTCTTGTGACGTAAACTCTCCCTTTTCCAACTAAAGGGCGCCTTTGATGCCAGAAGGCTTCTGTGTGCAATCCTGCGTCTACTTTAATCATTTTTTAAATCTTGATCCAAATTCTTTTGGGTGTGTATGTGCAAACTGGCTCCCCAAACCAGGGATTAGCCTTCCTTGGACTAGAGGAACTTTTGGCATCGTCAAAAATTTGGCATTTACAAACTACATTGGTCGGATTTGTACTGGGAGAGAGAGATCTGGGCATCTCTACCAGCTTTTCTCAACCTGTGGAACCCCAGATGTTGTTGAACTACAACTCCCATCACCCCTAGCTAGCAAGGCCAGAACTCAGGGATGATGGGAGTTGTAGTCCAACAACATCTGGGGACCCACAGGTTGAGAACCACTGTATGGGGAACCTTCGGCCCTCCAGCTGTTGCCGAACTACAACTCCCATCAGCCCTAGCAAGCATTGGCCCAGTGGCCAGGGTTGCTGCTGGGACTTCTAGTTCAAATCTTGCTTCTCGCTCCTAAATCAGATATACAGACCTCTCTCTGTCTTTCCCCCACCCCTCTGACAGAGGTACGGTCTGTACAGTCCACTCCAGCGGCAGCTTTCCACCCTAGGTAAAGGTAAAGGGACCCCTGACCATTAGGTCCAGTCGTGACCGACTCTGGGATTGCGGCGCTCATCTCGCTTTATTGGCCGAGGGAGCCGGCATACAGCTTCCAGGTCATGTGGCCAGCATGACTAAGCCGCTTCTGGCAAACCAGAGCAGCACACGGAAACACCGTTTACCTTTCCGCTGGAGTGGTACCTATTTATCTACTTGCACTTTTTAAAGTTCTTTCGAACTGCTAGGTTGGCAGGAGCAGGGACCGAGCAACGGGAGCTCACCTCATCACGGGGATTCGAACCTCCGACCTTCTGATTGGCAAGTCCTAGGCTCTGTGGTTTAACCCACAGCGCCACCCGCGTCCCTGCTTTCCGCCCTACTTACGTGCAAAACTGTTGACCAGGTAGGTGGGCTTGTTGCTACACAGCAGGGTGGTGAGGCTGCCCAGCGATGCAGTCCCCACGATCTGCACCTCCGAGGTGATTCCCAGCGTGGCATTTTTCTGCAACAGGACAAGAAATAGAGCCGGCAAAAGCAGGTTTGACAACTGCTCCATACAATGTTTTCGCTTCATGCTCTCAATATAACTCAAGTTACGTACAATTGCATTTTAAGGTTCCATCTTACCGAATTTCTAATGTGTTTCCTAATATATTCTGCTGTTTTCTTACACTTCAATCCCCGCTGTGGTCTTCACATACGGGAAGTCACTTTTTATAAAAACTTGAAATGGTTTTCAGTCTTCTTTAAAAAGGTAAAGGGTCCATTAGGTCCAGTTGTGGCCAACTTGGGTTGCGACGCTCATCTCGCTTTATTGGCCGAGGGAGCCAGCATACAGCTTCCAGGTCATGTGGCCAGCATGACTAAGCCGCTTCTGGCGAACCAGAGCAGCACATGGAAACGCCATTTCCTTCCCGCTGGAGGGGTACCTATTTATCTACTTGCACTTTGAGGTGCTTTCAAACTGCTAGGTGGGCAGGAGCAGGGACCGAGCACTGGGAGCTCACCCCATTGCGGGGATTTGAACCGCCAACCTTTTGATCGGCAAGTCCTAGGCTCTGTGGTTTAACCCACAGCGCCACCCGCGTCCCATCAGTCTTCTTTAAAACATTCTACATTTGTATCTTTTATCAGTGCCGTCAATTTTGCCATCTCTGCGTATTCCAAGATTTTCACCAACCATTCTTCCTCTGGGTGTGTGTTCTCTCCTGCTTCTATTTCTGTACACACAGAATCCTTGCTGTTTCTGTATTCACACACACTCTCAGTCCTTTAATAGGACAGCACCGATCTCTGGGACTCCCTGCTTATTGACTTTAGTGTTTTTTTACCGTTTTGGTTTAGCTGCTCCAACCTTGCTACTTAACTGTTAGGTATACTTGTCCTTAAACGTGCTGCAAACTTCCTTCTGACTTCACAGCCACAACCAGCCCTCTGAGCACCTGTGGGTGTTGTATTTGCAACTCAAGATGATACTTCATGCATCTGAAGAAGGAGACCCCAGTCCACAAGTCTTGAAGCTGGAAGCAAGGCTCTTCGGATCCCTAACCCCCACCCAAAATAAACCTTGAAGGATGAGTTATCCCCTTTTTCTGGCTCTTAGTTGGCACCTTTTTAGTTAAACTGCAGTCTGTTGTCAGATGAAATAGCTCTAAGCCTGCAACCCCCGCTAGGCCTGTTTACCTGGTAGTAAAAATCTTTGAACAAGTGGGGCTTGCTTCAGAGCAAACATGCACAGGGTCTGTGCTGTTGAATCGCTTTTAACCGGCTGGTATCATTTGTTAGTTTATATAACAACAGTTGTATACTGATATTCGTTCAAGGGGGGGGGGGGGAATCAGAGCAGTTTCCAGCAGTAACACATAAAACCGTACAGTTAAAACCGTATACATAAAACCAGATAACTATTACCGAATTACTATTCAACAAGTTTCCATAAGGATAAAAATCTATAAAGTAAAAAATGTATTTATGTATAAAATAACAAACTGCTACTGATCATGTTTGCATTAATTATGTCTAAAAGAACAGTTCAAAGGCAGGGGATGACCCATGTTTGCGTTGTTTTGAGATGCTGCATTTAATTATATGTCAGCGTTTCTTTCAGAACCATGAGGACCGGAATCTTAGAATTACTTTTAAGGAAAGGGCCGCAGCTCAGCGGCAGAGCCGATGCCTCGAAAACAGATGGTCCTGGGTTCAGTTTCCCAAGATGGACCTTTGCTATAAGGCAGTTCCCTCTGTTCCTGTTCAAATCAGCCCTGTCCTCAAAACACTGAGGACTAGGATCTTGCTTTGCTTTCAGGGTAAGGGCCGTAACTCCAAGCCACATGCCCTGTGTGCCTAGAACTGCCCCCAGGACACCTGCCGATCCTCACCAAGACAGCTTGGAAGTACGCCTCCAGTTCCTGGCAGGAGGGTAGTGGTTCGGACACCTCCATCTTTCGGGCCACACACCCTTCTGGCTGGCCATGGTACACCATCAAGTGCTGTGGGGGGAGAGAGAGGGGGCAGAGAGGTAGCATCTTGCAGAGGAAGCCCCCAAACCCTGAATCCCACACTCCCCCCTGTCCCCAGGTCTGATTTTACGGCACTCGGGTCGTTCAGCTGGCTATTGTTTCTGCTACATCTCCGATCCATTTTGCAAAGGTTATTCGTGTTCTCAGCTCTCTCTTTTTAATGGTGTTACGTTAATGTAGGCTATACATTTCAAATAAATAAAGGAGATACTCCCATGCTCTTAAGAGAACCTCAGGGTGGTCTAATTAACTCTAATGCACTTTGGATACCTTAAAACTTAGAGATCACAGCAAACTATGTCAAGTTCTTAAAGAAATGGGAGTGCCTGATCACCTCATCTGTCTCCTGAGAAATCTTTATGTGGGACAAGAAGCTACAGTTAGAACTGGATATTGAATAACTGATTGGTTCAAAATTGGGAAAGGAGTACGACAAGGCTGTATATTGTCTCCCTGCTTATTTAACTTATATGCAGAATTCATCATGTGAAAGGCTGGGCTGGATGAATCCCTAGCCAGATTAAGATCGCCTGAAGAAAGATCAACAACCTCAGATATGCAGATGACACAACCTTGATGGCAGAAAGTGAGGAGGAATTAAAGAACCTTTTAATGAGGGTGAAAGAGGAGAGCGCAAAATATGGTCTGAAGCTCAACATCAAAAAAACAAAGATCATGGCAACTGGTTCCATCACCTCCTGGCAAATAGAAGGAGAAGAAATGGAGGCAGTGAGAGATTTTACTTTCTTGGGTTCCATGATCACTGCAGATGGTGACAGCAGACATGAAATTAAAAGACACCTGCTTCTTGGGAGAAAAGCAATGACAAACCTAGACAGCATCTTAAAAAGCAGAGACACCAACAAAGGTCCGTATAGTGAAAGCTGTGGTTTTCCCAGTAGTGATGTATGGAAGTGAGAGCTGGGCCATAAAGAAGGCTGATCGCCAAAGAATGGATGCTTTTGAATTATGGTGCTGGAGGAGACTCTTGAGAGTCCCATGGACTGCAAGAAGATCTACCTCTCCATTCTGAAGGAAATCAGCCCTGAGTGCTCACTGGAAGGGCAGATCCTGAAGCTGAGGCTCCAGTACTTTGGCCACCTCATGAGAAGAGAAGACTCCCTGGAAAAGACCCTGATGTTGGGAAAGATGGAGGGCACAAGAAGAAGGGGACGACAGAGGATGAGATGGTTGGATAGTGTTCTTGAGGCTACCAGCATGAGTTTGAGCACACTGCGGGAGGCAGTGGAAGACAGGCGTGCCTGGCGTGCTCTGGTCCAGGGGGTCACAAAGAGTCGGACACGACTAAACGACTAAACAACAACAACAAACTTAGAGAGACCTTGCAAAGCTGCTTACCCAGACAATACTTTCTCTCTCTCTCTCTCTCTCTCTCTCTCTCTCTCTCTCTCTCTCACACACACACACACACACACACACACACTTAGGGGAATGGCAGTAGCTCAGTGAAAGAGCTGGCATATTTGCTTGGCATGCAAGAGGTTCCCGGTCCAATCGCCAGTATCTCCAGAAAAACCTCCCTACCTGAAGCCCTGGGCAGCTGCTGTCAGTCGTTGTAGATAGATCCACCACCGGACTGACTCAAAGCAGCTTTCTATGTTCTTAAATCCACCTTAGTGCGGTTCAGTGACTGCTAACGCACTTACAGGACAACTTAAGGAGACCCCATTGGGAGAGAAAAACAGCAACACTGTCCCCATAGCCTCTTGCGACACTAATTCTGGCCCTACTGGCAATTCTGCAACTCACGTTTCTCAAGTCGCAGGTGATCCCTGGAGCCACGCCTTGTTCGCCCAGTTCGCTGAGCGCCAACAAGAGAGACGCTTCGTTCTGGACGTTGACTTGGGGAGGGAGAAAGCTGAAGGCGTCTCTCTGCCAAGAAAGGAAGCGGGGGGGGGGGGAAAGATTGAAATGTTGCTGCCCTGGCTGAAGGTGGCGGAAGGCAGAACGTGCGGGATTTAGACCACCAGGACTTCCACCGATGAAAGCAGAAGGCAGGCGCTGTCTCCATCATCGCCTGTCCTCCGTAATAATCTCTCAAAGGACCTGTTGATGGAATTCTACCATTGTACTGTTGAGAGTGTATTAACTTATGGTCTGTGTGTGTGGTTTGGGAGCTGCACAGCCAGGGAAAAAACAATGCTGTCCAGGGTTGTAAAGACTGCGGAGAGAATAATTGGGTGCACTTTTCGCACCTTGGATCAAATCTACGCTTCCAGGTGCCATAAGAAAGCTGCAGAGATAGCGCAGGATAGTGCGCACCCCGGAAATGATCTCTTTCAGCTTCTGCCTTCTGGAAGAAGGTCCAGGGTTATAAAGACTAGGACTAGCCACCTGAGAAACAGTTTCTACCCAAATGCTATTTTGGTTTTAAACGCAGTGTAAGGTAGACTCTGTGGGAGTATATGGTGGTGCCTCTGGTTACAAACTTAATTAGTTCTGGAGGTCTGTTCTTAACCTGAAACTGTTCTTAATCTGAGGTACCACTTTAGCTAATGGGGCCTCCCTCTGCTGCTGCACCGCCATCACACAATTGCTGTTCTCATCCTGAAGCAAAGTTCTTAACCCGAGGTACTATTTCTGGGTTAGTGGAGTCTGTAACCTGAGGTACCACTGTATTGTATTTAATTATGGGGTATTTTTAGGGGGTTAACCAGGCTGCGATAGCTGGGATAGCAGGCTTGTTGGCTTTTGAATGTCTGATATAGGTTTTTTTCAATTTCGTTGTTCTGTATGGGACAATGACAATAAAGATTATGGTATCGTATCGTACCTGGACGCAGTCCGCCCGCCCGAGGTAGGTGGCCAGCAGGACTCCCACGATGCTGATGCTGAGAGCTGAGACAGCGCCCACCATCAGAATCACCAGCTTGCGGTTCGAGGCGACAGGAGGCTCTGCCAGCTCAAGGCTGGAGTGGAGAGTCTGAACAAAAAATGGGGAAGGGGGTGAGAAGAGAGAGAGAAAGAAAGAAAAATAGGGTGATGGCATCTAGCAGCACCTGAAATCCCTTTTCTAAAATCTGCGACATGTCAGCCTGTTTCCGCATTTGCACTCTGCACATGCTTAAGGGTGCTCTCGTCGCGCTGGAGCCCCAAAGATTTAAAAAAATTGGCAGGTCGATAACCGTACGCATTCCCACTCTGGGCGTTTCAACCCCACCCCCTAGCAAGGCAGCAGGCAGAAATCCCACCAGTGCAGCTTCTCTCCCCGCCACTGCGCACGCCAACCACACAAGGCTGGAAAGAGCTTCCCCTGATGGACTCCTGCCTGCTGAGCAGCAGTTAAAGGAACGGGAGACCCAATGGGGAGTTTAAAAAATGAGGTGGCCTTCCCCCCACTCACTTCTAAAGTGAACTACTTACGTAGGGTGGGCTCTTGAGGTGCAGCCCCGCCGGCCACGATTCGGGTTTCTTGTCCTCACTCACCATTTTCTCTTCCCCGACAGCAGGGCTGAACGGATCCAGACTTTGGCTTCTTCGTAGGCATGTGAGATGCCAGCGGGAAGCTCTTATAAAGTCTCGGCTGCCTGGCACACAGCCCTGCCAAACAATAGCCCCTCTGTGCGCATCCAAGCTCTCGTGGGGGCACGGAATAAATTTTTGCCGCCTCTCCCCACCTTCTGCCCCCAAATACCTGCCGCCCAGCAAGGTGCAAAGGTCTTTTCCGTAGGGCTAGTTCTGTTTCCACTTGTAGGCTGAGGGTTGCATCCAGGCAAAGCGGGAGGAGACACCCTGAAATCAATGGATCTAAGTTAGTCACAGAATTCTGGATCTAGAGGGGAACCCTAAGGGACATCTAGACCAACCCCTGCAACTTCCCTTAATTTCAATGGGTGCGTTCTGAGTAGGACAAGCATTTGAAATGAACCTTCATCGTATTTTACGGTTAAAAAGGAACCCCGGCTGGGAAACCCAATCTCCTAGTGAGAAAATGTGGGCACACTCTGCTCATGCTCTGGTAGACACACTTCTTTTTTCATGCCTTGCTTGGACTCTAGTGTAGAGTGCAATACTGTGAATACCTTTAACCATGAGGACTAGAATCTTAAGCCTATTTTGAAGGGGACGGCTGTATCCCTCTGTGGCAGATCCCCGGCTTTGCATGCAGAACACCCCTGGTTTGATCTCTGGCGTCTCGAGTTGGGACTTGGACAACCCCCTTGCCCCAAACCCTGGAAAGCTGCTGCCAGCCAGTGTGGACAATATTGAGCTATATGGACCGCAATGGTCCGACTCAATGTAAGGCAGTCTGTCTATATGTCTCCTCTGTTCGAGTACACACATACACATGCCCCTCCATCCCTCATCCAGGCAAGCAAGAGGCATTGCAGGGGGGTTGGGCTGGATGACCTCTTGGGGGCCCCTTCCAACGCTACAATTCTTTGCTTCTTACTTCAAGAGCACAGATTGCTGTGCTGTTTTTTTTAAAGAAATTACCTTCAATAAAGTGACAGGTGGAACTGCAACTACTGCAGCTTCCTCCCCAGCGTGGCTGCCGTGTAACAGGCCGATATTCATCTGGTGAAGCCTCTCCCCCCTAATCCTTACATTCAGCAGGATGTGACCTGCTGCTGAATTTCCCCCCCGCTGTCATTCAAAAGCACGCAATAAAAGATGGCAACCTCGTGTTTTGCGGATGTTCTGATCTACACTTTAAAGGATAGTCAACCCTTTATTCCAGGAGCCCTCTGAGAGGCGGCAGAAGTCGGGGGGTGGTGGTGGGGGTGACCGAGGAAAGGAGACTTCGTTCCTCCAGCCAAAAGCCTTCTGGCTTGCGGCCGACTCTCTCAGGTTCCACCACCTGACATGCCGGGAAGAAAAGGCCCTTTTGAAAGAGAGGCCGAGGCTCCCCCGATAACCTCGCTCTTGAAAACGGAGCAGACCGAGGCACAGACGAGGCCCTGTTTTCGGGAGAAACCGCCGCATCACTCGATCGGCTCGGAAAACATCCAAGCGAAAGGCCTTGGGTCTCGGGCAGGGCAGCGGGGTGGAAAGAGACTGATTTCGGAGGCGCATAAAAGCAAGATTGTTTACAAGCTGGTGCACCCCAGTCGCAGCGACAGGGCAGCGATGGAGAAGTGGACGGCGGGAGATGAAAATCACTTGGCTCCCCTTGGCAGGGAGGGAGGACAAAGGACAATGACTCCCGGATGAAAGGCAACGGGGAGGCCTTGAGGACGCTGCATGCTTTAACTTGTTGGTCGCTGTTGTGATAGGAATTTTGAGGTCTTAGATATACTGTCTTGAGCCGCATAGAGGTAGACAGACAACCAGTGGTCTGACTCGGAAGCTTCCTATATCAGAACTGAAATGAAAAATTTAAGGTCATTTATATATAACAGGTAAAGGGACCCTGACCATTAGGTCCAGTCGTGGCTGACTCTGGGGTTGCGGCGCTCATCTCACTTTATTGGCCAAGGGAGCCGGCGTACAGCTTCCGGGTCATGTGGCCAGCATGACTAAGCCGCTTCTGGCAAAACACAGCAGCGCACGGAAACACCGTTTACCTTCCCGCCGGAGTGGTACCTATTTATCTACTTGCACTTTGACATGCTTTTGAACTGCTAGGTTGGCAGGACCAGGGACCGAGCAACGGGAGTTCACCCCGTCGCAGGGATTCGAACTGCCGACCTTCTGATTGGCAAGTCCTAGGCTCTGTGGTTTAACCCACAGAGCCACCCGCATCCCTTTTGTATATAATAAATGTTCATAAATGTACCAACCAAGCACGTACACAGATATGTGGACCACATGTCTGGAGCAGCACAGGAAGACAGTCCTGAAACCATTTTGACTCCCAAACTAACCAAATTTCTCTGCAAGGAGGGAGGGAGGTGAGGGAACCTACCCGTTGTCTCCGGAAGTGGGTAATCACCATCTCAAATAAATGGCCAAACTACCAGGAAAGGCAATCAGATAAGGCATTATCAGATAACCTGACAGACGAGATAAGCAACACACTCAGATTTCTGCTGTAGACTGCCTTCTCTGAAATGTAGGTATGATGTATCTGGGGTGGTGGTCTTGGGTTACATCCCTTCGGTGATGTATGTTGTATGGAGGGGTGGTCTTGAGCTCCAGGGCAGGGAATTTAAAATGTCTATAAGGGCAGGCACACCTTGGTTCGGGGTCCTCCTCCTTTCCTGCGTGAGAGGGGAGCACCCTGTTGCAACAGATCCATAAAGATCAGGCTTACTAGCTGCTTTGCTTCTCAATATTCTCTGGTTAGCCTCTGTTATTTTCTCCTACCGATGGAGAACCTACAAAGGACTCTATAAGGGTTATTAGTGTCCCCCATAAGAGAATAAGGGCAGATTTTGTTTACCACAGAACCCTGAGGACTAAAATTTTGCTGAGCATGTAGCTCTGTCAAATACCATTCCCAGGATTTTGGGGGAGGGTGCTTTAAATGTACAGAGCATACGCAGTCAGAGGCTCTTCCTGTCATATTCCTCTTTGGAAAGTTCCCTAGGCAAGGACCCTGTTGTTGTTGTTTAGTCGTTTAGTCGTGTCCGACTCTTTGTGACCCCCTGGACCAGAGCACGCCAGGCACTCCTGTCTTCCACTGCCTCCCGCAGTTTGGTCAAACTCATGCTGGTCTCTTCGAGAACACTGTCCCGCCATCTCGTCCTCCGTCGTCCCCTTCTCCTTGTGCCCTCCATCTTCCCCAACATCAGGGTCTTTTCCAGGACATCTTCTCTTCTCATGAGGTGGCCAAAATATTGGAGCCTCAGCTTCAGGATCTGTCCTTCCAGTAAGCACTCAGGGCTGATTTCCTTCAGAATGGAGAGGTTTGATCTTCTTGCAGTCCATGGGACTCTCAAGAGTCTCCTCCAGCACCAGAATTCAAAAGCATCCATTCTTCGGCGATCAGCCTTCTTTATGGTCCAGCTCTCACTTCTATACATCACTACTGGGAAAACCAGAGCTTTAACTATACGGACCTTTGTTGGTGTCTCTGCTTTTTAAGATGCTGTCTAGGTTTGTCATTGCTTTTCTCCCAAGAAAAAACCACGGATCACTGCCTTGCCGTGGCGAAGGGGCTTGAATAACTCAGAGAAGCTATGAGCTATGCCATGCAGGGCCACCCAAGATGGACAGGTCATAGTGGAGAGTTTTGACCAAACGTGATCCACCTGGAGGAGGAACTGGCAAGCCACTCCAGTATCCCTGCCAAGAAAACTCCATGGACAAAGACAACAGGCAAGGACTCTTGTTGTTGTTGTTTAGTCGTTTAGTCGCGTCCGACTCTTCGTGACCCCATGGACCAGAGAACGCCAGGCACTCCTGTCCTCCACTGCCCCCCGCAGCTTGGTCAGACTCATGCTGGTAACCTCGAAAACACTATCCAACCATCTCGTCCTCTGTCGCCCCCTTCTCCTTGTGCCCTCCATCTTTCCCAACATCAGGGTCTTTTCCAGGGAGTCTTCTCTTCTCATGAGGTGGCCAAAGTACTGGAGCCTCAGCTTCACAATCTGTCCTTCCAGTGAGCACTCAGGGCTGATTTCCTTCAGAATGGAGAGGTTTGATCTTCTTGCAGTCCATGGGACTCTCAAGAGTCTCCTCCAGCACCATAATTCAAAAGCATCAATTCTTCGGCGATCAGCCTTCTTTATGGTCCAGCTCTCACTTCCATACATCACTACTGGGAAAACCATAGCTTTAACTATACGGACCTTTGTTGGCAAGGTGATGTCTCTACTTCTCAAGATGCTGTCTAGGCCTGTCATTGCCCTTCTCCCAAGGAGCAGGCGTCTTTTAATTTCGTGGCTGCTGTCACCATCTGCAGTGATCATGGAGCCCAAGAAAGTAAAATCTCTCACTGCCTCCATTTCTTCCCCTTCTATTTGCCAGGAGGTGATGGGACCAGTAGCCATGATCTTCGTTTTTTTGATGTTGAGCTTCAGACCATATTTTGCACTCTCCTCTTTCACCCTCAATAAAAGGTTCTTTAATTCCTCCTCACTTTCTGCCATCAAGGTTGTGTCATCTGCATATCTGAGGTTGTTGATATTTCTTCCGGCAATCTTAATTCCAGCTAGGGATTCATCCAGCCCAGCCTTTCGCATGATGAATTCTGCATATAAGTTAAATAAGCAGGGAGACAAAATGCAGCCTTGTCGTACTCCTTTCCCAATTTTGAACCAGTCAGTTGTTCCATATCCAGTTCTAACTGTAGCTTCTTGTCCCACATAGAGATTTCTCAGGAGACAGATGAGGTGATCAGGCACTCCCATTTCTTTAAGAACTTGCCATAGTTTGCCATGGTCGACACAGTCAAAGGCTTTTGCATAGTCAATGAAGCAGAAGTAAATGTCTTTCTGGAACTCTCTAGCTTTCTCCATAATCCAGCGCATGTTTGCAATTTGGTCTCTGGTTCCTCTGCCTCTTCTAAATCCAGCTTGCACTTCTGGGAGTTCTCGGTCCACATACTGCTTGAGCCTTCCTTGTAGAATTTTAAGCATAACCTTGCTAGCGTGAGAAATTAGTGCAATTGTGCGATAGTTGGAGCATTCTTTGGCACTGCCCTTCTTTGGGATTGGGATGTAGACTGATCTTCTCCAATCTTCTGGCCACTGCTGAGTTTTCCAAACTTGCTGGCATATTGAGTGTAGCACCTTAACAGCATCATCTTTTAAAATTTTAAATAGTTCAGCTGGAATACCATCACTTCCACTGGCCTTGTTATTTGCAGTGCTTTCTAAGGCCCATTTGACTTCACTCTCCAGGATGTCTGGCTCAAGGTCAGCAACCACACTACCTGGGTAGTGGGCAAGGACTCTAGGCACTTCCATTGTTGCTGCGCTACAACTCCCAGCAGGTCTGTGCCATGCTGACCACTGGGAGTTATAGCTCAGCAACACATTCCAGGCTATAGGTGTCCCTACCAACCATGGTAGAAACATTATTAATAACAATAAAAAAATTAGGTTGTAATACCATTAATTAATATTAAATAACAACATGTCCTCAGTGGAGTTTGCAGTTGTGAAGGCGCAAGACCAAAGCTGGAAGGTTTGATCCAGATGTAAAAAAAATCAATTTGTCAGGCCCTGGGTTCAAATTTTCCATTATTACCCAGAATCCCTTGCGCCACTCCCCCAGAATGCTTCACTCACAGACCTTTTGGCCACTTTTCCCTCCCTCCCCCAGACTCCTTTGCGCGTCTCCATTTAAAGGCCACTATCCCAGAATCCCTTGCGGCACTGTTGATTTCCCTTCGTTCTCCCTCCTGCGAGGAGCGTTTGGACGGACGTTTGCTTTGGCCAATCGCCACCCAGCTCTTCGTCGTTCCTTCGCGCGTGCGACTATTAGAGGGCTCAGTCATTATTTTGAATGGCAAGAATACGGCCCGCCTTCCAAGAAGTGGCCTACCAATAGGAGAATGAGGTGAGAAGCCTGAGGCGGGGGCAACTCATTTGAGTGACACGGATTTCCCCCAATAAGCCTAAGCGCTGGTGGTTGGTTTGTTCGTTTTAAAAGGCACGAAGGACAGCCAATTAGAAGGTAGAGCGTGAGGCGCTAGTTCCCGCCCCCTGCAAGCCCCGCCCATCTCCATGCCGAATACTAATAGGTGGGAGGGTCTTGTCTGAGACGCGCCGCCTCAGCAAATGGGCACCTGCTGCCGTTTCTGTACTCCCTCAGGTGTCCAGCGAATTAAATTAAAGCCGAGCCTCCCTGAAGGCTCGCAGCCAATAGAAAGGCTTGTTTGGCGCCCAGCTGAGTGGCAAGCAGCCCTAGCCAATAGTTAGTTGGATATCTCGGAGAATGATAGATGCCTTAGCCAATAGACGCTGGCCGAAGGGAGGCTACCCCAGCTGGCTACATCTCTCCTCCTGGCTCGGCTTGGCAAAGCACCAAGTAGAGAGCGGATGAGGAGGGCGCGAACCACTTGAGCGGCAGGCCGCGCAGCCAGTAGGGCTGCCCAGCGAGCGGAACGCCTCCGACGAGGAACGAGTTCGGCGAAGGCGGAACGTCGCCTTTGACTGATAGCCCCCTTCGCCCAATGGCGGGCGAGGAGACCGGGAGTCTTCCTTGACCGACGTCCCGTTCGCCCAATGGAGCGCCAGGCAGCCGGGAGGTCATCCTCAGAGCGGCAAGCGGCCTCGCCAATGAGGGGACCCGGGGCCGGGCCGGAGCGGAGAAGCAGGAAGCGGCCGAGGAGGCGGAGGTCGCCCCGCAGTCGGGAGAGGGGCCTGGCGGGGAGCCTGAGGAGCCGCTGGGCGAGCTGCCCCTCTCCGAGACGGACGCGACGCCAGGCCGCTCCCGGGAGCCGGAGCCGAGCAGGTAGGCCCGAAAGGCCTTCCCCTTTAAGGGGGTGGGGCCTCGCCAGGCCCCGCCCGCCAGGCCTCCATTAAAGGGGTGGGGGCGCGGAGGGAGATTTAGGGGGGGCACCTCAAAATGGGGGGGGGGCTTCTGCATTGATGGGGTCGTGGGGGAGTAATGGGAAGGAGGGTCTGGGAGGGGGAGTATCTCAGCATAAATGGATGGGGGGGGGCTCCTCATGGATGGGGGGGGTCCTCATAAATAAACTGGGGAGGTTCTGGTATTTTTTGGGGGGGCATTTCAGTCCTGCTTTGAGGGGGTAGGAAATTGGGTGTGTGGAGTGGGGGTTCTTCCTCCTCCCTCCTGCAAAATATAGAGGAAAAGAGCAACCCCCCCCAATATGGGATGGATTTTTTTTGGGGGGGGGGCTGAAGACTTAAACTGTGGGTATGGGTGACCCCCCCACCAAGGTTGCTTCTCTGGGGGTTACAAGTGGGGGGAGATGCAGGACCGGCTGGTGGTTTTCATCCTTCAGTGGATATTAGCTTAAATAAACTGGGGAGGTTCTGGTATTTTTTTTGGGGGGGCATTTCAGTCCTGCTTTGAGGGGGTAGGAAATTGGGTGTGTGGAGGGGGGGTTCTTCCTCCTCCCTCCTGCAAAATATAGAGGAAAAGAGCAACCCCCCCCCAATATGGGATGGATTTTGGGGGGGGGGGGCTGAAGACTTAAAATGAGGGAAGGGGTGACCCCCCCCCACCAAGGTTGCTTCTCTGGGGGTTACAAGTGGGGGGAGATGCAGCACAGGCTGGTGGTTTTCATCCTTCAGTGGATAGTAACATAAATAAACTGGGGAGGTTCTGGTATTTTGGGGGGGCATTACCAGTCCTGCTTTGAGGGGGTCGGAAATAGGGTGTGTGGAGTGGGGTTCCTCCTCCCTCCTGCAAAATATAGAGGAAAAGAGCAACCCCCCCAATATGGGATGGATTTTTTTTGGGGGGGGCTGAAGACTTAAACTGTGGGAAGGGGTGACCCCCCAACAAAGCCCTCTGGGGCGGCAGTAGAGGGAAGGCAGAATAACATGGTGGTTCACCTCCTTCAGTGCATCTCGGTGTAAATAGATCCTTGGGGGGGGGACACCTCAAAATGGAGTGGGGCTGGTCCACTTCGGTCCTGTTTTGAAAGAGGAGGAAGTGGAGAAGAGGGTGGTGTTTTCTTATGTTTCCTACTCAACGAAAACAAACTTGGGGTGGAAAGGTGCTCACGATGGGTGGAAGGGTCCGTTTCAATATTGCTTTTGAGAGGTCAAGCAGATTTGGGGGAGGGGAGGAGGGAGATGGGTGTTGTCCCCCCCCCCCCCAACTCCAAAAATCCATGTATCTTAACAGAAAGCTGGAACTGCAAGGAGTGGGGAGGTTCTCAGACTGGAGGAGATGGGGGCATCTGAGTTTTGCTTTGAGAGGGAAAGAAGATGGGGTGCTCCCTCCTGAAAAAGCTGGGGGGTGGGAGAGATCTCAAAATGGGATGGTGGAGCTGGGCATGAAAATGATATTGAGAGCAGCGTGGGGAGATTGGTGCTCCCCTTCACACTGGCGAGGTGAGATCTAAAAAATCAGGGGGAGAAGGGAGTCCATCTCAATTCTCCTCTGAGAAGGCAGGGACAATCTGAGGTTTTGGGGAGGGATACTGCTTCTTCCTCCCCCCTTCCAAAAATGCATCTAGAGCAGGCAAGTCCAAAGTCCGTTTTGGGGGCCTAATCTGGCCCCTGTGACTGTTTATTTCCTGGGGTAAAATCCTAAAAAATCCTGAACAACTTCAACCCTAAAAAAAGCTCAACAACTTTGGTTGGCCCTCATGGCCCTTCACTTCATCAAATCTGGCCCTCTTTGAAAAAAGTATGGACACCACTGATATAGAGTATCTCAACATAAAAATGAAATGGGGTTGCGGGGGGCAAAATAGGGAGAAGGGTGCAGCTCAGTCCTGATCTGAAGGCGTAGTAAAGGAATATGGAGGAGGGACCTGTAATTTCTCCCTCCCTGTATATATTAAAGAAATTGAGGGGGGTGCATAGGTTAGTGATAGACCACACACTTTGCATGCAGAAGGTCCCAGGATAAATAAACATTTTAGGGGAGTGGAGTAGACTTGAGAGAGCAATGCCAGATTTTAACTCCTTTAAATAAGTTAAACTATTTTATTCCTTCTCTTCAACCCTGCCCCCCACAGCAAAAGTAGAAAAAAGCAACCCTGGGAGAGTAAAAGGGGGTGGAGAGCAACTTCCAGATCCCTTCTCTTCTCTGCCCTCTCCCAAAAAAAATCACAGCAAAATTTTAATATTGCCACACACAGTTATATATAAAACATATTGTTTATTGAGTGGGGTGAACAACTTCATTCTCTCAAGGTTGGGGGTTGGGTGAAAGAAAAAAATTTCCTCCGAAGATACACAACAGTTGTGATGGGGTGTTTTTGTGAGGGGGTGAGACTTCCTTCTCCCAAGATTTCGTGGAGGTGGAAGAGAAGAAATCTTGAGAGGTTTGCCATCACCCCTTATTGAATTCTGTATCTCACCACCAGCCAACTGATACCTAAAACCTGAAAAATAAATCAATTCCTCGCGTAAATAAATATCGGGTTGTTGTTGTTTGCCTGTTTGCAGTTTGTGTTTGTAGGCTGTTGAGTAGGCAGAACCCTCCTTCTACCTCCAAACTGAAAATAAATCCTGGAGGAAAAGCAGGAAAATCTTCCCTAAATTGTGGTTTTGCGCTACGTCAGGGTCTGGGGGACCCGTGGCGCTCCAGGTGTTGTCAGTCTCCCCCAAATCCCAATGGCTATTAGTCTGGCCATTTCAGCAACATCTGGAGGACTGGAGATCTTCTCAAACTTCCCACTAGGTCTCTGAAATTGATGCCAATTTGGTCATCAATGTTTTTGAGTTGCGTTGGACACCATTAATTCTGTGTCCCAAATTCCCAGCGGGTTTGTGTATGCTTTAAATGGGTGCCGTAATTTCCTGATCAGAGCATGGGTGCTGACATTCAGGAACTGAAATGCAAACTCAACAGCAATGAAAATGGCAGGGTGGAGGGGGCTGGGAACCAAGAACCCAAAAGATAGCTCGCATGTCAGGAAGAAAGCAAGGCTCCTCCTTGAGATGCTAACTTTCTGCTTTCAGGGATTTTTTGCTATGTGACTTTCCATCACATCAGTCAGGGACAGGCGTTGTCACGTGGTTCTCCTTGTTTCGTATCCTGGCCTTGTTTGTTGCGTTGGCCCTGAGAGCAGATGCTAGCCAGATAATGTGGATTTTTAAAGCTCCACAGGTTCCCTTCTCTCTGCCCGCTATGCTAATGTTGAGACCCTTGAAACGCAACACCAAGCCTGCCATTTTTTTAAAAAAAAATTCTGTTTTCTCCCTTTAAAAATTGCACTTATCCTGGCTTTCCTTTCCTTCGCCACTTGGGTGTCTCCGTGGAAGTTAGCAGATGGTCGAGGCTTAAGTCTCTTAAAGACAACTGGAATTTAATCACATGCCAGACTTCAGCTGAAGGCCACAGCAGACGGGTTTTTAATCTGAAATATTAAAACGGTTCAGGTTGGGGGTGCAGGGGCAAAGGAGGGAATGGAAAAGGTGGGTTCTAGATTGAACCACCAGAGTACAGATTTTGAGCCCTGGGCAGCAGAGTGTGTTGATTTGGGAGCTGTCCGATCTCAGCTGCCTCTTCCGCCTCCCTTAGAGGTGTGGGGTTTGGTGGTTGGAAATAGGGGGTGGGGGTCTGCTTGCCCTAAACAGCATTTATATTAGGACCTCCTGATGCTTTTGATCAATCTCTGAGGGGAGTCACTGCTTGTGGTCCCCATTACTTGGGTGCCTCCCAGGAGCCGTGCATTCAGCGCAGTGATTTTGTGGAACTCCCTTTAGACAGGCCCTCTTCAACCCGGTGAACCTCCGGCACTAACATAAGACTTTTTAAAATTGTGGCAGGCTTTTTAATCAAACTCTGGTTTTCATAGTTTTAACTTGTTTTGGCTTCATTGCCATGAGCTTCCTGGAGACGACTGTATTCAAGCGGGATATACGTAAATTGTCGAAATGAATAATAAACAATCATCTAAATCAGGGTCCGTCTACCTTGTCGGACTACAACTCCCATCATGTCTGGCCCTCATAGCCAGAGATGATGGGAATGGTAGTCCCAACAACATCTGGGGACCACGGTTGAAGATCACTGATCTGAATAATCTTCAAGTGTGCCCTTCAGCACACCCTGGCTGCCTTCTATATTGGGGGTAGGAAACTGCTTTTGTGCCCCTCCGCTCAGTGTTGTTGGGACTCCCAAATCCCATTAGCCCTAGCAACCAGCGTCTCCAGAGGTTAAGGAAGTCCTGCTGCAGATGCCACTGGGATCGAACTCATAGACTTCTACATGCAGGGCTTCTCTTGAAGATGAAGTAAGATTTTAGTCTTCAGGGTTGTGAATGAATGGCCGGCTTTCAATTGTTAGTCCTCCTAGCTCAGGCAGCCTACACTGGCTGGCAGTGCCTCTCCAGGGTTTCTGGCATGGATCTTGCCCAACAATGCCAGGGCTTGAACGCGGGACATTTTACCTGAGCTGAGGCCTTCATCTCAGGAGCTCGGCCTCAAACGCCCAGGAGCAGAAATGGGCATCCCAGGTTGTCTCCTGAGTTGCAGTGATCTTTAAAACAGCCTCCACCCCCCTGAAAACTCCTCTCCACTCCCAAAATGCCAAGGGAGAGACTAAGATGACAGGATGAATCCTAACAGGTTTTGTAGCTCTTTCCAGCCGATCCCGTGCGCTGCAAAGCTCTTGCAGAATGGCTTTCCCCGCCTCTGACTCTGCCCCTTTTTGCAGCCAGGGCTGAGGTTGGCACAGCGGCCTCCTTGCCAGGCCTCCGTCTCAGGCCTTGTTTGTTGTTTTTTGTCCATTCCCCAAGCCTTGCCTGGGGTGTTGCGTCTTGCTTTGCGAGCTGAGGAGATGAAAAAAGCTGGGCTTGTCCGTCCGTCGCTGCCTCTCGGGCCGGGCGATCGGTGTTGGTTGTGTGTTTAAATTCTTTTTAAAAAGAGGGGGAGAGGGGGGGAACCTATTTCCATCGTTGGCACGTTTACCCTTCCCTCTGGAGTAAGCTTGGTGGTAGTGTACCTGCTTCGATTGCAGAAGGACTCAGGCTCAATCTCCAAAGACGTCTCCAGGCTGGGTTGGAAGAGACTCCTTGTTTGAAATCCTGGGGACCCACTGCCAGTCAGTGTAGACTATACTGGGATAGGTCTGACTCAGTAAAAGGCAGCTTCATGTGTCCCTGTTTAAACAAGTCCTTTCTTCAGAACCACGAGGACTGGAAGCTTACTGGAATCTTTGGGGAAGGACAGTAGCACAGTGATGGAGCATTGGCCTTTGCTTGCAGAAGTTCCAGTCCCTGAAGGCATTTCCAAGGAGTGCTGTGGAGAGGCTTCCTGCCTGAAACCCTCAAGAACTACTGCCAGTCAGTGTAGACACCTCTTGAGCTAGGTGGGCCAATGGTCTGATGTGGTCTGAGGCAGCTGCCTGTGTGGTTTTATTGCACATGTGTAGGTAAAGGTAAAGGGACCCCTGACCATTAGGTCCAGTCGTGGCCAACTCTGGGGTTGCAGCACTCATCTCGCTTTACTGGCCGAGGGAGCCGACGTACAACTTGTGGGTCATGTGGCCAGCATGACTAAGCCGCTTCTGGTGAACCAGAGGAGCGCACGGAAACGCCGTTTACCTTCCCTCTGGAGTGGTACCTATTCATCTACTTGCACTTTGACGTGCTGTTGAACTGCTAGGTTGGCAGGAGCAGGGACCGAGCACAGGGAGCTCATCCCGCGTCCCGCACACGTGTAACTTGAGTGCAAACAACTGCAGCAACAGCAACGACAAAAGGGCATTAGGTCTCTGTCCATAAGGAGCTTACAGTCAGAATGAGCAAGGGGGGATTTTTATTGGCCTCATATAGGGGGTGAAGGAGGGAGGAAATTGGAGTCTCTGGGGAACCACCCTGGTCTGCCTTCCTCCTGTGCCTTGGGCCAGCTGCTACATACTCTCCATGCTCAGCACCAGAGCCCCACTGTGCACATGCGCCCCACGGGAGTTGGGGCCCATGCTGTGCAGCTGTTCCTAGCAGGTGGGGTGGGAAGCAACACAAAGCCTTCCCTTTCCCCAACAAACTCAAAAGGCCGAAAGGAAGCCTTGTTAGAAGCTGCCTTCTGGATATATATTGCATTCTCTGCATTAGAATGCAATATATTCTTATTAGAATGCACATATATTCTTATCTGAAGAAGTGTGCATGCACACGAAAGCTCATACCAAGAACTAACTTAGTTGGTCTTTAAGGTGCTACTGGAAGGAATTTTTTTTGTTCTGCATTAGAGTAAGCCCCCCCCCTTTCATTCAGGAGAAGAATGGAAGCTAATTTGCGATGACAATGCTTCCTTTTGGGTGGGTAGTTGTCCCGCATTTAACCCAACAATGCCTGTATTTAAACCTAAAATCTTTAAGAGGAGGTCCGGCTATCGGAGGCGCTGGCTTGGAAGAATACCCCTTTCCTTTCACAGCCCCTGATTTTTTAGATGCTGATTTTCCTTGATAGGTCTTTAGATATCCTGCTGGAATCTCAAATGGCTGGGCCTGGTGGGTTCTTTTCTGCATTAACCCCCACCCCAAGGTAGCTTCTGAAAAGGGAGGTGGCTAGGTTTGTTTCTCTAAGTGATTTTCTCTCTCACACACATACACACACACCACATGTGTGCACACACTCTTAACATTACTTTGATTTCCTTGGTTTATTGTTGTTGGGACAATAACCTGTGTCAGTTGCTTGCTTTTAATCTGAACTTGTTCTGATTTTGCAGTGTGCTCAGAACATCCAAATAGTGCATGTATTTGTGTGTGCATGAAAAGGTCACTGTGAATGATTGCAGCCTTTCTCAACCTGTGGGTCCCCAGATGTTGTTGAACTACAACTCCCATCACCCCTAGCTAGCAAGACCAGGGCTCAGGGATGATGGGAGTTGTAGTCCAACAACATCTGGGGACCCACAGGTTGAGAACCACTGGATTACAGGATTGCTCAGCCTTCCAAGGCAACTGGAAGAATTAGCTAGCCCTGGCGCCCTCCAGATGTCTTGAACTACAACTCCCACCAGCCCCCTGCTGCCTGGGGCTGATGGGAGTTTTCTCCCCTAACATAGAGGCCCAGTGTGTGGTGTAATGGCTAGAGACTAGGGAACTGGGAGAGACCAGCGTTCAAATCCCCACTCGGCCACAAAACTCACTGTGTGTAGCCTTGGACCAGTCATTAACTCTCAGCCCAACCTACCTCACAGGGTGGTTGTGGCGATCACTCGTGATCGAGTCAGATTGTCTTCCATGAACACAGTTTTAGCAGTGTGTCCATAAGTGACTGTGGAGGCTAATTCTGGATCCACACGTCCTTCCACAGTGAGGACGTAGGTTTCTGGGCAGGAGTTGATCACAGTGAGGGTTTGCCAAATGTGCCTTTGTCTCAGCTCGTTTCACCCTTACGTCCTGAGTTCGTGCTTCTTCAAAGTCCATGACACCTAGGATCGATCACAGCTGTGTGATCTTGTACTAATTGCAGTATAAACATATTTTTTTAAAAATAGATCAAGTTCTACAGTGGGAATCAGGCCCCCTCCGGCTGTTTAATGATGAGTTAGCCTGGCTTTTTAATTTGCTGAATGATAACAGCGAGGTTTGAAGAGACATTAGTCTATTTCCAGTGCCTGAACTAGAGGTTCCCAACCTGGTAAAAATAAAATAAAATAAACAATGCAAAGAAGGAGCAGCAGCCCAAACTCATTTCTTTCTTTTTTTGATAGAGCTACAAGCTTGGTGGATCAGGGGGATGCTGTGGGCATAGTATATCTTGATTTTAGTAAGGCTTTTTATGAAGACTGCCACAGTGTTCTGTCCTGGGCCCGTTGTTGTTCAATGATGTCTTTATAAATGACTTGGGCAAAGGAATTGAGCAGATGCTCATCCAACTTGCAGGTGACTCCAAACTGGGAGTGGTAGCTAATGCCGCAGAAGACAGAATCTGGATTCAAAATTACCTTCATAGATTGGAGAACTAGGCTAAAACTAGCAAAATGAATTTCAATAGTGACAAATGTTAGGTCCTGCACTTAGACAGAAATAACAGCTGCACAAATATAGGAAGGGGGACAGCTAGCTTGCCAGTAGTACAAATACAAAAGTTACCTTTGTGTGTGCACAGACTCGCACACCACCATCCAGGAATTATCAGAATCTTAAGGATCCAGTCCAGCTATGAATATTATTTTCACAACAACCTTGTAGGTAGGTTAAGCTGAAGGAGAGTGACCGGCCTGAATTTCTTGGCCCTTGTCTGAGGCAGATTACTAACTTACTCTTTAAGGTTTTGAGGGGGGCAGGGGGCAGAGTCAGACTTTGTGTACAAGTGTCGTAGTTTTGTACAACTGTGTTCAAAACTATTAATATTACACCAGCCTTGAAAGGTAGGGCAGCCCTGATTCTTCTTTCCCACCCCCCATTCCTCACAAGGGGGCTCACTGAATTTTTTTTTTGGGGGGGGTGATGTAATCTTTATATATATATATATACATTTTTATTGGTTTTTTAACATATCAGTTCCAACAGTCAAATAACATAACTTTCATCTTATACAATGTTTTAGACTTCTGTCAACACCTCCGATGATTTTCCGTTCTTTAACTTATTCTGCATTTCTTAATTTCTCTATTACTCTTAATTAACGTTAACTAATAGTTCCTCTCATAGTCTTTCTTGCAATATTTAGAATAACCCACCTTACAAAACTTCTTGCAAACCTACTAGCGTAATCTGTTCATCACAATTACTTTGCAAATAATTCATATGTTCACTCCAGTCTTCTAAGAATCTCTGGTCCCGCAGGTTTCGAATCCGATGTAATCTATGACTATGTGAATGCTAGGCTGGAATGCGCGTATTTCACCTTTCCCAAAGGAAGTTTTCACCAAGCTGCCTCATTTTCCTCTGCTGTGTTTGGGCAACCTTTCCTAAACCTGCCTTTATTTTGGTTCAGAGGGTCTGCACCTGGCTGCCACTGGCTCAGGTCCCCCAAACTCAACTCTGCTGACTGTTGCTGCTGTGTGCCCCTCCACACAGCCCCAGAGGCAAAACCGGGTGTGGCAGTGGGCCTTGGCCTAAAACACTTCGTTTTCTTGGAGGCCCAGTCCTGATGGACAAAACCACCAAATGCTTCTGAATGACTCTTGCTGCAAATCACAGGAGAAGAGATTTGCACTCGGGTCATTGCGGGCTTCCTGCTGCAGCAGATGCTGGCCTAGATGGGCCCCCTCTGGCCTGATCCAACAAGGCTATTTGTGTAGACCCTCCAGGTCCAAGGGCAGTCTATCTTAGGTTCATCGGGGCATTTGGCAGCTGTGAAAACAGGGTGCTGGGCTGGAAAGGGCCCCCTTTGGCCTGATCCTGCAGCCAGGCTCTTCTGTTAACGCTAGTTGCTGACCAGGGTCTTGAGGGCAGCGGCTGTGATTGCTGCCCCCCACTTCCTCAGTGAATTGTGCAGACCCGCAAGGCCTTTTCCTCCCTCCCCCATGCAAAAGTGGCTAAATCTATGCCAAATTTCTCGGCTTCCGGCTTGGCCGCATGGCAGGAGCCCTACCTGCTAGTTACAGAGCACTGCTGGCAGAGGAGGAGAATAATGTGCCGTGGCAAAGGTAGGCCTGGCGCCTGCTCCCTTGCTCAGCTCCCATGGGAATTTGGTGCTTGTTTTGCTCGATCTCGCCCCCCCCCCGCCGGCATCCCTCCCATCGCAGCTGTCCCTGTCGAGCCCTGACCTCATGAGCTCACGCTGGGAAGCCGAACCCAGCGGCCTGCCCCTTTGCGCTCTAGAAGCAGCCGCTGGCTCCCCTGCCCGTCGGTCGCCAGAAACCGGAGGCCCACGTCCGCCCCCTCCCCCCCCCCCCCCGTTCCTGCTTGATTCCTTTTCTCCCTCGGCTCCTCCGCCCCACTGCTCCAGGAAAACCTCCGTAAGGTGAGTGGTGCCTTTTTAACAGGTTCCTCCTGCTCTGCCACTTGACCAGAGAGGAACCACCAAACACGCCCTTTCTCTCTTCCCCCTCCCCACCGCCAATTCCCAGGTGCTCCTTGGGAGCTTCTCAGGGTGGGGAACGCCAAGCAGATCTTCCCATTACTCTCCCCCACCAGCCTCTTGTGGGGCAGAGGAGTATCTGCCCCACATACTCCTTAGGGCCTTTCTTGCTTTCCCCCCCTATTGCAGCGAGAAGTTTTTAGTGCTGCTTAACGTTGCCTGGCCCGGTGTTGTGTCCGTGTGCTTCTGAAACCTGAGTGTGCATTGGAAACTAGACCTAAATAGAGACCTGCTTCCAGCCGGCATCCTGTTTGAAACAGCGACTTCAATGCATTCAAAGCACACGGAAAGCACATTCCCCGCCCCAACTCTGCCCCCCCCCCCAGTTCTGGGAGCGGAAGTTAATCCCTTGCAAGACCTACAGTTCCCATCACCCTTCGCAAACTACAGTTCCCAGGCTTCTTTGGGCGAAGCCATGTGCTTCAAGTGACCTGCAAAAAACCCATAGGTGTGGCTTCAGGCAGGCAGGCAGGCCGTCCTCTGCTTCTTTCTAGAATCTGGTTTTTTGAGGTACAGTCATAGCTTGGGTTACAGACGTTTGGGTTGCGTGATTTCGGATTGTGCACCATGCCGAACCCAGAAGTACTGGAATGGGTTACTTCCGGGTTTTGGCGTATGCTCAGAAGCTCCAACCCGCACATGTGCAGACGGGGCGCTGCGGGTTGCGAACTTGTTTCCCGCACTGATCGCAACCCGAGCGTCTACTGTACACTGTTACTAAACATGGGGGCTCCATTTTGCTATACTGCCTGCTGAGCGGCCTGCTCTTGCCCCCAAGTTCAGACTTAATTCTTCTTTTTTTAAAAGGTGCCATTTTGAAAAGGAGCACTGTCCAGCGCTTAAGGTGTGTTCAGTGCTTTTGGGAAGGTAAGACTGATAACCCACAAGCTAGATGCTTAGAGATGGATATTTAGGGGGCAATGATAAGGTCCAGGCCCCTCCCCAGGACTATATCATTGGAGAACTAGGGTGGTAGAGAACAAATGTTCGCCCAAGTTTAAATTTCTCTTTTTAGACCCACACCTTGTACTGACATGCTCACTTTTCGCCATGGGTTTGCGAAGCACCATTGGCTCATGAACCGCCCCTCTTTACCCGGCGTCCTCAACGTGGCATAGTCTCTAGGGACCTGTACCACGTTACTTTATTTAATTTATTAATTCAGATTCTATACCGCCCTCCATCCTAGGATCACAGGGCGGTTTATAATAGAAAAACACAGAAATTCATAACACAGTAACAAAGAAAAACAATACACTCCCTCCCTAGTTAAAAAGGCCATAGATTTTTTTAAAATTAAATTTCTATACCATACAGTGGTGCCCCGCAAGACGAACACCTCACAAGACGGAAAACCCACTAGACGAAAGGGTTTTCCGTTTTGGAGGCGCTTCGCAAAACGAATTTCCCTATGGGCTTGCTTCGCAAGACGAAAATGTCTTGCGAGTTCCTGCAGGTTTTTCCCCCTCCCCCCCTTTTCCTAAGCAGCTAAGCCGCTTATCAGCTGATCCGCTAAGCTGATAAGCCGCTAAAAGCTGCTAAAAGCCGCTAAAAGCGCTAATCCGCTAAGCTGTCAATGGGCTTGCTTCGCAAGACGAAAAAAACGCTATACGAAGAGCCTCACGGAACGGATTAATTTCGTCTTGCGAGGCACCACTGTACTTTTCTGATGGTGCAGGATGCATGGCCTTTAGCTGTACTGAGTTGTGTGTTGTTGGTGGGGACACAATTTATGTTTTTCTTTTGCAAGGGCTGGCTGGCAGTTCCAGGTTGGGGTATGTCAGAAAGGGATCTTGGAGGGGGAGATTTGTGATGTGCTGCTCTTTATAACCCATCTCCCTCTCACTTCTCTCAAGGACGCCACCAAATCATCTCCTGTGACACTGGATATTCAAACGTTACCTTTAGCCCTGTATCATAGAATTATTGGGTTGGGTGGGATCCCGAGGGTCATCTATTCCAACCCCCCGCGACGTAGAGGGCGTCGTTCTCATCAAGCAGTCTTCGTGTTTGTGTGAATCTTGAACCTTGTTGCATTTTATTTTATATTTTAATGACACCATCAGGGCCAGCTAGGGTTGTCTCCTTTTATTTCCCCCTTCCAAGCCTTGCAAACAGCTATGTAACAGAAATTCACCATGAGCGGCTTTTCCCAATGCTGAAGAGTTGTAAAGAGGTGAACTTCAACTGTTGGATTGTCTCCCTGGGGATATTCACATTCAGTGAGTGTGCCTGTGTACCAGGGAGTGTACCGGCACACTCGTACAGTTATTCGCATGTAACGCACTGTGAGTCAAAATAAAAATTTTTCCAGTAGCTCCTTAGAGATCAACTAAGTTTGTTCTGGGTACCGTCATACGTCTTGTTACATTTGTTTCATGATACGTTTTTTCAGGTTGCGTCCGGCTGCGACCCGGAAGTACCGGAAAGGGTTACTTCTGGGTTTTGCCACTCGCGCATGCACAGGTGCGCAAAATGACGTCACACGCATGCGCATAAGCGACAAATCGCGACCCACGTGTGCACAGACACGGATTGCGTTCCTTTCAGGTTGTGAACAGGGCTCTGGAAGGATCCCATTCGCAACCAGAGGTGCCACTGTACAGTGGTGCCCTGCAAGACGAACACCTTGCAAGACGGAAAACCCGCTAGACGAAAGGGTTTTCCGTTTTGGAGGCGCTTCGCAAAACGAATTTCCCTATGGGCTTGCTTTGCAAGACGAAAATGTCTTGCGAGTTCCTGCGGGGTTTTTTCCCTTTTCCCCCCCTTTTCCTAAGCCCTAAGCCGCTTATCAGCTGATCCGCTAAAAGCCACTAAACCGCTAATAGCGCTAATCCGCTAAGCTGTCAATGGGCTTGCTTCGCAAGACGAAAAAACCGCTAGATGAAGAGCCTCACGGAACGGATTAATTTCGTCTTGCGAAGCACCACTGTATAAGCTTTTCGTCGGCATGCAGTAAGCGCATGCAAAGACTTGTGCCTGTGTTTGGTGTCATGTGTGAACAAACCTGTGTCACGGGGTGGGGCGGTGGGGGAAGGGAGACTACCCTCATGCTCAATAAAACAGGTTGCCTGGAAGCGCCCCCAAATCACCCCTGGCCTATTCACCTGGCAGCAAAACATTTTGTTTAAAAGCGCTTGCTTTAAAACAGTTTAGTCAGGCTGAAATAGGGGAGGGTGGCCAGGGAGCGGGAGGGCGGCCATCTTTTTCCCCTTCAGCCTTCTTCCCTTCAACACTTTTAACAGCAGCCTGAGTTGCTGCAACGTAACCCGGCAAAGAAGCCTTTCCCCCTCCGTTTCTGCCCGGAGGAAGCTTCCCCTGCTATGCCGGCGGCAAGCCAACCCGAGGGGAGAAGCTTCCTACTCCGGGGCCTGGTCTGGGCCTTGTCCTAGGCCTCCCGGTCCCTTTCAGCGGCCGTCCGCCTCTTGTGAAAGCTTTTCCCTCCCCTTCCTTCTCCCCCTCAGAAGCTGATCCCTTCATGTCACGTAGTTATTGGCAAAGCAGCCGTTTCAGTTGGCCTCCATGACAGACAGGTCCGGGGGGCCATTTCCCCAGGTCATTTTTTTAAAAATAATATTTATTCAACTTTTAAAGATTACAAAAAAAGAGAAAAATGAAAAAGACCTCCATGACAGACAGGTCCGGGGGGCCATTTCCCCAGGTCATTTTTTTAAAAATAATATTTATTCAACTTTTAAAGATTACAAAAAAAGAGAAAAATGAAAAAGACCTCCATGACAGACAGGTCCGGGGGGCCATTTCCCCAGGTCATTTTTTTAAAAATAATATTTATTCAACTTTTAAAGATTACAAAAAAAAGAGAAAAATGAAAAAGACAAAAAAATACAAGCAATTAAAAAAAAACACCCACAGATCAAACCTTTACATAACTTTCTTTCCTTTGCTTATTTCCTTGACCTCCTCACACCTCCCTTTTTTTGTATTCTAGTTCAATTCGATATTTCAGCAAATCCTTTCCAGCTTTGTTTTTATCCTATTAATTTATCTTAATATACTGTAATTTTTCCCCCAGTTCATGCCCAGGGAAAGCTTTGTCTGACAGAAAAATTGAGCCTATTATCTCCTCTCCCTTCAGAAGTAAAACATTCGTGCAGGAAAATCTCTCCCCCCCACCACCTTTTCTCTTCAAAATAGCTGTTTCTTGAAATAACCCTTCCAATTGGAGAAAACCAGAAACTAACTAAAATAATATTTTTTTAAAAGGGCTTCATCAAAAATGCCACCTCTCTGGCCTCCTGGCTTGCATACTTAGCTATTTCTTATTACACCTACTACTGTTATGATTTATTACATTTATCAGTTGTTTTATGCAAAGAAAAATTCTCAAAACGACTTGACCAAGATAAAATGCAACCCATAAAAGCATTTTAAAACCAGAAAATTTAAAATCAATGGGCAAAATACATAAAACGCTCAAACAGTGGCATATTAATGACAAGTTCTACCTTACCCTACTATAGGAGGCAATTTAATTACAGCTTAGAGAAGGCAGTGCATTTTGGAGTAACCAGAACATTCACTGGGTTGTCCCAAAACTTCTTAATTGTTTTTTTTTAAAAAAAACAAACAGCTCTTCAACCAGAAAAAACTTACTATAGTAGTTTACAAATCACTAAAAACAACAACCACACAACAATGTGAAGACAGTCCCTCCCTCAGGCTCACAATCTGAAAAAAGTCACAGCACAAAAGGAAAAGTGGATTGGGAGGGAGGAGGAAATAAGCTCAGGCGCAAGTTTAGTTACAAGTCATTATAGTGATCAACTGGGATGGAAAAAGTTCAAGGAGAAGAGGTGCCAAATGTTGCTGAGCCAATGGAGTGACTCTGTGTCCCCATCTAGCTAGCGTGGTGTGTTCCCCAGGACCATACTTTCCTGGGAACTGGGCACTTCATGTGTTCGGGAGGGTTACAAAGTGGTGGGGAATGTTTAAATTGTCCCATTTTGTGTATGGGGAGCCTTGTCATAGGTAAAGATGTAAAGACCTTGAATTTCCCCCCAAGGATTTCCCCCCAAGCCTTTTTCCTTTTCGAGAAATGGAAATTCTTTCGGCTTATGGAATATTTTCTTTTAGAACAGTGTTTCCCAAACATGGGTCTCCAGCTGTTTTTGGACTACAGTTCCCATCATCCCTAGCTAGCAGGACCAGTGGTCAGGGATTATAGAAATTGTAGGCCATAATATTGAAATGGCCGCATGGGTGAAGTTGTGGGATTGTAGGCCTAAAGTTTACAGCGTGTTATGCCCTGAAGGAAAACTACATGAAAATGGTGTACGGATGGTATTTAACTCCCAGTAGATTGGCAAAAATGGATAAATCAAAATCAGACACATGCTAGAAATGTAAAGAAAAAGAAGGTACTTCCTACCATATGTGGTGTTACTATAAGAAAGTAAAAGCTTTATGGGGAATTATTTATAAGGAATTGGAGAAAATGTTTTAAGATCTTTTTTTTAAAAAAAAACAACAACCAGAAGTTTATCTTCTAGGGCTTCTAGATACTGAGATCCCAAAAGACCAAAAAAAATTGTTTATGTATGCTACAACTGCAGCTAGAATGGTTTTTGCCCAGAGATGGAAAGAAGATGTAGTAGCAATCAAGGAAGAGTGGCTAATTAAATTAATGGATTATGCCGAAATGGTAAGATCAATGGGTGTAATTAGAAACCAAGAAGAAGAAGAAGATTTTAAAGATTGGAGGAAATTTGTGGAATATTTGAAAAACACATGTATGCAAAGAAGCTCATTAGCAGGGTTAATGTAAAACAAGCAGTTAAATATTTTTTTAAGAGGAACTAAATAATAACTTAAAGATGGAGTAATGTGGAAAATGCAGTATGAAAATTTAAAGAAACCACAAAAGGGGGCGGGGGGAGAAGTCAATTATATGTGTATTAGAAATATATGTGATTTGTATTTTTGAAAAATTTTGAAAAAAAACTTTGAAAAACCAATATATATATATATATATATATTTAAATGAATTGTAGTTCAAAAACAGCTGGAGACCCAAGTTTGGAAAATACTGTTTTAGACCATACTACTGAGCTAGATAGGGGACGTGGGTGGCGTTGTGGGTTAAACCACAGAGCCTAGGACTTGTTGATCAGAAGGTCAGCGGTTCGAATCCCCGCGACGGGGTGAGCTCCCGTTGCTCGGTCCCAGCTCCTGCCAACCTAGCAGTTCGAAAGCACGTCACAGTGCAAGTAAATAAATAGGTAACGCTCTGGCGGGAAGGTAAACGGCATTTCCGTGCACTGTTCTAGTTCGCCAGATACGGCTTAATCATGCTGGCCACATGACCCGGAAGCTGTACATCGGCTCCCTCGGCCAATAAAGCGAGATGAGCATCGCAACCCCAGAGTCGGCCACGACTGGACCTAATGGTCAAGGGTCCCTCTACCTTTACCTTTTTCTGAGCTCGATGGACCCAAGTCTGAACATGAGAGCTACCTGTCTTTCTACGAAAGAGCAACTGTTTTCCTTTCCCTCCTTGCCTTCCAGAGCTTTCTGAATCCTTCGCCATGGGGGACATGAAAACCCCAGACTTTGATGACCTCCTGGCGGCTTTTGACATTCCCGACATCGACACCAACGAGGCCATCCACGAGGAGGCGGAGGCACACATCAAGCCCATTCCTGTGGAGGCGGTGGTCCCCGAACACGTCCTCCCTCACGCCGACATCACCACGGTCAGCGTCATAGTGAAGAACACCGTCTGCCCCGAGCAGCTGGAGGCCGTGGACGGACGCGTCAAAGACAGCCACGTCGTCGGGCCGCGCCTGCTGCAGAACGGCTTCTCTGCCCCCGAGGCGCTCCATTCCTCCCCCACGTACCCCACAGAAGGGGTGGCCACCGCCAACGGAGAATGTTGGACCCCCAAAGAAAAGGGGGCCAAAAGCCTGGACATCTTTTCCCATTTCAGCCCTGACCCGCCTGAGGACAGTGAGGCTAACCTCATTGACCAGCCGCGAGAATGCAAGCCCAAGGAGAAGGGGCCCCTCTCCCCGCCCCACGTGCTTCCTTCGGTCCCCCCGTTGGCCTGCCACGAGCTGTCGGCAGGGGAGGCCGCAGGGCCCCTCCCTCCAACATTCCCACAGTCCTTTGAAGGATGCCCAGCCGGCGGAGGTGTTGGCCTCCCTCCAACCCCTGCTGCTCCCCCGGTGCCCCCAGCCATCAAGCAGGAATCCGATTGCGAGACGCCCTGCCAGGGAGCCAGCCCACTGGGCCGCCCGAAGCCCGGTTCTATTTGCTGCCCTACAGACGGTTCCCCCATAGCACCCTGGCCGGGCTCAGACGCAAACCTCTGCGTCGGCTCCCACGGCACCCCAGAGGTCAAGCACTCTCCCTCCAGCCCCAGGGACTCACTCTTCAAAAGCTCTCCTCCAGAGGCAGAAGCAAGCCCCGGGCCCTCCACCTCCCCAAAACATTCCAGCGTCGGGACCCTGAAGGAGGAGCCCATCGAGAAGCCTGTGCAGTGCCCGCCAGATGTGTCCAGCGAGGAAGAGGACGAGGACGAGAGTGCTGGTTCCCCCTCATCCAATTCTTCGCGGCCCCTGAAAGTGAGGATCAAGACCATCAAGACTCCCACCGGAAGCATCACCAGGACGGTCACCAGGGTCTCCTCCGACACGGAGCCGGGAGCCGCCAAGCCGCCTTCGGACCACGACTCGCAAGAGGCCACTCCCGCTGAGGACGCCGTGCCCCCTGCCTCTGCGGAAAAGGAAGAAGGGGCCGCGGGGCCTCCCAGCCCCAAAGCGGTGGCCGCCAGCCCCGCGAAGGTTGTGGAGGCGCCCAAAGTGGTCAGCGTGCAGCTGGGGGACGGGACCAAGATCAAAGGGACGGTGCTGCCCGTCTCCACCATCCAGAACGCCAGCAGCGCCATGCTGATGGCTGCCAGCGTGGCCCAGCAGAAGGCAGTGGTGCTGCCCAGCAAGGCCATGGCCAAGAACATCGTGAGCCTGGTGCCGCAGGCCCTCCCTAAGGCTGGCGTCGTGGCGGCGGCGGCCCAGGCGGGTGGGGCCAGCCAGAAGGTCAACGGCACCACGGTGGTGGTTATGCAGCAGTCGCAGAAGTCCTCGCCCACCGTGGCCGGCACGGTCATCTCCCGCAGCCAGTCCAGCCTGGTGGAGGCCTTCAACAAGATCCTGAACAGCAAGAATCTGCTGCCCATGTACAAGCCCAACCTGGCGCCCCCGGCGGACTCCAGCCTGACCCTCCCACCTCTCGGGTACCGGTGCCTGGAGTGCGGAGACGCCTTCGCCTTGGAGAAGAGCCTGGCGCGACACTACGACCGGCGCAGCATGCGCATCGAGGTGACCTGCAACCACTGCACCAAGCGCCTGGTCTTCTTCAACAAGTGCAGCCTGCTCCTCCACGCCCGCGAGCACAAGGACAAGGGCCTGGTCATGCAGTGCTCCCACCTGGTCATGCGGCCCATCGCGCTGGACCAGATGATCGGGCAGCCCGACATCACCCCGCTGGTCTCCCTGGCCTCCCTGAACGCAAGCAAGGCCGCGGCGGCCACCGTCGCCCAGGAAGGCACGGCCAGCGGAGGAGCGGCCACGCACGACCCCCCCGTCCTCCCCTTGAACGGCAGCGCCGAGCAGGCCACCACCAACTCCTGCCAGTGCCTGGAGTGCAAGGAGCCCTGCAAGGACAAAGCCGGCCTCGCAGCCCACTTCCAGCAAGCCACAGCCTCCGCCTCCACGGTGAGGGCGCCCGGAAGGCCGTCAGGGTGGTATTCTGTTACTATTATTGGCATTCCATAGAATGATACAATGGTGCCTCGCAAGATAAAATTAATCCGACCCGCGAGTCTCTTCGTTTTGCGGTTTTCTCGTCTTGCGAAGCACGGCTATTAGCAGCTTAGCGGCTATTAGTGGCTTAGCGGCTCTTAGCGGCTTAGCAGCTTAGAAAAAGGGGGGGGGAGGAAAAAAACTCGCAAGAACTCACAAGACGTTTCGTCTTGCGAAGCAAGCCCATAGGGAAATTCGTCTTGCGAAGCACCTCAAAAGACGGAAAACTCTTTCGTCCAGCGAGTTTTTCGTCTTGCTAGGCATTCGTCTTGCGGGGCACCACTGTAGAGTTGGAGGGACCCATCTAGTCCAGCCCCTTACAATGTAGGAATCTCAGCTACAGCATCCATGACAGATGGCCACCCAACCTCTGCTTAAACACCTCCAAGGAAGGAGAGTCCACAGCCTTCCAAGGGGGCAGACCTTTGCACTGTCAAACAGCTGTCACTGTCAGAAAGTTCTTCCTAATTTTTAGTCAGAATCTCATTTCTTGCAACTTGAAGCCATTGGTTTGAGTCCTGCCTCCTAGAGCAGGAGAAAACAAGCTTGCTCCCTCTTCCATGTAATAGCCCTTGTGACATTTATGTGTTGCATGTAGTAGTAGTAGTAATAATAATAATAATAATAATAATAATAATATAAATATATTTCTACCCCGCCCATCTGGCTGGGTTTCCCCAGCCCCTCTGGGCGGCTTCCAACAGAATATTAAAATACAATAACCTATTAAACATTAAAAGCTTCCCTAAACAGGGCTGCCTTCAGATGTCTTCTAAAAGTCTGGTAGTTGTTGTTCTCTTTGACATCAGGTGGGAGGGTGTTCCACAGGGCAGGTGCCACTACCAAGAAGGCCCTCTGCCTGGTTCCCTGTAACTTGGCTTCTCAAAGTGAGGGAACCGCCAGAAGGCCCTCGGCGCTGGACCTCAGTGTCCGGGCATAACGATGGGGGTGGATCCACTTTTTCCGCCAAGGAGCTCAAGGTGCTGTATGTGGGTTCTCTCCCCGCCCCCCATCTTGTCCTCACAACAACCCCGGGACGTAGGTCAGGTTGAGAGTCTTCCTCCCCACTTCAGCTGAGTATTGTCCTCACTTACTGGAAGTGGCTCTGCAGGGTTTGGGGCAGATCCTAGACCCATCTGGAGGCAACAAGGATTGAACAGGTGATTTGGCACCCTGCTGCCATTTTTTCATTGGCAAAGCCCTGATTCCAGGGCACAGTTTCTGCAGTTCCTTGCCAGTGGCAGAATTAGCATTCGTTACATCTTCCTTCCCTCCCCCTGCCTGCCTCATCCAACGTAAATTAACCGTTCTTTTTCTCCTTCCCAAAGGTGTGCAACGCCTGCCCCATGATTATGCCCAACCGGTGCAGCTTCAGCGCCCACCAGCGCATGCACAAGAACCGCCCGCCTCACGTCTGCCCCGAGTGCGGGGGGAACTTCCTCTTGGCCAACTTTGAGGCCCACCTGAAGGAAGCCTGCCTCCATTTCTCCCGGAGGATAGGCTACAGGTAGGGCTGTCTTGAGTGTGAGTGGAAACCCGAAAGGCAGACTCCCCCCCCTTTTTTTTTTTAGCTCTGTCACCCAGTATGGATAAAGTTAATTCTTGTTTTAATGATTCGGTCGCTGAAGCAGGAATCTGAACTCGGGACCAAGCTGAGAGCCCTTTTCCCCCTCACCCCTGATTTCAGGGCATCCATGGAGTGGAGGTCAAAATGGTGATGTGAGAATTAAGCAAGCTTTGCTGTAGCTCCCGCTTCCCATTTTTGATCATTGTATGTTCCATGTCTGGGTGGCGTTGAAGCCTAAGATGCTGGCGCGATATCCCTTACTTACTTATTTATTCATGCTTTTCTTCCATCATGGAACCTGGTGACATTGTACATATGGTTCCCAAGTGGCCACCAGTTATTATTATTACAGTGGTACCTCAGTTTACAAACAGTCCTGTTTAAGAACTATTCGGTATACAAACTCCGCAAAACCGGAAGTAGTGTTCCGGTTTGTGAACTTTACCACAGTTTATGAACGGAATCTGAACGGTGGAAGGGCACCAGCAGTGGGAGGCCTCATTAGGGAAAGCGCACCTCAGTTTAAGAACGGATTCGGTTTAAGAACGGACTTCTGGATTCGGTTTAAGAACGGACTTCCGGAACGGATTAAGTTCGTAAACCGAGGTACCACTGTATTATCATCCATTTCCATTCACTTACCAGGCCCAGGCCTCATCTGCCTTCAGATCATCTCCACTCAGTACCCCCTGGCCCTTCTGTCTTTTTGCCAAGGGGGAGCAGGAAGGCTGAGCCATCTATTCTGCTCAGGACCTGGCAGGATGGGCCTTTTCCCTTTCTCCAACATCCAGGTAGAACTCAGGAAGTGGGGCTCAGCTGCCATCACACCATAGTTTCCAGTTTAAGGCCATGGCAGCGGTTGTTTTCTTAAGAACTTTTTCCTGCCGCAAGAGCCTGGAGAAGGTTGTGAGAACCTTTGATGCTGTTTGGAGGGCTTTTCCAGCCAGTCCTTAACTTGGGATGCCAACTTTTACTGTCAAATGGAATGGCCCTGCTTTCCCCCCTCCCAAGCTTCCTCTGGTCATTTCCACCAAGTAGCCCCCAAGGAGAGGTCCTTCTCAGTCCGCCTCCCCAAAGAGGCTCAGGTGCCCCTTTCTGTGTGGTCTTGTCAGCAAAAAATGAATACTTTCCCCTTCACTCTGTGTGTGTGTGTGTGTCTGTGTCTTGAAACCAGGCTGCCCCCTCTTATTGCTAGTAAGATTTTCCTTTGGGGGTCTTTCCAAAGCAGAGCAGACCCATTGTCGTTAATGAAGGTTGTTAATTACTATTCTATTTATAGACTACGTTTTCTACAAATTTGGTACCCAAAGCTGTTCCAAACATAGTAACAGCCCAAAAGTAGTAATACATTAACCGTAATGTTTAATCAAAATGGATATAATTTGGCGTGCATAAATAACAGTGTCTTAGATTTATTCATTTCAGTGGGTCTTCTCTGAGCATGGGCTGCAACCTTTTACGCCTTTATTGTTGATTTTAATTATCATGTGTTGCAGTTTTGATCAATGTTTTGTTTCGGTAAGCTGCCCAGGGAATGTTTTTAGCGATGGGCAGCTAGGTGTATTGATCAGTAAGACTTCCCGGTTCTCGTCCTCAGGTGCCCGAGCTGCTCAGTCGTCTTTGGCGGCGTGAACTCCATCAAGTCCCACATTCAGACGTCTCACTGCGAGGTTTTCCACAAGTGCCCCATCTGCCCCATGGCGTTCAAGTCAGCACCCAGCGCTCATGCCCATATTTACACCCAGCACCCAGGCTTCAGCAACCAGCAGTCCAAGTGAGATGGCGTGTGTGTGTGTCTGTGTGTGTGTGTGTGTCTGGGTTGTGTCCAGTGCTAGCGCTACTCAGAGCTGACCCACTGAAATTAATGGGCACGACTCTACTGTGAGTGGGACATAGTTGGCACAACCCTGTGTGTCCGTCAAATGACTAGAGTGGAAGGAGGGCTTGATCATGGGGAGGGAGCCTTTGGGCCTCCAGATGATGGGCTTTTAACCCCCATCATCTTCACAAGAAGATGTAAAAAGACCCCTGCTGGATCAGGCCAGAAAGGGGCCCATCTACCCCAGCATCGTGTCCTCAGCGTGGCCAACCAGATGCCCTAATTGGAAGCCCAGAAGCAGGACCCAAGCACAGCAGCAGTTGGTGTTCAGAAGCATTAATTTAATTTAATTTATTAAATTTGTTAGTCGCGTTATCTTGCCCAAGGCAACCCAAAGTGACTTACAACCAAACAACCATAGAGGCAGGGCAGAGCCACCATGTCTGTTTCATTATTATTATTATTATTATTATTATTATTATTATTATTATTATTGTTGTTGTTGTTGTTGTTGTTGTTATTAATTAAATTTATATACCTCCTTTCATCTGAAGATCTCAGGGCAGTTCTCAATGTAAAAATACAGGATGAAAGCACAAAGTAAATAGTTTAAACAAAAAAGGAAACTCCCACTCTCCCATAGTGGAAGCAGGGCTTCTTCTTGGCCTTCTGAGCCACAGGAACAAGCGTTCCCCAGCCCTTCCGACCTGTTTGGGACCAGGATCCAGACCCTTCTTCATCAGGTGACAGAGGCAAAGACTCTTAACCTGAACAGGAAGGGCACGCAGACCCAGAGACAGTGAGTTGGTGGGGACAGTGGCGCCCTTGGCCAAACGTGTGTCCTTGCCATGTTGTGCGCAAGCCCTGAGCTTCCTTCCCTCTGCTGGAGTGGGAGGCTCCTAGAGAAGCCCAGGCCCCTTTTGAGCAAAAGAGCGTATTGAAGCACGGGTGGGCCTAACAATCTGGCTGCGCCTGATGCTACTCCTATAAAAGGGCTTGTCGGTTTCAGTTTCTCCATTGCTGGAACGACTTCAGAGCTCTGGGTTTCCTCAGAGCACAGTCTGAATCTGGCCTTGCATCCAGCCGGAACCTCACCTTGTCCCACACCCCAATTCAGAACGGATAAAAGGAAGCACTGCTTCATTTCAGCGCATAGTTAAAACAATGGAACTCCCTCCCACAGGATTAGACAGAGGCTACCTGTTTGCCTCCCCAGTTTGAGGCAGCGATGCTTCTAAATCCTGGTTGCTGGAAGCTGCAGGAGGGAAGAGGGCTCTTCCACTTGAATCCTGCCTGTGGGTTTCCCAAAAGAGGCATCTGCTCTAGGGTGCAGGACTAGAGGGGTCAGTGGTCTGACCCAGCAGGTGCCTCCTGGGTTCTTATTTTGCCTTGCACCCCGGCTGATTCCTGCTGTGCCGCAGAGCAGCAATAAGTATCCAAACAAACCCCTGTGTTGCAAAGAGAACGTCAACAACGTCTAGGCAACACGATGACCATATACATACGTAATAGACAATCTTTATAGAATTCCTTCAAATCGTAAAAAGTTCAAAATGAAATCTTTAGTCTCAAAGTCTCTGAAAATCTTTAAATGAAGCGAGGTACCAGACTTTGTACAGTGGAAGATAAGCTGTGAAGCTTTGTGTATTCAACAATGATGTCCAACACTGAACAGTAATTCCGGATATTGACTACTGTTTCGTAGAATTCTTCATCAGTGTTCTGGGTGGATATAGAATGCTTCATAAAAGTTTGGTACCTCGCTTTAAAGTTTGGTACCTCGCTTCATTTAAAGTTTTTCAGAGACTTTGAGACTAAAGATTTCATTTTGAACTTTTTATGATTTGAAGGAATTCTATAAAGATTGTCTATTACGTATGTCATCGTGGTCATCGTGTTGCCTAGATGTTGTTGCCGCAGAGCAGGTCAGTTCCTTCCTGAGAGCCCTCCTGTCCCTTTCATCCTCTCCAGGATGATCTTCAAGTGTGCCATGTGTGACACGGTCTTTACCCACAAGCCCTTGCTCTCCTCCCACTTCGACCAGCATCTGCTCAACCAGAGGGTCAGCGTCTTCAAGTGCCCCGACTGCCCTCTTCTTTTCGCCCAGAAGCGTACGATGCTGGAGCACCTGAAGGTGAGTCGCCTTGTGGGGCAGAAGGGGGAAGAGTTGGCGGGGGGGGGGGACAGGGCACAGGGGAAATCGGTAATTTCTCACTTCCTGTTTCCCCATACCTGGCCTAGTTTCACTTTGGCTTTTTTCGGTTGAGGGAGCTGTTGCACTTACTTTGGGAATGGGTAGCATGAGCCATCAATCCAACAGGGAGAAGGAAATGATTTCATTCCTCTAGGACAGGAATCGGCAAACTCAGGCCCACGGGCCGGATCAGGCCCAATTGCCTTCAGGATCTGGCCCATGGACTGTCAGTGGATCGGCGTGGGGATTCTGATCATTCGGGCTGTGCCTTTTCCCCCCTGTGCCATTCCGTTTCCACCCCCTCTCCCTCACAAACACCGCGACATTGCCTCCTCCCTCCATCCTCCTGGCTTCTCCCCGCCCTGCCTACAGGAGGAAGGAGCTGGCTGAGCGCCATTTTAAGCAGCCCCTCTCTGGAGCCAGCCCTTCTGAACTGCTCATCTTCCCTCCCCTGCTGCTGCCCTGCTCCTCCTGTGGGCCAGAGAGCGCAGTGGATGAGCTCGCTCTGCCTACGCATGAGAAGCAGCAGTGGTGGTGGTGGCGGCAGCCCCAGGGAAGCACAGCAGCTGGAGGTGGAGGGTGGAGAGGAGGAGAACTTGCCCCCCTCGCCTCTTCCTCCAGCCCCCCCCCCGCCGCCGCTTCTCTGGCCCTCCACAAGGTCTGAGGGACAGTGGACCGGCCCAAAATTTTTTTGCCGACCTCTGCTCTGGGGAATAGCACTTTAGGCAGGAACTGCATGTGTGTTGCAGTATACCACAGCAACAGCACAGAAAAAGAATATGATACTGTTTTCAGGTTCCTGAGAACCATAGCTTTCATTCCTTCTAATCCTCACGGCCACTGGCTGCAAAATCCTGGCTCCCAAGCACTGCAGCTTTCATTAAAAAGAAAGAGAGGGAAATTGCTGGTCCTCTTATTTACAAAGATAAGGTTGGAAGAGTGAGCAAGAGCCGCTCAGATCTCAGAAGAGAGACTTAACTTTGGGGAAGGGGTGCAGCTGGCAGGGCATCTGCGTTGCATGCAAAGAGCCCCTCCACTCGCCTGCTGCCCAGCCATGAAGTGAAGCTGGGAAATGGTGTTGACCAGTCCAGCCACCTTCTCTTAAGACCGTAAGAAGAGCCTGCTGGATCAGGCCAGTGGCCCGTCTAGTCCAGCAACCCGTTCTCACAGCAGCCAACTAGATGCCTGCGGGGAACACACAAACAGGATTCAAGCACAAGAGCCCCCTCCCCTCTCCTGTAGTTTATAGCAAGTGGGATTTCTGTCTCTAACCATGGAGGCACAGAGCACATTCAGCATGACTAGTAACCATTGATACCCTTCTCCTCCGTGAATTTGCCTAATCCTCTTTCGAAGCCATCCATGTTGTAAAGACTGCGGAGAGAATAATTGGGTGCACCCTTCCCACCTTGGATCACATCTATGCTTCCAGGTGCCATAAAAAAGCTGCAGAGATAGTGCAGGATAGTACGCAACCCGGAAATGATCTATTTCAGCTTCTGCCTTCTGGAAGACGGTACAGGGTTATAAAGACTAGGACTAACCGCCTGAGAAACAGTTTCTATCCAAATGCGATTTTGGTTTTATATGCATTGTAAGGAGTCTGTATGGGAGTATATTGTATTTAAAAATGGAGTATCAGAGTTTTAGTGGCTAACCAGATTGGGATAGTTGGGATAGCACGTTTGTTGGGTTTTGAATGTCTTATGTAGATTTTTCAATTTCGTTGTTCTGTATGGGACAATGACAATAAAGATTATTGTATCGTATTGTTAGTGGCCATCGTGGCCTCCTGACTTTAACTATGTGCTCTGTGAAGAATTATTTTCTTTTGACTATCCTGAATCTTCCAACGTTCAGCTTCACTGGACGTTCCTGAGGTCTAGTATTAGGAGAGAGGGAGGAAAGACTTTCTCTAGATTTTATAAATCTTTATCCTTTCGTCCCTTAACTCGCCTTGACTCCAAACTGAAAAGTCCTCAGAAGCTGCCACCGTTCTTCATAGGGGAATCCTCTCCATCCCCTTGGTGGTTTTTGTTGCCCTTCTCTAAAGCTTTTGCCTCTCCTTCCCTCCCGGCGCCAGAGCACCCACCAGCCCCAGAAGCCCAAAGAGGACCCTGCCAAGAAGCCAGTTGCTGCCCCGCTCACCCCCAAGCAGGAGCCGGCCGAAGAGGAGCCCCCGCCGCCCGTCTCCAAGCTCTCGGAGTCGTCGTCGTCCTCTTCGGAAGACGAGGAGCCGCCCAGCTCCCCGGAGCTGCGGAAGAGCAAGCGGGGCCGCTTCCAGCGCAAGTCAGAGAGCGGAGGGCGCTCCCGGAGCAACGGCTGCACCTGCGGGATCTGCCACTCCTGGTTCCCGGAGAGGGACGAGTATGTCCTGCACATGAAGAAGATCCATGGGAAGGTGAGGGAGGAGCTGCGGGCGGCAGGGGGAGGATGGCAAGGGGGGACGGGACCGTCACCAGCATCTCTGGGTTTAAAAGGCCCAGGGAGAAGTACCTTGAGTGGCACCTGCGAGGCAGAAGGGACAGAACTTCATGGCGGAGGAAACTCCTTCGTTCCTATAATGCCATGCCCCTCTGTGTGCTCTGCTAGGAACAGAAGAACAGATCTCTGCCCCGAGGAGGCTCACAATCTAAAACTCAAAAGACACAGGAGGAAAATGAAGGGGCTTGGGGATAGAATTTGATTATTACGGTCACAGACCAGTTCCAGCTCACTTACAATATCAGGAAAATCATAAAACACAACAGGAATACATTGAATTGCAGTTGGATATAACAGAGACAATTCAGATATAGCGGCAGTTAAAAATATATCTTAAATCTTGATCACTAAAATATAACTTAAAATTGTCATTTAAAACCTTAATCATTTTGGTAGTACAGCCTGTTCCCCAAGTTTTATGGCAGTTGCACAGAATTTGGCCAGGGGCTGGGGGATACCTCAAAAGGATCACAACTCTTTCCCTTTACATTGTACTGAATCAGGTACGAGGCAGGTCTCTGCCCCTCCAAGAGCTTACAGGGAGTGGGATGGAAGCAGAGGGGAGAATTGCAGCAAAAAATATTTCCTTTGCGGATGCCGGGTTTAGAGGACTTGAGGGGTTGGGCTTTGGGGCAGAGGTGCTGGGGGTGACGTTTGCACTTATTTTGACTTGAGTTTCTTTCTGTGGCTTCTCTTCTCTGTGGTCCCCTGCTCCCCACCCCCACCCCACAGTGTGTAAAGAAGTTCCCCTGCCACCTGTGCGAGAGATCCTTCTGCTCCTACCCCAGCCTGCGGAGACACGTCCGCGTGAACCACGAGGGCATCAAACGTGTCTACCCCTGCCGGTATGGAAGGAGCCCATCCTCCTGGCCTCTGGGCTTGTTGGCGAGTCAGGCAGCACATTGTGTGTGTGTGTGTGTGTGTGTCGCCATGCACTCCATCTTTCCTGTGGGTGTGTTGCGCCCTCTGCTGTAAAATCAGGCAGTATGTGTTTATGTTTGCTTCTGTGGATTTGATTCAGCTGCCCTGGTGGTGAGATTTTAGATGATTTCAAGGTAATTTTCGTCAAGGGTTGACAGAACAGGGAAGGAGTAGAGTGGAGGCCTCTGGAGATATCCCCACCACGTCCTGAAGACAATAAACTTGTTTTGGAAGCAATTCGAGACTTCTCAGCACCCCGAGGTGAATCCCATAACTTGCGCAGAATTGTGAAATGCCCTCAGCTATGTTTGTCACAGGAGTCCTGACGAAAAGTACAGAACACACAGTGGGCAGCAGTGGGTTGAGAGATGATGCTGAGAGTGCCAGGCCCTGCCCCAATGAACTTACAGATCTAGATCTTGTAAGGGGAACAGAAGCTCCTCATCTGCACTCTGAGCTTTGCACTTCTCTTCCCAGCCTGCTCCTGAAGCACTTTGTAAAGCAGCCACCAGAACAGCCTTCTGTCTATTATTTTTATTTATTGAATTTATATAGCACCCTATTCCCGAGGGGCTCAGGGTGCTTCGCAGAATAAGATCAAGATATAAACCCACCTCCCTTCCCCTACCAGGCCGGGACACCACCTCTACTGGCTTCTCACTGCTCCCCCTTTCCTCCTCCTACCCCAGGTACTGCACGGAAGGCAAGCGGACCTTCAGCAGCCGCCTCATCCTTGAGAAACACATCGAGGTGCGTCATGGCATCAAGGTGACTGACGAGACCCGCAGCCAGGAGGTGCTGATCACCCGCATGGGTGCCAGGAACTCGCAGGTACAGGGGGTGGCAAATGCCTTGACTCGATCCAAAACCACTTCCCATGTTGCTATTTCCCTGCATGAGGACTAGAATCTTGCTTTTCTTTTAAGGGAGGGTGGATTCTTCAGTGACTGAGCCCTTGCCTGGCATGCAGGGGACACCCCCTGTCTGAAAATCTGGAGAGCCTGTGCCGCTCACTGCAGGCAGTGCTGAGCTACACGGACCATGGGCTGCCATTCTGACAACAGAGTTAACTCTTAATTTACAAACTCTATGATCCCTGCTGTTGCACCTGGTCAGGATTGTACTGCCCAGTAGGGTTTAGTTCCTCTCTGCGTCCCGAATCTTTGCCACACACCTCCCCAGGTCTACCCCACCACCCCTTTGCTCAGCCCTGAGGACTAGAACCATGCCGCTGCCTCTTGGTTTTTATCCGCTGAGAAGCAAAGATGCTCATGATGTTATTCTTGCTTGCATGGCTAGCAGGATCAGCCCTATGGCATGCTAGACACCAAGCCTTTATACACACACACACACACACACCGTATTTTTCGCTCCATAAGACGCACCTGACCATAAGACGCACCTAGTTTTTAGAGGAGGAAAACAAGAAAAAAAATATTCTGAACAAAACAGTGGATGTGTGATTTTTGTGGTTCATGCTGTGGCCACATGCATGTGATCTGATAGTGAATTTGGGATGACCCAATGCAAAAATCCTGAGGATCCATGTGGATCCGTGCTTTGTAACCACATTTTTGCACCATTGCAGCCCCAGGAAACAGTGGGTGGGTGGTTTTTTTTTTTTTTTTGGTGCAGGCTGTAGCCATGGACATGCTATGTGATCTGATGGTGAATTTGGGGTGACCCAATGTAAAAATCCTAAGGATCCATGGGGTTTTACCTCCCCACTCCCAGGCAGCCTCCGCTAGTGTCCCTTATCTCTCTTCCAATCCCACCAATCAGCTGCTTCCTTTCAACACCCCCTTCCCTCTTGTTTGCCTTAGTGTCTTTTCCTTAGCTAGAGCAGTTTTTTGCTCCTCCTTTTCTTTTAATTTCTCTCCTCATTGCTTTAGTCTTCCTGTTTCCTCCCTTTGCAAGTTTGCTGTCTTTACCTCCCCCTCCCAGGGAGCCTCCTTTACCTCTAGCGTCCCTTATCTCTCCCCCCCCCTCATTGGCAAACGATCAGGGGCTTTGTTTCAACACTCACTTCCCACTTTAAAAAAAAAAAGCATGATCTGCTTTTTGCCCCTGGGCAATTCGGCTCCAGGGACCACGCAGTCACTCCATAAGACGCACAGACATTTCCCCTTACTTTTTAGGAAGAAAAAAGCGTGTCTTATGGAGCGAAAAATACAGTATACAGTAGTATCTCGCGTTAAGTACTTAATTTGTTCCGGAGGTCCGTTCTTAACCTGAAACTGTTCTTAACCTGAAGGACCACTTTAGCTAATGGGGCCTCCCACTGCTGCTGCACCACCGGAGCACAATTTCTGTTCTCATCCTGAAGCAAAGTTCTTAACCCGAGGTACTATTTCTGGGTTAGTGGAGTCTGTAACCTGAAGCGTATGTAATCCAAGGTACCACTGTATATATAAAAATAAAGACTTCCATTCCCCGCCCCCCAGGCGTCTGGCCGGAAGCGGAAACTCTCTGACGAAGGGGACTCGTGCAGCGAGGAGCCGGACAGCACCACCCCGCCTTCGAAGACCCCCAGGGGTGACCGGAAGTTCCACTGCCGCAAGTGCGGCTACGTGGCGTGTTCGGCGGCTGACTTCCAGGAGCACATCCCCCAGCACAGGACAGGGGAGAGCGCCCACCAGTGTCGCGAGTGCGGACTCTGCTTCACCTCTCAGGTCTCCCTCAACCGCCACCGCTTCATCACCCACAAGAAGAAGCGGGGGTCGGGCGATGCTGGGGGCTCCAGCTCCCTGGGGGGCGACGCCGAGGAAGGCTCCCCGCCAGCCGAAGAGGGGAAGCTCTCCTGCACCGTCTGCGGCAAGGGCTTCGACACCCAGCTCAACCTCAAGACTCACTTCCGCACCCACGGAATGGCCTTCATCAAAGCCCGGCAGAACGTGGGCGCAGAGAACTAGTTTGGGGGGAGACAGGAGTGTGCGCACGGGAGGCTCTGCCTTGCCCCTCTGCCACCCAGGGACAGCGGTCGGAGGTTGATCAGCGCCCCGAGGTCTGGGTGGGAGCAGTGGTGAACCCCTCCCCCAATGCCTCACTTCTTAATAAGCTGTGATTGTGAAGGGGGGCGGCGGCAAGGAGCCTTATTTATAAGCAGCTGTCTCTGCTGTTGGCTTGGAACCTCGGTTGTGGGGTGTCTTGTTACTGTTTTTTTTAAAACTCCTTCAGTTTGGGGTTACACCATGGGGCAGAAGGCAAGGAAGAAGCATTACATCTGGTGGTTCTAAGGAATAGGACCCTGAGCCCCAGTGGATTAAAGCTGCTGTACGCAGGGCTGCCTGCCTTGCCCTTGCTGGCAAGAACTTCCCGTCGGCTTTGCTTGCTGGTCACTGGAAAAGGCAGGCGAAGCCTCGCGATGCTCCTATTCTTCCTTTCCAATTCCTCCTCCCTGCCCAGGGGCACAGGGGCACTAACCCATCCCAGTGCATGACCCCGTTGCGTTGCCCCCTCGGTGCTGCCACCGCCACCCTCCCTCCCTCCCCTCTGATTTTTGCCCCCTCCCACTCTTTCCACCACCCTCTTTTCTCCCCTCCAGGATTTCCAAAAGCTTCCTGGGTTTTAGTTCTTCTCTTCCCTCCTCGAAAAGAGGGATTCGTTTCAGCTTCACCTTTCCTGTTTTGTCGTCATTTCTTTTTTTTAAAATCATGTTCGCCGCTGCAGGACGGGAAGTCGCAATTTGCTACAGGTTAGTGCCTCTGTTCTCCCCTCGCCCTTCTCAGTCGGAATCATGGGTCGATTCTTCCGCCTCTCCGAAGCACGGCGTTTCCCTCCGCCCTGATCGTAATACTGACTCCTTTTTTCGTACATTAGCGCTACCCTTTCCAAGCCATTCCAAGGGGCAGAGTTTTAAAAAGCAAACCAAACACACACAACCCCCAACTCTATTGGTGTTTGGCTCACAGTGTGTGTTGTGTTGATGAGAATCCAGACCTGGGATTGGGGTTTATCTGGGGTGCCAGTCTCGCAACCCTGAGCACTGGGCATGTTGGCTGCTGGGAGTTGGGAGGCCAGCAGCGTTTGGGGAGAGCAGAGGCTTCTCCATCGCTGTCGGTCAGCAGCCATTGCCCCCTGTGTCCCAAACCTACCTGTCAAACTACGTGCCACCTCTTCCAGCTTTTCCCAAGGGGTTGAACGGAGAATGAAACCGGGGGTTAGGAGGCAGATGAGGCTCTGTGTCTTGGTGTGTCAGCTGAAGGGTGGTGGTGGGGATCTCCAGAAGGTTCAAAACAGGTGTGTGTGTGTGTGTGTGTATCCACAGCGATAACTTCCTAATATTTGGTGGCCAGGAAAATCCACTGCTGGGGAGGTGTGGACGGGAGACAGAGGGGGATGGTTAATATTTCTTCCACCCTCCCCTTAACAGAAAACGAAAAGGCAGCTGTAGTGACCAGA